>NW_027270906.1:2305000-3505000 GCF_040938485.1 Diadema antillarum | reverse complement strand
GGGAGGGGGGTGGGGAGGGGTTCTAATGGGGCCTATATTGTACATTTTCATCTTCTTCTTAAGAATCCCATGACCCATTTTCACCAAACTTGGCAGCTAGCATCCCTAGGGGGTTAGGAACCCAATTTGTTAAAATGGGCACCATGCCCCACCCAGGGGGCCCCAGGGGGCCCAAACCCCCCAAAATTAAGGAATCTGTAAAAATCTTCTTCTCTAGAACCAGAAGTGATAGAGCTAAGTTAATACTATGAGTTAGTACATTGATGACTGTAGTTTCAAGTTTGTTCATGGCAGAATCAGGGGTGCCCCCCTTGGGACCCAGGGGAGGGGGGTGGGGAGGGGTTCTAATGGGGCCTATATTGTACATTTTCATCTTCTTCTTAAGAATCCCGTGACCCATTTTCACCAAACTTGGCAGCTAGCATCCCTAGGGGGTTAGGAACCCAATTTGTTAAAATGGGCACCATGCCCCACCCAGGGGGCCCCAGGGGGCCCAAACCCCCCAAAATTAAGGAATCTGTAAAAATCTTCTTCTCTAGAACCATAAGTGATAGAGCTAAGTTAATACTATGAGTTTGTACATTAATGACTGTAGTTTCAAGTTTGTTCATGGCAGAATCAGGGGTGCCCCCCTTGGGACCCAGGGGAGGGGGGTGAGGAGGGATCCTAATGGGGCCTAAATTGTACATTTTTATCTTCTTGAGAACCCCATGACCCATTTTCACCAAACTTGGCAGGTAGCATCCCTAAGGGGTTAGGATCTCAATTTGTTAAAATGGGCACCATGCCCCACCCAGGGGGCCCCCGGGGGGCCCACACCCCCAAAATGAAGGAATCTTTTAAAATCTTCTCTAGTATCAGAAGTTATAGAGCTAAGATAATACTATGAGTGAGTACATTAATGACTGTAGTTTCAAGTTTGTTCATAGGAGATCCAGGGGTGCCCCTCGGGGAGGGGGGGGGGTGGTTGGGAAGGTCCAAATGGGGGCCTAAATTGTACATTTTCATCTTCTTCCTGAAAACCTCATGATGGATTTTCGTCAAACTTGGCAAGTAGCATCCCTAGGGGATCAGGATCACAATTTATCAAAATGAGCACCATGCCCCACCCAGAGGGCCCCAGGGGGCCCCAATCCCCCCAAATTAAGGAATCTTTAAAAAAATGGGACCTTATTGTACATTTTCATCTTCTACTTGAGAGTGCCTGGTCAAATTTTGGTAGAGCTGTGAATAATTTAGATTAGTGACTGCGTGAAAGGTGAACTTGCGATACTCAGGTGAGCGCTAGACCCGCGGGTCTCTTGTTTTTTGATATGTCACTTTGAGTGAAGACATGAAAAGGTTTTCTCGATATTGCAAGAATAAACTACAAAGGGTTAATTAAATTTTACTATGAAGTCACTACTGAGGATGTAGAAAATCTTGAATGGATCCAATTACCAACTAAGAACTAGAGAGATGTTAATGCTATGCAAAGTCTCCAGAGTGAACACTCTTTCTTCCTTATTTGAAAAGGTCATTTTTTTTCTTAGTTATCAAAGTACACCGTAGGTAGAGGATTGTTAAGCTTTATTGACTACATGTATGTCTCTTTCACTCCAGGAGGAGCAAGGATCAAGTGATGTTGCCCAGCTCATCTCCTCCAACACCATCCCCATCAGTTTCCTCATCCTCCTTCTCGTCATGTTCGTGCTCATCATCATCGACCGCGCCATCTACCTCTGCAAGGACGTCAGGGCCAAGTTCGTCTACCTGGTGACGTTGGTTATCGCTCTCCACATCTGGCTCTTTTTTGCACTGCCTTACTACAACAATAGGTGAGGGTGGAGACACCAGTATGTTGTGTGCTCAGTCGACGCTCAACTGCAGTTAGTAGCTGTTCGTATTTGCCTTCACTCTTAGTATGACATTGCACTACAGTTCGACCTCGATTATCTGGCCTCCTTTTATCCGGAAATCTCTATTATCCGGACGCATTCACGCAGTGAAGGACTTTTTCTTTCATCCAAAAATTTAGAAAAAAACAGTGACTTTAACATATTTTCATGGATCTATTTCACTAATTTCATAAGATGTGCATGATAGGTTTCTCAATATCTAATGAGGTAAAACATGTATGATTTTCACAGTAAGATATACTTTATTTTCATGAAGAAGGGACTACATTTTTGCACAGGCTAGCATAGATTACACCACCGTTGCGGGGTACGCTACCTGCCTAACTGCCAGAGCACTGGGACGGCAGCTTGGATGGCATCTATATACACTAACATTGTGTCTCCTATATCCGGCCAATTCGCTTATCTGGATGAGCGCCGGTCCCGACATGGCCGGATAATCGAGGTCGAACTGTATTTGAGCATATTGGTTTTGAAGAATAGAGTCAAATTAAGCAATTCAAAATAAAGATGTTTCATCCAACATGGGTTTAGGATAAGAAATGTGCTAGTGATTATTTAGCAAATGCACTATGAGACAAAAGACAGTAATTGCTTAATAGCCACCTAAAAGAGTGAATTGAAAGCACAGTTCTCAGTGCATTTTCAAATTTCTTCCACTTACGTAAACATGACACAAGTATATACAATCTGAAAATTTGGTGCTTTCCAAAGCTTTTCAATATTTGAATTGTCATCTTATATCATAACTGTTAATACAGTACCATCTGAGTGATTGAACCCTCCAGTAAGATACAAGTTTTTGTCTTTTTGTACCAATTAGATTTAAAGGGCTTTTCTACATGGAAATATTTTGTATAATATATCAGTATGTTGCCATTTATCTACCAGTATACAAATGCACTAATCTCTATGTGAAATAGTAATTTTGGTTACATCAGAGTTTTTTACTAGTATCTATAGTGGTTAAGCCTCTTACGTGTCAATAAAATCTTCTCTGCAGACTATTTGTCGACAACAACCCTGCCCAGGCCTGGTATTTCTTCCTCTGTATCTACTTTGGCTTGTCTGCGTACCAGATTACTTCTGGTTACCCAACGAGGATTCTGGGTAATTTCCTGTGCCGTAGATACAATCTCGTCAGCCTTGTGCTTTTCTATGGGTAAGTCACCTGTTACTGCGAGATTGTACAACCTTAGATCTGAATTTCAGCAGGTTTGACAGAAGAAATCCAATTTTGTTTGCTGTTTACAGGCAACCAAATGAGTTTTCTATATCTGAAAGTCCATGTTTTGGCAGTAACAGTTGCAGAGTGTACTTCAGATCAGATTATTGGAGTTGGAGAAAATATTAATACAGTTCATCGTCTAATCAAATGCATCATCTAATCGTCTAATTGGATGCATGGTAATAATTAAATGTAAAATAGGATTCCATACCACCAACCATGCTTTGAATATTTGGGACTTAAATTATACATTTATTTTACCTCAGCGATAGATTAAGAATTTATCTTCCCAATCAGTATTATTTCATTTTCCCCCTACTGACTGGGATATCCACTGTAGTTCAAATCATATTAGTTTATGAAATTGGTAGCATGTATGCATACATAGCATTTCTTTTTAACCCGTTGAGGATGGACTGATTTTGCTACAACATGCATTTCCCATAGACACGCGCCCAAGTATGCACGGGACGAGCCTTCAACGGGTTAAGTAAGCGAGGGTAACCCGATGAGTACAGGCAATTAAAATTTTGCAGCTTTTCCTGTCTGCAAGAGATATTCACGTTATGGTCTCTCTGCCCCACAAAAATGACCGGTATTACATTTGAAAATGTTTTCCCTGTTCCCATGAAAAAGGTGGCGCGTGATCCCGTTCCTGACGGAGCTGAGAACCTTGATGGACTGGATCTGGACGGACACCACACTCTCCCTCAGCCACTGGCTACAGGTGGAGGACATCTATGCCAACGTCTACCCCATCAAGTGCTTCCGCAACCGCGAGATAGTGAGTGATCCCATACTGCCAACTCACACGCACATCGTGCTGCATGAGTCCGGATTAACTTTGAGTTTCACATTGTGAGGCTTGAGTCCGGATTAATTTTGGTTGTTGCATTGTGCAGCTCAAGTCCAGATTAATTTTTGAGTGTCGACCACACCCAAAAAGCTGTTTTGAAATGTTAACCTTGATGTAAACCACGCCTGTAAAAGTAGTGTGAAGGTGGAACTAACCTGTAGACTGTACCCATATTACCCATATGTCTGATAGGAATGGGGCATTAGGATGTAAGCTGCTTCCCATGCAGTTGTGTGAAAGGGCCAAATGAAAGGCCATTATGGCCACACTGCTGGTAGAAGAGATTGGTTTAGGATAAGAGCAGACCTTTAGAACTGATGTTAAAGGTGAGGTGAGTAGCTTTTCTGGATGTGTACATAGTCTTTCATTAAAAACAAGAAGAGAGATCTTACAGGCATGAGTTGTGACTCTCTCACATGCAGAACCTTCTACTATCCTATCTGAAAACAGAGTCAGTCACCTGTTATAGAGAGGAGTGGCAGAGTGGTATACAACATTAACTCAGTGATATTAGCAGAACAAGTTTCAAAGATTCTGTCCCCTCTATCAAGTTATTCTGTTCCAGTGGATATAAGGATGTTCAGAGGAGTATTAAATAGGAGAAAGAAAGTGGTTAGTTGAAATAATGATGATGTTTGTTTCACTCTTTGCTTGTAATGTGTTCTTCTCCAGGCCTACCCGGTCCCAAGGGGAACCAAGACGCCACGCCTCATCAAGTACGGTGTCGGAGGCGTGGGGCTTCTGGTGCTCATCCTGATCATCTGGTTCCCTCTCATCCTCATCTCTCTCTCCAACACCACCAGCCTCCAGAACCCCATCACCACCGCCTCAGTGGAGATCAGCTTTGAAGGCTTTGAGGTGGGTGTGGCACCTTCCTCCTTCCTGTCTCTTCCCACTTTTTCCAATATAGAAGCCTTTGTTACATTTTACATCATAAACCTTCAGCTGTGCAGTGCACCTCGCCCTAGCAGAAACTAGAGCACACAATTTAGTGCGCGTATGAAAACCTAAAAAATGGGCAGCTTTAACTCTCAAGTTCATTGACCCTACCCGCCAAAATATCAAAAATTCTTCAAAAAATCCATAAAAATTTCGGGATCACTACCAAAATTTAATCATCTGTTCCTTGTGTCATTCTCAACCTTCCCGGCAAGTTTCATCCAAATCCATGCACAATTTTTTGAGTTATTTTGCACACAGACAAACAAACAAATAAACAAACTAACTAATTAACTTACTAACAAACAAACAAACCAACGGTTATGAAATCATAACCTCCTCCCTTGGCGGAGGTAATAAAAACGTAATTTCTGTATCCCTGTGCATTTGGAGAGCAATTTGTAACTTTGTATGACTTATTTTCTCCTCTTTCCCCCTTCCTTACAGCCCATCTTCAAGATGACTGCACTGTCCGAAGATATAACCCAAATTGACAATGAGCAGTACAACAAATTGATAGACAGGTTCAGTACAGACCTGGTAAGTTAGAGCTATGTATTGACATTAATAGTGTATGTTTAAAAAAAAGCAGTGTGGTGTGTTGATGTATTGAATCAGGGGCGGATCCAGGAATTCCATGAAGGGGGCGCAAAAAATATTTCGGGTTCCACTTTCAGGTTTAATCAGCTGACAAGCCCCCCCCCCCCCCCCCCCCCCCCCCCAAAAAAAAAAAAAAAAAAAAGAGTCCCGTTCCATTTCTGGTGCCACTTCCAAGTGTGTCATCAACCTTTCATCTTCTTTTCTTTTTATTTCTTTTGTTTGCAGAAAAATTAAGGGGAGGGCATGCACCTGGTGCACCCCCTTCTGGATCCACCACTGCTTGAAATCTTGACACTAAACACTTGTTTTAGAAGTATTGCTTTGTGTCTTAAACTGTATAGAGCACCTCAATGTACCAGTATACTGGTATAGATCCATGTATACGAAGATGATGTAATGGCTATTAGTTTATGCTCATCTTTGTCCTCTGAGTGCAGCTGTAAACAATAGTATGCAAATAGTGAATGGTCATGAGTGTGATGGTACAAGATTTTGCACGAGGTGAAAATAGAGGCACTCTATTCAATGAGGCGAAGCCGAGTTGAATAGCGCGCCTCATCTTTCACCGAGTGGGAAAACTTGTTCCATTGCACGAGTAAAGACCATACACTATTTGTTTTATACAATATCTCAAACATCAACAGATGTGGTCCACACAGATTCTTGAATTTAGCACAGAAATGGCAGCTACAGTCACAGTCACTGTGTATGTACGTACGTACACAAAGCCGATCAGTTGAAGTTGTTTACAAAAATGAGTGAGCCATGCGATGGAACGAAACCTTTGAATCAATCGTGAGTTTAACACAGGAGTCAGTGGAAATGGGTGATATCAGCCATGCTCTATCCTTTTTTGCTCACACAAAATTGCACGGCTGACAACCACAGCGTGCGATGGAACTTTTAACTAAATGTCACATGATGGGCAATCGACCAATCGTATAGCTACATTCTTTTTAGGTGTTGCATAATACATTTTGACTATTTATGCCTCCGCCACGAAGTGGTGCCGGAGGCATTATGTTTTCGGGTTGTCCGTCCATCCGTACATCCGTCCGTACGTACGTTTTTCCGCATTCGTTTACGCGATAACTTGAGTAATATTGACTGGAATTTTACCAAACTTGGTCCCAAGTATAAAGTATGATGGGGCAATTACTTAATTGGATTTTGGGTGAAATCGGCCAAAGGTCAAAGGTCAAGGTCAAATCATGAAATTGTTTCTGTTTACGCGATAACTCAAGACTGGATCAAGCAAATATCACCAAACTTTGTCCAAGGATGATGTATGGTGGGACAATTGCTTAATTAATTTTTGAGTGAAATCGGACAGAGGTCAAAGGTCAAGGTCAAATCCTGAAATTGTATCTGTTTATGCGATAACTCAAGACTGGACCAAGCAAATTTCACCAAATGTGGTCCAAGGATGATGTATGATGGGGCAATTAGTTAAGTAGATTTTAGTGACATTGGCAAGAGGACAAAGGTCAAAAGGTCAAGGTCAAATGCAAAAAATGTTGCTATTTCCCCCATATCCATGCAATGCCCGAAGGTATTGAAACTTAGTGTAGACATGTACAGCTGCATAAAGATTCTCCTGGGAGAGTTTCATGTCATAAGGTCAAAGGTCAAAGGTTAGGTGAAAATGTTACAATTTCACTTTTCTCGCAAATGGTTCAATGTATCTTCATGGAACGTGGTACATACGCATGTACTGACTGGCAGGGATTATCTAGGGAATTTAGACGTTATGGGTCAGTAGTCAAGGTCAACTCTTCAAAATTTTACTATTTCCCTCATTTACAAACTTATAAAAGGGTCGGTCAGAAGTCAAGTAAAAATCCTCAATTCCCCAAATACATATATATACCTGCACTCTTTAATAGACAATTATAGCAAACCTAGTTCAAGGAAAGTGAACATTCAAGATATTTCTGACAAACATGTCATTTCAATGTTTTGCCAGTTATGTGAAAATGTCATCACACATTGTGAAGACATTGTACTATACACCTATTGGGAGAATCATGCATTATGGCAGAGGCATCAGTCGCCATAGCGACATTTCTAGTTTCTTCATTAATCAATCTGATGAATAATGTACTTCATAACTCAAAAATGATATGTAGGAATAAGTAAAGTAAGACAATCCTACAAACTGTAAGATTTATTCTCAAAAGAAAATGTTCTCTTCAAGATATGGAATTAGATTTACTTTTCATCTATACATCTGTATCATTTTGAATGATAGTCGTATGATAATGTGATTTCAGTTAATTTTCCCAGATTTTGGGCAATTCATTTGAAATTCGGCATATGTGACTGCCATGATATGTGTGTGTGCAAATTTCATCCTTGTTCATGTCGAACATTGAGTTGTTATGGTAACAGTATACAAATTAATTGTTAGCTGAGTGTACTTTCCGGTGTTTGATGGGGCATTAATTACATTGAGTGATAGTTTTTGTTTTGGTTTGTACGCATGTGCTTCATTTTCATTTTTATGCTGACGACAATGATGACTATGTTTTAAGTGGTTAAAGGTTTAGGGATGGGGGTCGGGCGGAAATCCAGGAATCTCCTACATATATGTTGAAGTTGTATTTTTTTTCAGTTTTTGAGATTAATGTATGAATATATTTATAAATGAAGTCAATGGTTGGATGATTATATTGGAATTGTATTGTGTTTTTATGTTTTGATGTTGATATGGGCTGTGGTGTTAAGAGGTGGGGATCGGGGGTTGAGGGATAATTTTTTAATGACTGTTAAATGTTTCTTAGGGGCAGCATGTGTGGGTTCACATGCCTATGAGCAATAGTAAATGTATTTACTTTTGTGTGCCCTGACCCTCATGTAGATTCCATTCATATCATTTTCATTTTGTGTAACGTGTACAGTACAGTGTATCCTTTGTAATGTTCATTCTGGTTTTTGTTTCATGTTTGTAATGTTTATGATATGTATCCTATATTCTTTACCTGGTCGAATAAATAATAATAATAATGATAATGATGATAATGATAATAATAATAACAATAATAATGATAATAATGATAATAATAGTAATAATAATAATAATAATAATAATAATAATAATAATAATAATAATAATAATAATAATAATACTATTATTAGTGAATTAATTTTTTGTTGAGGAATATCACTAGTAGGTACTTGTGATATGAGAAGCAGTTTTAGTAGTTATATCAAGGTTTGATTGTTCTCTCAGAACTTGTCTCACCTGGTACTTTTATTCTCTCGTTCTCACGGGAACCCAGAATGCCAGGTCCTTCCTGTCCATCTACCGCCAAGAAGACATGATGGTGGTCCACATAAAGCGGGACTCTACGGGCACCTGGGACATCAGTCCCGCCAGCCGGAACGATCTCATCATGCGCCTACAGGAAGACCTGTCCCTGCAGATGTCCTTCAAGTACTCGTTCACCAGGTAAAAGTGACGACCAAGCACTCCTTTGGGAATCAAAGCAGTGGAAAGCTGAGAATATATTTCCCCAGATATGACATATTCATTCATTTATCTATTAATCTATGTATCTGCTTGTCTATCTATCCATCTCTTTATGTGCCCATCTATCTATCTTTCTTGCTATCTTTGTCTATGTCTATCTCTTTATCCACCCGTGTGATACCCAATGGTATATTCATTTATCTATCTATCTTATCTATTGGTCTATTTGTCTACCTGCATATCTATCTATCTGTCTGTCTATCTATCAATCTATCTATCTATCTACCTACCTATCTATCTATCTGTCTATCTATTTATCTATCCATCTATCCATCTATCCATCTATCCATCTATCTATCTATTTATCTTCAGTCTATCCATCTATCTATTTGTCTATCCCATATATCTCTCTATCTGTATAAACTATTTGTTTATCTATCCATGTGTTGCAAATGTCTTAAAAGATTGTTGTTATGCTTGTCTTGATAAAAAAAGTAGTGTATTGTGATAAATCATGTTTCTATTTTGCTTACAACCAAAAAAAATAGCTTCATCAGAACACAGAGTACTTTAAAACAAGGAATGTTAGCATGCATTTTAATTCGGCAAATTTCGCTAACATTCGCGAAATTAAATTGCATGCCCGAGTTCTTACCTACACAATACGCATTGGATGTCAGTGGCAGTTCGTAAATATGTCATGCCGCGAGAAAGTCCGTCAGCTCCAATTCGCGAAATTTTCATGCCGTGAATATATCATGTTTTACAGTAATTGAACACAAATTATCATTGAGAACAAAAGAGCGGACAAATTTCCTGTGTCTCAGAAACAAGTGTTCAAATGTGTAAAATCATAAACATTTGCACACTTAACACATTCTAGTGCATATTTACTAAATATATAATGTGAAAGATGGATGTATGCATGGACCAATAAACATAATATACTTCAAGGAAAAAGTTGGGAATACTCACCGATCACATTTGTGTTAGCCCTTCATCATCAGATCAAGTCTACACCCAATACTCAGTGTCAATGGGCAAGATTGAGTTTATTGCTGTAAATGTGAAATAATATGGATTTTTATTGTCTGTTCAATCATGAACAAAGAAATATGTTTTTCACTGGTACACAAGAAAAAATACATTATAGGAATAAACTCATACAAGCTTACATACAATGCACGTATATTTGTACATTAATATATGCATATATACATATAATTACCTCCGCCAAGGGATGAGGTAATGTTTTCATCTGTTTGGTTGTTTGTTTGTTTGTTTGTTTGTTTGTTTGTTTGTTTGTTTGTATGTCTGTGTGCAAAATAATTCAAAAAATTTTGCACGTATTTAGGTGAAACTTGCAGGAAATGACACAAAGTGAATGACACACAGGAGAATGACACAAGGAACAGATGATTAAATTTTGGTAGTGATCCACAAATTTTTATGGATTTTATGAAGAATTTTTTATATTTTGGCAGGTAGGGTCACTGAGCTTGGGAGTTCAAGCTGCGCATTTTGAGGTTTTTATATGCACACTAAAGTGTGTGCTCTAGTTTCTGTTAGGGCAAGGCGCACCACACAGCTGAAGGTTTATGACGTAACAAAGGCTTCTATATTGGGAAATCGGGTGATTTTTCAGCATGCATACTAGTACGTATGGGTGGAAATCACTGATCTCTGTGGAAGAGCAAGATCGTCAGTGGAAATGAAGTACATAGCTGCTTGGCGGAGGTCAGTGCTCTCAGCGTGCTTTTCTAGTTGCCACTGTTGTCATCATCATAATAATATTACAAACAAAGTGTATAAGCCTATCTGTATGGCCCAATTGCTTCATTCATCCTCTTCATGGCACCTGGCACACTGACATCTCTCCCTGGTTGCTAAAATGAAAGGTTTCAACCAGAAAATGGATTATTTTAAATTTTATGTGTTTGTATTCTTGACAGGATAACCAACAACACTCAGGTGACACCCACCATTGAAAACTCCTACGATGTGGCCCTGTCTGATTCGCCAGATATTACCGACAACCTCATCAAACAGCTGAATTTTGAGACTGATCAAGCAGGGTAAGTTTGGGTGATGGGAGAGGGGTAGGGAGGTATGGACTGCTGCCAGAAGAATCCTTCAAGTCATTCTGACATCGTTGCTGGTTTTTAAGAAGTGATGTATGCAAGATATTTTAGAGCATACTTCTCAGAGTTGTTATTGAGGGCACTTCTTCATGTATTTGTCGCTGATCATTACAACATTCCCTCTCCAGGTCATCAAGAGATAGAACGATTTTCACAAAAATCAAGACATTGCTTCCTCAAATTCGATACAAATGACATCTCGATGGCTTACTCATGATGCCGTGATATCTGACACCTTCCACCTTAATCACCATATCATGGTGTGTATATCAAGTATTCATAATTGCAATAGAGGATGTAGTATACAGTGTAATCAATGCCTAGTACAGTACTTCAGGCTTGAATCAGGAATGCAGCTGGTTATCTGTATGATTATCTTAATCACTTTTCCATTACCTTTATCTGTCCTTCAACATCCACTTCATTGCTCTTTTCATCTTTTCATCTTTGTGTGTGTGATATCTTGTTATATTTCTTCACCATTTTCCATGTCTTTACTTTCTTCTGTTGCCTCTTTTTCTTTGTGTACATCTTTGACCTTTCCCCCTCTCCTCTTCTTTACCCCACACCTTCTTTTTATGCCTCCACCACGAAGTTTTCGGGTTGTCCGTCCGTCCGTCCGCACGTACGTCCGTCCGCATTCGTTTACGCGATGTCTTGAGTAATATTGACTGGAATTTTACCAAACTTGGTCCAAGTATAAAGTATGATGGGGCAATTACTTGATTAGATTTTGGGTAAAATCGGCCGAAGGTCAAAGGTCAAGGTCAAATCATGAAATTGTATCCGTTTACGCAATAACTCGAGACTGGATCAAGCAAATTTCATCAAACTTTGTCTGAGGATGATGTATGATGGGACAATTACTTGATTAGTTTTTGAGTGAAATTGGACTGAGGTCAAAGGTCAAAGATCAAGGTCAAATCCTAAAATTTATCTGTTTACGTGATAACTCAAAACTGGATGAAGCAGCTTTCACCAAACTTGGTCCAAGGGTGATGTATGATGGGGAAATTAGTTGAGGAGATTTTAGTGACATTGGCAAGAGGTCAAAGGTCAAAAGGTCAAGGTCAAATGCTAAAAATGTTGCTATTTCCCCCATATCCATGCAATGCCCAAAGGTATTTTCTTGAAACTTAGTGTAGACATGTACTACTGCATAAAGATTCTCCAGAGAGAGTTTCATGTCGTAAGGTCAAAGGTCAAAAGGTCAAAGGTTAGGTGAAAATGTTACAATTTCACTTTTCTCGCAAATGGTTCAATGTATCTTCGTGGAAATTGGTACATACGCATGTACTGACAGGCAGAGATTATCTAGGGAATGTAGGGGTCATGGGTCAATAGTCAGGGGGTCAAAGGTCAAGGTCAACTCCTCAAAATTTTTCTATTTCCCTCATATACTAGCATATGCAATGCTTGCATTATTATTTTTAAAACTTGATATATACATGTATTACCTAATGGAGATTCTCGGGGAAATTTCCAGCCAGAAGGTCAAAGGTCGAAGATTAAGGGTCAAAGGCCAGGTTTAAATGCAAAAAAAAAAAATATATATATATATATATATATATATATATATATTTTATACTGTAATTACACTCTTTATTCATACCTTGAAAATTACTCAATGCATAAACTTATAAAAGGGTCGGTCAGAAGTCGAGTAAAAATCCTCAATTCCCCAGATATATGTACCTGCACTCTTAGACAATTATAGCAAACCTAGTTCAAGGAAAGTGAACATTCAAGATATTTCTGACAAACCTGTCATTTCACTATTTTGCCAGTCATGTGAAACTGTCATCGCACATCGTGAAGACATTGTACCATACACCTATTGGGAGAATCATGCATTATGGCGGAGGCATCAGTCGCCATAACGACATTTCTAGTTCTATATTTTTTCATCCTCCTCTAAATGTTTTGCTTTTAATCACTGTAACCCTGCCCTCCCTCCTGGTTCTCCGACAGGACTGTGCTTGGTCTGATTCCACTCTTCATCCAGGTTCCAGCTCTCACCAGTCCAGAACCGGCTGGCCCCCTCTTGCCTCGTGAGTATGACACACCACACCAATCTTTCTTACTGACCCTCAGCCTGCTATGTTCATTATGGACGCTTCTGGATTAGATGGGCGAGAATTGAAGAGGTGTTCTAAGAGTTAATTCTGGTGGTCATGAGACAACAGCTTTTATGCCTGAATATAATTTGGATGATTTTCATTAAGGAGGACGTTTCCCCAAATATGCTGGTGGATTGAGTGAATGCAGCAACATTTGTAGAAGACATCAGTGAAAGTTTGAGGAAAATTGAACAATATATTTACACATATTTCCCATACATACCTGCTCAATTATACTGGGAATTAGGTCTTCAACGGGTTAAATTTGCTATGTGCTATTAAGGTGTATTGTGGGAATAGCTAACCATGTACTGTTTTATGAGGGTACCCCAGTGTTCCAGCCTTTGTAAGCAAAAACATTATTTTTTTTTTCTAATTATGTTGTGTGGACTCTTGCAACCCCATGTTTTTTTTTTCAAATTTTCCACAGAAGTGTAATAATATGGTAGGAGAGGATATCGTCAGGTTTGATGGTGCTGCCCTCATTGGTCTGACTTGGACAGGATCAACTCATTTGATAGCTATGTTAGGAAAACGGTCGCTTATTCCTTGGCCAATTTAGTCCACACTTTCACTGATTCATCAAAAATTTGAAAACTGTGCTTAGTAGGATTGAAATTTAGATTGAAAGAATTAGTTTTAGTTCAAGTGGGCAGGATTGCATTCATGCTCACCCATGGCCTGGCCCGAGGCTAACATCCTCCACGTTTCAATTTTCTCCGGCAGAATCGTTGGACTATGGCAATGCCACCTTGCACCTGAGCAACGGGAGTGTCAGTAAGCTGTCAGGAGACGTAGAGTGGTGGGAAGCCAGTGGTGAGAATGACACAGACATCAGACTCCTGACATTCAACGAGAGAGTGGCATCGGAGCTTCTGGCACCCCTTTCCAGCTACGGGTAAGTTACACGCATTACTAACTGACATTTGCTAAAGACGCATAGACCGGGTAGTTACAGGGGCGCTGTTGGATGATAGTGCCAATCACTGTTAGCATTGATACGAAGATTGCCGAAGTTGAGCTGTCATCAAGAGTAAAGCGTGTAGGCGTTGCTAGGTAACGTTGCCTACGTTGTCTTCTCTGCCCATCACACAGTCTGTAGTAATGCCATGGTGCATGCATATGTGCTTCTTATTATGACATCACAAAAGAAGTTTGTTAAAGCTGTCATCCCCCCCAGCCGAATCATGAACCGAACTGTGATCAGACCACGTACTAGAGTGGATCGGACTTCTTCGGACTCATGGAAATGGGTTAAAGCGTAAGCGTAAGCTAAAGAGGAGTCGATAGCATAAGTCTCTGTTGGAAACTTGTGCCATGCGCCCGCATACACATTCAACTAAACCACCAAGTCTATGTGCCTTTAACCTATTGAAGATGAGCTGATTTTGCTACAACACATGTTTCCCATAGACACTAGCCTTTTGTCAAGGCCCTCTCGCTGTAATGGGCGAGCGAAGCGAGCCCAGCCGAGCACGACATCGCGAGGGCCTTTGGAGATCTGCTGCACACATTATTATTCATGACACGTGAACCAGACTGAATATTCATATTCTCGGGTTCCAGTCGACCAATGGAATGGCGCGCTCCCCAAATTCCTAGCCTTGATGTTGTCATGCTCGTTCGCATGCATCACTGACCACCCGTGGAGCATTCGCTGTATTCAAATCGGGCTCTGGCAGACAGACACGCTGTCTACTTTTGCTGCCGAAATCGGGGAGCAAAAGTCGGTAATTCAAGGGGCTAACAAAACGATGCGAAGCAGATCTTAAAAAGGCCCTCGCGCAACCCCACTCAGCTGGGCTCTCTTCACCATACAGCGAGAGGGCCTTGACAAAAGGCTACATAGACACTTGCCTGAGTATTCTTTGGACTAGTTAGTCCATGGGCCAGGCCAGATATTGGTACCATCTGAGGTGGCAAAACCTTTTTGGTGTCATTTTGTTTGTCGGGCATAGATATGCTTATCAAGCCATGATAGCATTTCCAAATGAGTAGCTTAGTCATAATAAATGAATTTTTAACCAATTTGGTCTCGTTGTTATATCCCTATACCTCTGAATCGAAACTAACCGCCATACAAAGAAGAGCACTGTCTTCTGTATGTTCCATAGAGCTGTAAAATGCAGCTCTATGGTATGTTCACAGGTGTTCTGTTGTAAACGCGGTGCGCTTAGTCTTTATTCAAGGCAGCGAAGGGAATATCCAAAGGTTATGATGTCCACAGCGCTTAGTCTTTATTTTAGACGGCTAAGGGAATATCCAAAGCGTATGATAAAGTGTATATCCTTTTATCTAAAAGCAACAACAACAAAAAAGCAATTCCTCGTGAATTTTACCGTATTTTTCAATTATTTGTCATTTTCCGGCGAAAACGCTATGGTGAAAACGCTAATACCACGCCAATGTCGCTTTATTTCCATCCAACAATATAAGATAATGCAAAAACAATGTACCGGTACACTACGATACATTATAATGAATAATATTGTAAATGAACAGAGTGATTTTTGTTTAAAACGGATGCATTTGTTGATAGGGTAGTATAAAAACAGTATAGATAATTCCTTTTATGAGGAACTTTAGATATGATAACGGTACATTGGTCTAGATAAAGACTAAGCGTGCCGCGTGACAGCTGTGGACATCATAACCCTTTGGATATTACCTTCGCTGCCTTGAATAAATACTAAGCGCACTGCGTTTACAACAGAACACCTGTGGACATACGGAAGACAGTGCTCTTCTTTGTATAGTTGTTAGTTTCGATTCAGATGTATAGGGATATAAAAACGAGACCAAATTGGTTAAAAATTCATTTATTATGACTAAGCTACTCATTTGGAAATGCTATCATAGCTTGATAAGCATATCTATGCCCGACAAACAAACTGACACCAAAAAGGTTGTGCCACCTCAGGTGGTACCAACAACCCATTTTTCGGGTTTTGGCCCATGGACTAAGTCTTCAATGGGTCAAAGGGGAATGAAACCCAGACATATGAGGATTGAGTGAATGCAGAAATACAAGTAGAACTCATCGGTTCAGTGTGAGGAAAATCAAATAATACTTTTAAATGTCATACATTTTTAAAGTTAAGTTCTGCTGTCGCTGGATAAGAAGACAGTAATAATTCCAGTCCTTATTGTCATAGACAAGGGAATGAAAAAAATGTAAAGACAATTCCACAAGTGATAATTTTTCAAAGAAAAACACACTTTCCTTCCACTTGTTATTAATATATATTGAGGATGATATCATTCTATGTGCCTTTGGAAAGAGGTAAGCCAAGTGCTCTTTTGTTATTCATGAAAAATGAAAATATGTTGAATTTTCTGTATATGTTCTTTCTGTTGGTTGTCCAACTGTGACATCACCATAAGTTGTAATCTTCTTATCCAGCAGTGGTAGTATCAAAACTTTAAAATTAAGTAACTTTTGAAGAGATTGCCAAATTTACCTTAAGCTTCACTGTTGTATTTCACTAATCTTTTTGCAGTAACTAAATCCATGTTCATGAGGATTTTATTTCCCTTTTAAGATATGTGATGGCAGAGAAAAGATATCTCCCGAGCGCTACAATACCATGCTTCTGGTAACAATACCTTCTCCTCCCTAAATATTCTCTTGCAATAAGTTTTAATTAGTCTGTTCTGTATGATATGATGTGACATTGAATTTCTCTCATCTCCTGTAGGATTATTGGTCTCTACGTCTCCCTGGTGTTGGTGATCGGCCGCTTCGTGCGCATGTACTTCAGCGGCGTCTCCTACCAGATCATGTTCAACGAGCTGCCCAACGTGGACCGCATCCTCAAGCTGTGCCTGGACATCTACCTGGTGCGGGAGAGCGGTGAGATGGAGCTAGAGGAAGACTTGACCGCTAAACTCATCTTCCTCTACCGCTCCCCAGAGACCATCATCAAGGTCACCAAGTGGAAGACAGACTAACGTGGGATGTCGGGCTGTCTGGTAATCCCCTCCAATCAGCGTTCTGTCATTCAGTGTCGTAAGCCAAACATTATGCTCCATTCTCACTCACTGATATAAGTCAAAGTTGTACATTCTTGAAATTCTAGCTATTTGACAATTTGAATGTTGTTTCAGGGCTTGGCTCTAACTTTTTTCTCTGATGGACCTTTCAGGCCATTAAAATAATTGAATTTGACATTTTTGGTGGCCCGAAATGAAAGCAAATGTAGCAAGCTCAGTGTTTCCAAGCCAGATTCAGGTGCTGTATAGTCCAACGCATTCACCATCATTGCATCAGAGTGGCTTACTACAGGTGAAATGTCACTTCATTGTGTGTCAGTGGTTAGTGTTAATTTAGTACATGGACTCACTAAATCTTCATGAGCCGTGATTTTGCCAAATGCTGCCAAATGTTTGTGGGTAGCAAAACTGGATAATCACAGTGTGAAAGATGAGTAATTGTTAGAGGTCTCCACAGCCCCTCTCACCAATGTTGAGACTCAGTCTCCTTTGACTACCCTCTGCATGCTTCTCCTTCATATTGCTAAAAATTGAGAAGGCCTTTGACCAAGGCTAGTATTCTTCATTCAAGACAAATTACCTGTAACACTTATTAACCCTACAAAGGATTTGTGCACTTGTCTATATGAAGGTTGGATCTGGAGGATACCATTATAATTTGAGAATTGAAAATGTATGTAAGCAGAGTCAAAAGCAATGAATGAAGAAAACTTTGCCAATTTTTATGTCTGTTTTCTTCAAGAGATAACTTCTATTTTTGACACTCCCTCTTTTTGAAATGTACAAATTGTTCATGTAGATTTTTGGAATAATTGAAGCAAACGTACAGTCCGTATATCTAATTGTCTCTGTACAATGCAATGAAAAATCTATTTATCTATCTTAAACCGTACTACTTGTGCATTTTAGTTGGTATGTGCTTAGTACCATGCCCGATAACAGAGTTAGTACTTTTATGATTCACATTAACCAACATCAAATTATTACAAAATATTGGTGATGAGGGTGCCTTTCCGTACAAAGTGTGTGGTTTTGAAGCAACGTAAGACAAGGAAAGCTATGTGCCTTCTCAAGTCTTGGTACATCGTGGAAAACTATTATATTCTGTATGTTTGTATACCGCAACACCATATCACTTTGCATGCAGTGGAAATAAAGACATTTACCAATGTCTGGAGGTTTTGGTAAATGTAAGCTCATTATTCTGTTTGATACATTAACTACAACTCTAACAGGGATCTGTACTTTACTGCAAAAAGACAAGTATTCCAATGATTAACCTGTTAGATCAGGGGGGTGTTTCATAAAGCTGTTCGCAAAGTTACGAACAACTTACGAGCGACTGGTGATCAGTTGCGATGTGCTATACTTACTAGAATTTCAATAATTCACCACAAGAACTGATCACCAGTCCCTCGTAAGTCGTTTGTAACTTTACGAACAACTTTATGAAACAGGGCCCTGGTACCACAAGATGTGTTTGGAACGAATTTATTCATGAATATCCAATGGAAAGATCCAAGAAAGTAGGCATCTTTACCACACCTCATTTCATTTTTTGATCCATTAACTGCATCAGTAACAGGGGATGTGTTGTTTACAGCACAAAGACAAGGGCATTCCACTAGTGACTACTGGTTAATAGGGGATGTGCTTTTAATAAAGATTCATTGGGAATATGCTGTGGAGAGCTCCAAGAAAGTAAGAGGTGTTTTGATAAAGACATGATAAGGTACAACGAAGTAATTTTGCTAAGTCTTGTGGGCACTGTGTGAATACAAATGTGGTCATGTGGTGTAATTGTTCCTCATATTAATGGCAAAGGTTTTAGAGTGTTAGCATTCTGGTAGTTTTGCATGGATTTGCTTTGTAGTGATTACCCTAAATGCTTTATGTAGATAATAGCATCAAAGTGTTTTCAATGCAGTTTTCTTTTTCAAGACTTGCACTGATCCCTCTTTCAGAAATGCTATTTCTGTTCTTGAGGATATATAAAAATGGAGGCTTTCTACAAGCTGAGGTACTGTGAATAGTACATAGTAGTTACATACAAAGTTTGTCAATCACGTAGTGGATATTATGTAGAATTAAGTGACTAATAAAGTACTTTTGATGTAAGGCGCTAATGCCAAATCACACGGGTTGCTGTTTATGTGGAGTGTATGTGAATACATGTATGTACATATAGGGAAAATGTACAGCTAAGTGTAGTCTTAATCTTGCATTCCAATTCTAAGTTTGTATGATTGTGCAGTTATTTCTTGTGATTTTTTTCTTGTGATTTGCTGTTGTTTGATCATGTCATGAAAAAAAAAAAGGAAGAATTGTAAACAATCTGACGGTAGGAATGTATTATTTGTAGGTTGGTGGGAGATGGGAGACATGAGGTAGAATTATGGCACTTTTTTGCAAGATGTTCACCATGAAAGACGGTAGTTTCTGTTTGTTGGGGAGGATTTGAAATGCAATCATATTGGGTTGATCAGGTAGGGATGGGTTACACAACTCTAGTGGTAACATTACCAATAGATTTAGAAAGGAAAATATGAAAAATTTGTAAGATTTGCTTGAAGTCAACTTGTCATGGAGGGTTAGGGGTAGATGCTGTATAGATGATAGTCATTTGTTATTGTTTGGTGATGTGATGTTTTGGTGATAATCTTTAGAGTTCAGTTTGCAGGATTTTAGTGTTGTGTAGTTGTCGTGGCCAGTTTTTGTTGTTGTACTTGTATATGTCTACTCCCATTTTGTGTATTGAATGTGCAATTTTTGTTGATTTCAATGTTATTACCCACAGTAGTTCTGCTGTGGTTGTTCGAATAAATGTTTGGTGATGCTGTAGTCCTTATAATGCTACAGGATTGCAATCATACAATTAAATGATATGATCGCAGCAAATTGTTCCTGATTTACATGAAAGTGGGCTGAAATGGAAACACATCGTATGTATGCGAAGGTTTGTTTCCGTGATCGTTGAGTAATACTGAAGTTTGTTCCCTCTTTCAGTTGTTAAATTGTGTGTATTTTTTTAATTACATTGTTGGTACAGCGATAGATTTCGACATGTCAAGAAATATAGTTTTGTGGAACATAGACAGATATGTAGTACTTCAGGAAAGCCATTGGTACTGAATATCAAGAAAGCAGCCAATTTTGATGGAATATCTTGCCACGCAAAACAAATTTCTCTCAAAAGTCATTCTATCAAGCTCATCTTAACATTCTTGTGCTGTGCTTAGTGGTGCAGGGTAGAGTCGGGTTCCCAGCACCAGGGAAGGTCATTGAGTAGAATCACAACGATTTGAGACATTAAGGACCAGGTGGGTTACATCTAATCACTTACATTTACCAGGTGGTTCTTCTGTTGGTACAAATCAAGAAGTGACTGTATCACTAGGACTGATGCAAAGTAAACATGTTGCAACCATTTCTTGATAAATTAGCCATTACCTAGTATCATATTAAAATGAAGTAATGATTGGTTTTTTTTTTTAATCATTTGTCTTTGATGTGGATGATATTTCTCTCTGCCAAAAGATAAATAGTAAAGAAGGTTAAACACTTCATAATTTTTTTCCAAGGAAGGTCTTTCAAATAGCAATTCGATGTTTTTGTTTTGTGCCATGTTGTAAAGGATTTCAATCTTCACATGAAATTCCAGCATTATACGTGTCTGTACACTCATCAGTGGATCAAGATTGAGTTGGCTTTCATTTCTTTTCCCACATGCTTTCGTGTGCAGCGTCGTCATGACTCCAAACTTGTGTCATTCAGATTTGTGCTCTCCTGGTTTTCATTTCCTACATAATCTTGTGGCATTAGGATACTATGTGAGGTGCTTTGTGATACAAATATTCCATCATGTGTACCATCTGTTGTGATACTAGCTTTTCAGAATCAGTGAGCATGGAGCCTCGTTCCCAAGGTATTGTGAATGTTGCAAACTCTACTGAAATATGTCATTTTTTCTTTCAAAGTTGTGTATCTTACCATCATTGTAACACTTTTCATTATACCAGATGGATTTCATTTTGATTTCTTCTTTTTAAAGCAAACTTTCTATGAGTCTCCCTTAGTAAGGGGTTAATTCAAATGGATAAGGTAACCAACTAAAGCCCTATTTATCACTTTATTTTAGAATTGATATCTTTTCATACTTAACATACTTCAGTTATAGTCTGTAAATTTGTGATATTGAACAGTGTCAATTTGTATGTCATTGGCCCTGCATTACTCGTAATTTGCGCATTATCATGTTGCTCACTAGTTTGATTGGTTCCCTTAGAAATAATGAAGTGAGTAAAAACCTACATGTGATATTAGCAAGGAATTGTCATAAGTGAGTCATGTTATACATGTACATGTTTCTTTAATGTGTATAGCACTTGTGATATTCATTGCATTCTGTGTGAAGAACTCCATATCTGTGTATAACTGCTCACCTTTTTATATTGCTTGTGATGATGATCAAGCATAAATGGCAAGATGCTATATGCCGATTGTTGAAGAAATAAAACGTTTTCCAATTCAAATGTCCTTCGCTCTCAGGACTCATATTGTGTTGGGTGAGTGAGAAATGAAATTAATTTTACACATAAACTGAAACCTGCAGAAGAAATGACCTGTAAGGCAAGAGTTTAATGAAGAGATACTTTAGAATTAATTTAAAACAAGCCTGTGCGACACGAAGGAAAATGCATGATAATTTTTTCAACTTTGTAGATAATCAGTTCGTGTGGATCAAACATACTCGGAATGCATTGTAATTTTGCAAATTTTTTGAGAGCAAAGATTCATAAAATTTCATGCCACAAAAATATCTTGCTTTACAGTAGAGATGGTTCTCATTCATGTGCAAGCATCATTTTAAATGGTGAATATGTTGAGTTTACATAAAGATGGTGGTGATGTTGATTGCTATGATGATATTGAAAATGATGGCAGTAAAGATTTGATGGTATTAATCATGAAGACAGAAGTGATGATGGTAATAGTGTTTATTTTGGTGATCACTATGCTTTTTGAGAGGACAATAAAAGTGTTGGTTTTAGTACAAATGTTTATGATGACTACTTGACAGAGATATAATGGGAATGGCCAGAGGTGCTTATGATGATCGAAATGATAGAATGATGGTGATGGAGATGATGGTGATGATGGTGATGGTGATGGTGATGATGGTGATGATGGTGATGATGATGATGGTGATGATGATGATGATGGTGATGATGGTGACGGTGATGATGGTGATGATGGTGATGATGATGGTGGTGGTGATGGTGGTGATGATGATGGCAGTGATGATGGCGATGATGATGATGGTGATGATGATGGTGATGGTGATGATGATGATGATGATTATGATGATAGATGATGGTAAGGAGATAATGATTACAAGAATTGTGACAAGGACGATGGTAATGTTTAGGTGAATAACATGGTGTTGACAGCTTAGCAACAACACTGAAATTGATAATTATGGGGTGGAAATACTGGGAGTCAAAGTGATGATATTACAGTGAAAGTGATTATGTCATAGTCGAAGTGATTTGGCTCAGTCAAGAGTGTATCTGCCTCCAGACCAAAGCACCTGAATTTGATTACCAGGTCTTAAGAGGCAAAACACTGACTCTGTCCTCAGGTAGGACATTAAAATAAGGTCCCGCGTGTGTGAGAGTGTTACAACTTATGTATATAAAAGCATCCCGCTCCATTCATTCATCAAAAGGAGCAGGGTGCATAACCCTGTGAAGTGGTCCTACCTCACATCAAACTTAACCCCATGGAAGACCAGCTAGTGCCGCTGAGTATGGGCCATCCACTAATTCCAGCCATCTTCTCTGATGGAAAAATGAAACAAACAAAGGGCAAACAAAATGGTAATGTGTTTAAAGCGATGCTGTTTCAGTTAGGGTGATGTTGATGAGATTTAGCGGTAGCCAAGATGATAGAATAGTCGTGATGATGATGACAAGGACGCCAAAAGGGTAGCTGTGTTATCAAAGTCCACAGTGATGATGGTGACGATGGCAACGGTGGAATGGCACGTCGATGACAATGCTGAAAACGACATGACATTAACCTTGATCACATTGGTAAAGGATCGAGAAGTTTGGCGTGGGTGGGGGAAATATCCTTAGTTCTGTTGGTAAGTTCCGTTCGCGATGGTAAAACATCGAGATCATGGCAAAAGATCGCGATCTTTTGCCAGTGTGACTGTGGTTATGGTGTGACCGCAAACGTCTCACAAAACTTCTCGCTCTTTAAAGATCGCGAAGACTTCGCGATCTGAAACTTCGCAATCTTTTGCCATTGTGACTGCGGCTAAAGATAGGGGCCTACGTAATAAAGGATGAGGGTTATGCAATGATGGCTGAAATGATGTTTCTTATTCACATGCTGACGATGAAAACTGTCAGTAGTGATGAGTGTGTTAATTGTCAAACATGACATCAGACAAACGCAATCAGACATGCACAATCAGACAGGCGCAATCAGACTAAACTGATTAAAATTAATCAACCCATAAGCACACTCGTCAAACTATGTGATGTCCACCCAGTAACATCATACAAAGAATACCAGTCACTCAAATGTGTACAAAAACAAAGAAGACTGCAGAAATATGATTTGGTTGACAATATTTAATGGCACAGTCACATTTGACTCGGGGAAAGTCTGCTCTCTTTGAAGGGAGTATTTAAAATATTTCAAATAAAAATTTCACATGAAAGATGATGAAAAAAACAACAACAACAAATATGCTGCGGCCACCTTTCCTCAAACGATTCGAACTCTAATTCAAGGAGATAGCTCTAGGGAAAGTTTGCATCGGATGTGCTGTTTGTCAATTGTCAAAGTAAATAAAAACTAAAAACAAACATGAATGCAATAATTTGCATTGAAAGTGAGGCAAGCAAACAGAGGTCAAACCTCAATATTATCTTCTTTTTTAAAGAATAAAATAACCCAATTTACTGTTGTCTAAAAAAATCTGCTTAATGAAAGGGAAATAATTCCCAAGGGACATACTACAACAATTTGTTGGGGTTTTTTTCATAGCATCTCTTTTCTTTAAAAGAAGCCAAAACCCAAAGGGAGATGTGGATTGAGTGAAAGCAGCAATATTAGTAGAACACATCAGTGAAAGTTTGAGGAAAATCGGAAAATTGATGCAAATGTTATGAATTTCTAAAGTTTTGATGTAGGAACCGCTGGATGTATGAAGAGACTAATACAGTGTACTAGAAGTTATGACGTCATGTGTGGACAACAATATAAAGAAAATATTTTTCATGAAAATTACTCATTCCATCAACTTGATACTGACGTACGTTACGGGTAGCAATTATTCCCCGTATTCTGAAAGCGGTTAGTCAAGTGCCATTTCATTATGCTAGAAAGTGATTTGAATGATCAATTGACAAAAATAAACACCTTGTTCGAGGATCATCTTCATCTTTATCCTCATCCTTTTGCGCTAGTGAAGATATGAAAAGTGATAAATCTACTTATTCAAGTGGCAAGTTAAAAAAAAAGAATTTCTGTGGATCCCTGATCATGTTATTAAAACAGAAGTTTCTTGGAAACGTCAATCCCAAATGCACCATCCCCTACTTGGTTGTGACCCAATGTGATTTGATGTGATCCTACTCCAAAGACCAGTCAGGAGTGGCAGTAACCATGGCAACCCATCCTGCTGGTTGCTAGGAATGGGTCTCTTGTTTAGAGATGGAGGAGCAGAGGTAACCAAGGCAGATCACATTGCATAGGATGCTTGCCGTTGCTATGGCCGTTGCTAGGAGTGTGGTTGGTAACTTGTACTCGTGAAGTAACTCCAAGGGGAACAGAGCTGGTTGCCTGCTAACCAGAAAGTTGGTGAGACAATGTCCAACTAGGAGAGATGAAACATGAGTGACAAATCGAGAAAAGTATTTTGATATAGGCCTACTTATATACTCAGCGAGAACAAAGATCCATGATATCATGAATAATCTTTTAACTGCAACGATGGTGAGAATTACAAGAATACAAGTCTTATATAACCCATCATACCTTTGGTTTGGTCTCTTCCTACTTTCAGATTAGAGATTGGAAGGTGAACAATGCAAGCGAAAGATGCTAGCGTTATTTGTTGCTTCTCCTGTCATGTATACATTCCATAACTCACACTGGCTCGTAGCCTCAGCCATCTATTTTAGTGTGTTTTCAGGTGAGGTTTGTTTGAGCAAACAGAACTACCAAGTCTCACGCATTCTGCGTGAGACTCAAGCATTTAGGGTCTGTCTCACGATCTCACGCATGGCACCCATTTTTCTCACGCATCTGGTGAAGTCTGCAATTTGGGCTAAAAATAAGGAGCATAGCTCAAAGGATTAAAGTGATAGTTGCAAATGAAGGTATATTTCCCTTTTGCCTTTCAAAATTAGTAAAAAATAGTCACTTAAGTATGCACCAGATCGCATCATTAAGAGCTAATAATTCAAAAAAGCTCCCTACCATGAGGGGACACCCCCCTCGTTCACTTGCGTATGCGCGCGAGCGCCGAGACGCCGAGTCATAAAAATCTCACTCATAAAAGTTTTTTGAACTTGGCATCTCTGAGCGAAATATATTAGAGTTAATAATCTTCATTTGCAAACCATCGAGATGTGTGAAACAAGAGTCTTAAAAGTATGACTCTTTAAGTTTCTGCCATAGATACAAGGTCATGATGAAACAGTGCCCGCAAAACATTGACCTTTGACCATATTAGCAATGGCACAGAAAGAAATGGAAGGGCAGGAGGTGTTTGTCATTTAATTCATTTTGTATGAAAAAAAGTCTCCAAAATTTTCACTTTCATTCAGAAGTCAGAAAAAAAAAATTGAAGACACACAGTGCATACATGAGCTTTAAAGTAAATCGTTAACTTTTAAGATCGACTTAAATTCTTTGTGAATCACTCTCTAGGCATCCTTTCACTTTTGAAAGCTCCGACGCGACGGTGGGTCGAGATAGGATGTAACACACATTATTATGATGCCATATACAGGCCTACTACTATCAAACGACTTTCAGTTCCATGACATTTGCTCCTATGACAATTGCTCCCATAAAATGTCTGCATGCTAAGCCAAGCATTAATTCTAACCACAAACATAACCCTAAATCCAATCCTAACCCTCACATTACACTAAACCTAAAACCCTACATCACAACCCTAACCATAACCCTTAGTCCTACTGAAGAAAATACGGCCGCAGCATATTGTCGCAGAAGCAAATGTCTTGTACGTCACCGGCGTAAACATAGATAAAGCGGCAATGAGGGTTACCATGGGTTAAACAAAAAGGAAAGTTGACAACAATAACAACAACAACAACAACAACAAAATTATCCTACCTCCGTGACAGTGCACTGGCGCAGTGTGGTTGCTGCAAGCGTACTGGTCACACGACGGCCCATACCAGTCGCCATAGCAACGACACTCACCTTGGACGCAATCTCCATGGTTACTGCAGTCCCTCGGGTTGCACCACGGCTCGTGCACACACACTATGGTGGACACTTTTCGCGGACACCTGTAGGTCGAATTCGTACTGGTATCGGAGGTGCAGAGAATAGATGGTGATAATTCTTATAGCAACGATGATGCTGACTGTAATTGTTATGACAATAATGACGATAAAATTGTCCTGTGAGGTATGTACGTAATTATAATTATCCAGAATGAAGCTTCAATACACGAAGGATGGACAAAATCTTAAAAGAGGGACTCGCAAGAAAGAGAGAAAAGGGGGCGGAGAGAGGGAGGTGAGCTATTGGCCTTTCATTGGTAAGCATGTATCAGTCATCTAAGTGTTTCAAATATTCAGGGGTATCTTGCTGCAGTTACTGCAAGCAAAAAAGAAAAATACAAAAAGGACAAAGAAATTATAGTTCTACGATAATGATTCGAGCAAATCATTTTTTGTATGTGGGTGTTATTGCTGGCGATTTTTTTTTTTCTAAAGAAAAAGACAAGAAACTGTATAGTGTTTTTTTTTCATCATGATTCCTCTCTATTTTAACATTTCAATGAAAATTGAATATAATTATTTCAAATGCAAATAACGTAATAGCACTACAAAATGCTGTCTAACTGGTTGAGTAAAATGTAAAAGTTTCTTATCCAATATCTTCTGTCCCCAATCATCTCTTGCTATATTTTCTGTGTGCTTCCAGTATTTTACCTTTTTTTTCTTCTGTAAGTCAATCGTATTGAGGGACCCAAATATCTACAAGCTCGTTGTCCTCTCTTTTACAATAACAAAGTGATTTTGAACAAATACTTTCACATAGATTACAGGCTCATTTTCTCTTCCATTTTGGATTTCATGTTCATACATTTTGTATCATTGATTTGTTGTAATCATGGTAGTTACAGATGTATCTGAAATTTCTATTGGTTGCAATGGAAAGACAATTTGAATCGGATTGGAATGAATTGAAATGAACTGAATTAATTAGATTAAATTGACTTGAATATGATTAAATTAAAGTGAATTAGATTAGATCAAATTAAATTAAATTAAATTAAATTGAATTAAATTAAATTGAATTGAATTAAACTGAATTGAATTGAATTGAACTGAACTAAATTAGCAAATGACATCCCTCATCACGTCGCACACGCGAAAGATTCTCTCTGGGGCGGAGGTTGTTAGTTGTCAAGGCAACCTACCAGAAATCGGATGGAATGTTGGCCATGGTGCCGTTGATAATGAGAGTGGTGGAACCTCCCCCATCCAGATTGATAGCATTCCTCACCCCCTGAGAGAGCAACCACTCCGCGAAGGCTACGAGGGAGGTTCTGATGGCCAAGAGAAGAAATTCGAAAGCCCATCTCATGGACATGAAAGATATATCTCTTCTTATCATTCTCTGGCGTTTTTTTTTTAAGTAAATCGTGTTTTTCTCCTTCCTCTCCTCTAATGTATCATCCCAAACATAACCACAATGTTTGTTACTTTGAAAGCCTGATTTCATTACGTGTTTCAATGCATTTTGGTATTATTCTACCCGGTGATTATGAAGAACAAGAATGAATAGTATCCACAATCAAAGTAGAGCGCGATATGCATTCATCTTCTTCGTTTTATGCCACCACTGACTGGGCTGCCCGGCTGTAGATTAAGCCAACCCACTGAACTGCTAACTTTTAGTATTCATAAGCACAGTTTGACGATTTTGATTTTGATGTCAGTTTTGATTGTGATATTGATTCCCCTGGTTTCTGACATACAGGCAACATCTTCTTGATAACATTATTAGTCAGTTGAAACATGGAGGTATACACCTCCATGGTTGAATTAAGTCGCAGTTCATGAGCGTTCTCTAAAGCTTACAATTCTATCGTGGATCGGAGTTTTATGTAAAAATAAATGTTCTGTTTATGATAATACGAAATACTAGTTTAAGAAAAGAGCCATAAATCAGAGGACATCATTGTCATGACTATTTCGCTGAACGAGGTCGACAAACTTTGGTAATCGATAATCGAGAAGAATAAATCAATTTCCCTCACCCTCTGACCATAGTCTGTCCGTCTGTCTGAGCGATGACCACGTGACCTTCCTCATCACTCCCGACGGCAACACGAGCTGACAGCGTGTCAAATATGCCTTCATAATCTGAGAATTCAACGATGATTGGATATGAATGAAGATACAGTTGTATTTTCCGCTTTTTCTCAGCTTTCATAACGTATACATTCCTCGTAAATGTAGCAACAGTCTTACATGCGATAAAAACGCAGTGCTGTGTCGAGTATCACACTACAGATATCACATCCGCATGACAGACATAACATATAATACAAAATTACCTTACTTTGAAAGGGGGTTAGCCAATTACATCGGTGAGGTTAGGCTGATAACAGTAATTGTTATGCTGACTGTAGCAAAGTTTAATGTATACATTAATGCACCCTTCCCATCCCTCAAAAGACCCCGGTTATGATATGAATAATGATTTAAAAAAATGACATGGTCTCTTTTTGCTTTTGAGTATGAGCTTGTATCCTTTGCAATAACTATTTTTCTCTATTTAGTGATCCTATATAGGTGTTTTAGTGAATCTTTGAAGAGGTTTGCACATGATTTCTTTTTGTGATGATCTGTGCGGACCTGGAAAACTTGACCACCACCACCAAAGACAGAAGATGAAGTGCGATGACGTCAAGGAGTGTGTGGTACCTCCATGATGACCTTCACTAACCTGGTCTCACGACCTCATCACAAGCTTTGCGACTCTCTTCAATGTACACCTCCCCGTCCCGTATTAACCATCCAACCCCTCCAACCAGCTGGATGAACGGGTTCTCCTCCTGCAGCACGTCCTCCTCAGTTAAATACCTGGTAGAAATTTGCATAGATGCACGACAAAGGTGGTTTTGATAGTGCGGGGATCTGATGATTTTGTCCAGAGGCGACAGACCTTGAATCAATACACTAAAACCGTTATTCGTCAAAGCCGCAGTTGAAAATTAACTCAACGAGATCAGTGTCAGAATGTTTCTGAAAATGCCAAAGGCTCTAAATTGATAAATAAGCCTTAAAAGAAGTGTTCACAAGTAGATTCTATTATGAAATATCGTCAATTTTAACTCTGAGATAAAGACTTATTGGGTTGGCAATATGATGATGTTGGTCATGTTTGTTATTCCGAAGGGTTGTTAATTCGAAAATGAAATAAAGTTCGTTATTCCAAAACCCACAACTTTCCTTAACTTGGATCTTCGCTAATCCGACATTAATTTTGTGGCATTATTCCGAAGGTTCGTTATGCCGAAGATTCGTTCATCCGGAAATAAAATAAGGTTCTTTATTTCGAAGGTTCGGGGTGGGGGTGTTAAGACCATTGAATTTACCTTAACCATCTAACACCGCCCCCTGGTCCGCAGCCCCCAACCCCATCCCCCTGAAAAAAACAAACAAACAAACAAACAAACAAACATTAAGGAATGATTCAAGAAGCTTCAGAGGTAAATGCTATCAGAAAAATATGTTAATAAGTAATATGTCATGAAGTACAAATTTGAAATAATCTGTTCTTAGGAACAATAAACTTGAAAAAAAAATCTCCCACTTACTAACTACCTTGCAAGAAGATCGTTGACATTTTGAGTCACTCTATGTATTTACCCGAAAACTAGTGTCCCATCTTCCCTGATACCAAAGTGAGCGTTGTGCAGTTCTCCGGAGGTCTTCACTTGTCTTCCGTTGCTAACCACGGCTCCATGGCAACCACCATCGCTGGTATCAAAGAAACCAGCATTAACTGCGAGAAGGCAATTCTCTTGTCGCGCGGATACCGCAACGGTGGTGAGGAGATGGCCCGCACAGCCGCCGGCGCCAGAAGGTTCCAGTACGGAGAAGGTCCGTGCTGGGTTGTTGATCCACGCGATGTGTCCGGGAACGCGTTGTCCCGCGGGAAAATCGTCGTAGAAAGACTTGAGCGATGCGATTGGGTACTGCACCCCTGGTGTTCCTCCACCATGTCCTTTCTGTGAGAGGTGCGTCATGTTGCCGTACCTAGGTGGTTGATGTTCGAGGATTCGCTCGTATGGAACGGGATAGCAGTGCATACCATTATGGTGACGCGTGACCGCTAAATCCTCAGATGGGAACCTGGACAAGAATTATAGGGTTTGGGTAGATAATTATCATCAAACTATGGGACATCCGTGTTCGGAGCATCATTTGCGTCTCAGGGTACAATCCGTAAATGCACATGTGGGTTGTGTGCCGGGGTGTGTGTCTGTATGTGTGATCCATCTCTAGTACATGTCCTTGTGTCTGTCCTGTCAATTAATGAATATAATATGGACGTCATTTTGCTTTCGGTAAAACCTTGTGACCGCCTATAACTGGAGACAGGTCTAGACCAATGAAACCCTCGTCACCACAATGTAATGAAAAATGGTTACTCCTTAGGCCGCTATACAAGAGCTGCTAGAACTGGTGCCGGTAACAGCATGGTCACGTGGAAGATGGAAAACGTTCACTTTCTTAATTCACTGCTGCGATTGCAGTTGTGGACGTAAAGTGAAAGACTGAGACCACTTAACGCCATTTTCTCTCGGATCAGAGATTAGGATGCGATTCATATTCTGAGCGGAAGCTGTGTAACGTTCGACTGGAGCTTTGGTAAAAGGAAATACATGATTCATAATAACTGTGAGGTCGCGAATCAAAGAAAAATGATAGAAAAAAATGAAGGAATTGAAAGTGCTGTCGAACAATGTCTACCAAATAAAATTAGAATTAAGATTTAGAATTATAAATGATTGACGTACAAAATAGTCATGACATGTGTTTTGTGTGTAATTGTTACCATTTCTGACGCAATTATGTCAGTGAATCAAACTTTTACTGCTGATTGAAATTAAAAGAAACGACTACGAACAGTATTATGAATATAGTAAAGGAAAAAGGAAACCGCCATTACAGGAATTCAAAGAAATTCCGTGTTTAGCAGTAGCCGATTCAATGTATTATTCTATTTTACAAGTGAGAATAGTTTGTCCCTATGTATACATGTTGAGTGTGCCAGCAGGTGCCAGCAGGTCGTTCGGTTTTCGCAGTTGACTGGCAACAGAAGGTTGGAAACTTTGTCAGAATTAGATATCTTTCGGACAGTTATTTCATTGCCTTAACGCGTGCAGGCGCTTCGTCCGCCAAGAGAAGCTCATAACTTTTCTTCTCCTCTTCTTCTTGTTCTTCTTCTAAAGAGATCTCTTCGTCCCCACACGGGGTCACTGTCCTTTAGAACGAGGCACACTCCAGACTCAGTCTAGACTCGTGCTTTGTGCTTTGCGCCGAATCCGTTTGAGTTCCATGCATGCGGGGGGGGGGGGGGGGGAGTCTGATTAAAGCACGGCACAATATCTGGGGATTCTAATCAGAGTACTCAAGTCATATTACCGCTTCTGAAGTGCAACAGGTTAGTTTTGATCGTTGACCGATCCTATACGATACTCTTCGGTTTTCTCTTTGGCCACTGATTTAAACAACAACTACGACAAACTTGATTCGGTTTCCGTGTTCTTTTCTTCAAAAAAATATTTTCACCTTTCATTTCGGAAATGGGTTGCAATTTCAATTCAATTCAATTCGTACATTTATTCAGTAATACAGGTTGCAGTGATATGATTATTCAAACACTGTTTGTTGTGTATTTAATGACAATTCAAGTGATAATTTCAAAGTAGAATGCCGGGTTCGACTCGCTCTATCCTTATCTGTTTATACCTAGATAAAATAATGTGACAAATGAGAGAAAATGCTATTTGAAGGATTTTTTACAACTCTATAGTCTTCAAGTGACTAAAGATAAATCTAAGATATTGCGCTGAGAACCATGGCAGTACCAGTATTTAACTTTTAAAAACGTTTTTGTTTTTCTGTCAAACAGTGGAAATCGTGAAGGTTCTATACATAGGAGTATTTTCCTTTCATTGAAGGAATGCAGTGACGGAGAATTGAGTGAAGTGTAAAAAAAAATGAATTGGTGGACTCAAAGACATTTGACCTTAATGAGGAATTAACAATGAATAATTGAAAGCGTATGTCTAGTCTGCAGTGTTGTATATACTTTATCTCGTACATACATTACAATTCAGTGAGGGTTTTATGACTCGTTAGATTAAATTGCTTTGAGTTTTTATGGAGAGGTAAGCACATCATAAATTCAAAGCACATCGTTTCAATATTATAAGCGAGGAGACCTGAAGATGATGAATTTTGGTTGATTTGTCAGAGCTTAAAGGTTTATTTGGGTTACAGACCTTTTTGAAACGTGTGAGATGAAATATATAGAGGCAATATTTTGATTTTGCTATGAAAAGCCTGGTGAGAGATCTATATTATTATGTTATACTTTTTAAGGCTTTTTGGAAGTTGCATTACCACAGTTTCATTTGAAGATTTATTGGTAGTTGAGACACAGATATTAGAAATTGTATATATGCGTGCAAGCATGATTCTTACAGTGGAAATGGAATAATATCTAACAATAAGTTCAATCTCCTTGAATTCAAATATACAATGAATGGGAATCTGTGCAAGAAAGATGTTTGTATAGGTAGTTGATAGGTTGGAGCGTAATGTATATATTGTGATAGTATAAAGGTGGATGGAAATTTCAATACGCATTTTTTAATTAGGTTTAAACAGAAATATATAAGATGTTATTATAAGGAAAATTCATCATAAGCTTTCTTTTGAGATATAAAAGATTTTACTGACAAAAAGAACAGCTTGTTAACAAAGAGAGTTGCCTGATTAATCTCATTACTTTTTATAATGATTTCAATTGAATTTGATTTATTCATGTCATAAAATCGTATTCAAAATGTTTAGGCCTACCGAGATGCGTACGTTAAGGGAGAAAATCATGCGAAAGCCTGGCGCTGGGAAGTGGGGATTTCCTTTCCAATACAATCTAAAATAAATGTTTTGAATCAACATATTTGATTATAATTCTGTTTAAAAAAAAAAAAACAAGTTGAAACAAATGCCGTGATTCAAAAATGAATCCTCTTCCCTGTCTTGGGGTGATAGCGTCTCAGAAGGCTAAGTTTATTCAACTCATGAGTTTATTGGCCTCATCAGTTTGTTTCTTCATTTCTTCGTGGAGCCAATACGTGAAATCTCAACATGTTTATACATAATATATCCTATATTATGATCAGCATTCTGAAACGCTATCACCCCAACCGGAAACGATGAAAACCCTATCTGCCCACAAAAGTGCAACTATGCTCCAAACCGGTGTTGGTACCCAACATAATCTTAAAACAATACTCACTTTCTCTCTCACACTCGCTGAACTTATCGAATAACTTACACATCGCTCGAACACACCACAGCAGAGCATATGAATCCAATGAAGACAGTCAGCGGGAAGCTTCGGCGGTAAGTTAGCCAGCAAATCGTGGTCTTGATGTCAGACACCCTGCGAGAGGAATTTCTATCCATGGCGCCACACCATTCATACTATAGTATAACGCTTAACTCTGTCTCTACACACAGACTCTGACCAGTAGCTTCAAAATACTTAGATCCACCGGCCATTTCGTTGCTGCTCGGTTCACTAACCATCAATATAGGTTGATTCGTTGGGCTTTTTTCCTCATATAAATTTGTTCTGCCTGGGTTGGCCGACCTTTCTCTCTTTTTTTATTCCTGGTCTGCTTTCACAGTGTCAAAGGGCGATCAACAGTATACCAAACCTGAGGTTAGGAGCCTTCATGCCCAATGAGTGAACATTTTTATTTTCAAGGTTCAATGCCGAGTAAATGGCACGGCCATCCTAGGCTGAATTTTCACTAACAACTTTATTGAAGCAATTATTTTATCTAGTAATGAACCTTTCGCAAATGAAAATTAGGGAGGGGCGAGTGCACCAGAGTATGAACGTGTATGACGAGAACGAAGAGGACCTTGAACCTTGAAGATAATTATAATCCCGATAGCAGCTTGTCTATGAAGCTAAACTTGGATGGGTGTGCGACAGTAGGTGACAGTGTTAGAAGTAAGAGTACGGGACAGTGAAAAAGTTGTATGTACAATAAAAAAGGTAATGGTGCAAATAAAATCCAGGGCTGGGTTTAGAGTAGCCTGAAGCCCACATGAGGCTGCATCCCTCTGATGACAGGTAGGGCGGCTTCCTGGAAAGTAGCAGTTGATGGTGCCTCGACTGCAACTTGAGAGGTAGGTGGTTCCAGATCCTGATTGTGCGGGGGTAGAAAAAGTTTGTAAGCGTCGATAGTTGCTGCAGGTATTTCATACTTCAGTAGGTGATCGTGTCTGATGAAATATTTAACTGGGGTTATGTACACTGGAAGTGGGATATTGACATGATGGTGGTGAATTTTGAAGAACATTGTGTATTGTGCAAGAAGTCTGCGGGTGTGTAAAGTGTCCCATCCCAGCCTTTTCACAAGATCTGAGGCAGAGGTATTTCTGCGATAGTCATGGTGGACAAATCTGGCTGCAGCTTTCTGCACTTTCTCCAAGCCTTCCACTGCTCCTGCAGAGTTGGGGTTCCATGCTTCTGAGCCATATTCTATATAGTTGAGGACGAATCAGTGCTTGGTAGACTTGACGCTTGATGTCTTTGGAGCATGGTGACAGTGTTCTGCGCAGAAGACCAAGGGTTGATTGGTTGATTGATTGATTTTATTTCCGCAAAATATAATATGTACATCACTTCTAATTGAATAATACAAAGAAATTATCACAAAAGTAGAAACTGCATGCGGCTGGATGGCCCTACACAGCTCCGCCCTAATGATATATAACACACTCGGTATATCGGAGATTAACATACAAACTTGTATCAAGGAAAACTGCACTACACAAAAATTAAAATAACATCCACTACTACACTGACTTCATTTATATAAACAACACTATTGCCATGATGGCAATAAGCCAAATCAATGAATTCAACAAAATAAACATCTACGCTTCAAAGAAAAAACTGGTACTGTAGACCCATGTCCTTGTACACAGGTGGCCCATTATGTGTTGGGATTTACCAACATAGTGTCGACATGTTTTCTTTTTGTGATACCAATCGTCGATCATATGACACGGCAAATCCCGAGGTACAACCGTAGATAATTCATATATTTGGGTAAAAGTTTTCAGAGACCAAAAATGTCAGATGACTTGATACCCTTATAAATGCGCGGATTAATCAGAAAGACTTTCCAAATTCAAGCTTCATTCTCACTGAAGAAATATCCCTTTTCCACAATAATTCAAAAACAAATAAGTAAACTAATGGCATTCTAATTTGCAATATTTTGTTGTTTTTGGTTTGTCTTTGACATCTATTGTCAATGGAAGAGCAGAGAAGGGGGGGGGGGCGCTGTCTCGTAGTAAGCAAAAATAAATCGCAAAACGAGTTATACGCTGAAATAGCCTGTTTGCATAACTATCTGAAAGTAAGAAGAGTTAAACCACACATCAGTGAAAATTTCGTTCTCATTAGAATGAAATAAGAAAGTATGTATATACTAGTATATGTATATATATATATATTTATTCATATATATATACATATGTATATATCCAAATGCATTTCTGGGATGTATTTAATCATTGCCTGATGACTGCCCCTAAATGGAGGTGGCATGAAACTCCGAGTAGCAATAAAATACGGATGAACCTGCTGTCAACCGAGTGAACTTGTTCCAATACTTCTACATATATATATATATTTATATATATATATATATATATATATATATATATACATATATATATATATATATATATATACATATATATATATATTTATATATATATATATATATATATATATATATATATACATATATATATATATATATATATACATATATATATATATATATATATAATTTGATATATTTAGTGTCACTTGGTTTATTGAACAAGGACATCAGTCAGAGGCTCATGCCATAATATTATGCAAATCAGATGCGGCGATACAGTCATAATTCCCATTGTAAGAACACTTAACCAAACATCTTCACTGAATTACTCCGATTTACATGACTTTAATGGACGGAAGAAATCATCATCCCTTCTATCAAATTGTTGTGCAACTTTAACAATTGATTAGTGATGGTGACCGTGTTAAATCGAAAGGTCCATACCATAGATGCCGAGTTGACAAAGTGATGGTTTTACATTAAGAGACGAATCCATGGGAGAATCACACGTCATCGACATTGTGTCACCTTGTACGTCCTATTTGGAAAAAGTATTTTGTGTGTAGGTAATTCCACTGTTTCACCATGGAGGTGGAAACTCTCTCTTGAACCTTCCTGGTTTCACGAAAATGATCTCCTCTTAATCTATGATTCATAATGCCGCTTTTTTCACTTCACTCTTCTTAAATACACGTCAATTCGATCACTAAGAGTGGTGTATTAAGGGTGTGAAAATGTGTTTCCCGGGTTAGAGGTGCGATTTAAAAAGGGGAAAAATCAATAGAATAAAATAAAATAAACAAAAAAATTATGCGCAGCGTGTAACATTTCTGGTGAATTGGCACATCAATGCCTGTGGCGCCTTCCTTTGTCGGGTTTAGTGACTAGCATTGAATAAAACCTCGAATATCAGCAAACTTGATAGATATTTCAACGCAGTCTTTGGGTATCAGTCTGTATGTGTTTTAATTTAGTGGTGGAAAAATACGACATGAAAATGAAATAGTATGTGCTTCACAAATGTCACACAAACACACACACACGCACACACACACACACAGACATACATATTCAAGAGCAAATGCATTTTTGTCTTGATTTGATTTGATTTGATTTATTCACAAAATGCATATACATACATTATTCACAAATATGCACATAGTTTGTACATATTACACATTTTGTCTGGATCGTCATAAGCTATGAAAAGCTTGACTGGGACGCCCAGTATGGATAACGTACACATATTATGTACATAAACATCATTAAAAAAATGAATTATGCGCGTTCAATTTGTTCATAGATAGGAAGATGAAAGAAAGAGAGAAAAAGACAGAAAAGTGAGAGGAAAAGATAAGGAGAGGGATACTCTACATCATGGTAGTTAAAAGTGTACAAGATTGACAATTCTGGTAACAACTAACATAGAAAGACTCGCTGCTATTATGTACGTAGTGTACGTATGACAAAATAAACCTGTGAACCTGGGGCAAGACAGCAGGCAAGAACCATGCAAATGGTATTGTTTAAACATATTTGCAAAGAAGGGTATTCTCTACTAGTCTTCTAAAAGTATGCTTTTGTCTTGTTTAGTTTATGAGGCTCGCCATAGAATAGTAAAACCTCGTCAATATACCTGTCTTTGTAGCTGGCTAGTCCCCTAATATATATATATATATATATATATATATATATATATATATATATACATACATAAATATACATACATTATATATATATATATATATATATATATATATATATATATATATATATTCACGACAATAGGTCATAAAAACTCCGTTAGAGACGTGAATTTGACGAATTTTCGCCCATAGGGCTTTGTCAAGTCAATACATTTGACATTTTATTTCGAAGCAGATATAATATTATTGCTGTCATTCATTCATATATATATATATATATATATATATATATACATATACATGTATATATATACAAAAGGGACATATTATATATCTATGTATAATATATTATTGCTGTTATTATAAATAAATTATGCCTATTAATACAGGCATAATCATATATCATAATATACCATCATATAATAATATATAATATTATATAATATGATAATATATCATATTATACCACTAATATATATTATTGCTGTTTTTCATTTAAATATATATATATATATATATATATATTATATGTATATATATATAAATAAATAAATATATATATATATATATATATATATATATATATATATATATATATGGGCCGTGACGCGAGAAAAGGGCCCTTAGCTCTGACGCGCACAAACGCCAGAAAACGGCGCGGAAGTTTGACAAAGCAATACGCGCAATCCAAAAGATTTCAGCTCGTTGTTCACCAGTCCTTTCCTTCACGTGGAGTGGGTCAGCTCGAATCAACCTTATCAACCCGTCCACAACGTCTTTTTCTACGGCGCCTGCAATATTTTGATTATCTATCTCAAGGTGAACATCAACATATTGGATCCCCAATGATGAAATGGTAAGAACATACCCTGAATTTGATTTAAATTCATGGAAAAATGTTTGAATTTCGTGCTCGGTCAGGCCTGTGCTCAGCGCAGACCCAATCTTTCAATTTTTTTTGTTGGGGATCTGCTGATGCTATCAAACGTTTCCGTAGTAGTAACGTGTTAAGCCTACATTTATGTCTGACGATGCGTAGATGTATGACATTGTTACATTTATCTTAACGCTCCTTTCATATAAAATGTCGAAATAAGCTACAGCCAGTGTTCACACTGTCCTTAGCAATCCTGTGTTTTAGCGGTGAGGATAATTGCTTTAGTTCAGGCAACAACGTAAACTGCATCATGCATGTGGTTCAGCTTTGTCTGACTTGTTCAAGTGTAACGTTAGGTTTCTGCACCCAAAGGCAAACAAGGTTGGGCCTACTTGAGATTGTGACATTTGTGTAATGTCATTGTAAGCAAGATAGTTCTACAACTAACGTTACATTTGTTCCTTGACAGTTATACTGCATAACTGAATTCTACATTGGTGAATCAAACTAGCATAGGTCTAGGTCTTAATACTTATTAAAGGACAAGTTCACCTTCATAAACATAAGGATTGAGAGAATGTAGCAATATTAGTAGAACACATCATTGAAAGTTTGAGGAAAATCGGACAATCCGTTCAAAAGTTATGAATTTTTGAAGTTTTTGTGCAGTAACCGCTGGATGAGAAGACTATTGCAGTGTGTGAATAACTTAGATGTCACATACGTACAACAATATAAGGAAAATATAAAGAGAATTTCACAAAATTTCATCTTTTGAAAAAAGTACACATTCTCCCGACTCGTTACCGACAAATGTTATGGCTAATATTATTCCCCCTGCCTTTAGAAAGAGGCAAGTCAAGTGCTCTATTATTATGCGAAAAAAGTGAAAATATGTTGAATTTTCTTTACATTTTCTTTATGCTGTTGTACGCATATGACTCACAAGCTGTAGTAGTCTCTTCATCCAGCGGTTCCAACACAAAAATTTTAAAAATTCATAACTTTTGCATCGATTGTCCAATTTTCCTCAAACTTTCACTGATGTGTTCTATTAATATCGTTGCATTCTCTCAATCCTTATGTTTATGAAGGTGAACTTGTCCTTTAATAGTCTTGATAATTGTTAGATAGGCCCTACCGGGTTGTTCTACATGTATCAACTTAAAATAAAAAAAAATCCGAAAAACAATAATGGGACTAGCGTACTAACCAGTTAGAACCTTAATGAGGCTGAAGTATCAAAGGGCAAGCCCAAAAGACAAAATCAGTTCTCTCATATTTTCCACAAAAGACTAGTCTAAGTGCTAAACTTTGGTTACAAAGACATCTCATCGACACACTATTAGAAGTATTTTCATTTATTACATTTATTATTCTGGTACTGTAGAATTAGGCCTATTCATAATAAGTGTTCATTGTCAACATATGTTTCAGAGTATTGTTATAGGAGTTTATGGGTAGGTACTCACTGTCTAAATGCCAAGGGGAGATTATTCTCCAGATTTCATGTAATGATTTAGTGACTGAAGGTTCGTTCACCTGTCATATCTCTAATCATTGGGCGTATTACCGGTATTCATTTCTTCTTTTTCTTTCCTTCCAATTGAAATAAATAATTGTTGTAATACATCACTGGGAGAACACAACAACAGTCCACAAAGTTGGCATCTATACCACTATTTTGATTTTAAAAATCCCACTGTACAGTCCACCTTTCAAACCCACATTAATCAGACTAAGCATTTGTTCTCATATTTCAGGGCAGAATAAAAACTTGGCTGTGCTAGTATTCCTGAACAAGCAGACAACCCTGGGCTGCACACAGAACTGGAACAGAACCGTCAGATGGAGAGGAGACGTACTTGGTGTCTGGTAGATAAAGGATTTGGCAGGAGCAAACAACTAATTGCAGGTTTGTATTGTGCTGTGCATCAGCTAATTGCATCAATAGTATCGAATGTTGAGTTTAGTAACAATCTTATGACTGTAAAGTAGAACTATAACTATAATTTGAATTTTAAAAAAAAGATAATTTATTATGACCTATCCTTTTCATTTACTATGAATACCTGGATCTATGAACCAAATCAGAAGACATAATCATACAGTCATAATGTTTTTTTGGTAATTGCATAATATGCTTTGTATTAAGATGCATCTTGCACTGGCTGAGGAGGTATATATAGAACTAATTCATTGAGTTTACATTTCAAATCTGATTTAATATGTTTTAATCATTCCATTTCTGTAACCTGCATGGTTCCTTTTCTTCTGCAATGACACTCTAGTATTGAGTATGACCTTAAACCTTCGAAGAAATAGAATAATATCAACATTCAAAATATTCATGATTTGCAGGTCTGACTGTGACAGCCTTGAGGAGTTTTCAACAGTTTCAAAAGTCGTGGACAAGTAATCTTCCTTCACGATTCTGGTGGTGTTGGCAATTGTAAGACTGGAAGGCGTACCTGTCCCGTTTACAGGGAGCTGTCTGAGATCAGAAAATTTTCGTACTTTCACTTCTACCATGTTCAGCCAGGAATTGTTTGTGTGAGGGAACACCTCTGGGATAATGAAAAAAAAAAAGAAAAACTATAATTGGGTTTACTCAAGACAGTTGGAGTGGTTCCTCAAAACAAGCATTTACCCATCCAGGCTGATATCTACTGGATCAACACTCGACAGAGCGCTATGAATATCTTCAAGCACATCAGACCTTTCCTCTTCCAAGATGTCACTTGCCCCCAGTCCGAGAGACTGAGGCCTCATGATAGAGCTATGAAGTGTCATCCTCAACTTATTGGCATACTTGTCCACTTTATGTTTCGTACTGTATTTCACTCTTAGAGCAGATACTGGTATTGCCCTTTGGTTTGGAAACTTGGATCATGGTTGACAATAATATGTTTTGCCCCATGCATGTATGCAGCATTTATATGCTGCACATTATCATAACCTACAAATGTACTCGAGTACAGCTGGTTTAGCTAAAAAAATTCCACCCTATACTGAATGTCGTTGGCAAGAAGGCAGGTGTGATTATCATGCCCTCAAGACACTGCTAGCTGTGGAAGACTATTAATACTCATGGCATATCAGTACTCTGCTATGAATTTACGGGTAACAATTTCAAATGCATCTTCAGATAACTTAACATTCTTAGGTTTTCTTCCAGTAGTTACCATATCCTTTATGTATTGTCTGTTGTTGACATGTGTTTATAAATGGCACAATGCAATTGCAAGTATTCATAGTTGACTTGTTCAAAAAAGTTATAAGCATAGAAGTTTCCTCTTCACTTCCACTGTTTTGCTATCTCAGCTTACCAATAATGTGCAAATGATATTGTGATTTAATCAGCTCATGTACTAGTAGACTGTGGTCGATATCAATTTGAAAGTCAGTCTTTTTAGTGAGCCCAAGAGAGAAAACTTGTACAGTATGTAGCTAGCCTCATCCTGAAGCAGTTGACATACATGTTTCTTCTTTTCTGTTTTTCTGTGTCTAATACCAGGGGGAAAAAAGGATACATATGATGACTTACTATTCTTCACATGTAGCTGAGCTTGGGCTGATATTAATGTAACGTGATTACTGTAATTTCATCAGGGTATGGGAAGCATGGACCCCAACAGAAATCTCACTTAAAACTTTCCACTTGAGAATCACTGGATCTTTTTCGTGAGTACAACTGTAGATGTTACTCTTTCTTCCGGGGTATGGCAACATGACATAATTAAGAGTTATATGATTTTTTTTTTCATTTTTCAGGGAACAGACGTTAAAATTACCTCAGTTTTCATATAGCAATGGGAACAATTTGATTTGATTTGATTTGATTTATTTCTGCTTAATTCCGTTACATCAGATATGAGTATGTACATGTCATTTACAGTCATTTGAATATGACAAACAGTATATCGACACATAGTTTTTAGTACAATTATACAAGACAATTAGGGTAGACAGTTGAATTCCATTACTTTATCTATTGAATTTTACTTGTAGACTACTTCATTCTGTATCTGCTTTTGGTGGAAGTTGCATCCATCTTTCTGGAGTTCCAATCCATGTAGATTGTTCAGTGTGGAGGCATTCTCTTTTTTCTTTCTTCCGTTCTTTCCATCTGTTCTGTCACGTCGTGTCCCTTATTTGCAAATAAGTATTTCATAATATTTTTCTTTGAGTGGTTCACAATACACAAGCTTGCTTTTTAGTGGACCTCTCAATTCTTTTTTTTTCTCAATTGAAACATAACTGTATTTTTTTTGCCAGTATGCACACATATCTTTATCTGTATCATTTATCCCCTGCGAAGTCGAATGTATACGTTTAAGATATAGTTCCTGATTTATTTTGTGTTGTGTTTTGTTGGAAAAAGAAGAATGAAGAAAAAGGAATTGAATTATCTACACTGCATCATGCATTGTCTTTGATGGAGTTGAGATCCATTAAGTGGTATGAGAAGAGATTAAAATGTTGCAAGTGCAAGAACTCTTTACTTCAACAAATTCCATAAGAAACATGTGCCTACAATTCTATATGTATTCTTTTTCATTTTCATTTTGATACTGTCTTGGAAGTATGTGTGAATATGTATGTTACAGTTTTGTTTGCATAGTGCATGTTGTGTACCGGTACTTCTTTGTACATATGTGTGTATGCGTGTGTGTTTTTGCACATGTAGGCCTATGTTGAATGAATGAATGTATAATTGGAGTACTCTTACCCCAGTGACATAATTCTAGTTTACTTTTGTAATGTAATTGTAAAAGAAGGGTTAAAATAGGCCATGATTAATTCCATCCTACATTGCAAGTATAAAATCCGCACATTTGCTATAACATCTAGATTGTATATTTTGCAAAAGCACATTACATCTTGTATGTGTAACAGTAACGGGATGTTCCGTTAAGCCTGCACAAACATGGCTGCATTCATTTTTAACCATGGCCCTGTTCGTAGCATTTCAGCTATATCACACACCCAGCCAAACACTCATGCATGCAACTTTTTAGAATATAAAGTTTGTTTATAGATCTTTTCACATGCAGAGCAACACAATAATGGCTTAATACATTCGAACACATTCAAACGTTATTTACATGTGTACAAACATGCAAGACAAACGACATGGTCCCTTATCCTCTTCCTGTCTCAGCACATACATACACTCAAACACAGACAGACAGACACATAAACATACAATATACATACGCACAAGTTCACACAGAAGTACACACATACATACACACACCCACTTTCACATGCTGGAGAACACAATGATGGCTTAACATACAATCCAACACAAGCAACTTGCATGACTGTATAGTTTACGTTAGACACTCACGACAAAAACATGGTCTGTTATCATCTTCCTGTCTCACTCACACGCAAGCCTACACACACTCAAACACAAACAGACAGACACATAATCTTCAATGTACATACATGTAAGTAACACACAAGTACACACACACGCACACATCCACTTCTCAATCGGATACACTTTGTTACCATATCCAACGACATGTTTCTCTATGCGTGTGTTATACTGAAAGCCCAAATTCGTTTAGAATTTGAAAAGCAACTCTTATTTTTGTGGTTGTCATGGCAACGATGATTTCATAAGAATACTTAATTTTTACATTATATCGTCCACGACAAGATTGGGGGGAAAGATTCCAACTTTGATGAATAATGGACCCAAACTGTGGGACTATGAGCTGTTAAAGGTGCACAGTACGTGTTCCCCGTCCATGACTTACGCGCGCGCATGCATAAACGCGTTAAAAAGTGGCAGGATTTGGGCAAAACATGCTTTTCTAAATTTCATAATTGGGGCACTTAGGAGTGGAATTTCAGAAAAAGGTTTGCATATTTAGATACATCAGAACTCGCTCTTCAATGTGGCGGTGAAAACTCAATTTCGGTATTTTACGGCCTAAGGGCCCTTTTCTCGCGTCACGGCCCATATATATATATATATATATATATATATATATATATATATATATATATTTATACATACACATAAAAGGGAAAATTTTGTCATTCCACGTAACATGTTATTCACCACTACGTATATGTCAGTCCAACGTAATGCATATTCACCCAAAATGCTGATTCTGGCATAAATTCTAACACATCCCTTGTTTGAAGCAATTTTGAGGCAAAGTTATCACTCATTATAGTTGTTCTCAAAGATAATTTTAGTGGGGGGGAGGTACTGGGGGGTAATCACACTGGAAATTGAAAATAACCCGACATTCCTGCAATGTACCCTTATGCCTTGGATCTCATTGAGTGACCCATTCATATTCAATCCTGACAATCTCCATCTTTACCTCTATCCTTTCTAAAAGGTCCTAAATCCACTTTCTATCAAATCTGACCTTTCGAAAGAAATGTATTTATTGTTAGTGATACCACCCAGTAAACTCCTCAGAGTATTGAAATTCTTGTGAGAAATGGAGAAATCAGACCATAAAAATGTGTTTTGTTCCAAAAGGTGCTAAATCCAGTGGGATCCAATCTGAAACCAGTGTTCATGCCTGATTGCACTTTGACCCCAGAGTAAGGCTATTCTGGTTGGATTTCCTAGCTGTGTAGCTATCTATAGATGACCCACGTGCTACTTAATTGATATAATAGTTGTGAAATGTTATATTTATACATATAAATTCTTTGGAGAGATGGAGAAATCAGGAGAAGAATGTGCACAGATGTATATAATCATTCCAGGTAAATTCACAAAGTCACAGAAACTAGTACAACATTTTCATGTTGTACATCATCTTGCTAAAATTTTTGTTTCAAAAGGTGCTAAATCCAGAAAAAACACAAAAATATTTTTTTAAAAATAGATTTAGGCAGATCAATATTTCTGAGACAGAAAATCCCATTACGGGATACTATCATGTGACCTAAAGTCATTGCATGAAAATGCCTGAAAGCATGTGAAATGAAAATCCTGGATTTCCTCCTTACCATCAAAAGTGGATGTACCACCTTTAGGAAAGGAAGTCTTAAAAAACAACAACCATCCTCTTGCCACTATGCCATGAAACCTTCCACTTCGTAATATGGCCACAAACAAGAGCTTGTATGAGAACAGTTGTATTTTGCAAAGATGGCTGCACGTGCAGTCCCCCATTTCTTTGTAATGTAGACCTATACAGTCAACCTTGCGTATAAAGTTGAATCTATTTGGACTGGAGAAATAGCTTTGGTTTAGAGAAAATTCAACTTATTATGGATCAAAATTAATGTATGAAGAGAAGTGAACTTGAAAAGACCTTCTACGTAGGCGATTATTTAAAGGGATCATACAGTTTTGGTTGAGACCTATTTCAGGTTTCTAACATTTTTTTGGTGAAATAATGAGAAACCTCTTATGAAATATGAAAGAGCATGTAATTCTATGATGAATTCAACGTTTATTTGACGAAAATTGGTTTTAAAATGGCTGAGATATCCATAAACAAGAGACCCGCGGGTCTAGCGCTCACCTGAGTATCGCAAGTTCACCTTTCACGCAGTCACTAATCTAAATTATTCACAGCTCTACCAAAATTTGACCAGGCATTCTGAAGTAGAAGATGAAAATGTACAATAAGGGCCCAAATTTTTAAAGATTCCTTAATTTGGGGAATTGGGGGCCCCCTGGGGCCCTCTGGGTGGGGCATGGTGCCCATTTTGATAAATTGAGATCCTGACCCCCTAAGGATGCTACCTGCCAAGTTTGACGAAAATCTATCATGAGGTTTTCAGGAAGAAGATGACAATGTACGATTCAGGCCCCCATTTGGACCTTCCTAACCAACCCCCCCCCCCCCCCCCCCACCCCTGCTCCCAAGAGGGGCACCCCTGGATCTCCTATGAACAAACTCGAAACTACAGTCATTAATGTACTCACTCATAGTATTATCTTAGCTGTATAACTTCTGATTCCAGAGAAAATTTTTAACAATTCCTTCATTTGGGGGGTTTGGGCCCCCCTGGGGGCCCCCTGGGTGGGACATGGTGCCCATTTTAACAAATTGAGATCCTAACCCCTTAGGGATGCTACCTGCCAAGTTTGGTGAAAATGGGTCATGGGGTTCTAAAAAAGAAGATAAAAATGTACAATTTAGGCCCCATTAGGACCCCTCCTCACCTCCCTCCCCTGGGTCCCAAGGGGGGCACCCCTGATTCTGCCATGAACAAACTTGAAACTGCAGTCATCAATGTACTAACTCATAGTATTAACTTAGCTCCATCACTTCTGGTTCTAGAGAAGAAGATTTTTAAAGATTCCTTAATTTTGGGGGATTTGGGCCCCCTGGGGGTCCCCTGGGGGCCCCCTGGGTGGGGCATGGTGCCCATTTTAACAAATTGAGTTCCTAACCCCCTAGGGATGCTACCTGCCAAGTTTGGTGAAAATGGGTCATGGGATTCTCAAGAAGAAGATGAAAATGTACAATTTAGGCCCCATTAGAACCCCTCCCCACCCCCCTCCCCTGGGTCCCAAGGGGGGCATCCCTGATTCTGCCATGAACAAACTTGAAACTACAGTCATCAATGAACTAACTCATAGTATTAACTTAGCTCTATCACTTCTGGTTCTAGAGAAGAAGATTTTTAAAGATTCCTTAATTTTGGGGGGTTTGGGCCCCCCTGGGGGCCCCCTGGGTGGGTCATGGTGCCCATTTTTACAAATTGAGTTCCTAACCCCCTAGGGATGCTACCTGCCAAGTTTGATGAAAATCGGTCTTGGGGTTTTCAAGAAGAAGATGAAAATGTAAAAAGTTTACGCACGACGCACGACGGACGACGGACGACGGACGACGGACGACGGACGACGGACGACGGACGAAGGGCGATCGCAATAGCTCACTTGAGCCTTTGGCTCAGGTGAGCTAAAAAAAGCGATTCTAATAAAGTGTGGGACCCACACTTTATTACGATCGCTTTGTTTTACTTTGTTTTTGGATGTTTCAGTCATTCCAAAACCCGATTTTCATCAAATAAACTTTGAATTCCCCTTAAATGGTATGCTCTGTACCATGTTTTCTTGGTATCTCGCAAAAAGTTAAAAGCCCAATTCTCATCTCCACCAATACTGTACCATTCCTTTAACTTATGCAAGGTTGACTTAGCCAAGGTTGACTGTATATGTATTTTCTTGCAAAATATATGTATGTGTATTTCATCTAAAATATGCAAATAAAAACACCAACAACACTGCACGAACCGTGTGTTCTCACCAGCACAAACTTCACAGGAACCAACACAGCAAAATATATTATAGACAGTAGTTTTTTACATTTATTTTGCAGAAAACTTTTTTTTATACACCCACATGATCACAAAGAAATATCTGGAATAGAAATTCATGATTGCAAATTGAGAATATTCCACAGAAGCCGTAATAAGATGTGAAATGGTAATAGCGTGTGACAAAGCAACATAACATGAAGTTTTGAAATCTACTCAACTATCTCTATCTACACAATTTCTTTATCTTCCTTGGTGGGCTAATACAAGAATATATATTTAAAAAAATAGCTACATACATCAGCGTGAGCGAAAACAAATAGAGAAGAGTGAGATAAAAAATGTTCATTAACCATGCTTCATATGTGTTTGGTAATCAGGCAAGCACTATTTGACCAATAACATTTTCTTCACTTTTAACAGTAAATATCATCACAAATGAAATTATCACTCGTCACAATGCATTTTGAGACATAGAAGGAAAAAAATTCAAAAGTCTGCAATAATCCAGTTTACTGATGAATTCATATTTAATGGACATTTTTCCTTCTTCCAAAACCTAAGAGCAAACTGTTCCAATTATCCAATCCAAAGAAGCCTCATTTCTACACGATACCTTCAACACTATAAAACTGAGTTTGCACTTAACATTTGTTGCCATATTAGGCACTATACACAGGCCAGTTTTCTATTTGTCTTGAACCGTTATTACAGATTATTATGAAAATTCGAATATGTATGTAGTCTTTTGGCAATCTTATCACACTCAATCTTAACAGTTCTCTGTACTGCATGAAATACTAGATGCTTTCTTGTTGTATCATTAGCAGGAAATTAACAGGTGCCACTCTTTAACTTTGTTTTCAAGAAACAAAAAAAAAAATGAAGAAATGATGCACATTTGATTAAATAGATGGAGAACACCACAAAAACTTTGCCGGATTGATAAAATATTCACCAAGACATCAGAGAGGGCATTCATTCAAGCTAGGTGAGCTTGGTATGATTTGCATTTATTCATTGAACGGCTCAAGAAAATTCTGTATCCTCATTGGTCGAGAGCAGTGCGTCAGTTTTTACTGGCAGCATGTTCAATATCAAATAATCATGTTGAATCACTGGTGAGAGATACTGTAACATGCTATCATGTACTTGTAGCAAAAGAGTTCGTACACTTGGCAAGCGTTTGCTCACTTAGCAAGAGATGGTTAGCCGTGCAGCCAGTAGTCTTTTGCAAAGGCAGCTCGCTGTAATTTCAGCACATGCACACGGAGAGCAATGGACTTTCACACACAGCCCGCGACCGGCAAGATACGATCGCAGTGTGCATGCAAGTCCACCACCCAAGGTATGGGAGTCCATTGCGAGCCGCCTTTGCAAAAGGCTATGCATCCAGTAACAAGTAGCAAGAATTTGCACACTTAGCAAGAAATTTGTGTACCAGCATGAGATTGCTTGCCATGCACCCAGTAATTACTGATACACGGTTTGCATCTATGGCAAGCCAAAAGAAAATGCACCCAGTAAATTTGCCAAGCATCGGTAATTACTAAAATGTATCTGAAACAAAAAAAAATCAAGCAATGGATATCTGGCAAAACTTTGTTCACCATTCTATAAAACAGATGATGTACTTGCCTTTACATGTTTCAGTAGGAAGCATACACATAGCAACTGTGGAATCTTGTCTCAACCCGATGAGGACCAGTCCCGAGGATACACGGGCAAGGGTTTATGGGAAATGCATGTTGTAGCAAAATCAGCCCGACCTCAACAGGTTAATCCAATTGGTTGCACCTTGCAGTTTAGACAATTCCATCATTACCTTATGTGCACACAATTCCTACAGAAGCACTCAGACCTGAGCATCATTTGTATATTGAGAGTAAATGATTCAAACAAATTGTCTTCAGCAAAAGCAGGGAAACAAGACACACACCAAGTCCCTATAGAGTACCGAAGTGTGGTGTCATATAGCTATTCATTGCCATGGAAACTGGTTCTAAACAACCTTTCATCACCCAAATATCCATGATTACAGTGGTTGCTAAACCATGTTCCTACCCAGTTCCAACCACTGCTAGAAGTCTTATGCAAGGGCAGTTTGTGTGGAACCAACACTTAGATTTAACAAAAGACTGTGACATAATCTCTGTAATACTCTATAGCCTGCAATGACGCACCACTTTTTAAGTTTTCTTTCATGGGTGGGGGTTAGTTACAGACAAAAATCAAAGTTCATAATAAAGATAGGAATTCATCACAAAAATCAAAGATTACACAATGATTAACCTGCTAGAGAACAGCTTCCACTCGTACTGAAGCAAAAAATCGCAGAAATTGCACCATAGAGAACCATACAGAGACAGCAAAAATGGTGATTTTCAAAAAAGCCCTTTTATCCCCTACTGGTAAAGTGGAGCTATACTAAGCACTCATTACTTTAGACTGCTTATTTTCATCACACTTGTTATCATTCTAATGCAATCATGCCAACTTTTTTGTTGTTGTTGAAAGAAATGGCAGAGGATATATGTGGCATTTGCTGATTTATATTGGGAAGCTCCTTATTTTGGCAAAAAACTTCACTCATGTATGCATGCTCAAAATTGCATTAGGTTGTAAGATCAAATAAATGAAGGGTAATAGAGTACCCAATTACAACGTAACTACTGTAAAAGTGGATATTTTTGCGCAAGTATTTTTTTTTCTTTTCTTTTTTTGCACTCGTTCAGACAAAAGAAATTTTGCATGTTTTTAATTCCATGGAATAAGGACATTAAGTACTGGAACATATGGCATGCAAAAAATCAGCATGCTTTTCCAAATTCATGATTCTTCTGTCGAGATGTTTTCATTGCAACTGATTGACAAATTGCCCTACATCGACGTAAATAAGCACTGAATTGATCAGTGTTTTAGTAGTAGCCATGATAAAAAATCATGGGCGTACATACTCGAGCAGGATTCGAACCTACGACCTCCTGATCACCGGACAGGCTTCATCTCCACTAGACCACCGAGCTTTCGCCCGACAGCAAGTGTTGGTTCTAATCCTTATAGCATGCAGCGGGTACTACTTTGTTATTCAAATTCATGATTCTTCCGTCGAGATGTTTTCATTGCAACTGATTGACAAATTGCTCTACATCGACGTAAATAAGCACTGAATTGATCAGTGTGTTGTGATCACTGATCAATTCAGTGCTTATTTACGTCGATGTAGGGCAATTTGTCAATCAGTTGCAATCAGCATGCTTTTATTTTTGCACTAGCTTCTGGTTGCGTGAAATTGGCTAAAATTTCCACACAGCGATTACTTTACAATGAATATACCATAGTCTATGGGGGCGCAGATGGGTAATATGAACTAAAGAGGGTAAATAATCATATAAAATCACCTAAATATTTCTGAAAAAACTAGGAAAATGAATAAGCAGTGGATGGAGTGAATCAACCTTTATATACTTTTGTCTGCAAGTTAAGAAATCAATAAATTGTCTGAAAAAAAAAACTGTATTTGCCTACAATTACAGCATAAGTCTGGCTTATATTAATCAAAAGTCAAGGTGTACAGTACATTTTAGCAGAACAAGTAACAAAATGTATCTACAAACATTCGTGAACATATTTTGAAATCTTTCCAACAGATATCTGGAAGCACATTTAAATACGATCAAAGCAAACAGATCTACAGCTAAAATGAAGTATAGAAAAGCATTCCAATTTAATCAAGCTGCACTGAATATACTGTATGCAAGCAAATATTTTCAATAATCTGAAGCAATAACATGATGGAGAAAATTAAAAAAGATGAATATGTTACTAGTGATAGACTACACTCTTGCATCTTGGGACTACGCCAGCTTGTATGAAATGCACTTTTTTAGAGTACAGTGGACTCCCGTTATAACGAAATCCCCGGGACGGGCATTTTTCTTTTGTTATATCGAAATTTCGTTATGACCGAACAAAGAAAAAATAAAGAAAATAGAATGGATAATATTGCAGCCTGAATTTTTATTTCGTTGTAACCGCAATATTGTTATAACTGTGTTCGTTATAGTGGGGGTGCACTGTAAACATATCTGAATTCTGTAGCATATAAAGCAAAAGTGATTGGGTAGATATTTTCATAAATTTTGACACATCCAATTTCAGCAAGAGAAGAGTATGAATAGAAGACTAGCATCACATAAATCTCTTGCTTAGAAACCGCACATAACATACTGTATGAACAATATATATGCAGGGTTTTAATTCCTATTTTTGCAAGTCAGGTGCCTTTCGCGAAGTTAAGAACACACAAAAGTAGTAGCTCTTACCCTGACATGAATGTGATATGCATGCATACATTTCTCTTTTCACTGCTGTACTCCAAGACTGCAAATTTAACCACTTGCGAAATTGATGGGAAATCCCAATTTGCATCAAATTAGACTTGCTAAATATATGGCGTATGCAGTATATCTTCAGTGCCATTGAGCTCACTCAGCCCAACGACCAACCAAATTACCCTGGCTTAGGAAAGAGTGAAACATAAATTCTCTTCAGGTCACGGACACACAAGTTTTAAATTTTCTTCCTGTACTCTTAGAAAGCAAACAATTTACTATATGATTCTACTACAAAAATATGTGGTTATAAAGAAAAATATGATAGTCAAAAAGAACATGCAATACAGACATTGGTGTCTTGGCAGTGTGTGAATATCTGTTCCAACAGATTTGGTTTGTTTTCCATCAATAAAATCTCACATCTATCAGAGTTCAGAAGCAATATTGATTTCTACACTCTCCAACTCATCTTGACTGGTATAAACATCATTGGTAGTTGAGAGACAAAATTCAATGCTTCTTAAAAGAAGGGATCATTTCATATTCAGAGAGATCAATTCATATGATATAAGGCTAAAAGTATACTGTCATATCAGAGCAAAACTGATCTATATACATATTGATATCTTCTCGTATTTTGGAAGTGAAGAATCACAGACAGTTGCTACTACAAACCAGTGACACTTTCAGTCAGGGGATGTTAATAAGTGACCAGCTGGTAAAGACTGGTTGCCATGGATACGATAACAGTCCATCACCTGTCTTGTCTCAAGCCAAAACTGCTGCAAGTTTTTTCTTTTCACAAAACTACCCAATCCTAGTTAATACCTGTGCCAGTCTGTGGGAAAGACTAACTTCTGCAACATGTCCAATCCCAATGATCTCTATGGGAGTATATGGATATCTCACACGCTAATCACTTTGAAGCCACTGCGCCGCCATCTTACCATGCACACTGCTCATACACTTGTGTACGGAACTCACGATATCACATGATCTTGGTGGCAGTATCTGCTGGAAAATGCATGCAAATCCCCACAGTGTGCCTAGTAACATGGCAGCATGGTGGCTTCACTTGTTTATACAGCGTGAATCAGGCCAATGCGATATCCAGTTAGGTTATATAGAAATCAGTGGTCCAATCCCTGTGTGTGTTCCATGGACAGAAACAGCTAGGCAGACTAGTCTTCTGTCCAGTCTGTTGGCACAGCATGTTCGATATAATATGTACTAAGTAATCCTAGGTCTTGAATCGACACCTGTACACAGGATATGTAAAGAATTGAGCAGAAAGTATATAGATGAACAAAAAAAAGCCACTTGAAGACTGGTGAAGAGTCTACTTACCCTTAGGTGTGCTAAATCTTTCATCATGTGCCTATGCTGCCTTTTTGTTACAAACCACAGGCCATGAATTGACAAATGAAAAATTGTGTTATTTCATACATGAAGACATATTTCCCATCTAGAAGCAAATGAAAAACATCTTGATGCGCAGTCTGCACCTTTTGTTAATTTGGACATCTCAAACAGTGTCAAATGAGATGCAGCGTATTCTACCTAAATAAAGCAGAAGTTTGAAAGATAGTACAGAAGTTGTTACGATGTAGGTTTACCACCATACACATTATTTCAGATAGTATTCAGAGTTTGCTTTAGTACTTTACTGCCTCAAACTGAATGACTTACATTTCACTATGTACCATTCTATCTAGGTCAGCTTGTGCTATTTTGATAGAGAAATACCACTAACATAGTAAATGAATGTCACCAACATCCAAATGACTTTCTAAAGGGCTACAATAGATACTTTACTTCTCTTACTGTATACACCGAATATTTCGCCAGGTTTCTATTTTCACAAATTTTGGGAGTCAGGCGCTATTCCCTAAATTAAAGACACACAAAAATGACTCTGATCCCGATATGAATGTGACACACACGTAGACATTTTCTCCGTTCAGTACAGTACTCGACGATCGCAAATTTAACCACTCGTGAAGTCGTTGGGAAGTCCCGATTCGCAAAAATTTAGACTCGCTAAATATATGGCGTATACAGTATTCAATATTATGTAACATTCTTATGCTTCATATTGCTCTAAAGTCGCTATCTTGCCATGCACCAAACAAATGCCAAATCAACATCAGTGCTCTATCAATTGAGCCTAAGACGCAAATTCCTTTACAGATCTGGCTTCTGTAGGACACTTACTCAGCAAAGTACAAAATGACATTATCACTTTCAACATTCTGAGAAATTTCCAACTTTCTCGTTCCCAAAAGCAGTAGTTTTCTTCAGAAAAAAGCTGACAAACGTGTACATCTGAAATAGGGTTGTATCTCAAATTGGCAACAAATTCTTACACAAAAACGCACATTCAAGTCCTTGTTATCATGTAAGATTTACATACTAAATCCGACCTCATACAACTAGATTTTTGTCCTCTTAAATTTCAGAAGATGCCGAGAGTATAAAATTGAAAGGAAAACTCACAGCATATTTTGTTCTAGACTGCAACATCACCTGTGCACATAGCTTGAGCTTTAAATCTGTTTTTCAAAAGTGTCCTTCCAACATCCAAAAAATCTTCTGATAAAAATCTGCCGAATACTGAGTTCTTGTGATTAAAGATTACTGACAGCTGTTCAAAGTGCAACAGCAGATGAAATATAACTGCTGGACATACTAGGAACTTGCTATGGTATGAATAGATATTGTCAGCATAGTATTCAGATGTAGCTGGTGGTTACTAAAGTACATTTGCATGGGTATGTTAACAGTTTGGCTTGATAACCCTAAAATCTGTGCATTGATCAATCAAAAGTTCTTACACACTCATGAAAGCAATCATGCAAAAAATGAAACATCATAATGTCTGGTAATTTGGAAGATAGGGAGCCCAATTTTGTTTTGAGGGTATATGATGATGATGATAATAATGATTAAGCATATTATTAGTATCGTTACCTGGTATACTGGAAGATAAACGTATCTCTACATGTTTGACTAATACACGATTAATATCAATATTTTTGGCATTTTTATTGTGGTATATCCTCACTCAAGCACATATTGTGTATACAATTTCAAAGAGATGAAATATTCAATATTCTGTGGTAGTATTTTATCTAACATCACAGCCAAACCAAGTGTAGATTTCTACTAGCTTACTGGTTTCTGAAACTTTGTGTAACATATGGAAATATTTCATTGATGTAGTAATTAGATGCATGCATTCATACTAGTCACCTGCACATTATACTTCAAGCCAAAGTTTAAGAGCTTTGTAGGCAGAAAACCCGCTGCACAAAAAGTACCATGCAGGCATAAAACTGTTTTGTTCATTTTTAAAATACATCATCAACACCATCTCATTTTATTCTAGTTTGATGCATCTTAAGATACAGCACTAAAATATGTGACATGTCATGGCAAAAACATAAACTAGGTCGCAGTTTACTGAAAAAAGCAGTATCAAATATTGAAGAACCCTTAACAAATTACCTAAGAGACTGAAAAAATGTAACCCCGATGATTACTAAAATATTTAGCCTTGTCAAGCTAAAAACAAAACAAAGCACTTGAGACACATTTGGTATTTCAGGAAAACAGAAGGGAAGCACCAAGCATGTTATCTTTTAACGACCCCATTTACATGGGATTTTTAGAGCCTTGAAGCTCTCGCTTTCAGTAGATTAAAATTTGATGTGTGAACGGGACAACTGTCCCGGAGAAAGTTTACATATAAGAAAATAAAAATGATGAAAATGATTTCAGCCACATGAAATCTGAATCCACACTGGAACAAATCTATAATTTGGGGTAGAGCATTATACATAGCAAGTAAAGATCAAGTAATTCTGTGATTTGTTTGCACCTTTTCTTCTGTTTACTAAGCACATACTGTTGAACAAAGCAGCATTGGAACAACAACAACAACAAGAACGAACAAAAAGAAAAGAATTGTTAGCGAGCAATGCAATGCACTGTTCATGTTACAAGTAATGATGAAATTTGTTAGAAAAATACATGCTAAGAAGAGGAGTCACGTCAATATTCTCATTTACCAAAAGCAAGCAGCTAAAACTGGCACTGTAAATGTACTGTGCATATCCTTATTTTTGTTTCAATATTATCACCCAATACACATGCAAATATTGCATTTCTACATCAAATATGAAATTCTCTTGTTGCCTATTGTAGGATGGCAGATACCCTAACCTGCCATAGACATTTTTCTTTTTAAAATGGACAAGTAAACTTTAAGCCACCAAGCTAATAGATAACCAGTATTTTGTGCTAAATGGATGCAAAAGTAAAAAAAAAAAAAAAAAAAAAAAAAAAGAAGAAGAAAAGATTCATTATGAATGAAATGAATGAACCCTTTAGTACTACCCATAAGAAGCTGATAGAAATGTAGATATCTGCAATTAGCTGTCACACATATATATTTACTGAAAAAGAGATGATTGCCTATAATATCACTTTCACATATTTCTGCTCTCGGTGCAGAAATCAAAATGGCATAAACCTGCAGTTGTGTTCATGCTGTATCAGGATAAAATCTAAAAAGAAGATAAAAATCGGTACTGCGCCTTTCCTCATGACTTTTAGAAGAAAGCAAGAAACTCTGTCACCAAAGAAAATAATCTGTTAAACTGCAAACAATTCTCCTCATCACCAAAATGTATGTAAATGTTTAAAAAAGTAAATTTACATGTATATATGAATAAGAACGATGCCATTTATCATCTTTTGAGCAAATCTGACTGCAGTAGCAGACCTTTTCCACCCCCTATCCCTTCACCAAACTCTGGAAGTAGAAATGCATGGCTACTGAAAGTACGGATTGTATAGATACCATGTTTCAAATTGGAAAGATGTGACAGAATCTTCTGTCATATTTCTCTTACTTTTGTTTCCAAACTTCAGATCATGTGGGTAGTTCCTCATGAGCTGCATTTCTTTTCCAAAAGGCTATTGCCCCAGCGAAAATAGATTGGTCCAATTCTAATAATGAAAGAGAAGTGATCGCATTTTTAATTACTATGTCTGCCCATGCAAAAGCCATTTTGCAAATTAAGAAGAAAAAAAAAAGGATAACTCCATGCCATTAAAAATTGGCCATAGCCAGTAAATAAAAATCTCCAATACAATAGAAATACATCTCCATTTGACAGTAATTGCATTGCACAATAAACCTTTGTTCACAGGAGTAAACTTAGGCCCTTCTCAAAGCAATTACATTTTAGTACTTCAATCTCTGCAAACATTTTCAATGTGTCAATTAAACAAATATATCACATGCTGCGGCAAATCCACACCATGCGATGAACTCTGTAGGACCTGGTCCATCACTCTGTAGGACCTGGTCCATCTGTCACGTGGACTTGGCCCAGAGAAGGAATGTCTTATCTGCACATAAGTAGAGTACTGTTCCAGACATCACTTTTTCTGTAGGTCGCTGCTTCTTGTCACTGTACCCTCTAGTGCTGATTCCAATCTCCTACACCAGTCTTGATGACTTCTCTGAGATTCATCTACCTACATGTGAGAGGGAAGTACTCTACAATCTATGACAGATACTATAACAGTCTTGAAGCCTGTCATCACCCACTGCATGGGGAAATGAGCTCCTATTGGTTGCCTTGAGTCCTCTTTCAGCCAATCACATGAGGTCATCTAGGGGGTCCCGCCCACCGCTTAAATAGTCCAGATTCTTGGCGGGTCTCTTCCGGTAGTCGCCATAATCATTAAGGATGTCGTCATCGTCACTGGACATGTCACCATAGCGATATTCGTCATGGTATTCATCAAATAGATCTGCATGTCCTGAAAGATACACAAACATTCCAGCACAAAACTGATGTCAAGAACAACAAAGCAAAACAGGGCAAATCATTTATAAAAGTCATCATGATTCATGGAATAACAGTCACACAGATGATTTTGTGACATCTGATGACATTCTAAAAGCTGATAAAATGATGAAAAAAAAAGAGCAAATGAATCCAGCCACTACATTTCATTGACCCCTTTCCCACTTTTTTTACACCCTATCTCCTTTCACATTAATTTCAGAACACTAATTCAGCATTGCAGCCCTTGTTTCCCCAGACCAGATTATCCATGCAACTCCACATCCTGCAAACACTCAAATTTCTTTAGCTGGCCCTTAAAAACGGCCAAAGAAATATCTGGACTTCACATATCTCATAAGATGCTTCACCCATTCACTCTTGAATGTGCATGAGGTCTTCCTCCCACATAAATACAAGATAACATTGGATGCAAACTAGTTGAATGTAGCTCTCTAAACTCTGAGCAGTGTCAATTCCTTTCTAATTCACACCTGATGAAATCAGAAGAAAAACTGATGCCAGGTAAATTATTACACAATAAACTGAAATCCTATTGCACACACACAAAAAAAAATCCAAGCATCAACGCTCTTCAAGCTTCTCCCTGCACTGAGTTTGTCTTCTCTCTTACTTTTATCGGGGTCCTCGTCAGGGTAGTCGTTCCTCCAGTTGTTCTCGTCGTTGCTGTCGTCCTCGTCATCGTACACCTCGTGGGAGTCCTCTTCGAAGAAGTCATGGACCAACTCCTCATCCTCCAACTGTTAGGAGACATCAAAGCATGAAGGGAGGGGGTGACTATTAGAAACGTACACTCTCCAGCACCGGAAACTGGTATGACTCTTGACTGAAGAAGTAAAGAGACGTTTCCATGACAACTGACTAGTTACTAGGCAGGTTGGATTTGATTTCCTTCTTGCTCACATCACCAATATGTCTACATCTTTCATATTTGTGAACATTCACTCTTTTGTCTCATAAGGGTTTGTTTGGACAACTGTATACCTGCACTGAGTATTCCTATTAAAGAGTTGACAAAAAAACTAACAATGGAGAAGAAGGATGATGATGAGGATGACAAAGATTAGGAAGAGGAGGGAGAGGTGGAGGAGAAGGAAAAAGATGAGTAGGAGGGGGAAGACGATTGAAGAAGAGATGGAGGAGGAAGAATGACTTTAAATATTACTGGAGGAAGATGCAAGAATGACCTGGAGGATAATGTCCATTCATGGTGTAGATGGTAATGGGTCACATAACAGAAACTGAGGCTGAATGAATTGCACAGAAGGTTGTATTGCCATTCATGTGAGTGGAGCAGAGCGGAGCAAAGCTGATGATGAAAATCTCCATCACCATCCTTTCTCCATTCAAGTGGCGGATTGACTTAAAGGGATCGTATAGTTTTGGTTGAGACCTAATTTCAGGTTTCTAAAATTTTTTGGTGAGACAATGAGAAACCTCTTGAAAGAGCATGTAATTCTATGAGGAATTCAACGTTTATTTGATGAAAATTGGTTTTGAAATGACTGAGATATCCAAAAAAGAGCGATACTAATAAAGTGTGGGACCCACACTTTATTACGATTGCTTTGTTTTACTTTGTTTTTGGATGTTTCAGTCATTCCAAACATGATTTATATCAAATAAACTTTGATTTCCTCTTAAAATGGTATGCTCTGTACTATATCATACATGTTTTCTTGGTATCTCGCAAAAAGTTAAAAGCCCAATTCTCATCTCCACCAATACTGTACCATCCCTTTAATATTCACACCGTGTCTAACATTATAATGCTACATTATCTTATACCCATCTGGTGCTTGAGCGCCTAAATGAGCCTGGTGTCTTTTGGTAACTATGCCAAATCTTTAACCCTCGGTTGTAAGCCCAGTTGCCCAGGTGGTCAAGCAACATTATCATAACACCACCAATTTGGGCGATTGGTCACTGTTGAGTGACCGCCCACCTGGGCTCAGTATCCCCAAACTAATTAGCAATCCACACCAGAGAGTGTTGCTATATCTTTCCCCATTAGTGATCTTCACTGCATCTTAATCATCTGACTGCAGTCCATATTGAATCTCCACAATGACATCACTGTCATATCTTCATAATCATACGCCAGAAGCTGTACACGTAGATTCACTATTGAAACTAGTAGAGATGCTTGCATGCATTAAAATCACAACTTGTAAGGATTCAACATAACAGCGAAGGTAAGAGCAATGATCCTGGTTTAACAGTAAATCTCTGGGCCCTTTTCATAAAACTTGTTATCGATAACAAGTTACAACAGTTGTTACAAACTACTGAAATCCTTGATCCTGATTGGCTGAAAGCAAATTTGTCATAGAAATGTGGCAGTTGTTACTGATAAGAGGTTTTATGAAACGGGACCCTTGTTAGTCAAATTTTCTGCAGTAAAGCACTGTACTTTCATATCCTGATATTTTCCTTTAATGTAGATCCAAAAATTGAATTAAACTTTGTTTACGACAGATACTGTCATAGTTCATGGCTTTTTTTTATTGGTCATTTGCCTTTCTAGAGTGAGTGAAGTCAAATAACAATAGCAATATCTCCAGCTTGCATAAAGTCTTCGTGTGTATAGCTACTGAATGGTAAGTCTGGGGTTTGGGTTTTTGCAACAACAGCAGCAACACAAACAAAAGTAGCCACAACTGCATTTGTTGGTTTGCTTATTTGTTCAGGTGTATGATTTATCTTATTTGTACCTACAATAAATGATAAAAGGAAAGCTTGTATGCATTCACATGACTTTCTGTGCTGCAATCACAAGGATCTCAACCACTGACATTTTTCAAAACACAAAAGTATTGTGAATTTCTCAAACTTAAACCTCATTCACATTTCTTTGCTTTACTCCACTTTTGCACGAATTGGCCGAATTAACTCCTCACGAATCTAAAATACATCATCATGAAACTTAAAATTCCCAGGAGTGAGTCTATTCCTAATGTTTGTACCTGCATGCCCGTTACGACAGTCTGCCCAAAGTCCAGCTGGTTGTCGTCTGCGTAGTAGAGATCGTAGACGTACTCATTATCTGCCGAGTCGTCGATGACGAGCTTCTCCCGAATCATCTGAACTGAATTACACGTTATGGCATCCGACTTTGATGACTGCCTCTTGTAACTGCTCGACGCCTTGCTCTGAATATTTTGGAGACACAAAGAATGCTTGAAATATACAATTATAGATTGGTATTCTTCAGAGATGGTAGTTCTAAGAGAGACCAAAGACTGGGACTAGATGATATAAAGTTAAAAGTATTTTTAGGTGTATAATCCCTCAGAGTTGGGAATTGACCTGACGAAATTGAACAACCATTAATGCCTGAGGGAAGGGTGTGGGAGGAGGGGTGTCCCCACTACCTTGGTAAGGAGGTTTGGTATTCTTAAAAATTTTGCAATCTGGAGCATACTACATATATTGTTTTGGCCTTTTCTGATTTGAAAACAAAAATATTCTGAGGCTACAGTGAGAACGTGAGTTTTCTAGTGCTTGGAAATCCACGTGTTTTTTTTTTTAATTTATTTGTGGGGAAGTTGTTTGTGAGGTGTGAGATAAAAGTTTGACAGATGAGTGTTCTTGAAAAAGACACCTGAGGCATGAGTCTCACACCTAATGGGTGAGACTTGGTAAGTGTAATGTGTGGTTCGTGCAATATCACTGATCAGTGCAGATATGCAAAGCTTTGAAATTCTAGAACTTTCTCATTTCAAGTCTGCTTTTAATGAAGTCTCTATAATCTTGTTTGTCTAAGTTTGTTCTTTAAAAAAAAATCAATGCTAACTTGACTATAGTGTGAGAACAAGGTTTAAAGGAAACCAAACCCAAATATAAATTTGGATTGAGTGTAAATAGCAATACATCATTTTAAGTTTGGATAAAATTGGACAGTATTCTAAAGTTTCAGTGCAGTCACTGCTGGATAAGGATACTACTACAGTTCATAACATCACTGTGGACAACAATATAGAGGAAATATATGTAGAATTCTACAAAATTTGATTTTTCATGGAAAGTATACATTCCATCAACATGCTACTGACACATGTTAAGGGTAATGTTATTCCCTCTGCTTTCTGAAAGAGGTAAGCAAAGTGCTCTTTCATCATGCTAGAAAAGTGAAAATATGTTGAATTTTCTTTATATTTTCTATGATATTGTTGTCCATAATGACGTCATGAAATGTAGCAGTCTCCTTAGTAATTGTCTAGTGATGACGGCACCGAAACGGTAAAAATTACTTACTTTTGAATGGAATGTCCAATTTTCCTCAAACTTTCACTGATGAGTTCAACTAATATTGCTGCTTTCACTCAATCCAAATTCATATTTGGGTTTTGGTTTCCTTTAATGCTAGAAATCAAATTTGAACAAAGCAGGGCAACTAATATTATGTAATCTAGATAATCACGGCTTAGAATTAGTATACGGTAGTTTTTTGCTGTAAATTTTGATTCATAAACATCTTAGTAGTTGTTTTTTTTTGTGTGTGTCCTTTTTTCTACGTGCAAAAGAAAAAAACCAGAAAAATAAAACATGCTGACTCCTTGCACTATGCAACCTACCTCATCCATAACAACATCAAAGAGACTGAACAGGTCCTTTGCTTCCGCACCATTGCTGTGACTGGACCCATTCCTAACACTAGAGGGCTCACTCTGCCCATCGAGTCCACTAAGATTCAGTCCTCTATGGGAGGAGACGATCTCAAATCGGCCCTCCTTCTGTGAGGCCAGCTGCGACGCTCGACTCTTGCTCTTAGAACTCGACTTTGATTTTGACTTTGACTTGCTCTTTTTGGACTTCTTTGATGAGGACGATGATGATTCTGATGACGATGATGGCTTTGGTTTTGGCTTGGCTGGTTCTAGGTTTGCGTAGAGATGCACTGTGCTGAGGGCTGCTTGAATCCTCTGTGAAATAGGTTGGTCCTGGAGAGGAAAAAAATATAATCAAATCAATTTAATGCAAATTATGCAAATATTTGAATATACTTTACTATACTTGCACTTAATAAAGCAAGTGTGTCAAAGGAAATGACCAAAGTGTTATCAAAAAACACAAAACAGCATAGAACGTACCTATATGAGTTACAAAGGATACAAGATGCAGCGAGCATTGTGATGAAGGGTGAAAGATAGCATGGTTTTCATAAAAGGAGGAAACATTTCATCCAGAAATTGCAATTTTTTCTTTTATGATCAAAAAATTTTATATTTTATATCATACATTTTTTTGATCAAAAAAATTTGCTGGTATTATTTGACAAGTCCTCTAACAAGTTCTCTAACAAAATGTGTTTGGTATATAACCTTAAGATTAAAAGTTTTATGTGTAGATCTATTGGTGTTATAATATATTTGTAAATATAGATAGGGTCTCATCCACGTCAAGCTCTGCTTTTGATGACGGTCCCCTGTATTGATTTCTCCTTTGTTCATAATACAGTATGCCTTAATATGTTGCTTTGATTCACATCTTATTACAGACTGATGTTTTTATAAAATTGACATTTCTTACATTTATTTGCATGTTATACTCTCCTTTTTTTTTGCATACTCTGTATCACTTTGTTTTCATTTGTTATTGCATTTGGAGAAAGAAAATGCAGAAATAAACCAAATCAAACCAAACCAAAACCAAGTCAGAATCATAATGATATTTGTGTGTTGGTTCCAAGACATTATGTCCCCAGAAAAAACTTTTTTGATTAGATATAATATTACCAGCAGACTGTGTAGCGTGCATTTATACCGTGTATGTTCCCATACTGGTGACTAATTTCCTTTACATTCAATTTTCTTGAAATTAAGATATCATAAACCTTAATTTTTCTACTACAAATCCCTGAATTTCTGAGCAGATTCCAACATAGTCCACACTTGAAATAACCGTTACCATTACCAAAAAATCAATCAAATCAAATCAAATCAAATCAAAATTGTCTATAGGTACTGTAGTATCATGGATTGTACGACGCACGAGTATACTTAGAAATACAAAGAGTAAGGGCTGGGACTTAATTAGCAACAGAATCTGGTGAAAGGAAGACAGAGTTGAGGAACCAAGGTCTTGGAATTTCACTTTTCCATGTTACTTTATGTGTGCGTGCGCGTGTGTGTGTATCCTTCCTTTAACGAATGTGTATCTCAAGGGGGCCAAGTTAAAAAGGGATATTGGTGAATGACTACACCAACAAATTATGCACAATTTATTCCAAGCTCACTGAAGCAGAAATGTCTCTGGCCACATAATCACCCTCCTTGTCCGTGCCTGGAAAACCGGTGAAGCAGGGAACATGCTGAAATGGATTTCTCAGGTGCGTGCAAGCAGCAAGGCGGTGACAACGTGTAAGGACAGATGGGGGGGGGGGGGGGAGGTGGGGTGGGGAGGGGGGCATTGCTAGTTTACATCCCAGGCTTTGTGAAAAAAAAAATTAAGTTTCAAACTACTGTACTTACAATAAGCTGCTTTACTTAAGAATTGGATTCAAAGCAGTCGCCTTTAACATGTTAATTTATTCAATGTTGAATAAAGTTAACTGCATAGCAAGAATAGATCACGCCCTCTATGTTCTCTGTGGTAGATGTTGAATGAAGCTTGCTGTGTTTTAGGAATGAATAATTTCCTTTGTAAGGAATGAACACATTTTCTCATCCCACTCTTCTCAGATGTAGGCATCCCATGAATGAACAATTTGAAAAAAAAACTTGAAAAAGGAAAGGAGATTAACTTAGAAGACTTAAGACAAAGAGATTGAATTTCTTTTTTTCATTTCAATTGTCACGATGTTACTACGACTACTGTAGATTTCATAGAATAAACACAATATTCCATGTTAACCTATACACATCTGTGCTTAGGAAATTATGGCTTGTGAATACAAAGCACCACTTTCCACACACACAAGTCAGAATACTGCAACCAAAATTCTAACCTTTAGGTGAGCAAATCTAACAATGGTATACTTTGCCTTTCTCCAATTTCAATTTTAATTTTGAAAAAAGACTAGCAAGGAGACATATAACAGGGCTCAACATTAATAGTGGCCCGGTGGCCCAGGGCCACCATATATTGATGTGAAGCCACCAAATGTCCAAAAAGGTCATCTTTTGGTGGCCCAATCAATCAGGCAACCAGGATCTGAAATGGATTGATATCATATGGTTCCTTTTAGTTCGGGCCACCAAAATTCACCATTTCAAGATCAGTGGTGCCATGGCCACAAGGAAAAAAAAGTTGATGTGTTACCCTGCATATAAAAATGAAATGTATGCCAGCAAACAAGAATTCTATTCTCTGTAAATTAGCATCTCTCAGAATGGATTAATTCTAAAGGAACTACATGTTACTGTCACAAAACATTAAATCACCACTTAGTTTAGGTACAGCTGGCAAAGCGTGCTGTCATAACCACAGGGCTGCCAACCTTGAGTGAGAGTTTGGCATGAAACACTGCGAGGGAGCGGAGCGCGCACCGACCTCCTGGCTAGCGCCTGGCGGCCTGCTGTGCGGCCGTACGTACGTACGTATTACGTACACAGTCAGTGTATGTAAAGCGATGTAAAGCACACGTCATAGCCATAAATGTACTGTAATTTGCCAAAAGTACAAGCTACGCTCACGTGGTATAGGTAGAAACCAATCGTAATCCAATAACTCGTCTTTGCGCACGAACTGAAAATGATTAGTTTTGGTTAAGCTTTACATACTTTAAATCTCGAAATTTTGGGCTTGGGCATATCGATATTCGGAATATCAGAGAATTTAGATATTATATTTATTTTTGTAGTCATGTACATTCCATTTTGGGGGTTTAGCATGAGATTTCGTTTATCAGAGTGAGACAGTCAAAATTGGTTGAGTTGCGTGAGTCTCACGCTCAATGCGTGAGAGTTGGCAGCCCTGTAACCATGCATTGCCATGGAAACTGGTTCTTAACAACCTAATCTGGCCCAAGTACTGTATCTGTGAACACTATTGTTGCCAACCACACTTGCACAGTCCGGTTCCAACCCAAGCTATAACAAAAGACTGTGACATCATCACTTTGGTACTCTATTCAAAAGGCAATACTGTAAAACAAGGAATGTTTACATGCATTTTAATTTCGCAAATTTCGGGAGAGCCACGATTTGCGAAATTAAAATGCAGGCAAAAGTTCTTGCCTACACTACATGCATTGAATGCTAGAGGCAACTCACGAAAATTTCATGCCGCGAAAAAGGCAGTTAGCTCCAATTTGCAAACATTTCATGCCACGAAAATATTGTGTTTACAGCAGATCATGTACACCATAGGATGTGGACAGGGTTGTGAGCTAAGACTAGCTGCACATCACTTGATCCACTTCAAGCTCTCTCTTGCCAATGTGGCTGAGGCATACTGGTTTTGAAAGGTGAACAGCTCTGTGAAGCACTTCAAAAACATCATCAACAACAACAATAACCAGCGTCGCTTCCAATCACCTTACCACGGCTATATGCATGCCCTGCGTCTATACAACACATGTGCGTCATGTTTGATCACAACCTCCGTGATAGACTGGGCTGATGTCATATGGTGTTAACATCTACACAGTCTGCATATCTCATTCATGCCAATGAGCATTTCCTCAGCCCGAGTGTCTTATTAAACATGGAAATGAAGATGACGTGGCGAAGAAAAACTAGAGCCTCAAGACTTGCACTTTCATTTTTGTCAAATATTAACAGAACTATAAACACAGCTAATTGCACATCACTAATTGCCCATGTCATGTTCATTCCTGAATTTGTATTCAATACTTATACATGTACTAAATAACATGAACAACTTTTTAATATTCATACTGTTAAACACCATGGGAAGATATCAATATTTTGTAACAATAACATTCTGACTATGATAGTAGCATTTTTGGATAACTTTATTATTCTTTTGGTCTTATCATATCATGTAAATATCATTGTGTACCAATGACATGAATGACCTATTGTTAAAGTCTGAAAAATATTTGAAATAAGAAAGATTCTACCAATTTAACACGGTTATTATATTCTTTTTGTAAATTGTCCCCATACTGTACATGTCCCCTGATCATTTCATGACAGTGCTACCAATGAAATTAAATCAGCTTTTGATGTTACATAAACTTCTAGGGATAAGGCGCAATGCTGAAAATTTGTATTCATATTCAAATTTGTTCCCTCAGTATAATGAATAACATTAGTTGAGGTTTTCATGTGACTAGTCAGTACACTTACAAAGGATATTACATAGTCATGTAAATTCCAACATGACTTTAGCTACACCTGTCTTGCGAATTATTACAGCTTACACTTGAATCCTTCATGCATTTTAGTCTACACTTTACTCATGATATCACAGGACAAATTTCTAAATAGCATCTATCATATGATAATGATGATACTGATACTGGTCAATAATAATAATAATAATAATAATAAAAATGATGATACTAACAACAACAATAATAATGGCAACAAAAAAATTACATTATCATCATCATTACTATCGTCACCAATATCCTTATTCTTATTCTTGTTATCATTCTTATTTTCTCCCATAGTAGTATAAATGTGTAACAGTACTGTTGCCTTCATTACACCATGAATGTTGAGGAAAGACAGTCTAAAGTCAAGACTACATAAATCATTCAGCAAAAGGCCGCCTGCTTTCGGAATACATTGCCCGCTTGATTCTCGGTGGGCGAATTTCCTTTCGCCTTCACGAGGTTATCTGGCTGCACGTGAATGACACTGCGTGACATTATCCGGGTGATTGGAGGAGCCGTGTGGGGAGAGGGAGGACCGCATTGCATCTCGGGAGGAAGAATCGGACGGGGATTGGAATGATAAACATCATCTTGTGTTACCAGCGAGCAAAATGAGGGGGGGGGGGGGGGAGATGTTCCGAGCAACATCTTTAATATGAGATCCAATATCACAAATCTCCATGAGAATAAGCTCCATAACTTATAATTCACAAAGAACTCTACAGCTCATATGTCAATACAGAACAAACACAAAAAAGCAAAAAAAAAAAGAAAAAAAGCCCAAAACCCATACACACCCACCCACACATGGACACAAACAAACACAAAATGCACAGGGTTGCTCTTCTATATATTAATATCTACTTGTTATGTCTGTTTCATGAGGTAATGCATATATGAGGAGTTTGATGAAAAAAAAAAAAACCTCCTCTCTTTGTAAGTTGTGATATTGGTGATAAAAAAATGCTAAAAAAACAGAGAATAATAAGAAAAATGGGAAATATTTTTAATCATAACTTCAAGAATACTCCTTGTTAAGTTATAAGTGAGGTATTACTGGAAAGGTTTTATTTTGGTCTTTCTGATGATGGACTTACTGAAAAATGCTGAAAAATGGTGCTTAGCCCATTTTACAATAGAACTCTTCATATATTCATACATCATTTTTAGTTCATGCAACAATCCCCTTAACATCAAATAGGATTTAGAAAGAGCCATATGGCGTCCATAAAGCTAAGATCCCTACTATTGAGTCTGTGTCTGAATTTCTAGACGTTGAGTAATGATTTTTTTTTTTGTCATTATTTGTCTGAACTCCAGACTTTGGAATAAATTGTCTGTAAATATCACGAGTTCAAACATGTGAATAGCATTTACTTTGTACCCAGGTTCACATTAAACATCCTTATTGTTCCATTGTCTCACTGATGATCTCTTAAATGCATAAACATCTAAAACAATCCAAGTTTTTCCAAGTGGATTTCTTTGCTGATGTTTACAAATATCTCGAATTGCATTGGTTGCAATATTTAAGCGCACATACACACACACACACACACACACACACACACACACACACACACACACACAAAGTAAACTTTGTTTAAATCACAGAGCTTACAATCAGCTATGTTTTCAGCCACATCAAGGCCACAGAAAGATGTTTTGCAAGAAAACTATGAATTTTGTGTGACTGAGAGTGATAAACTTAAACACAAATCATCCGCATTATGATTTCTACATATCTATAGGGATATATCTTTCACTTGCAGCCTTTGAGGCCTAGTCTCTCCTCATAAAGCTATCACTCAGTGTTTGCAATCAAAAGCAAAGTCTGCCAAGCATCTGCGCACTGTTCAATTATTTACATGAGTGCTATCCGGACATTGTCCTGCAAACAGAAAGAGGTTCTCAATCAAACATTTGACAGCGACATTTACCCATGGATCAGGAAATATGTTCATAATCATACTTTGTGCTCTCAGCTCCATTCAAAGAACATCATGTTTGGTTGCGTGCAATGTCGGGTTTTTCAAAGTAGGAAATCACTAAATCAATTTTGTACAATCCACACAAAATGAGATGACACCATGATTAATGCCAGTACCTTAATACTTGATCATAATTGAATAAGTTGACTTTCTCACTACTGTACCAATTAACACAACACCTTGCAAAATTTGAATCTGACCTATGTCGTTTGAAACATTGATTCTCCAACCAAATATTTCTCTTTAGAATAGATCTATCAGCTCCTCCGTAAAGAGAACATGACTGTATAAGCTGATTATCTGAAACTATACATATGCACTAGAAAATACATGTACTACTATATCCATTGTCTTTAACAAATTGATATTATGTAGTATGCAAATAGTGAATGGTCACGAGTGCGATGGTACAAGATTTCTCATTATGAGGTGAAAGATAGAGGCGCTCTATTCAACGATGTGTAACCAAGTTAAATAGTGTGCCTCATTTTTCACCAAGCGCAAAATCTTGTTCCTTTGTACGAGTAAAGACCATTCAATATTTGTACACCACATGATTAAGGTGATATAAAAGACAACACACCATGGAACTTTTAACAGCATGTCATGTGATGAGCGATTGACCAATCGGATAGCTATATTCTTTTGAGGTGTTGAATGAAACATACAATGACAATGTTATCGCAAGATTTAGCCAACAAAACCTACTCTTGTTCCTGGAAGAGTCCACTTATATATTATTTCACTAGATAAGACACTTTGGGGGCAAGAAGGTAAGTATCAAAGGTACTTTTTTATGTGAACCTTGGGATCTCCTATTATGTAGTGAGCAAATAATCACTGCATTTGGGTGTCTGCATGACAACTTATCAAGGAAAGAATCATGTGCACGGTATTCTGTAAAAAAGCAGAGAGTGAAGGCTTTTAGTTTGTGTCAGGGTGCAAGGTGGAATTTGTTGAGACCTGTGTCTCACTGAATTTTCTCAAAAGTTCCAGGTACAGCTCTAGCTGCTCATCCATGGCAGAAAAAGTCAGTTAGTGGTGGCTTTATAGTATGTCACTAAATAAGACAATTTATCACATGGAACAGGGCCCATATTTTTGTGGTCACCAATACGGTGCATGCTTCTTGTGAGGAGTGGTCAAAGTCTGGAAATCCACCATGCCCAATAATGTCACAATTGTGTCTGTCCACTGAGGCATGGATGGAATACTGTATACGCCAAATATTTCGTGCGGTTTTCATTTTTCGCGAATTTCGCGAGTCAGGTGCTATTTGTGAAATTAAAGACATGCAAAAATATTGACTCTGATCCCAATTTGGATGTGACCTATTCCTGTACATTTCTCTGTTCAGTACAGGACTCTATGATCGGGAATTCAACCACTCACGAAATCGGCAGGAATTCCTGAATCGCGAATATTTAGATTCGCGAAATATATGGTGTATACAGTATGTCACTGAAAATACTATTCTACTCTTTTCTGTTCTTTTCATCAACAGGAGTCAATTCTATTTAATGAGAAAAATGGGTGAATGACGCCTACCCCTCATGGTTCGCCCTAGGTGACTAGCAATAGTCAGCAAACGGCATCAACCAGGCACATTGTGCCACATGAAGAAGGTTTTTTTTTAAAAAAAAATGTGTGAATTGCTATCATAAAAAAGTTGTGGTCAGAGGTTGCAAAATGGGTAGAATGTTCTCTTTTCTCTGACTCATTGATAATTCCATCAATATGTCAATAAACTAGACCAACAATCAATACACACAACATCATGGGTATCGATCCTCGAATCCTTAGAATCACCCAACCCGCAACATCCATCTTAAATTCCCCTGGCTACAATCAGTGACCGCAAGGGACTCCTGGTCAAGGTCTCTGGAATACATGATGACAGCTTTCCAAGGAATCTCCGCCTGTCGCTGCCGAATTTCTCCCATATCTTAATGCGCCTCATTGGTGTGAAAACAACCAGAAATTTGACCGTAACTCATGCGAGAGGTTTTTTAGCCAGAAGGGTTGCTCTCCCTTGGTACTTCGTGGTCTCTCTCAGAATATAAGACAAAAATTCACTGAAACAGCTCATTAGCATATTGAACACGGCTTCCCTTTTCCCCCTCTTATGTCAGGTGCATTTCACGGCATTTACTGTACAATATTTAATTTTTGGTAATTTTTCCCCTGCAGTTGAATTACATGGATTTTGAAAATCATAGATCAAACCATTTTTCATCCTACTTTAATTTATACTTAGTGCAGTTCGCTAGAACACATTTTTTTTTTTTTGCCGTTAGAATCAATTGTCAACTGAATATCAATAATAATAATTAATCATTATGATGATATTCCTACATGAATTGATTTTTGACCGAATATCACACAGGTGTATGAGCCAATTCTTACAATGTTCAGACATTTCACAAAGACTGAACTGTTCTTGGTCAATACTGAATCAGGAAGGTGTGAGGCTCACACCTCCCTGATTCAACACAGTTTATTTTGCATGGCATATGAGAAATCCTTTCTTGCTAGGTGACCTAAATATGTTGACGGTGCTCAGAAATAGCACCCAGAAATAATACCTAGAAATTGGAGAACGAACATTTGTTCCTCATTGTAAGAATGGCCCTTTATGGTTAGGGCTGACATATGGTGGTAAGCTTACTCAGTATACAACATTAATTATAGAGTTACTTTTAATGTCAACCTGAAATTCAGACACCTCTTTGTAGCACAGAACCTATGCTCTTATTTTAAAGCAATCTGAAATAACATATTTAAGTTCCAGTGATAAAATTGGGAGGATTTGCAAATATATGGGCTGCCATCATTAAATCTTTACATTTTGAATGACAGAAAACATACTAACCAAATCAACCTGTTCTGTGTGACCTGAAAATTACCACACTTTGGATCAGACTGAATGCCTTTTTAGCCTTCAACGGTGGGCGTAGCGTACACGCTCTCTGCATCAGCATATGGGCTCCAGCTCATGTCTGTGCCATTACTTCTGCTCACTAAACTTGAACCTTCCGACCAATTATTCATGAGGAGAATATTTTCTTTCCCTATCTCATCCATTTGAAAAGGCATGTCTGAGGCAGCCTACCCCACAGAGAAGGTAAAAAACACCACCACTTACAGCATGCATCCTTACCAGTAGGTTCCCTATTGCTATTATGATTTCATGTGCACTGTCAAGCTATGCCAAAGGCAGTAATGTCCTCGTATGTGAGGTGACCTTAATTTTTTCAGGTTGCCATGGACCCTCTGTACTGGCCTTTGAATATTGGAATGTACTCAGTGTATTAGATACTTCATTCGTGATTCATGCGATAGTGCAGATCCTAATGTTACAGCGCAGGTAATGACACAAGCTTCTGGTTACTAAGAAATCAGCAATTAATATAGACCCAATCGCCCTCTGGTGACCTAGCTTACCTTCCAGACTTTTTTGATACATTATCAACACCTGTCAACTTTCTATTAATAGCTGATCATTCTTGATTAAAGACTAATACCACTTCACACATATATCAAAGTACATAGAGTCATTACAAGACTGGTCATGATATAATGGTTAATTTTCCAATGTATAAATCTATTCACTGGACAGGACAAGGTACAGGTGGGTGAAGGAAAAAAAAAAACAACCCAAAGCCTTGAGAAGAGTCTACTATGATTCAGACCTGACTGACACTGGAGTCCACTCTTTCAGCTCTCTGCTTCAAGAATGATTTCAAATCAAAAGACACGACCTGAGGGAGATGACTCAGGGCATATATCAATCGAATCAGACAGAAAAATTGATCATATTTGCTGAGGAGACCTTCTTCCTCCAGAGCCCCAAAGTTCTACTTCTTCAAGGGGAAAACCCTTGCACAGACAAGCATATAAGTGAAATAGCACACTGATGACATGTCTGTATAAGGTAGGTTGGAAACATCTGGAGCTGATATATGAGTAAACTACTGTATAACAGGAAATTTTCGTGTGCATTTTAATTTCAAAAATTTCGCAAAAATTAAAATGCACACAAAGGTTCTTGTCTACACTTTATGCACTGAATGCCAGTGACAATTCGCAAAAATGTAATCAAATTCCTGAAAATTTCATGCTGCAAAAATATCTTGCTTTACAGTATTACAGACACTTTCAGAAAACTTAATCATGTGACCTTGTGTGAACACGAAATTTTCTCAAAATCACCTTGACTGAATGCCTTTCTTTTCCTTTGCAGTCAGGTCCTAATATGATAGCCTATTGGGATATTCCACATAAACTTTGCACTCAAAAGGAATGAAAAGGTATCAGAAGATAAGCACATATTATGCTTTAAGTCTGAGTAAAAAAAAAGGAAAAGAAGAAAAGGTTTGAGATGTAAGTGTTGGTACAGTACTCTCCGCGTAATCGGGTATCTCTTAAACAAGTGCTACGTTTTAATTGGGTAGTAATGTCAAAATCAGTTCCAATGCACATTAGAATTACCTGATAATCGGGTTGCCTCTCCACATAAATGGGTAAATAAATTTCTTCTTACCTAATTTCTACCAATATTTTATCGCAGATATAACACCAGGCCTCGAAATAGGATTTTGGAGGGGCACGGCCATTTAGAAAAGGGCACTTTTTCCAAGAGGCCAGGGCACTTAAGTCAGTCAGAGGGGCACCAAGGCCACATTGGAAAGGGCATGTTTGGTGTTTATGAAAAAAGAAAGAAGAAAAACAAACCGAGAAAAACAAACAAACACACACACACACACACACACAAAGTGCAACACACAACAAAAACCTCTTCCCTACAGCTGTAACACATTCCCGATCTCCGCGTTTCTATCAGTGAAACAACATTTTTTTAAACAGGAATAAAACAACAGTAGGTATTGATTGAAACTCGACACCCTTTCAGGCCAGCCAGGCTGCCATGAAACTTCAAAGCACATTCCGACAGCTGGCTGGCAAAACCACAAGGCAAAGGAATTTGCGTGCACGTGTAGATTGCTATGATTAGTCTGTGACAGACAGTTCATGACCTCCAAGAATGCGCCAGTACGCGCGGTTTCTTCTGTTGATTGGTCTCTCTCTCTCTCCACCCCTCCCCATTTCCCCAGTCTGGCACACCTTGGCATCGTGGGATTTTTCTTTTTTTCTTGGTGAACTTGGGAGTTCACTCTTCACTACTCTATCTGAATATGCGCTGCCTAGCTAGTACATACTCGCGGCCGCTGCGCTGCGGAGGCAGTCGGGACGGTAAAAGCCGGTCGGGCGTACATGTAGGTACACGTCGTCTCGTATCTCGGAAAGATACTTTGAGTTTGAATCAGATATATCGGGACGCGAGTGAACTGAAGGTATGATATCTGAGATCAGGAAAGTTGTTCAAGCTTATTAAAGAGACTTTGAGAAAGGGCATATCATACGTCATAAATAATAACTTTCATTCTAAAAGGGCACCACGGCCCCAAGAAAAAGGGCACATTTTTTTTGGCCGTAACTTTGATCAAAAAACAAAAGGCATTGCGGCCAACGAGAGGGGCACCGACGGCCATGGCCGTCGGTGGCCGTCGGTTAATTCGAGGCCTGTAACACTTAAAAAAATCATGAATGTCAACAGCAACAACAACATTCACAAAACGAGAAGATTGCAACGAAAATCAGGCCATGCACCAGCTCCATAATTCTGCTTTTCCCCAGTCACTTCTCGAAAAGTAACCCGACGTTCTACCTGACTAGTGCAGGCAAAGAGATGTGTTCATTTTGGAAAACGCCTGCGTGTTAGCAAGGAGTCTATAATCAAACGACAAAGTTTTCTGAAGACATAATTTGTCCATAAAAAGAGTGTAAATTATTGCTCGTGACTGAGCAAGTGTAAGGTATGTATAATGTGCTGTGCAAGCACAGTGTTAAGAATACAGTGTAGGTTTTTGGTGCAGTGTACAATGCATGTACACACATATTGTGCGTGTCAATTGTGAATGAGACGTGTTATTCTGTTAATCGGGTACTCCGCTTAATCAGGTAAGAAACGCTCTGCCAGAGCCTACCAAATTATGCGGAGAGTACTGTACATCCAAGGAATTGGCAGTGGAAAGATGGAAAGAATCAGACTGTATGAATAAAGGCAGACAGCCAGTGACAATGTTTGCCATTCACCATATAGTCCACCTCCAGGCACTGTGAGATGTACTAGTTAATGAAAGACACGCCTAATTGATGGCTTGACCAGACTGTGCCCCATTTTCATTTCCCACCTAAGCTTGGTCAGTGAACCATCACGGCCTACTATAAAGTGATATGATCCTCTCAAGCGGCCATTTGTGTGTATGTGTGTGTGTGATGGGCATAAACCGAGTCACCTGTGTAAAACAAGGAGTGATGCTGATGTGGTGACGATTGTGGTGGTGATAAATTGAGCGGACTCGGGCTCGGGCGGGGTCCCAAGCCCTGGATCAGCACAGTTCTCATTTCCTAGCTCTCTTTCCCTCTCTCGAGACTGGAGTGGAGGTTGATTAGACCTCCTAGCTGTCATCACGACTTATCCTCATCTATCACGGGACTGGTTTACACCATCCCTCCAAAAACAACCAAAATTGGTCTGACTTTGTCGACACAAAACCAAGATGGGCAGCATGCCATGTCTGCTAAGATATTGCAAAATCTCATTATTGCATTTTCTATTACAGGGGGTAATTAATTATTCTACCTTCAGGGGAAAATAGCAGAGTTAAATGTCTTATTGCCATATGACCAAAATATTACTCCATGATAAATATTGTTTGATCATTGAAGTGTCCCCATGACAATGTGAACATCAACTAACATTTCACATGAACAAACATTCTAAGTTATTAAGTGCTGGAATAAAGTGAATGGTTAGATATGTATGGAAGAAGTTTTGATTTTTTCTTATCAACCGGAAAAAATATACAACACTAGCTTGATTTTGACAGCCTGATTGTAAATTACACATATGAATGTGCTAGTAATATCATGATAAGCACAAATGAAGTAAATAATCTAACATATTTCTGCAGAAATCTAAAGTAGATGTGAAAAAATACCACCCTTACTGAACAAATATTTCTATTTATATTACACTATTTCACAGGTACTATAACTGCAATTAACTTACAAAATTACAACACTGAAGAGTGTATTGTTATGATATTGCTGCACACATTGGATTTAATCTACAGTTGCATGTTCATATGATACATTCAAGATTTCACAGAGACAAACTCGGTTATCACGGAGAGAGAGAGAGAGTGTGTGGAACTTAGTTTTTGATTTACAGATGAGTCCAGGGTGGTCCACAACTTGAAATTTTAGCATGTTGCAAGCTCAGAATCTGAGAATATTGCAGAAATTGAGTACGCGCGGAGTGCACACGATGAGTACGTAGTATGCAATATTTTGCTGCTTATCTCTCTTTGTGCTGCTTACATTCAATGTTCTCTCTCATGTTTTGCACACAAATATTTAAAGTACCTGGTAGTTTGATGTTTCTTATGTTATGCACATGTTTTGCACATTTTTTAATACTTTTACTTTGAGCTTGTTGCAAATTCTTGAGGATGTTGCATAGCATGTTGCTGGCTTTTTAGGATGTTGCACAAGAATTTTAGCATGTTGCAGCGACATGCTAAAACCCCTCGTGGACCACCCTGTGAGTCTGTTCAAGAAATGCATGATTAAATATATTCACATCATTCATATACTTTTGCATTTATTCTTAATTCCATTCACCCATCCTACATACTCTCATTAAAAAACAAACCAACAAACAAAACACTTGAAATCTCTCATTCTCCCAAGTATCAACTGATATTTGATATATATATGCAGTGAAAGTAAGGCAACCATGAAATGGATCATTTTCAAGAGGGTTTTAGCTTTATCTGAGATGCCCAGAGTGTGCACGAACCATCTATGCTAATGAAATGATGTCATTAGGCTAACGAAATGGAGGGTAGGAGTGTGGGGTGGGGGAGAGAAACCAGCACTGGTCTTTCATTCATAGCTCAGCAACAGCAAAATCATCAAATTAGGGGGAAAATATTTGAGTGCAATCGAGATATTAGCTGGCAAACCCTCCAGCATGCCCCTTCTCCCACCGTCTCCATGGCAATCCCCAGGGATCCCGCCTCTTCAACCATTACACCATGCACCTGCTAGCATAAGAGTATCAGCCCTATAGTCCCATATGTGCATTTATATGTGGTATTTCTTCTACTTATTTATTTGTGCACATACTTTGTCATGCAGACACTTGTATGATCTTTGTATGTTTTAATAACACACCGCCTGTCTGAGATACTTCTCCATGGAGTAATTGCCTACTCTGGATGTTTTCTCAATTAGCTGTCATCAATAACTGGTGGTGCGGCTGTGCAATTGCGGGGGCATGGATTCAGGAATGAATTCATTCTACCAGATGTGTGTAAATTGCCCCCATGCTGCCTGCAATACATCAAATGTTCCCGTTTAGATCATATGGAAAATGCATCTTGTATGTTTCACCCTTTAGAGTCCACTTATGACAAGCAAGCTGACAGTCATTGTTAGTGGTGTATAAATCACAACAATATGGAATAAGACTTTCAAACAGTCTCAGCTGTACTCATATTCCAGTGTATGGCTGAAATTTTATGTATGTGTGGTAGTGTACTGATTTCTCCAAACATACCACCTCTTGGCCATGGAAATTATAATACGCATGCCCTAGAAACTCCTACACATTGTAGGCCAGTGTCTACATTCTGAATAAGCTCCTACCGATATTGATTTCAGGGAAATTGATTTCAATATTCATGTCTGACATCACAATCCGAGGCACTCATGGGCATGTGCCAGTATCATAAAATCTGAAGAAAAAAAAAGCAGTGTCATTCAAGAGACAATGACTAGATAATGTACATTGTCTGTTGTCTGGCATAAGACAGTACAATGTAGCTCTTCATACCTAGCTTAGAGGCATTTTTAGGATTCTGGCAAAACAATTTGCTTGGCAACCTGTCCATGTCCATTAGGATTATGGAAAAGTGTACTGCAGGGGAAAGTGATTTTGCCATTATAATCTATGCAAATTGATATATCTAGCAGAAGAAGTAATGGCATCCATAGTTTTGAGAGTGAGCACAATAATTTGTGCAAACTGTGGTATAATCCTGTATACGACAGTTGTACCTGGAACAGAAATAATAGCAATAGCTGTTTGAAGAAATGGTAGTATGCAGTGTGCAGTGTAAATGTGATAATTGTAGAAACAGTTATATCTGCATTGATGGCAGCATTACTCAAAACACTACAAACAGCAAGAATTATCATGGTAGTTGATATTATATTTTGGATCAAAAATTTGTCTTCCATTGATTGGTTAAAAGAGCTTCACGTGATTATAGGTATTTTGAACTATTTTAGAATGTTGGTGTGTTTGACACTCAACGAAGTACTATTTGCAAAATGACGTCACTTTTATGACGACATTTTGCAAATAGTATACTATTTGCAAAATGATGTCACAATCACCCTTCTTTACAATCAAGTGTACCCTTCCGGTCCCGAATTCTAGTGTTCAGGTTTGCAGCGGCCATACGATCGCTTGGTTACATGCGACGGGCAACTCTGGCGGTGTCAAGGCTACTACGTTTTTCAATTTCCGATCTCTCGCACTGTTGCGTATTGCAGGCGCTGCGCTGCCGCCGCAGTGCGGCTAAGCCTATACATACTGATTTTCACTTTTTATTCAAATTTTTTATCCAAAATATAAAACAAATACTTTGCCTAGTTTCGAGTTTCTTGTTAAAACTATGGGCCTCGGTAACTCCAAAATAGTACTATTCACTTCGGGGCTGCGCCCCTCAGTGAATAGTACTAGTTTGGAGTCACCTCTGCCCATAGTTTTAACAAGAAACTCTCAAGGCCAAGTATATTTGTATACTATGTATTGGGATACATCTAGCATAGCAGAAAAAGAATTGTTTTATTCACAGGACCTCCAACTATAAAACTTCTTTGTTGCTGCAAGGATTATATTCTCCTTGATCAGACTTTCAAAATTGCTATTCAACCCAATCATTATTGCAAGAAATGATGAAGAGGTACTGGTGACATAGGTTCATTTTGCATTTAAGGACAGCCAAATGGTAATACGATTCTTGATAGATTTACTACTGAGAGAAATGCAGTCAAATAGGGCAAAGAGTCTGATTCTGAAGACTAGATTCCAATACTGGCCGGTCACTGCACGTGGTGATTGTGGTCATTTGGATGGATTTCTCTGACAGTGAGTGTGAAGGACCAGCCATGCAAAGCGTTTCACTGCTGCTTTGTGGAGACAGTAAGACGATGACAGAAATGAATTTTTCCTCAACTGCTCACCACGAAGATTTAAGACTCTTGGGTGATCCTTTCTGAAGTAAAGCACGAGCTTGTATTCTGGCTATAAGCCACAGACTGAATGCACACAGTATGTGTACTATGCAGAAGAAAGCTTAGCTCTGGTCTGAGTAAACCACTGATTAAGCTGGAGAAAGATCCCATTACAGGTCTAAAACTTGGTTGTCTTCAGCTCAATTTGGGTATTGATCACCATACTTTTTGTATGCAGACTATGCATCCCAACTAATAAGCAAAACACAGCATAATCATGACATAATGACATGACATAATATATATATGACATAAATATGATCTCAAATACTCAATCCACCAAGATGTAATTTACAAAATGGGTTTTTTGTTGTGTTTTGCTTTGCAAATCTTCCTAGGAGCACCCTGAGACACATGATTATTGACATGGATACAAACGAAGATAAGATAGTTTTCATGAAATATTATGTTTATCAGATCATATTTTTCCTCCAGTATTCGACATGACCTACTTTCTCTAGTTTCAGCCTGAGCAGAATGAATTTTATACCAAACAGATTTTAATTTTCATGAGACATGAACATAAGACCATTCTATTGTATAATGTTAAAAAACATAGGTATGAACATAGTTAACATTTATAGCAACTTATGAGATCTAGAATCAAGAAATCAGCCACAAAATTAATGGGTAATGGCCAAAGTGTGCAAGGCAATGGGGAATCAACAAATTTCAGTTACACAGTACCATTCATTTGTGTAGTATCAGTGACAAGTCCAACACCACAGTACCTTCAGGACCTTGGTAACATAAAACTGCACAATTCCAGCTGCCTTCCAAAGCAACTTTGCATATAATCTCCTTATGCTGCATTGTGATTGGTTGATCTGGATTTGTGACTGATCACCTACTATTTGCACATGATTGCTAGGGTCTGAGGTAGAATGACACTGGGCTCTGGCTTGGTTCTGAGTGATAAAGTATCTAAATGAGTTTTCCCTGTCTTGGTGGCATTCACAGCATATTATTTGTGGAATGCAAGTACCTCTCAATCAACTAGGGACACTACTTTTCACTTCTCATGAAGATATGACAAATTTTGATATAAAAAGCAATGTGATGCATTTTCTGCATGAGTTATCATCTAAGGCTCTTTCTCAGTTCTCATTTCTACATCAGTGCCTTCATGTGAATTATGCTTGAAAGACAGGTGTCCCCCTTTGAAACAACAAGATGTCTCAATAAATGAGCCTTAAATAACCTTCAATATAGTTCTATGAAATGCATATTCCCAGATTTAAAAAAAAAAAGAATCTGCTACTAGATGTCTGGTGACTATGTTACATGAATAATATTTGTGTATTTCCTTCATTCTCTTTTGCAGGTAAGATGGCCATGCTTTTTTTTTCTTTTATCTTTCCCTTCAAACATGTTTTCCTCCACACCTCACATTTGTTGTCAGTGGCAGATGCAGGGGGGAGTGCTCCGGGCTCATGTCCCCTCCCCCCTCTATTTTTGGTTGTAAAAAAAATGATAAAGAAAAAAATGGGGGAGGGGTGCGTGAGCTCCCTTTTAATTTTGTAAAGGCGCCCCCTCTTTACAGAATTCCTGGATCCGCCCCTGGTTGTATATGAAGGGTAGCACACTATAAGTGACTGTATTTCCACATCATCAAAATAACCTTTGGAAGATGACTACCCAGTACTGTTATTGTTTACAGCCCTCCCCCCCCCCCCCCCATCTCATCACGCACCCCTAAGAGACAGACGGGGGAATGTCTGGCAGTCTTGTCACCATGTGTTCAGCACCGCCCCCAAGAGGTCCTCCACCTCTGTTTACGCCTTGTATCTGGATGTAAACTGATTATTTCTCTAGCTAATGGAGGCTGAGCCAAGAGATGGGATTTCTCTTCCCCGCCTGATGGGATCTGATTGGTAGTCTTTCGGGGTCTTAACGAGATGGACGATGGCTGCTTAGCACCAGGATTGCACGCAGGGCCCGGCCCAGAGGGAAGGGAGGCTGTGGTCCCTGTAGGGGAGCAAGCCATTGCCAATGGCAAGTGACATTGTTCCTATTCCCACCATACAATCCTAGTACTCCATCATACTGAATGCTTACCTCTCTGCCCATCTCACAACAATTTATTACAAACCATTTTTAACCCGTTGAGGACGGGCTGATTTTGCTACAACACGCATTTCCCATAGACATCTGCCCAAGTATACTCGGGACTCGTCCTCAATGGGTTAAAAGCCAGTTCACAGCTGGCAATCATATGCAATGAAATCTATGTCACAGACTTTTCAAACATGGATTAACCTTTTCGTTAGAACAATGCTAGCAGTTACTCAACCTATTGATTACAGGAAACTCAAATTATATGATTTAAGTGAATTCATCATGGCACTGTGTTACTGTATTAACCCATTGAGGACAGACTGATTTCGCTACAACACGCATTTCCCACAAACAACTGCCTGAGTATACTCGGGACTTGTCCTCAACGGGTTCAGATATCGCTGTACTTAGACGGAGAAATACTGTGTCTTGCCAATGCATTATAGCTTTTATTCCAATTACCTACCCTGAATATTCCTAACACCTGGTTGATCACAATGATCACCAGGTACCCAATGAATTCTGTAAATGGTGTATTTCACAGACTTCCTTTGAAGAAAAATGAATAAATTATTTGTAAACTGTACCAGATTTATTTAAGTAAATGAGCTCGCCCTGTTCTTCACTATAAGGTGTACGGGGGCAATGTGTGTGACATTTCTCCTAAAGGTATCTACATCATGCATGGTACTACAGCAAGCCCATAATCTATTCCGTGAGGGGATGTTATCGCATGAGTAAATCAGGTCTCCTATTCCAGTGAAGCGTCTGTAACAGGGTCATCCGAACCTCGCTGCATCAGACCGATGCCCACTTGCTTTTATTCTTCAAGACGTGAACAGGGTATGTAAATCCATGGGGAAGGATGGGAAGAATTCACACAGGAACACAATGTGAACGCAGCCTTGAGACAAGCACAGTGCCACAGGAGCTGTCATACCACATGAAAAACTTGTTGAAACATGTTGGATATCATACATAATGACCTACCAGCAGAGTGAACATAGAGACAAAAAAAAAAAAAAAATGAGAACACTGAAGAGCACTCAAAAAAGTCAGGTAAAAAAAACAAGAGACCCGCGGGTCTAGCGCTCACCTGAGTATCGCAAGTTCACCTTTCACGCAGTCACTAATCTAAATTATTCACAGCTCCACCAAAATTTGACGAGGCATTCTCAAGTGGAAGATGAAAATGTACAATAAGGGCCCAATTTTTTTCAAGATTCCTTAATTTGGGGGAATTGGGGCCCCCTGGGGCCCTTTGGGTGGGGCATGGTGCCCAGTTTGATAAATTGAGATCCTGACCACCTAGGGATGCTACCTGCCAAGTTTGACAAAAATCCATCATGAGGTTTTCAGGAAGAAGATGAAAATGTACAATTCAGGCCCCCATTTGGACCCTTCCAACCACCCCCCCCCCTACCCCCCAAGAGGGGCACCCCTGGATCTCCTATGAACAAACTTGAAACTACAGTCATTAATGTACTCACTCATAGTATTATCTCAGCTCTATAACTTCTGATTCTAGAGAAGATTTTTAAAGATTCCTTCATTTGGGGGGTTTGGGCCCCCTGGGGGCCCCCTGGGTGGGGCATGGTGCCCATTTTGACAAATTGAGATCCTAACCCCCTAGGGATGCTACCTGCCAAGTTTGGTGAAAATGGGTCATGGGGTTCTCAAGAAGAAGACAAAAATGTACAATTTAGGCCCCATTAGGACCCCTCCTCACCCCCCCCCCCCCCTGGGTCCCAAGGGGGCACCCCTGATTCTGCCATGAACAAACTTGAAACTACAGTCATCAATGTGCTAACTCATAGTATTAACCTAGCTCTATCACTTCTGGTTCTAGAGAAGAAGATTTTTGCGGATTCCTTAATTTTGGGGGGTTTGGGCCCCCTGGGGCCCCCTGGGTGGGTCATGGTGCCCATTTTAACAAATGGAGTTCCTAACCCCCTAGGGATGCTACCTGCCAAGTTTGGTGAAAATGGGTCATGGAGTTCTCAAGAAGAAGGTGAAAATGTACAATTTAGGCCCCATTAGAACCCTTCCCCACCCCCCCTCCCCTGGGTCCCAAGGGGGGCACCCCTGATTCTGCCATGAACAAACTTGAAACTACAGTCATCAATGTACTAACTCATAGTATTAACTTAGCTCTATCACTTCTGGTTCTAGAGAAGAAGATTTTTACAGATTCCTTAATTTTGGGGGGTTTGGGCCCCCCTGGGGGCCCCCTGGGTGGGGCATGGTGCCCATTTTAACAAATTGAGTTCCTAACCCCCTAGGGATGCTACCTGCCAAGTTTGATGAAAATCGGTCTTGGGGTTTTCAAGAAGAAGATGAAAATGTAAAAAGTTTACGCACGACGCACGACGGACGACGGACGACGGACGACGCACGACGCACGACGCACGACGCACGACGGACGCCGGACGAAGGGCGATCGCAATAGCTCACTTGAGCCTTTGGCTCAGGTGAGCTAAAAATGGTGAGAAAGCTGCTAGCATCAGTTTATCAAAAGTCTCCCTCATGTTGGCGGAATTCAAAGCTGATAAGCTGATAGTTTCAAGCTGTAGTATATGTGAGCTATAAAATACAGTGATAGTTTTAAGCTATAATATGTGTATGTGAGATATGAAATACAGTCTTGGATGAAAAACAGGTGTTGAAAATGACTGCGCTGGCACTATGACAATCTGCAAGAAACGACTCCCCAGAGACACCACACAATGACTGACTACCCTAAGTTCATATCTTACACTGATAGCAAGCACACACGTGTCAAGAGAATGGTATCTCAATTTTCTCTTGAGGAGGGGGGGGGGGGGAGACAAAATAATATGCTTGGTGGTTGTTATGTGGCTTTTGTATGGAGGAAGGAAACACAATTACCAAAGTAGACAAACCTTATTTCTGGGTATCAAAGTACTGTAAAACATGATATATTCGCGGCATGAATTTTTCGCGAATTGGAGCTGACAGCCTTTTTTGCGGCATGAAATTTTCGCGAACTGCCACTGGCATTCAATGCATATAGTGTGGACAAGAACTTTTGCGTGCATTTCAATTTCACGAAATCTTGGCGCTCGCGAAATTCGCGAAATTAAAATGCACGCGAACATTCCTCGTTTTACAGTATGTGTTTGACAAAATTGTTTATCAGGTTTAACATATAATTTTCTGTATTTTTGGATGGGGAGGGGGGTACAGACTGCTTCATACTGTTAAATCTTGATGCATAATGGATGCAGAAACAGCTGCCCAAGCCTTATCAAAACATCAAGAATATCAGTTTATATAATTGCACTCCTTAAATTTACCTACCTTGTTGAATATCACAAACACACAGTGCATTGAATCATGCATAGCACATGGCTGTATTTCTTCATTCCCCAGTACAGTTTGATTGCTCTAAATTTTCTCATATCTTCCCACTCATATTACTTTGTTTTGGTGTTTTTTGGTTGTTAAATAAATTGGAGAGAATTTTCTAAGCACTTTGGAGTGGTACTTTAAGAGACTCTGAGTACTGCATGTCACAAGAGAGTGCCTCATGTATAATGCTAAGAAGGATTAGGCTGTTGATGTCTGCATGCGGGACTGAAACATATACGGCAACCAAACCCTTAGGAAAAGATATTAAGGATTTTCTTGTTACAATTTACACAGCGGGAAGGGAAAACAAGAATGACTATGGCCTATACCTTAATTTTTTTTCTTTATAGCTTTTATGACAAAGCATGTTTCTGCAACAGATTTGGGTATGTCTGCATTCCACAACAAATGGTGTGAAAGCAAAATTGAACATAGCTAAACATTTGGGATAGTATCTTTAAACACAAGTAACCATTGCACATACATGTACCACTTGTCAACTGAGTGTATCAGTGTATGTGTGTATGTGTGTAAGAGTGTGTGTGTGTGTTTGCATGCATGTGTGTGTATATACTGTATATACAGTCACTTCAACTCCATACTTTCCCGTAAGTCCTTACATATATCTTCCAGGCACCTCCATTCTCCTGGCAATTATAACTGTACGAAATAAGCAAACAAGGCCGGATCAACAGCCCTCGCTCTATAAATCTAAAACAATATGCTTTAAACTTGCCCGCATGTTCAGACATAGAGCAAGAGAGAGAGACAGGGAGAAAAAGAGAGAAAGAAAGTGATAGAGTGGGCACAAGACAATTCTTGTGCGAGGACACCGCAAATTGCATCTGATGTCTTGTAGATTGCTCTTCCAAATTCCCTGACGTCAGGAGGAAAATTCGTCCCGAAGAGGTGGCACGGGTCACTAGAATAAGAAGCCCAGAGAAGAAAGCATTCAGGTATACTTCCCTATCTCATCGTTATTACTGCATGAAAGTGCGATGAATTTGAATCAACTGAAACAAAAGCACTCTACCGCCATCTATGGCTGCAGTTCAGCAAATAGAGAGGGCATTATTTTCATCTATTTTCCATAAAATGTCATTTCTCATTACAAGATTTATTGGTCATTTACTGAAGTTCCTCTCTCATGCATTGTAAAACCCTCTTAAATCATTGCCCATACAAGAACAATTTGATCCCATGTGAAAAATATGTCATTTTCCAGCTGGGTTCCATGCTATCATATAAATATTATGTATGCATGACTGTGAACATTTACATAATGCCCTGAAATCATGACACCCTATTCCTCCATCATGACAAATCTCTGCCACTTGGAATTGCATGAATGCATGTTTGCAAGGCCGTGTAGCTGTGTAGCTGTGTATATGTTTGTGTGCCTCTACGCATGAGTGTGTGTGTGTGTGTGTGTGTGTGCATGCATTTTATGTGTCTGTGTCTGTGGAAGTTGCATACACTTAAAGGTGCGGTGTGTACAGTTTTAGAACTAAAGGAGAAACGAGAGGGATAAATTGAAAAAATGCACTTGTATTTTCAGGCGGTCATCTGCATTCAATCAATTAAAGAATTTACATACATTGTATACGTATATATATATGCAGACATACATCTATATATTTACTCATCTAAATATATATATATATATTCTCTGAATATTAACTAAGAATACATCAGGCATTCTCCAGGTTAGATGTAAACATCATCATGCGGTTCAAATCTCAACTTTGACTCCTCTGCTCACATTACTGGGCCATGTTTCATAAAAGATGTTAGGATGTCTACTCTTGGTGGAATGACAACTTCTAATAGCAACAGCCAATCAGGAAGCTGCATTCTTGTCATTACCATGACAATTGCCATTCCAGCAAGAGTTGTTATCATATCAACTTTTTATGAAATGGGGCCCTGGTGCACGGCAAAGACATAAAATTCTTGGTTGGACACCGTCCTTGATGTGGGTCAATACAAAATCCAGTGATGTGGCAACCACCCTTGATTGTGGCTTGTTTCTCTTATCATCCGATCCTACACATTTGCTACCACCAACATTTGGTTACAGATTTCAATCAGCGTTCCCTGGTACAACCTTGTTTTCACACACTGATCTCCTTCCATCCCAGCTCTTCAATATGAGAGCCTAAATATAGACCCGACCCGGGGACAGACACCACACGATTTTGACGGCGACACGGTTTGCGCAACGCGTGTGGTAAGGGAAAGGAAAGACAGGTGGGATAACTTCAAACGGGATTGCACTTTTAGGAGACCGCTGTGATGCAGTGTTTCTCGAGAATCAGGTTAAGTTATGTCTGGCATAAAGAGGCTCTTGTCGTTTAAAGAGAAAGGAACTGACTTTCTTTGACGGCCATTTTCTGACAAGAATTAATTATCTAAACCTGTCAAAAAGAATACACCTTTGGAAACAGGGCTGCAGTAAAGGATTCAATGCCATCAACCAATTGTGGATTAGTCCAGTAGTCTCCATCGATCATTATCTTTTTTCTAAAGTTTTTCACTATGTGAAGATGTGCATATTTTCTTCCCTGTCTCCAAAACCTGTACATATAATGTACAGCCAGCTTTTTTGGGAAGTCATGGTTTTATCATTACGATTGTGATATTCTGGCATTGCATAATCAATCAAGACCAAACAGCATTACAAAACAAAATTTCGTTTAGGTTAAATCTCGAAGTCATTCACAGATGGGAACTACCCTCCTTCCTTAGAAATTCCTCAGACAGACTTACTACCTGGTACCTCTTTTTCTTCTACTGATGAACACATTTTTTGTGCTTTTAGAGCGGCATTAAAGCAGTAGGAATAAAAAGGGCAAAATCCTGCAAAAAGTCCAAGCAGAATGAACCTTTGCAGATATTTTTTTGATATCATTCGATCTATTTTTACTTTGATTCATTAATATCAAGAAAGCCTTTTGCTGATGCAAAATTATCTATAAAGCTGATGCCTCAGGCAAGCTTGCCTATAAAGGCATAGAACACATGAAATTGTTGCTGAGATTGCAATTTCATGTAAGTCAATAACCTAAAAAAAAAAAAGTTCTGGCGCAGATGTCCTGAATTCATATTTGCAATTTAATCATCTGAGTGGCAATTGTCTCTGTGAATTCAGAGAAAGGGAGCTAAGGAGAGAAAATAAGGAATTATAAATCTCTTGGACACAGGAGCGATGGTAAAAAAAAAATTGCACAATGGCCATTTTTATGGTTACAACCATGACCGCCATTTCCTTAGAGGTCAGAGATATCCACACTGACAAAGGCATCCCATGAGACTGACCAGAAAGAGTGAGACTCTCGCCAGTGGACACGGTTCTTGCCAAACACGCCATCACACATTTTCAGTTTGCTCAAGAGTGTACCATTGATCAGGTGCCCCCAGTCTGCCAGGCGCCCACGTCGGTAAATATTGCTCGACTCAGGCGACGAAGCGCCCTCGTAGTCTGCTTGGGGTCACTACAGACCCAGTACTTTCACCTCTTTCCCCATCATCACCGCTCTCCCTTTTTTTTTCTTTTTTTTTTGTCCCACTTTCAATCCAGCACCTACAAGCTTCTCCGCTGAGTAAAGGAAAAACTCGCCTCCTACAACACTGCACCACCTTTACTTTACAAATCAGAAAAGGGTCATAGATATAAACCTGACTGGGCGTGTATTGTGTGAACCACTTCCCGCCATGTTTGATCTACAGCTAAGCCTGAGAAGAAAGTTGAAGAACACGTTTTGTACCAAGTTATACTCACAAAAGTATATGCGAAATAATCTAGGTCCTTCAGTGGTTATCATCATTATTTTCAATATTGCTGTCACCTGTCAGAATAAAAATATAACACCAAAATGACCAGGAAAGCCAATTTTTCCCTTCATCATACGTTTAAAAATGTTGAAATTGAATCTGAAATTACACTGGATATCAAAGACTGGCAAAAGTCAAATCCAATATCACTAATGAATACAAAATATGTAGGCCAAGGTAATAAAATAAAGTGTATCTGCAATAAGATCAGAAAGACAGTGAGGTATGTAGAATGAAGCACAGAATCTTAGCACACACACACACAAAAATCTCCTTTCTTTTTCAGCTCTTCACTGACGAAAGCTGGCAAGACATGGGCAACACCGGCTTCACAGTCATGCTTGGTGACTCAGAATGACACTGTAAACAATATAATGGCCAACAAATCTCGCAAAATGAATAGTTTAGAACTGTTTCCTTATGCTTTCAAATTTAAGTAGGAGGTTGAAGAAAAAAAATAGCTGCAAGAAGTAGCACACAGGGAAAAGGACCTTCAAACGGTCAATATTCCATCACAAAAAAAAAAAAAAAAATTACAGCCGCTGGTTGTTTTTCTCAGTTTCCGTTTATTAAGACTTACAATTGTACATTTACTCTTCAGAGCAGTGTCAAAGTTTCAGTGCAAACTGGGGCCTTTAGGTAGCAGAGTTGTGATAAAAATCTATGGCTTTAAAAAAGTAGTAGGGCATGCGGTGTACGGACATCGTCATCTTGGGTGATTCAACAAGCTACGACAGAAGGGGAAATGGCACAATTGACCTTAAGGCATGACAATCAGGTCTCATTTACATCATCATTTTCATTCCTAATGTCTGTGCTATCAATGTCCTTGCATAAAGTCGAGATCTGTTTGTCGAGGTAAGAACAAACGAGGAATAACGGTAATCTAGCAGCAAGAGAACTTCATATGTGGGACTGGAAAAGTGTGGGTTGTGCCACAACTGGTTAACATCTATTCATCCATGCTTTGATACTGGATGGGATAGAAATGAGGCCTTTCATTCTTTTCAAAACATTTTTGTTTCGTTTCAACATGGTGTTAAAAGGAACTAGCTTAGCTAGTGGCTGTTATTCTTTAAGTCTGTGAATACAATATAACAGTAGAAACGCACCCACAATAAATTCAAAGTACAAAATAAAAACTCACATGAAGAAAAGGAATATATTCCATATACAGAATGCAGAGAGAATTCAAGCATACCCTAGAGACTGACATAAAAATAACAACAATGGTGTACTCATCACATAGCATAATATCAAGCTTTATAACGGGGAATTATTCTTAGTGTGTGATGAATATTGAGCTACAAATACCGCTGTTTTAAATGAAACCGGAAATCATTAAAACTCTTAATCTTAATCTCATCTGGAATTTCATTTCACACTTGACTCACACTTGTGCATTTAAAACAATCACTGATTTTTCACCCCCTTTCTATTGTTCTGGGGGGTGTTAGTCAGCGCTGACAAGTTGTCAGTCTCTGACAATTTCAGTAAAATCCTTGGTTTTGCTTGGCTCTTAAGCTTTGGTCACTGACTATAACTATGGTAATTGTCAGAGACTGACAACTTGTCAGGGCTGACAACTTTCATGAAATGGTCCTCAGATGCATACCTTCAATGACTTTTACATCACTTCAAAATTGACATGTGAGCCTATTTCTCTGCATTTTTTCAAGACATGCACTGCATTTATGTGTATCACTTCCCATCATTTCTAGAGATTCTCAACTGCTAGGGTCTCCTTCTAAAGACTAACTGACTATCAGCTCCCCCCCACACACACCCTTCAAATGAGAAAGAAATTTCCAGTGAACATAGTAGTGTTATAACTGTGAGCATGGCCTGAAGAACTATCACTGATCCACGTGGCCATCATTCATCTTCTGGTGATTTTCAGGAAATGGGGCGGAGCAGGGCACTTTGCCGGGTGATAAATCCCATTGGAGTTGTCCATTTCTTGCTACTTTTTAACCCAAGTTTCTCGTGCCTTAGGCCCACTAAATGGTACACTACAACACAAGTGCTTCAGAAAAGTGCAGCCAATGGCATAGCATAACAAGGCAGTACTTGGTGGTTTCTAATGCTCATTGCCCCATTAAAAGTTTAGAGTCTAATTTTTAATACTGAAGTGCCTATCATTTCTATTTTTTTTCTTACAAGTTTATCAAATAGTGACAATTTATTTTGTGGAGATACATGAAATGCTACAGGATATTTTTTGCTTCTTACTTTTTTTATGCTGGAGAATTTCTTTGAACAGCTACCAGTTCATGCAGAAATAATGCCTCCAGCGACACTTCGTTGTGGAGGCATTAAAAAAATGATACTTCCAATGTGATAGTTACCCTCAGAAGAGTTTTTTGACATGCGCTGAGAAAAAACAAAAAACACTGACAAAAAAATTCAGTTGCCTATGGCAATGACAGTTTATTGCTCGAAATTTGTCAGCAACGCAGTCAAGGAAACTAGCTACATGCTGTATATGGGTAACCCCCCCCCCCCCCCCCCACACACACACCTAAGAAAAGCCATGTTAAAGACCCTGTCTATAGCAGCCATCTGTCATCGTGGCCACTTTTTCTGTCTCCCTTGGGTTGTCGCTACAGGTGGGTTTGACTGTATCTCCGTCTTCATAAGCACCTATTTGAAACATGCTAACAGTCTCCAAATTTGATTCCATAACCATATAGATCACTTTCAATTCAAATGAATGCGCATTAAAGATGATTATAAGGCAAAAAGTAATTGCATACGATTTGTCTAGCCGTTGAAAACTGCTGTGATTGAAGTGCCCGCACTGCCTGCAATGAGCATTCCACAGTAAAGTTGTCATTGAGACAGTTTCTTATGATCAGGTAAGTTATGGAAAGATTCTAGGACAAACATGCAAATATTTGAATAACAAATTGAGAGTTATTCCATAAAATTACAAGCTCACCACAAAAAGTCCAACTCTTCAAAAGGTTTCTACAATCTCTAGATCATTGAATCATGCAATGAAGACTGATATCACTAAGCCTCAGACTACATGAAGGACTTGATTTATTTCTTCACACGCTGAGGATTAATCTTTCCCTCTCTGCATGGCTTACAGTGTACTTAATGGAAATCAATGGATCATGGTCATCGGTATCAACTGCTGAATGGTCTAATCCCATCTTTTCTACTTCTCTTTTTTGTCTCGGACATGCAACTTTGGCCAACACCTAAATCCTAAGCCTAAATCCTTTTCTTATTCAAAAACCCTAAATCCTTCTTATGCGTTCTGCTGTCTTGCTTTAACCTTTACAGGCTTATGCACTTGCATTACATCCCTTTGCCACTTCATTGGCATTTTCATAATATTCCCTCATCCAGGTTTGTATACCTGTTTGACAAATTCACTAATACCCCTTTCCCGCTGAAGAAAATCTTCCCCGGGGGCACCTGGGGGCACCCGGGGAACCCCGCAGTGTGAAAGGTCACTCGGTTGAAACCTAGGGGAAGCCTAGGTGAAACACCGATGAAATTTTGGGCAATTTTTACCCGAGAAGCGTCCTGGGTGAACACCGATAGTTCAACGAGAGATCACCCGGTGGTTCACCGAGAGCGCCCAGTGTGAAAGGTTGTCTCGGTGAAACACCGGGGAAAATATGCAGATTATGTCAAAGGTCATGTTTTGTTTCTGGTCATGCACACGTTTTCAGCTAGCTAGCGCGCACTCGACCTCCCAAATCCACACGTACAGGGTACTAGTAATTCGTGTTTGTAAACATACACACGACATTACATAGTATAGTACTAGTATGTCGTTTCGTGTGCAATGTGGCGTTCACAGTGCGACGGCATTGTTTTGCATCGTGCTGGGCATTGTATTGTTTACTAGTAATTAGCACGCCGTGTACTGTATACAAAGCTGATATAGGTTTACAGTGTACATATGTACTTGATCGATTTGATGCTTCCTCCTTCTTCGTCTTCCTCTAGTGTCTAGCTCTTTAACTCTTCCAGTAAAGTCTGATACAGTGCGCCTCTTGCTTGATTTTTTCGTATTTTGTGCTTTTCTCGTCAAGTGCTGGGTTTACAGTGTACAGGAGAAATCCGTTGACGTTTTGTGCTGTTGAAATTTGAAGGAATTTTGCAAATGGCTGGAATGACTTCAATTACGTAGCGATCGAGGCAGCAGTGAACGAAGAACTGAGCGGGACGTCGGCTGACGCTAGCCGCGTACGAGTCCCTCCTCCGAAAACTTGCCGAACATGGGATCGAAAAAACCCAAATCGCAGATGCAAAACAAACTCAAGTACATAAGATCACCCACGTTGCGAGCAGGAAACCCGTCTAGGGGAAAGTTTCACCGAGAGCAGTGTGAAACGACGGCACTCAAACTTTCACCGAGAGGTTCCCCGGTGAATTCACCGAGGAACCTCTCGGTGGTTCACCGAGACGGGCAGCGGGAAAGGGGTATAAGATCTATCGACATCTAAATCTGACAATCCCAGGAAAAGGTCACTGTGGTAAAAAAAGGGATCAGACAGACCACTGTATAAGCTGTTATTTTCGTGAATTTCGTAAATCACACTTGGACTGTGAATTTAACAACATGCGAAAATGTCGCTATGCGCTAGGGTAATAGTACTCTTTCAATAGTCAAGGTTTCCATTCGCAAAAAAAAAAAAAAAATTCACGAAAATGTCTGAGACCTCCGCATTCGCAAAAATATCTGTACGTGAAAATAACAGCTTATACAGGCCATAATCTTTAATTCCCCAACAGTAAGTTTAAGAACCCTAAGAGAAGACAGAAAGGAAAGTACACCTACAAGAAGTGTAAATTTGACAAAGGGGTGTGGGGGGGGGGGGGGGGGGGGGAGGCAGAGGGGGAAGGGGACAGGGGGGACAGGGGGAGGAACCTGCTTTTACCAAATGGTAATTCACCTCTTGCCAGACACAGGAGAGCGTGTATTCAATTACCTCCAGCCGGTAATGAATCTCAGACATTGCGTACCCCACACCTTCAATCCCGAGTCAGAATTAGTATTCCCCCCTCCCACCACTCTTCCATCATTGCCGTGGGATGAATTTTATGGGCCGAACATACACTCTGCATAAATCATTTCCTCGTTATGATTTCTGCAAACTCAACTTGGCGTACACATTTATTTCATCTCATTTCCTTCGTTTCCATATTTCTGTACTGTATTGAGATGTACAATATTTGAGCATACAGATGGTTGGTAATGTGTAAAGTGAGTACAGATCTGTACCAACAGAACAATATGACAGAAGTTCAGATCTTTGCTATGACATTGTTAAAGCTACTGGTACTTTATAGTAAGTACTGACAAACTTGATACAGTGTACATGCAGGACATAAAGGAAAAAGAAGAACAAAATTAAGTGGTTTTTAGGAAACAAATGAACTAAATGTATTGGGGAATTTGGATCATAACTTAGGAATTGTGGAGTGGAACGGACTGGAAAGCTAAAGCTCATATTTTGTACTAGGTCCCTTGTGTCATGTGAATATCTAACAGATAGAGTACTGGCAGCCAGGGGCATGTAAATACGATTCTCTTCTGGATGGATATCATATTTGCTAAAATATATATTCATATATCTATATTACTTAAATCAAACAATATTTGACATAACATAATCCAGCATTTCCTAAGTGCACTGAATAGACTACATGCATTAAGGAAATTTCAATTTCACAATAATAAGCACACTTTCCTTTTACAGAGAATACTGGGCACCAAATTTCTAATTGTGAACTAAAAGAGAGTATGGATGCCATTTTTTTTCTGGAAGAAAATGAAATGGAGGTACCAATATTTGACGAAGTTCAATCAAACACTATTCCTGATACTTGGCAAACCTGTTTGATACTTGTACATTGTACCTTAACCCTTCTGAGCAAATGTGCACAAATTTCACACATGTACCTATGGACAATAAATCAATGTGGCATGCAGAGAGTTAATAATGTGTCATCTGAGGAAGGGTTGTCTCTCAGAAAGCTTAAGACATTTATGAAACAGGAATATTTATCCTGCCACTTTGAAAGAGCATAATACATTTAACTTTAACAATGAAATATACCCTTCAATTTTGAAAGACTGAAGTTATGGCCATATTTGGGTTTCCCAAGGATAAAAAAAAAATGTTAAAAACCTGGCTTTATGTACCGGTACCAATGTAAATATGGTGCAATGTATTAAAAACTGTATCTTTTTTTTCCTTATTTCATTTTCTTTTACAGGCAGTGCATCATCTATCAATACCATAAACCATCGGCTCCGAGTACAAAGCAAGTGGATGCGCCCGTATGTTGCCATCCGGCGTGTTGCTAAGCAACAGGTTAATGATGGAGAACCCAGATTGTACATGACCCAGACAGCCTGAAGATGTCATTATGATAATGACAGGTTTGTGGAGGCTAGAGGAAGAGAGGATGAAGACAGACAAGCGGTGAATTGACAGCGGTAGTGAGGAGGACTCCTATCATCCATCTTTTTCTCCCCTCCTCCGGACTGAAACCTTATACCAATGAAGAAACTGAAGTGGAAGAAGACCCTCATTGGGTTTCTGTTTTTTTTTCTCTCTCTTTCCCTGGTTCAAATGTACTTGCATGACATCTGCTTTCTCACATGTTCAATTCAATCAATACGTACTATATTCCAAATGTTTGCAAAATGGCACTTTCTGTGGAAGGGACTTCTCATTTCGACACATTTGATTGATTTGTATTCAATCCACATTAAATCCTTTAAAAAAAAGGATACACTGGTTACAAATTTCACTTCATTTCTTGTCTAGTTGTGGAAGACTTGACTTTAATGATAACAAAGTCAACCTGAACATTAAGTAAAGTTTTGAAATTAGGAGCATCTCCCTTTTCTTGAACACCCCCCCCCCCACGCTGTCTACCATAAGGTACACCAAATATTGCATGTATGCATTCTATCGTACACAAAATAATACAAATGATAACATGACTGATGACATAACATAACATAACTGATGATACATGCTAGTAGTGTAACAAGTTCAGTAAACTTCAAGAGACGAGTGTAAACAAAAATAATCACCTCAAATTACTTATTGATCTGACCAATATCAAGTGTCAAAACCAAACATGTCTGGTCTCACTAAAGTGTCCATCTATTCTCAGACCCATCAGGCAGAGTCCAGTGGTGTTGTTTGAGCCAGCTGGGCAACCAAAGCCTCTTTGACCAACACAGGTGCTCAATCACTCATGTGTCTCATGAGGCTACCCCTAGTCTGGGACTCTGAGTTCATGTATGTCACCTAGACCTGTATCCATCGATTGCTACATTCTCTCCTCTTAACTAAACATACAATGTATGCCCTATCTTTGGCCGTGTTTGTGCTTTCCTTTTTCGGGCCAGAATCAGAGTTTTGAAAGGTGATTAGTGCAAAACGCCATTCCGTTCATGCTCACTTTGATAGAAACGCTGATTCAAAACGCCGATCCAAAACGCACAAAAGGGCACGTTTATGATCGGCGTTTCTGACTAATCACGTTTGACGGGGAAGCATAAACGCAACAGCGTTTCTAAACGCGTTTAGAGTGACGTCATCTAAACGCCTTTCCGGTTCACGTGAAAAAGCGCACGCCGCCCGGCCAGCCAGCTACCCTGGCCTGTGCAGTTTTCCCATGTACTGTGCATACGCATGTCTTTCCCAGCTGCTCTCCCAGGCCAGGCCACCGATCGCAGCGCGCGCCCCAATTTGACCTGCCTCTGCTGAGGTCAGCGAAGCAATCGCAAACGCTCTTTCCAAGGCTCGAAGAAAGTGAGCATAAACAGTGCTCCCGTGAACGGTGTTTTGAATCAGCGTTTCAAAACGCTGATTCTGCCTTCGCAAACTGAGCAAAAACACACCCTTTGACTATGGCAGGGTATAGGTTAGACATATTTTCACTGGCCAGCTTGTTTTTGTCTGGTTGTATCAATTTTCAGCATCCACCTGAATACATTCAATATGTTTGTGTTCATCGCTTCATGTAATTTTGGGCAAGTTCACGGTGTACTCCTGAGTACATGAGCCCTTTCATTTCCAAAGTCTGTGGTTGCACTGTCAATGTCATGATGTAATGGCTAGCCCAATTTTGTTACTTGTAAATGTCCAGCTTACTGAATAGCTTTGAGAGAAATGAAAAAAAATCCAGAATTAGTCTCATTTCTGGAGAGAAAAACATGTTTAAAACAATAACATCTGTAATTCAACAGTGCATTCTCAGGCAGACTGGCAAAGAAAATTGTTACCTCGGGTCCAAAATGACCATTTTATGAAATTTCAAGTAGGACGTTTAGAGACATGCCAAGTTCTTCAAGTTTAAACAATATTTCAAATTTTTTCTCCCCATTCTCGATTCAGCAAATTCTCCTTTTTTTAAAAATAAATTTGCAAATGTATCTAATACCAGTCTGTACATTATTGTATAAATGTAGTTCTAATACTTTACATGTACACTTGCTCGTAAATTTGTGACAGCAGCAGATAAAACCCACTGAAAGGGTAGATGGTAACTGAATGACTTTTAAAACAGTCTCTGTATCCTGTGGACACATTTCATAACTTTAAATTTATAATTCAAAGGTCTCTATGTGCATATACAATGGGGTATGGAGAGTTTGGAGGTTAATGTACAAGATTTCCGTAACACAGAGACTACCTCTGCTAGTAATGGTACACTCAGTCAGTGAAAGCCTATCACGCCCTTTGGGTTGACCAACGATACAGCTAATACAAATGAGGCTGACATACACGCAAATATCGCATTTGAGAGAAGGCAAGTCAGCGAGTACAGCTCTAAAGCCATGCAGACTAATGTACCCTCCGAGCAATGAAGAATGCCCCATCTCCTCCCTTCTTTGACCATATCTCTTGTTTACAAACACAAGCGTGTAGTACTGTGATTGTATATCTGCATGCAGAAGTGCGCATTTCCCCCATACAAGTGCTGTAAAAGTTAACATGGGTTATGACATTCAACAAGTTAATATCTTACACAGATCAGAGGGTATGCAACTTTCCCTCCAGAATGATCACAGCACTGGATACTAATAAGGATTTTTTGCTTGAAGTACCCTCACATATATTTTGACCTCTTTCAGCAACTAAAATGGCAAAATATATACAGTATTGCATGTATTTTTTTTCCATTTGGAAAGTGTTTGCCTTGTTGAGTATCACATAAATTACAATTTACTGTAAAATGAGATATATGTCCATGTGCCTTTTTTGCAAGCCAAGATTCGCAAAATTAAAATGCATGTGAATACTCTTGTCTACACTGTATGCATTGAATGCCAGTGGCAATTTACAAAAATTTCATGCTGCGAAAAAGTCTGTCGGCTCCAATTCACAAAAATATCATGCAAAAAAAAATAATAATGTGTTAAAGTATACATTACTATACTCCATTAATTCAGTTATTACTTCTTTGCCAGAATTCTGGTGATCACTTTTTCATAAATTAAACCCATTTGTGGTAGACAAGAGAAGAGAAATGCCAGCTATTCAGGACTGGTGTTGTGATTTTGAGATAATCAGGATATTACGTGCATATTCAATTAATTAATTCCACCGAGCATGATCTATTACAATAGCTTTGAGTCAAAGGGGATTGTGAAAAAATCCACAGGTCCGATGTGTGTCTAGACAAGGCACTAAAACATACTCTCTCTCTCTCTATCCCACATCCAAATGCATACACACACTCACTCCCTCATAGCTCTCTCACACACATTCTCTCACACACAGACACAGACACACACACAAACATACACACACACCCTCATTTAACCAACTGCACTAAAATTGATTGATTTGACAGACCTGGCATTTAGTGAGGGCAAGAACACCAATAGTCTCCCACATTTTATTTTTCTAGCTCATATGATGAATGAAAATTATTCAAGTAAAAGAAATAAAGACCCAGACAGTGAGATTCTGACATGAACACTGTTGATATTGAAACAAGTTTAAAGCAATATTTTTTTCCTTTTTTTCACAGAGAGGTTAAGAGTGGAGAATACAAGGCCAATGAATGATTCACAATTAAGAATGGAAGCACTGACATTCCTGACTAGGTGTAATTAAAGTTTGTCTGAATGGCAATCCATATAATTGATTGTATTCCTCATTTAAACTCATCTGCCAGCACAATTAATCACAAAAAAATGCAAATATTGAGAGGAGGGAGGGGGGCATCTAACGAAGGTGGATTATTAACAGCAACCATACTATTTCAGGCAATTACTGCACAGTACATATATGGACATAACAGACTCTTAATAAATTTGACGTGCACGAAATTAGAAGCTGGTATGTTTTAGAATTTTGTTTGGGGAATATGGATTCACTGTTTATTAGAGACATGAATAAATTCTTTAATAATTGTTGAATTCATTTTGGTCCCTATCTTGGCTCCTTGTTGTATGTGGATGAAAATATCTTATCATTATCATGATTTTTTTTATACTTTCATTAATATTATTATTATTATCATTAGTAGTAGTAGTAGTAGTAGTACTACTACTACTACTACTACAACTACTACTACTATTAATACTACAACTACTATTACTACTATTTATTATTCAAAACAGTGACTTTCAATGGATAACTGTGATTTACCTCCCCCCAAAATGAAAGATATCAATGAAATAAGGTACGCAATTTGGTAAAACGTTCTCTATTCCCTATGCTAGAATATTATATAAAATGGAAATCACATTAATCCACAGCTGAAAGGGTATCCTTTGGAACATGGTATAATGAGGTATATACAGATCCATACTAATGCATGATGTGTTTGTCTTTAGACTCTTCGATTGCTAACATTTCTTCTAAAAATCTCTAAACAGTTAAAATGTGCAAGAATAATACATTGTGAAATGTGAGAGTCTGGGATATTACAAATTGGAAAGTAGCGGTCCCCCCCCCCCCCCCTCCACACACACACAGATAATACAGGGACAACAAACAGAGACATATCAAAAATGTCACTTGACAGAATCTGCATGTGTTATTTGTTTTATAACCTGGAAAACACACAAGCTGTGAGCAGTTCGTGAAGATTCAATGGCTTCTTACTTCACTTCACTGTAAATACCAGAGGGGAAAAAATGACATTGGACGCGAATGTCTAAAAATATCATATGCATAGCATAATTGCCATGTCTGTAAAAGCCGGATAGAATATATGCCTCCCACCTCTCTTAAGAAAATACCCCCTCGTAGCATCAGAAACCAGAGAGAGGAGACGGCGTAATATTTTATGCATGCAGAATTCTCCCTGCATTTCTTCTTTCTATTCCTCCTCTGTAACGACATCCGTGCCAAAGTCAAGACACAAAGCCGAGTGGGAGCTGTAACAAGGTGTCTTGAGAGATGCCTTGCACAAACACACACCGCTTAAAGGCATAATTTACCATTTGCAGATGAAACAAAATCCCAGCTTTAGTGCTTCAAAATAGTTCTAAAATGTGTTAGGGACAGAAACAATCACTGTAAAAATTCTGATTGATAAAATCGATGTTAAGTATTGTTAAATACACAAAATGTGAACAATAGTTACAATAAAAATGTTTCCAGACTAAAGCATCTACAGTTATGGTTTATTGAAAAAATAGTGATATCTCCTTATATTTTAGACTGTGTTGCAAAACTTTCACATGGTAGGATGTTTTGTGATACATCAGACCTACACATATGCATTAAATGTGATATCTCGAACATTTTTTGAATCACTGCTCCCAAAGGTAAACAGGACCTTTAACTCCTTGAGGCTCACAAACCTAAAATCCTATTGACTTTGTACATGAACATGCTTCCAACAGGATCGTGAACGGAGAGTGCTCAGTGGATCTGAACCCGCTGTATATTTTGCTGCTATTCCGCAGCTGAAAGATTTGCATTATACATGTATCTAACAACTTATAGCAAAAACAGGAAAAAACATGGTATTCTCTGTTTAAAGATTTTATCTTCCAGTGGTATTGCTGCTTAAGAAAGTATTATGCTTCATGGAACTACATGAATTGGATATGTGGAATTAGAGTTCATGATACTATTACAATCATTACTATAATCATAAAGATATGTTTTTTTTGTATCACAACTATTATCACAAATATCAAAGTAATTACCATCATTTTATTTGGCATCATCGCAAGAAAAACAAAAGGATACATGGCCTCATGTACATTATGTATTGTACAGTTTATAATATAAAGACATTTAATCTTGATTTATAAGGAGTCCATTAACTTTGAATGTGAGAGGATACTGGTTTACATTACACCTCTGAGTTTTGAACTGGTATTGATGCAACAGGCTCATGACACTGTATTCACTGAGGCTTTTTTTTTTCCTTTTAAATCTCTGCCAAGTTTATCATATTATACTGGAGAATTCAGCAAAGACGATAAAGGTTTGTTAGAAGTTAAATCTCAAGCTTTTAATTCCCTAGTTGATTTTCATGAACAGTTTAAAGGGATCCTGAAGATACTACAGGGGCAACAAGCCAACAGAAATTATGACATGCACATAAAATGTATCTTTATAACCTCTTTTGATAATATTTGATGTATTTCAAATGTGGCTACCATACAGATAATTGCATGCATAAGATTGAACACTACATTGCAGTTCCCTCGTTTTGCTACAATAATGATCTAAAAAAACATGAATTTCTGATGTTTGCTTCATCAGAATTTGTCAGCAGAAGAACTTACTTGTGCAAGAGGACCTGGTGATTGGATGGGGTCCTGCTTAACAAAATATTTAATCTGAGGCAAGTGGTTCAAACCTTCAATTCATCATGATGTAGAGGTTAGACAAAAAGAGGAAATTAAAGTCTCTAGATAGGCTGAAGGACTTATTGACGCTGACAGTAACACAAGCTCGATGTAAAATGGTACCCTGGTATTGTAACAACTTGAAACATAACTAGGAGCACTCTTTATCTCCTCCCTCTGTCTCTCTCTCTCTCTCTGTCTCTGACTCCCTGTTTATATATCTTTCTCTCTCTTTATCTCTCTCTTCATATCTCTTTCTCTCCATCTCTCTGTCTCTCTTTTTATTATATGCATTTCTCTCTCTCTTTATAACTTTTTCTTTATATCTCTTTCTCTCCATCTCTGTCTCTCTTTTTATATACATCTCTCCCTCTTTATATCTTTCTTTCTCTTTATATCTCTTTCTCTCCATCTCTCCCTCTCTCTTTTTATATACATTGTACATCTCTCCCTCTTTATATCTTTCTCTCTCTTTATATATCTCTCCCTCTCTCTCTCTCTTACTGCCTTGCTTTGTTTATTTTCTTGCAAAGACAACATCATTCCATCATGATGATGACAATGGTGATATATTGCTCCAATGTCTAACAGCTGCTGAAAGACACTGTCAGGAATAAAGAGGGGTTTAGGGGGCACTATGAATCTACTGCTGTACAAACCACCACACAACCTGCTTTATAGTCTACTGGAAGCATTCACTGGCTGTAATATATTGCACTAGGTAGACAAAATAAGCACTTGGCCGGCTGCAAGGGGCTGGCTGGAGACAGAATATTTGAATCACAACAAGCTCCCACTATCTCCAAGGAGACAGCACTCACACTGAATAAGTACCATGCTGCTATATGAAATGGTATAAGAACGATATCATACAAGTATGAACATGAGCAGGTATGCACTATGATCGTGTGGACAAATATGAACTGTGCCTACAAACATGTAGTCTACATTGATAAGACTCTGCATTCCATTCTTTCTCCCCCTTTTATATTACTGTATAAGCTGTTACTTTCGCAAACAGATATTTTTGCGAATGAGGAGGTGACAGACATTTTCGCGAGATGTTGCTTTCGCGAATTGACACCGAGGCTATTGTAAATGCACTATTACCCTATTATAGCGCATGGCGACATTTTCACGTGTTGTTAAATTCGCGGTCCAACTGTGATTCACAAAATTCGCGAAAATTAAACCCTTGCGAAAATAACAGCTTATACAGTATATCATCTACAAAGGACGACAACCTCTAAAAATTTTACTAACAACACACCTTGTACATTGTACCTTATTTTGCAAATATTTTCTCTTTTTTTTACTCACAAAACATTTTGTTCAGTTTCAGAGAACTTAATTATTCATTGGAGAAGCTCTTTTTCGAGACTACACATTCTTCATTGTGACATCATTCTCCAACAAACTGAATGAAATAATAGCAGCAGTTACGGGTGCGTGTGTGTGTGTCAATGAATTGAATCAAATATGAGTCATATCAAGTTATTGGTTGCTGTCATAGTCGGGGAAGTGCAGCATGAACGGGGTGTTTTCGATTCTGTAAATAAATCAACATTGAGACATGCATGTCAATCACTTTGTGTAAATAAACCTGGCTGAATTGCCTTTATCGATGAATAAGTTCAGCAAAAAATGCCTCCTTACTGCATGGTAACTTCCTTGGAGAAATCCAAAACAAATCTATGAGTAGTCTGTATTTGTATCATTGTTTGACTGTTCTTACAAAGTAGGCGTTTTCACATCAGCCCGATGAAAATCCAAGCTTGAGATATTTTTCGCGATCGCAAATTAGCGCGCTATTTCATTTCCCATTCACATCAGCCCGAACATTATCAAATAGTGCGCTAGTTCGCATTAATTATCCTGCTATTTCGGAAATTTCCCGAGTTGACTCGAGAAATTTTCTCGATCAAGTAGCGCGCTAATTTGTATTCACATGATCAAATAGCGCGCTATTTCGTGAGCGGGTTAATTTCCCAAGTCAGAAAATAGCGCGCTATTTCGATACACCGGGCTGATGTGAAAACGCCTAGTGTATACATTATATCTTCAGAATACACCCCTGACTTTTAACCAGGCCAGATAATTATGGCATACAGAGTGAAAAGAAGTCTATAATGTCTGTTTTTTTCCTTTGGCACTCATTCAATAGAAAATGTCACTCATTCTAATTTGTAATTCTTTTTTCAAAATATTTTCCTTGTAATGAAAAAGGACAATATGTGACCCGCTACAACAAAATGGTCCTAAAGTCGCGCACGGTCGAAGCCGTGAAAATCGAATTTGAAGTTAGAGCATCAAAATTGGTCAAAACTTACGATTTTCTGAATTTGACATATTATTAGAGGCTGACATGTCTTCTATCATCTGTCGAAATTTTGAAGCAAAATGATGAAAGGAAAGACCCAAAAATAGTGTTTTTCTGGGTCATGTTTTTTTGGCATTTCAACGAAGCAGAAACTGGTTCGAACATTTGGATTGAGCGCCACACATAGGCTCCGCCCCTAACAACGACCAGAGTGATCTCATTGGTCAGTTTGCTGCTTGCCGCTAACCGAAGCGTGAAGCTCGCACACTGCCCAGTCGACTGGTGCGTGCGGGTGGGTTAGCTGTGCCTAGCCGCTTCTCCTGACATCCTGGTCACTGATTGGTCGGTGAGGAGACCGCCGACGCTGTGTTTGAATGAGCATTTCGGGGGTTGCTAGGCTTACCTTCTATTGTCCAGAGGTGAATACTGACTTGCGTGTCTCTTGATTGTGATTGCGTCGCAAGGAGAACTTTTAGGGCGCTTTTCTCGAAACAGTGATTTCCCAGACGTCTTGACATGCTCTCTTTTAAACATCGATATCTCCGCAGCCAATTATTTTGATAAGACGTGTTATATATCAATTTAAAGCAGAAAGATTAGGGAATTGTGTCATGCAATTTTCAAATAATCGACCTCGCCCGACTTTAGGATCATTTTGTTGTAGCGGGTCACATATATCAATTCAAATCTTAGCATCTGGCAAATTCAAATCTGTCAAAATAAAAAAATATATATATGTATAAATAAATATATATATTTTTCTTTTCCCGACATTAAATGGCTTATGTGATGACACATTACAAATACAATTAAACAAAGCGTCAAATATTTTAGATATGACAGTACATTAAAGAGAAAAATATCTGTGTGAACAACCATAATTACATAATATAATGTAAAGTATGTTATATAAAATGTGGTACGAAAGCAAGCACAAGCTCGGGAAATTGAATGGAAATTCTACAGCAGCACACTTGTGAAGCTGTAGTACTCATATCCCTGCAAACTGTTTTATTTCAATACTTCTTCTTTTATTTAAATAAATTTTGGAATGTGTAAAAGTAGACACAGAGAAGTTTAGCAATACTGAGATGAAAAATGCAGGATGCCCTTCTGAGAAATTGATTTGTCTAGCTGATGCCAGTCTTCACTCTACCTTTAATGAGATGAGAAAGTAGCAGGTGATGCCCATGGGAAACCCCAAGTTCCATGTGCTATGTCGCAACATGCAACATATCAAAATAATTTCCTTATCACTTGTGATAGTCTGCTAATCCAGAGAGTGCAAACATACAACGGTAACATAATGTTGCACAGTGACCAAGCAGGATGCTTATTTTGCAATATAAGCCAGTGGTGTTAAAGGGACTGTACAGTACTGGTTGAGGTGAGGAGTCAGGTTTATAACATTCCTAAGTGAGATAATGAGAAACCTCTTTGAAAGAGCATGTAATTTTAAGAAGGATTCAACGTTTGGTTGATAAAAATTGGTTTTCAAATGGCTGAGATATCCAAAAAAGTGATAATAATAAAAGGCGACAGGCCACGCCTTTTATTAGGATCTCTTTGTTTCACCTTGTTTTTGGATATCTCAGCCATTTCAAAACCGATTTTCATCAAATAAACTTTTAATACCCCTTAGAATTGCATGCTGTTTGACATCTCATAGAGTGGTTTCTGAATATCTCGCAAAATGTTAAAAGCTAAATCCTCACCTCAACCAGAACTGTACAGCCCTTTTAACCTGGAACAACCTAGAATATTACGCAGGGTAATATACACTATTGGCCAAACATGGAAGTGTCAGATATGGACTAGAATGAGCCACAAACCTCAGTAATAACTGATACAGCCTGTACATGTATGTATGCATGTGCATTCATGTATGTATGTATGTACGCGCATGAATAATAATAATAATAATAATGATAATAATAATAATAATAATAATGATGATAATAATAATAATGATGATGATAATAATAATAATAATAATAATAATAATAATAATGATAACAATAATAATAATAATAATAATGATAATAAAGTGAATTTAATAATGCGCCGTATCTATTATTACTGATACTCTCATAATGTATACTCATAATTAATGTACTATGTTTGTATCTAGATCTTTACATCTATCAATCTTTCTATCTATATGTATATTTACTACAGATTCCTGCAGTATGCAAAGACAGACATTCAAATATCAAAGGCATCAGACTAGCTCACAGACACACTGACACAAAAGACAGACTGTAGCAAAAATGTTTTATGGCAGCATATTCATTCAATGGCATTCCATAGATTTTGTTATTAAAACACCTACATTGTCTTCAAACAATGTACAACAGAAATTGGGCATTGTAAACACACAAGATCTTTTTTGTCACTGCTCAAGGGTTGTGGCAGGTCAACCCACGAGTTCAGCTGAAATGCGGACAAAAGATGCATGAAAAATTGATCAACTATGAAGCCACCGCGAGGCTAATGAAAGGGCAAGAGACTGGAGCCAAGCACCCTACTGCAAGTTAGACAGGCATGAAATTTCCATTTGTGTGGATCCCTGGCTAGCGGGCAAAGAGACTTACTTCACTATCTGAGCGACCTGCATCGGTAATTATCATGCTGTTTGTCAGGCAGGATGTCATCCGAGTACAAAGACTCGGAAGCCCTCGGCAAACTACAACAGGAAAATAACAGGTGATATTCCCTCCCTCAAGTTCACGAAGTTCGAAAAGAAGAGGGTGAGAAGTGTGACTGAGAAAAGGGGCCCCTGAGTTAAATTTGATGGAATTCTGTTTTTTTCTCTGTTTTTCCCCCATTTTGACAGGGTATTAGAATGCATGTCATGTCATCCATCAAGTTTTTTCTGAGGATATCCAAACATCTCCGAGATGGCTCAACAACAATGCAAGGTTCATCAGATGTTAATGAAGTGAGCCTCTGGCAGAACTTGCCCAACATTTGTGCTTAGAATGTGACAAAAAGGAGAAAATGAAATCTGAGTACCGTATTTGATAGATTATTTTTCAATGTACTTCACACATGAAATGACACAGTGTCATTGACTGGGTAGAAAATCCACTTAAAATGTCTATTTAAGATGATGCCACATCATACAAACATACTCACATTTTGTTTTGAGCGGGGGGGGGGGGGGGGGGGGGGGGGGGGTGAGGAACAAATACGGCTTATATAGGGATGAGGGAAAGAATCGGTTTGAGTAATGTATACTTTTGAAGTTTTAATATTTCATGTATTTATCAGCTTGGTGGGCAATAAAAAGACCAAAAAAAACCATGTATACAAATAGAAAGGAAAAATAGACAGCTAGAGAGAGAGAGAGAGAGAGAGAGAGAGAGAGAGAGACAAAAAGTGATGGGCTGATTAATGCATAGAACCATGGAAACTGGAAATATACTGAAAAACACCCATCAAACAAAACAGAAAACAGTGACATAAAGAATGGAAGCAATCTACAGAAATATAAGATAGCAAGACAGTTAGCGAGATAGATAGATAGATAGATAGATAGATAGATAGATAGATAGATAGATAGATAGACAGAAAATAACACAGACGTCATAATATGAAAGAAAAATGCCAAACATCTAGCCATGATACAAAGGGGGAAAAGAAACCCATCTCATTTGCTTCACCCTGGAATGTCAACCAGTGGTGAAGCTTACTGGAGGATTATATGGTATTTCCTCATCGCCCTCTACTCGGAGGACAAATATTGTCAACTTGGTCCATCAATCATTCTTAAAAAGTGGCAGGAGGTTATTGCATTTGTAGGGCATTCCATAAACCAAAGGAAGGCAAGTGGGCCAATCCTAGGATATTCAGTCCTGGAATTAATGACATCCCCTCTGTGATCCTCATTCAATGTTTCCCCAGATCTCTGGCTAGATTTCAGACCTTGATGCATCATTTGTGGGGATTCTCATCCAGTCCGGATGGTTGATACAGAAGAAGGGAGGACATGTGTTGTCATGGCAACAGACATCTGACCCAATCCTCTGCTCTAAGGGAGCAAGTGGGTCAGTTTGCATACATCTCGGAAATACCCGATTTAACTTGTACCTCAAAATTATATGGCAACACAAAATTCCAGCCATTGCACGACTCTGACTGACATACATTGTAGATTTCAATTTCCGAACTTGATGGTAAGAATGAAACCAATCACATTTGAGGTATTAGAGAGGAGACTCTGGATAGGGATGTGCTGGCAGGGGATAAATTTGCACACTGGGTGTGAGCAAAAGACTCCTGCTAGAGAACATCTCGGCTGTTAAATCAGTATGCAGCGATGTGATTACTGAACCGTGCACTTTCCATCTGGACTCCATCGCCATGGTGAGCATTGCCAGCATCCAAACTGGTTTGGATGGATTTCCTTCTGTCCTTACCTGTCTGTTCGGATTAACCATGCATGCTGTAAGGTCAGGAGAGATCTGGAGCTGTTATATTCTTTCACTACATTCCCTCAAGGGCAATTAATCAGAGTGTGAAATAAGTACAAAGTGATCCACAACACATTTGTTTCAGAGTGTAAAGAAAATCCCGAACAAAGAGAGAGCCTGCTTCACGTAACAATGATGAATCAATAGTAAATGATTTAGGTGAAGAAAGACACAAATGATAAGAAAATATTGGCAATTGATTACAAATAAGCTTACAAGGCAGTCTATGGCCATCTTCCACTTTGGACATGAGAATGTGATACCACACAAGTATTTTCCCTCATTATTTTGTTCTGGACATACAAAACATCAATCATCTTACTCTAGAAATACAGTTTCAATCCATATGTGTGCTATTACCAGACAACCAAATATATGATGCTCCTTTACACATCCAAAACAGAGAGGGCAAAATATTAGAAAAAAAAAACTTATGATATTGAGATCCCTTGTTCATCTAGTTTTTAATTAAAAAGGAGAAGAAACAGAATATACTGGTAACATGATCACATCAGTTCAAGGAATTGCTACCAGGGTACCATATTCATACTTGAATAACTACCAACATTCACAATCATTTTCATACTCTGGCGACCATGTTTTTTTTTAATAGATTTATCACGTTTAAAGGCATTCCCTACATTCACATTGACTTCCAATAGTCAATAATGGCAGTGCTTTCATTTTCAAGCATTGAGGTGCTAAACAGTCCCCTCAATCTCAAACATTCAAAATGTTTGCCAACGTGATTGGAAAATAGGAGCTGCTGCTTAGATTGCCACTGCTAGTGACCCACATGGGACAACACATAGCCAGGAGAGTGAGAGACAAGTGCCTCTTATTCCCGCCGGTACCCCTTTCACACCTGACAGCTTAAAGGCATTGTTTACCATTTGCGGGTGAAACAAAAAACCAGCTTCAGTGCTTCAGAATAGTTCTGAAATGGGAGTCAGGGGTAGAAACAACCAATGTAATAAGAGTTAATCAGTATAATCAGTAAGTAATATTGTTAAATATACAAAATGTGAATGATAGTTGATTATGGTTGTAATAGAACTGTTTCTAGACTAAACCATTTACCTAATTACAGTTATGGTTCAGTGCGAAAAATAGTAATATCTCCTTATATTTTAGGCTTTATTGCAATATTTTTTATATCTAGTAGAATGTTTTGTGATACAACTGACATACACATGTGCATCAAATGTGATAACTTGACATTTTTAAAATCACTGCTCCCAAAGGTAAACAGTACATTTAAGATGGGTTCACTCAATATTTCAGTCACACAAAGCCCGGGGAGTTAGACAAGTACTCTTCTTAGTATCATCACTGATGACCCCTTTCACACCAAACATTTTTCAATGGGTGAACTCATCTTTTTTTTTTTTGTCTTGAAATTGAAAGCAAGAATGAGAAAGGTGCCTCTTCCTACATGTACCACTGAAGCCCTTTCACACTGGAGAATTTTCAATAAGTGAATCCAATCTTTTCACAGTGATACCTCCCTCCAATGAACTTCTTATGAAACACAGCAGAAATATTGCTAAAAAGTGGGTGAACACTACCGTGTTAGACGGTTCGACTATAATTCAACAGAAGTCTCTGGTCTGGAATGCTCTTTTCATTACAAATGCTAAAATTTGTGAATTCTGCCCAGTGGAGAGGCGTGCCCTGCTTACTGAATATCCCTTGCTGTTGAGCCAATGCACATACAGAGCTACAAAACTGTAGCTTATGAAATATTTGCCATTGTGATTAATACCCGGCTTTATAACCTTCTGGTTCTGAAAGGTGGGTGGAGAAAATTAACCTCTAACATCAAACAGAATGCTCATGGCCGAATGAATGAAGGTTCTTTAATATGGAACCGACAGATAAAGTCAGTATGAAAGGGGCATTGAACAGGGAAAGTAGAGGAGTGACAGGAGAGATTGGGAGTGAGAGAAAAATCAGGTTCCACTCAATCACATGGAGAAGGACATTCTGACACACCCAGCCAACCTACTAGGATAAATTTAATCAATTATCATCAGAAAACGACTGTTTGGCGAGAGACATTTGTCCGATTACGTCCCAATTAAAAGTATGATAGGTGCAATACAGAATTTAATTTTTCAAGGAGAGAATAGTAAAAATAACATACCTTGGAGAATACACAGACCCCACCATACACACTATTCTCTGACATAAGACAGCTGTCTAAGAATGAGCAACGTCAAATTCATTTAAAATATTAATTCAATATATCTACATGTACCTTCATAAACTCCCTAAATTCCTTAGATTAGAAATCAATCTATGAGATTGTGGTTAGGGACAAATCCACAATTAGACTTAAGAATTAGATTGACTTCCAAATCAATCAGATTGATATTTTCAATCTAAATTTGGATTTGTCCCTCATCTAAATCTAAGGAATTTAGAGAGTGCTTCATTATGTATCATCTTACATTCAGCTCTAGATCATGAATCTTCATGAATGATTATCAGCAAATCAGCATTTTCTACAAATTGTGACTTAGACAATTTCAGTTACAGTACAACATTACAACTGCTACAAGGATGAAGAACAATATTTTAAGAAATTATAAAGAGCCATGTCTGACCTTGAGGTCATAAGGCCAAGATGACCCCACTGAAGAGAGTGAGGGCGCTTCTCAATGAAATGAAATAGGGTGTACTTATAAATACCCCTCGTTAACATATAAAAGATTTCCTCATTCTCATCATATAATACAGCAAACTTATGCGTTATGATTGTGAATCATTGAATTTGAACGGCACTCAAAGACTGTTCAAAATCATCCAATTTTCATATCATATGCTATGCAACTTTCCATCAATACAAAGTACTAAGATGAAGAATGGGTGGGAGACTGCATCAAATTTGCATCCAGGGGTCACCTCCCAAGTGTGGGCTTGCTACAGCCCCAAGCTATTGTGACATCCAAGCTGAAATTATGTTTCTCCCATGATGCCATCTCGTTGCACTTGAACCCCGCGCCCCATCACCAACGACTTCAAATATGCATACTTTATGGCCATACAATGGCTCTATAATGGCACTGGGGATTGGGAGAGGGGAAGGGGTGGGGGGGGGGTGGGTAGGCAGTGGAGGGATGCATTTACATTAATGTGTAGAATGGTAAGAGAGTAATATAAGACTTCATCCAAACAGGCTTCGGTACACAAGGCGAGCTCGTCTCTCCCCCTCCCCCCCCCCCTTTCTCTCTGCGAATACATGAAACACTCGCACAAAATGTGATGACAAATTAGGCATACAAGGATGCATCTACAGGGAAAGAGAGGCGAAATGGCGAGGGGGCCCTTGTCTTTTAAGAAATTTTGAAAGACCCATGTCTTGCCTCGGAGGAACAAGCCAAGAGGCCTCCAGTGAAGACAGCAAGCTTTAGGGCTCTAGCATCCTCTTTCCCTCTCCATCTCTTACCCCCCCCCCCCTTTTATAGTATGTTCTCTCTTTTGTATTCATCAAAGGAGGCGTGTACAATAAGAGGTAGTGTACCTGGATCAGTGTACCTCATAGAGAAAAACAAACATTGGAGGAACATCCACTCATGAATGATAATCAAAGTGCACATTGGGGTTAATTGATACCAGTATAGAGTGCACCAGCCAGATTGCTGTAGGGTACAATTTGTAGACATATAAACTTCACATGATGGCTGCATTCAATTTGCATTTTCTATCAGACAAATGATGCAAGAACATCACTTTGGCAGAGTCATGACTTATGTATACAGGAACATAATGATGATATCTGTTCCTGTGTCACAGTCCATACTGAACAACAATCTCGTATAATTATTGTTCCTCAAATTATGATGTTCCATGAGTATGCCTTGGATAGGTATCATTTCAGTTATCTTAGATATTTTTGGAAGACAGAAACATTCTGTTGACTGGTGACACTCTCAGATGCCACTTGGGTATTGAAACAAGAGACCCGCGGGTCTAGCGCTCACCTGAGTATCGCAAGTTCACCTTTCACGCAGTCACTAACCTAAATTATTCACAGCTCTACCAAAATTTGACCAGGCATTCTCAAGTAGAAGATGAAAATGTACAATAAAGGCCCAATTTTTTTAAAGATTCCTTAATTTGGGGGGATTGGGGCCCCCTGGGGCCCTCTGGGTGGGGCATGGTGCCCATTTTGATAAATTGAGATCCTGACCCCCTAGGGATGCTACCTGCCAAGTTTGACAAAAATCCATCATGAGGTTTTCAGGAAGAAGATGAAAATGTACAATTCAGGCCCCCATTTGGACCCTTCCAACCACTCCCACCCCCCCTACCCAAGAGGGGCACCCCTGGATCTCCTATGAACAAACTTGAAACTACAGTCATTAATGTACTCACTCATAGTATTATCTCAGCTCTATAACTTCTGATTCTAGAGAAGATTTATAAAGATTCCTTCATTTGGGGGGTTTGGGACCCCTGGGGGCCCCCTGGGTGGGGCATGGTGCCCATTTTAACAAATTGAGATCCTAACCCCCTAGGGATGCTACCTGCCAAGTTTGGTGAAAATGGGTCATGGGGTTCTCAAGAAGACGATAAAAATGTACAATTTAGGCCCCATTAGGACCCCTCCTCACCCCCTCCCCTGGGTCCCAAGGGGGGCACCCCTGATTCTGCCATGAACAAACTTGAAACTACAGTCATCAATGTACTAACTCATAGTATTAACTAAGCACTATCACTTCTGGTTCTAGAGAAGAAGATTTTTGCAGAATCCTTAATTTTGGGGGGCTTGGGCCCCCTGAGAGCCCCCTGGGTGGGGCATGGTGCCCATTTTAACAAATTGAGTTCCTAACCCCCTAGGGATGCTACCTGCCAAGTTTGGTGAAAATGGGTCATGGGGTTCTCAAGAAGAAGATGAAAATGTACAATTTAGGCCCCATTAGAACCCTTCCCCACCCCCCTCCCCTGGGTCCCAAGGGGGGCACCCCTGATTCTGCCATGAACAAACTTGAAACTACAGTCATCAATGTACTAACTCATAGTATTAACTTAGCTCTATCACTTCTGGTTCTAGAGAAGAAGATTTTTACAGATTCCTTAATTTTGGGGGGTTTGGGCCCCCCTGGGGGCCCCCTGGGTGGGGCATGGTGCCCATTTTAACAAATTGAGTTCCTAACCCCCTAGGGATGCTACCTGCCAAGTTTGATGAAAATCGGTCTTGGGGTTTTCAAGAAGAAGATGAAAATGTAAAAAGTTTACGCACGACGCACGACGCACGACGGACGACGGACGATGGACGACGCACGACGGACGCCGGACGAAGGGCGATCGCAATAGCTCACTTGAGCCTTTGGCTCAGGTGAGCTAACAAAAGGCACAAATTTGAATGTACTGTAAATGTAGAAATTTTGTGCAAGTAATTTTTCACACTCAGTCGGTTAAAATAAATTTTGCATTATTTTTCAAATCCTGTGGAATCAAAGATATAACATGTTATTATATATTACAAGCAAAAATATTTGCACACAATTATTTCTGCACTACTTTTATGTTGCGCGAAATGCACAAAATTTTTCACTTTTACAGTAATTACTGGGTATACAGTAAGTTACTACCCAGTAAAGGAGTCCTCATTTGTTTTACAACTTTGATTCTCTGCATGCAAACATGAGTGATGACATCATCTCATTTTAATACAAATGTCATTGCAACTGGTATCAGTGTTTTATCAAAATGCCAGAAACTTTCACAATTATATAACTTTCCTTTTTCTTTGTCTGACTGCCATGAAACTCTCACTTCTCAGTTTGAATACTCTACTTACCACTACTCACAAAAATGTGACACATATTTTCACTAAAAGCTACAAAAGATGAGCTTATTTCCTTCAAGGTTCCTGCAAAAGCATGTCTGGATGGTTTATCACGGATGCTGTCAAACTTTAATTGTGCTGTGAGACTGGGAGGCATGTTGGTTGGGGATATTGCATTCTTTGTATATGCCCCGTAAGAAATCCAACGAAAGCTTTTTTTCCGTCGTCCAAAAGCCAAGTACAATTATTTACTTACATGTGCCGCAGAAAATCTCACACGCTAAGCTTTCCCCTCGACATATCATCTGTCATGTCGCATATTTATCAACGAGCGGCAGACAAAGGAAAAAAGGAGACGGCTGCTTGCCAGAGTGAAAGTCACTCTCGCCTCAGTGACTGGGAGCCGGGGTAGGGCGTGTCTCTATCACAAATTCCATGTGTTCATATCAATGTCTTGGCTCCTGTAACATCTTCTCTGCCAGATGTTAATACAGCAATGCTTTCTGTGCTTCAGCATCAGGCATGGCGTATGTTTGTTCAGGGCTGCCAACTTCTACAGATCAAACAACATCCTGATGAACAGCAGCCCCCCACCCCCCCCCAAAAAAAAAGAGATAAAAAAAAATATGCTGATGGCAGAAAAAACATCTTGGTTAGACAATCTTCTAGAAAGGCACATACTAACTACACACGCCAAATAAAATTCTAGAAAAAAAAAAGAACTATTAAACTAAACTTTCTTATTCCTGACGAAGGAAAAACATACTAAAAATGTTAAAAACATAATAGTTGGCAACTCTGTATAATATTCTTTGCACTGGAATAACTAAAATGCATCTACAATGTACAGTATGCTGGTTTGTATGAACTGAATACAGATAATATATTTTGAGTGTTATAAAATCAAATAAAACAATGCATAAAGTGCAAAGCTAGATAAAGGCAAGCAAAAATGCTGCAGGATGTATTTGAAAAGACTGGAACTATCCTGCATCTCATAGTGCCATCATTATGTTGTCATTCTATTGCCATCATCAAATACCACTGCCCCCGTAATCTCATGTTGTTCTTTCCCTTTTTACACAGCCATCAAAATTCATGCCTTGATTCACCCAGATTCTAGAAGAAGATGGAGGCAGGGCCAGGCAAGCATGAAATTTGCTTCTCACCAACATTTCTCGCTCCCCAGTCCCAAAGTGCAGGACGAGTGCCAGGAGAGGTTCTGGGAGGACACAGCAGGGAGATGACTGTAGGATGCTGCTGGTTTGTGGAGAACCCTGGAGTTTGATTAGTCTTGACAAATTCAGACCCCTTATCCTATCCCCCCTTGGTCCCAAATTGAGCTTCCCTGTTTCGTGTTATCCTCATATACAACCTACAGTCTGTCCAGCTTTCTCTTCTTGATCTCCACCTCTATCAATCCCTCTTTTTCCTCTTCTTCTTTTCCCTTCTTCTTCTATTTTCCTTCCTCCGCCTCCCTGCAGTTCTTCTGCATCTTCATTCCTTCTCTTCATAGCTCTTCTTATCAGCCTTCTCCTCTTTCTTCTTCCTCTTTCTCTTCTCATTTTCTGCCTCCTCTGCTCCCTTCCTTCCACTTTCTCCTCTTTCTTCCTACCATTATCCTTTTATGGCTACTAAAAATATTATGATCATCACTATTAAAGGGAGAGTTATCGTATTATGGCCTCTGCCTCCACGTACTTCAAGCAAAGGACCACATGGTGTTTGTTTTTGGTGTAAATAAGAGGTTAGGTGTTAATGGTTGTGTTATCAGTATTTGCACAGGTAGGAATAACAGTTATCAAGATTCAATGTTAACCCGTTGAGGACCGTTTGATTTTGCTACAACATGCATTATTTTCCCATAGATGCTTGCCCGAGTATACATGTACTTGGGACTCGTCCTCGACGGGTTAAGAATGGGGGAGATGACTTCTTGAATAGAGATTTGATTAATTAAAATCTTACAAATACACATAGGCATATGAATTCTGTCTACTAGCAGTAATGCTATCCACCCTCCAATATATATATGCTTTTTGTGGTGACAGTCCTTGCTTTGAAAAACCAAAGAAAATCACAACTGAAACCTGACTGATGTGAGTGTGACCAATGCAGGTGGCCACTGGCGTTGGAGGGAACATTATAGAATGTTGCCTCTGAAGGTTTTGAGATGCTAATGAGGGAGACTAATCAAATTCTGGTATGAAAAATGACAGCACCTGTTTACACAGCACTCTTGACATCTTACAATGTAAATAATCAATCGGCCAAAGAGTTAAAGTAGCTGTCTGAAGTGGAAAATGGAGCAAACATTTGAGTTGGAGTTATGACAACAAATTAATTTTGAAAATGAAATGACCCCCTACCCCCATAAAAATTATCACAGATGGTTCTACAAAGCAGGGGGGGGGGGTGGAAGTGATGATCCAACATTAAAGAAATGCACCTCTGATTCAAACTGCAATCTCAGCCCATGACAGAGTTGGTTACAATTTATTGCACAAGATGACTGTGCATTGATGAGAATGACGTATACTGATCATAACTAGGCGGCACTCTGGCGGAGCAAATGTGGCTTACAAATCTCTACAATATGACGAGTCTGGATATCACTTTCGAATACCTTACCATTCCACCTATTAATATCAACTGCATGATGCTCAAGTTCTTTGAGAGATCAATCAGTCCCATTTTCCTTAATTACCAAGTAGCAGCACAGCTTTCATTAAATGCTCCTGAAGGTTTTTCTGTACTTTGATGACATTTCCTGATCAGCTGACGACCACTTGGCATCACTTTCATATTTCGCATCAATCCATGATACACGGATCCAAGTACGACAAGAGTTAATCTAATTAGAAATTAATAGGCTGGCATTTTCACCCCGTCTGAAGGGTAATAGGTGGGCGATGATTACCATCTGATGAACCGGCCTCACTTTAATAGCCTGCCAATTTGACGTACCGATGTTAGAAGCTGGCGAACCACAAATCATAATTTCTGCATCAAACGAAATGGGTAAAGTTCCAGAAACCCAAGCTGATATATCATCCATCCCCACATACATGTACTATGCCATTCACACCACTCTACAGTAAAGAGTGGCGTAATGTGACAGCAATAAAAGTATGAGTATTTGTATGATTGACGACAGATTAACACTAGAAACAGACAGAAGGCTTGAAAGAATAGAAATTAATCATTACTGACAAATTGTTAAATATAATGAGGGCAACTCCACATCATTTAAGAAGATTGTATCAAAGAAAAGAGTGTAAGACACTGCTGATGAATGCTATATACTGTATAAGATACTATTTTTTGTGCACAGATATTTTTGCAAATAAGAGGGTCACAGACATTTTTGCAAGATGCTGTTTTCACGATTTTGACATTGTGGCTATCATGAGTGCACTAATACTTGTTAGTTGGAGATATTTTCATGTGTTGATAAATTTGTGGTCCCATAGTGATTTGTGAAATTCAAGAAAATTAAACGCTTGCGAAAATTTACAGCTTATACAGTACAGCACTTGTATTTTCCAATTTCTTCCATTCCCTGATGCCATATTATTCATGAGCATGGCAATACTTTCACTGTCTTCTTTAGTCTGCAAGATCATATTCTGCTTTTTCATAATGAAGTTCAATGTTAGGTAAACCTACAGGTCCAGAGTTATGGTTTATTTTGGGGGGACATGGGCCTACTTTGCAGAAAATCTCATTTTTCTTTAACAGACAACAGAGATTGTCTACATTGTACATGTAGTTTGTACAATAGGTATGACAAGCACATGTATGTTTCATTTCAATTTAAGTATTGCACGTATAGATGAATAACTGCTCTTCAATCCTTTATTTGACTCTATGACTCACCTCACTATCAATGCGATCATAAATTATACACCATGTATGTTGATTTGTCCACTCCCTGGTAGGTATTCATTCAGATATGTAACAATCCTATGTTAGAAACCCCCGACACCTACTTTGCTGATCAGCTCTCTTGTGGCGGAGTCCCAAGGTCATACTCCCACACACTGAAATTGAGTAGCTGTCAGTTTCAACCTACCATCACTGAAATGAATAGGTCAGATTTCAATGGATTTAAATCCCTTACTTTGTCACTTCAGTGTAATTCCAGCACAAAATGACTGACTTTGTTGACATGAAAATTCTTATGTGAATATCTTGCACATTGTAGTCATGACACAATACACTTGTACCATGGAGCTACTACGAAAAAGCTGTGGGGTGTTTTTTTTCCAACAGGAGAGGAAAACAAGTTTATCATTGGGCTTGATTGAGACTTCTTGTATAAAACCAATGAGGTGACTTTGCCCAAGGTAGTTTCAATGTCAAGGGCACACATATTTCCTGCATCTTTGAGACTTATTGTTAATCTATCAAAAGGGCAAAGTGGATGAAATACCCAGTAAACAAAAGGCCAGTGGGTCCTTGAGGTCTCATGCCAACTGCCAATCCTGTCAAGATTTATAACACTCCATAGAAGAGTTGAAGCAACACTGACCAGAGACTGACTTTCAAGGTCTAACAAATGTGCATATCATCACACACATATATGCACATGCACGCATTGACACTTGTATACACACACACATAAACACACATGAAAAACAGGTTGCATCCCAACTATTTCACAGCCTCTAGTCTTGATGTATACCAACTGTCCACAAATAACAGAACTGGCAGCTGACCTTCAGTCTGCCGACACTGGCAGAAGACGCTTTCACCCTGGATGTGGAAGCGCTTTAAGGACAGACTAAAAATTCACTTTATAGTAATGGTCATGATGAGTATATCACGTCTGCATACATCATGTATGTATCTGTTTTCTTCTGACTGGGTGAAAACGCTTCTTGTCATTTTAGTTCTCTCCTCCACGGCGACATGGGGGGAATAAGTGATAAGAAGATGTAGTCATGCCTAATTTAGCTTCACTTTGTGTTACCATCTGCCATTACATGGATTGGAAAGGGGGGGGGGGGGGGTACTTGCGGCTAGCATGAAGAAAGCCTCTTATCTCATTACAGTGTGCTAACGGAAGGGATCTACATTTCATCTCATGTTCGAAGAACATCAAAGACAGGCCTAAGAAGGTATATCCTTGAGTAGAGCACCAGTTTGTCATCAGGACAAATGCAGTTTGGTCTGCGTCGCCGCTGAGAGCAAAATTTCATCATGATGTCATTATCACTACATCTAAGAGTGTCTATGATATCTAATGCCATAGAGTGGCTTTGAGGATTAATGATGATGACGATAATAATGATCTACTAAAAGGAATACTGTAATGTTGATCATAATCATGATGGAAATTTTCATCATCAACATCAATCAGAATAATCAGGTGATCAGAATAATACTAATCATCTGTATATATTTAGTGCATTCCAATATCAGTTTTCCTACTAATGAAATGAAAGCAGAGATAGCTCAATGTGACCTATCACAATATTCTTTACAATTTTTGACAGGGAATGGAAATATTCACTAATAAGATGGGACTTTGTATGTGATGACTGAAATTCATGTCAAAGCAGAGCACTGGTACCAGGTATTGCAATCACTAAAAGTATACATGTGTGAGTATTATCGGTACCGGTACCACAAAAGAATTCGTTACCATTCAATGTAGCAGTTTCATCTGATATAAAACCACCCAATATGTGGATCAAGTTACTATATAGTATATTGGCAGCTGTAGGTTCTTTTCTATCAAAGATCGACATATTATGTACCGGTACCAAGAAACTATTCAAACTTATGTTTTTTCTGGCTGCCTTTATATTTCATGTGTCCCGCAAACTAGCACATTATACAATCATATTTGGGGCCAATGTCAGATCAAGGGAGAGTTCGTGTGAAACTAGAGACAAATTACGCCTGCCTCCCGCTGTTCCAAACCACAGCCAGACAGTCAACATCAATCAGAAGAACTCGTTCAATTCTGACATTTCAATTGAAATCCTGCTGTCTTCAACTGCTCCCTTTCACACAGCCCAAACAAAAACATTGACAGCAACTCACGTAGACCTTGGCTAGTCTTTGATCCAGGAGAGTTTATGATTGAATGTGAGGGATAGGTTCTGGTTGAATGGGCAGAGTGCACAGAGAGATACAACGTATGAACAAACCCTTTCTCTACCACATAATGATGCTGTTTAATTGTTCTGTACTCAACCATGTCACGTTTCCTATCATTACGTACAAGACATCTTAAAACAAGACAAGCACTGAACGTACAGTATGAAGTGCTTGTATGGTGATCAACGGAGTCTAAAACTTCACAGGCATTTACACTGTACATAGAATTTGCTGTATGTGTTGGCCAAAAGTAAATTCACACTTACATTTGTGTTCCAGAGATCACGTGAAATCAATAAAGGACACAAAGAGCAGACAATGAACAAACACACTAACTCAGCTTTTTAAAGTGCATGCTTATCAGCATGAATCAGCTTTAGTACACCAAAATGAATGTTTATGATCTGTAGGCTTGTAAATGGCAACCATTTCAGCAATTCATGCAATTTCAATATTCATTTCTCTGCCACAAAATACATTTTATTACAAAGTGAATTCAGTCTGTACCAGATTTGCTCTGAATGGAAGCAGCTTTACAAAGTTTTTGATTTTAACTTCACCACAATCATAGGACTTGCCAAGTAACCGCCTGACAATGTGTCTAGCCAAATCAAAAGCACACATGGCACTTTTGAACAAACATCGATTTTAAAAGCACAACATCTGAAGCTGTTCAGATCCTTTTCCACTAAACCTCATGTTTCCATCTCAAATGTACCATCCATATTGTTGATTTTCGGGGTACACAGTAGACATTACATAAACAGTATTGACTTTAATACCTAACGATGTAACACCTGCAGAGTTGTAAAAAAAAAAATGACTCATCACAGCACACTAAAAATTTCATCACTAATATTGCTGGTTGAAACCCAGGGAACTGCTTCAAATCCAATGCAACACATCTAAACTGAAACTGATTCTTCAGAGGAAATAAAACTTTAATCATTGACAGCATGAATCTTTGACAAGATCCTTTACTCATGGTTTGTAGTCTCTCATTTCATTGTCATAATGTCCCATGGTAATTTTAATTGAACTAATATCATGTGGTATTCCATGGTTAATGTACTGTTATGTTTATCTTTTTGTGAACACTGTTCTGTTCTGCTTTTTCTTTGCCTCTTGAATCGAAGACTAGCATCTCTGAATTTTTTTATCATTATTCACTGCAAATCACACATGGTGAATTACAGTGGGGTACATGTTCCACCAATTCAAATAGATCTGTTGATAAAGTACACTTGTATTGCTGTTTATAATTGAGAAATTTCTCACATTGCTGCTTATGGCAGCTACTTAAATGTCAAATGAGAAAATGTCCATCACCAAGAGAGCCATACTTATCTTCTGAATGAATACTGTGTCTGATATCTACTTTATCATTCTATTTCTGAGGATCCATGTGACTACTGCTTAGCAGAAGTTTCTTCCAATCCCCCTTGAATTCACTGACTGAGCAATGCAAATTCTACAAATATCAATGATACAAATTCACTTAGAACAATCTATGTTTTCATGAGAAAAAAATCAGACTAGGCAGAGGAAAATCTCTTGCTTTCACTTCATCATCATATATCATAGAAGTTGAGACTGAGTGTGTGTGTGTGTGTGTGTGTGTGTGTGTGTGTGTGTGTGTGTGTGTGTGTATGTACTGTTAAGCAACACAAACAGAAAAGAATGTGAGGTGTACAGCCTACAAAATTTAGTAAGCTACTGAAATATGTGAACACATCATTGCCTTACAACTGAAATGAATGAATAATTTTGAATTTTCACAAGAGCTAATATGACGAGATAAGTTTATACCACCTTCTTATGGTATACATCTTCCTCTTCTTGCTCTTTATCCACCCTTAAACATGCATCCAGCTATTTCCAAGAATCCCTAAAATCCAAGTGACTGCATACAGGCCTGCCAGTAAATAATCATATCAGATCACTGTCTACATTTGTAACTGACTGTCATTGTCGGGCTACAATAATGAGTAATTACAGTATGCACAAGGCAGGTCAAAATGGTCATAACTGAAGCATTTCTGTTTTTACAAACCAAACAAATTATGATATCACTCCTACTGTCCTAGTTCTATACATCTAAAGTCAAGATCAAGAAAAAAAAAATGTTTTCATCCACCATTTTCTTCAAACAGCTGCAAATTCTCTCACAGAACAGAAACAAAACAAAACAGAGGAGTCTAGTGCACTGGGCTGTGCCTGTGGATGTATCGTGGAGTGAATTCATTTGGAACACTTTGCCAAACTTGTATGAATCGTAAGTGAGACCAGTCAAATCTTCCCTTCCATACAATCACATCACGTCAGGCCCGAAACCACTATTTCGGCGCAATTGGTCAAAAATCGTGTCGCTTATGTTCCTACTCACCTAGGAGAGATAAAAAGCTCTTTCAAAATGCCCCTGTGATTTTATGTGATGCCAACGGACATATAAACAAAAACTGAAATCATTTCGAAGGCGAAATTATACCACTAAGCCATTGGTGGAGGGTTAAGTTCGGCCAACAGGCTTAAAAGTGCATGTCGCCAACGATGATTTTTAATGTTTTCTCAACTTTGTGGGAAAATATGAGCATAAAGAGGAAGCTTACTCACGGTTTCAGAAAAGTGGCTTAAGGTTCTATGAAAACCTAACACAACTTTTTAAACTAACCATTCTTTATCAACAAAATAACTGATGGAAATGTGTCGCCAGATCCGCTGAAACATACGTTACCAACTTTGTACTGCCAACTTGGTTATGCTATTACAGTGAGTACTACACAATTGTATTGTTTTTCTGACCAAAAGGGGTGTAAGTTTATGTTAAAAGATATTTCATCACTCAGCTTCAAAAGACATGCGACTGCTAATCTCGCAAATATAGATTTTAAAAAGGTAGATTTAAGAGAAGTAACATACGTTACCATCTGTGTAAAAAGTATGAAGGTGCATGGCTCTGAATGATTGTTCTAGAGTTGAGACTAATGGAGTAGATTGTCGTCATACCCATGGGTGGCAAAAAATTCATTATTATGTTGCTAACTTATACGATTTAATCCACAAGTGTAACATACGTGATGTAACTTACGTTACCACCAAATGACAGAAAGCTTAATTACACCATTAATTACCACCTAAATGTACATTTCTCGAATCTGTGCCGTCGATTTGAGGTCATGGGATAGCTCAGCAACTTCTTTCAATGGCATCTTGAGCATTGGCAGCGCGCAAAATACCTTTACATGATGTGTTGAAAAACTGAGTAAGTATTTGATTGTTGGAAATGTGTTGTTGTTTTTCATAGAATCATACTTTACTTCTGTTTATTGTGTCTTTATTAAGTCAGTAGATTCCACCGTAAAAATCCAGTTATTGCTTTGCTGTACAGGTTTATTCTTTTGAAATAAATCACTCAATTTATCACGTAACGTATGTTTCAAATTTTGGTAACGTAAGTTTCAAGATGTTGTCATGTTGATAACATACAATCCACAGAAAAGCCCATTTAATTTGAGACAATTTAATTGTTGCAGTTATGATGTTGATGAGTTTCTCCGTCAAAACATATCAAATTCATTTACAGCTGTATGTTCTTGTTTGTTAGGAGGATGCAGTAAAAGGGGACATAATCATAGTATCTTTGAAAAAATCGTTTGGTGGCGTTGATGTTCAACTTGGCTTTAATGATGTCATATTCCAGGTATAAACAATGAATTTAACATTGTTTTAAGAAAATTCAATGAATAGCTAATAAACTTAGGGATTATGCAGATCTCTACTTCAAAACTATTGGATCAGGTCCCTGCATTAATATAGTAACGTAAGTTTCTAGTTCTGGTAACGTAAGTTTCATCAATTCATGTCGTTGAAAAAGGATATTTTAGAGAATGTGCGTGGATAAAAATAACATTTAATTGTTCTAGAACTATAGTTGAAGGAATTCCATAGGGAAATAAGTCTTTTCAATTATATTTATCTTCGGCTATCATTAATCAATATGGTGACTTACTACTACCTGACTATTTTTAACGGAGAAAATTAACTCAAATTTGTGTCGTTATATCGTTGATGATCTCAAAGTGAAGAAAAACACACTTTGAATGAAGAAAAGGTAACAAAAATACATGTGCATTAAAGAAATGTAATTTTAACTATTACTGAGTATACCATCATAGATCAGGCCTACATGATAATAATAATGCTAATAATAATTATAGTGATATATGTTTCAGTGAGATATATGTTTAAGACATCAACATTTTTTGTTCTTCCTTCTTGTTGAAGTTAATGCAGTTGCAATGAGGAAGAGCAGTGCTGAGATTAAAACCCCATATATAGGGAACGTATAAGCTGCAATCAGATTGGCGAAAAATCATATCTCTAAGCAAAGATTTAAGAAAAAAAAAACATGTACCCGTCGCGTAGTTGACAAAAAAAAAAAGAAGAAACAAACTGTCACGCATCTTTCTTTTTTTTTTTTTTTTTTTTTTTTTGTTTACCCTACCAGGGTAACCATAGGGGAAGGGGTTCGAGGTCCCCCGCCCCTTTGCCAGCAGTCAAAATATAAACGAAAGGAAATAAAAAGAAAAAATGAATCGCAGAATCCTCCTCCCCAGTTTGAAATAAACAAATAAAAAAACATGAAATTGGGCTTGTACTGGCAGCATAGAATTAAGCTGAAGCCTTTCTTTATATTTCTTCAATTTTCTTTTCTTTTTTTTTTTCTTGCTTGTCAGTCGATGAAACCCGGTAAAAGAAATGAAACAAAAGAAAAAATGGCACGGGAGCTTTTATTTTTCTCCCTGTCAGGTGATTAAAACTGGAAGTAGTCGACTTTTTCTAACTCTGACCCCATCCCTCACCCCATGAAAATCCTACTTACGGGCCTGCCTGTAATCATTATCAGTAACTTTGTTGTGCATGTATAGCAACTTGTCCTTTCACTTGTCTTTTGAAAGATTCAAAAACATTTTTCCATACAGGAGACAATTTCCAGATAGGGCAAGAATTATTAATGCAAGACTTGTTATTCTTGCTATCGTTGTGGATTATACTGTCTTATGCATACATAACAAGGACAATCGAGTACATCATTTCATAATGACAATTTCATTTATCCTACCCAGTATTGTGCTAATGCAGCTATGTAATTTGACGATACTTCATCGACCTCATTTGCCATAGTCAACCTAGTAAAGTGGTCATTTATTTAATTAACAAAGAACATTTCTTGGTTCCTTCTGTCCATATCTCTTGTTTACCGAGTTCAGAAATTTCAAATACAAGCAATACGGCGTTATTGTTCATTATGAAGCACTTTAATAGAGTAACCATCTCGTTTCTGCCGTTTCTTGTTTCATACAAGTGTTAAAAATTTTGTGAATACTATTGTATTGCAACTGCTATTTTCAAACTGTTCCTGCATAGAATAACTGTTGCGACAGCAAAGTTATGGAGTCTGTAAAGTTATGGATTCGAAACATATCTTTCAACAGCATGAAGTGACAGCTGACAATAACAAGTTACAAGACATCAATATGAAGATAACACGTAACAAGACGTCAAGCATACGAAAAGTTCCATTATAATAAAATTGAAGTGAAACCTACGTTTACCCACCACTCGCTTTATATTACACGTACATCATGACAATATTTTCGTCCGTGAAGGCACGTGAAAGCATGTTCCCAACTCTTATCATTTCAATGTCATAAATTCATAAGTATGAAGCCAATTGTCTTCAAAATATCAGCAGTAACGGATTAATGTTCTACTCCAGAGTTTATACGCGGACATGTTATAAAGTCTTGCAGTTTTACAACTATTTCAATTGTAATTTTTGAGAATTGTATCACCATGATATTGCGACGTCTTGTTATAATATACGTTCACTTATAGAGTTGACGAGAAATTAATGTAAGAATATATACCAAAATCAAAAAGAAAAAGTACCAAAATCAGTTGCACATGTAGTAGTATTATCTTTGTAACTTACGTTACATTAACGTGAAACATACGTTACGTGGAATCTGACGAATATATTTTTGCGCACATAGATTCACATGTTTCATCGATGATACTCAAGAATTGGCTTGCAATTTGGGACTGATAAATGTTGAAAATATTTTCTGAAGAAAGTCTGACATCAAATTATCGAGAAAACAAATGAACATTACATGAAATAAGATTTAACACAATAGGACATGCTGTGTTCAGTATAGCATACAGGTCATTTGCCATCCTTCCCATCTGCAGGCAGCATTTACAAACATGGCAGCCGATGGTATGCTTCACATCTGACGCATAATTATCTCAATCATAGACTGTAGTCACCAATCTTAAAGCATTTGAAATAGAATGACATTGGTAACGTATGTTACATGATGAAATCTACGCCCTATGAAAGAAATTATCACACCACAAAAATAAAGCAAGATTGTGTGTTCATATTTTTCAACTACAAACAAGAATATTTGTGTCATGGATTGGTATAAAAATGAAACCTATTCTAAAAACTTTGATTTTCGCGTTTTGCGATTGTCCAATTGTGCCGAAATAGTGGTTTTGGGCCGTCATCACTCATCAGTATGCATGCTTCCTCTTGAAAATCTTGCGCTGTATCGACACTAGACATATTATAGACTGGACAATTACTATGCCTTGAAAACACATCACAAATACTGGTAATTGAGGCGAACCATGCATGGCCTATATTGGGAAAATGATCATAACAAAGGACACAATTACCTTCTTTGCTACGGTGCCTGCGAACTTGAACACAGTTTTCACCTCACCGGAGCTACCAGCGGCGCTGCCCCCGGAAGCTCCGGCTGCGCCTTGGGAGCCCTTGGCCTTGCCACCACTGCCACCATCTCCCAAACGAGCTTTCTTGCACGAAAATATCAGGGCCTCACTCGGTTCACACGATCGCTTGCGGCGTACTCTCAAGATGGTAGCCATATTGTGACAATGGTGTCAACGTAAAGAAGAAAAATAGTTGCTTCCAGATGGCAAGGAGATCCAAATCAGGAATAACAGCAGCCTGTTGTCTTCGTTGATCTAGATTGTGTACTGAGCGTTCATTGTAGCAGGTCCTGTTTAGTGTCAGCGTACGGCCAATCGCACGTGTGGATGCGGGCGGCGGTGCTGCAGGGTACGGGCGCACACGGTGCTAGACTGTCTTTCGTGGTATGACCGCACAACATCAACTCACCGGAAGGTGGCGCACATACTCTTTATGCGTTGTTGGAACACTACTTTCGGTTGCAAAATCTCTTTGGTTGAATCCCGAGTTCAAACTTTAGAAACTACTAGGTATTATAAATACATAAGATTCAAATCGAGTCACTCTTACTAATACTGTAGTAGCCTATATCTGTCATTACTTCTTTTTTCTTTGAGCGTCGATACAATACTTTGTAGTTTGTGACTCATGTTTTTAGTTTTTGGTGTTATAACGGCAGGGGTATAAATTATAGTAAACAAATTTCGATCATTCGACGCGTTCCGACTATATATATAGCATGATTATTATTATTATTTTTTTTTTTTTCAGCAGAGGTTATCACTTTTTCGAGAGACATTGAATACTGAGAGCAGACCTATGCATTAAAAGGGATAGTTGAGTTTTGGTTGAGAACTGGTTTCAGATTTCTAACTTTTTTGTGAGATAATGAGAAACCTCTTATGAAATATATAAAAGAGCATCCAATTCCAAGAAGAATTCAATGTTTAGGTGTCTATTTGATTTAAAAAAAAATGGTTTTGAAATGGCTGAGATATCCAATATAAAACGATCCTAATAAAAGATGGGACCCAACTTTTATTAGGATCGCATTGCTTTAGTTTTGGGATAGGCCTATTGTTGCACCCATTTCAAAACCATTTTTTAATCAAATGAACTTTGAATTCCTCCTAGAATGTCACTCCTCTGTAGCATTTCATAAGTGGTTTCTTATATAGTGGGACACTATCTCGCAAAATTTTAAAAGCTCAAGCCTCATTTCCACCAATACTACCATACCACACGTTTTTCTTCTGTATGGACGAACTTGTTTCTTCTCTGGTTAATATCACTTAGCATCTCTGTAGGTTCGCAAAATGTTCAACTTTTGTTGATCGATCATGTACCCACTATAAGTTGAATTGTCAAGGGGATGTAGATGGTCATACTTGCAACCAATTGACAAATTGCCCTTCATCGACCCTGAAAATAATTGCCATTCAGTGTTTTGAAGTAAGAGGCTTGATAAAAAAATAAAAAAATAAAAAAAATAATGTTCACATAGATCGTCAAAGGGCAATTTGTCAATCAGTTGCAAATAAAAACAACTGACGCAGGAATCTTTAATTTGAATATGCTGCCTTTTGGTCTTCTTTTCTTTTCTTTTGGTCCTCCTCTCTCGTCTTCGACTTTTTACAGACCATTTCACTTCCATTTATAAAGGTGTCATTCTCAAGAGGACAGTTTGTTTTTTGTTTTGTTTTGTTTTGACCTTTAAGCAATTAATTCACAAGAAACTGATCGTTTGTTACTAGTTTAACGTTTCTTTAACCAAAATACACTGTAGGATGAATAAAATTCTGTACGATACTTGATACTAATAACCCCTTGTTGCAACCCTTATTCGAAACTATACTGGGATAATTTTTTTTCTTAAAGGGATCAAAGAATATTAAAGAACTCTCTTCTCCCGCTCTGAAAACATGCAATACACAGGGGCGGATCCACGAATTTCGTAAAGGGGAGGCGCACTCCCCCCCCCCCCCCCCTCGATTTTTTCCCCTTTATTTCTTTTGCTTTAACAAAAAAATAAAGAAGGGGCACTAACCCGGTACATCCCCCCCCCCCCCCGGATCCGCCACTCATACATAAAATTTGTATCACTGGTAGGGAAGCTACATTGGCATGCTGATCATCGTCTTTTTCATACACTGTTGTATTGAAAAATACATACAAAGAGTTCATAGTGAGTCTGCAAGTCAGACTAGCGCCTACGTTGCTAAGAACGCTGCGCTACTGCCGCATCGCCGCAGGTTGTAAAGAGAAGACGGTAGAATCCAGTTACACAGCAATATTTCAGTAATTTTCTGTTAGATCGACATGGCTTTGGTTCCAAAGGATAAAGGAGATGCCGTGTGGAGTAAACGAGATCGACAAAAAACACGTCACGAAGGTTTGTTGAGAGCTTACTGTTTAGGACAGTGTCCTATCTTGCCATTCTGCGAAAATGTACAGTCCCAGGCGTAAATGTTTGTGTTAGTACCAGTTAAGGCCGTTCTTGAAGTCACAAGGCAACGCGAACAAGGGCCAAGGCCAAGTCTTCTTCTTCTTTGTTACTGTCCAACACCCCTGTGTGCAGAGGCCATCCAGACAAGGGGTGCGCAGATGTTGGTAGCGTGGAGAGAGAAGTTAGAAGCTAGTTGCTTTGCTCTTGAGACTTGGATGTACACGTTGATAGGCCTCAGAGTGGAGGGTTGCTGTTTTGAAAGAATCCTTGTTTGTTTAATGTCAGTGACTGTCGGTGGTGCTGGTACAGTGGTAGTGCGTTCCAATCTGTGATAATACTTCTTGGTATGAATGAGCATTTGTTACAGTTTTTGTTTGTGGCAATTGGAATAGAACTTGTAGAAGGCGACCTCCGGAGAACCCTTCGGACTGTATGCAGGGCTTTTTGTACGGAGGTGGATAGGCGAGATGGATGTTCTCCTTCTTTTGAGATAGAGATGGTAGACTAGTCTAGTGTGAAAGTCACTAGCAGTGTGACTTGTGAATATTCCCAACTTAATGGTCTGTACGTTTAAAATCAAGAATAACAACGGAACAACAACAACATCAACAATGATAGCAGAAAATGAGGAAGAGCGCCAAATGGATAAATAATGCCCATCCTAAGAAATCTTGTTTCGAAGAATTCAATATCTGATATGATTGTATATTGACAATGTTTATTTGGTGCTAGTGTTACAATTGAGATTCTTGGATGCAGAAGTTGTAAAACAAAACTGAAGGTTTGGTTGTAATGCCTTTGTGCTGTATACCATGCAAACAATCTTCTTTCAATTTTTTTGTTTAACCATATTTTTTTCGCATAGAACAAAAGGCTTTCAAGAATTAACTGTAATCCATATTGTGTCTTTTTACCCTTTTCATTACAGTTACTACAGACACCGATGCTCCAGTGGTAGACTATGAGAAACTCAATTGGCTGTGTGAGTTAGATGGCCTGCGGTCAAGGTAGGACATGCAACTTGTAAAATATTCTGTAAACAGCATGTTTTTTTTCCCCCCAAACAAATGTCAAGATGTGTTTTTGCACTAGAAGATATCAGTAAAATTTACTTCTGCAGCTTGATTTTCATGAAGGGCCATTTTGTCATGATGATAATAGTTACAGTTTTGTGACATAGTGGTTGTTATGTAAGTTTGCAAAATACAAAATGATTATTTGTGGTGCCCTTGAATATCAATACTTTTTTTTTTGCAATAAAGCAATGCATTCTCCACTTATCTGAGCAAAAATAATCAATTTGCAAAGAATGTAATGTTCTTTCTGCACAGCTAGTGTTTAGGCTGGCATGATTATATTTGTGTTACGAGCATGCACTGATTTTAACTCGGCTGAAGTCCACTTTTTGATAGTTAGAAGTGCGTCCTGCAGGTAGTCATGCAGTTAGGTTGTAGAACTAAGGAAGTGGTATCAGACATAAATGACATAAATGAAGCTAAGAAACAGACATGAAATATTTCCTGCTCAGTGCTGGTCCATTCTGTAATTGATGTTATTTGTACTGGTGTGTAAAGATATGAATCTTACTGACCAAGATTCAAGTTACTAAAATGTATGTAGTTTATATGAAGAAAATTTCTTTGAAGCATCAAATTCTATTCTTGTTGACTGCTAATTTATTTAACATAGCATTGAGGGAGGACAGAGCTCTGAGGAGGCACACAGAACTTTCATGGCCAACTACAAGGATATGTTTGTCAGCAAGAAACCCAAGGCAGGAGGCACTGTTGGCAAAGAGGAGAAAACAACATCCAAGGGCCATGCACCAGCAGGTGAGGAATAGTAGTCATAGCAACAGTAGCCATAGCAACCAGAGTGGCATAGCTGCACTTCAAGTAAACAATTCATTCATTCATGCACAGAAGGTGGTCAATACTCGACAATGAGCAATTCACCTTGAATAATCGTGAGCTGATTGTTTGTGAAAAGTTAGGGATGTGAAAAACCAAGACATTTTTTGATGTACTTGTCATTGATATTTCAGGCTTTAATTTGGGGAAAGTGATGCAAGTTTGTAGTTTTGTGTAAGATATTCAAATCAAAGAATTGCAAATTTATCAATTAAGTCAAGGGAATTTGATTGATAGAAGGACTAGAACGAAATGGTGGATGAGACTCTGGATTTGTAATCAGGAGAACCTGCTAATCCTGATCCAGCTAATCAGATCTGGCTTTGAATCCTGCCCAGTGCAAGCATCCTATGATCATCATTTTATTCACAATATCCAGCTTAACCCATGTGTGATCATGGTTACCAGGTAACACTGGGGTAACAATGACAGCAAAGCCTGCTGGGAGAGCAGTGCAAATATTGCACAAGCTACTCTGGATACATAAGGCTATATCATCAGTATCATATTCTATTCTCTTAGCATTAATATGATTAATGAGTAACTTAACTTTTCTTTGTCTCTTCCTTTTTGTGCTTTTATTTCTTTTCTGTTTATGCTGAGAGAGGAATTTCTCCTGCCCTTTGAGCACTCAGACAGCGTGGTAAGGGATATTACAAATACCCTCAATCATTATCATCATTATTATGATGATGATGGTTGTCATGTAACATTACTGCAAAAGTGGATATTTTCACACGACTAATTTTTCGCGCGTGGCCGGGTAAGAAGAGTTTCGCGTGTTTTCAATTACGTGGAATCAAGACATCAACTACTGGAACATATGGCACGCAAAAATATTTGCGTGCTTTTATTTTCGCGCTAGCTTCTGGTTGTGCGAAATGCGTGAAAATTTCAACACCGCAAACATTTCCACTTTTACAGTATTACTTAAAGAAGTTTTATTACTGTGATATGGCATAATGGAGGATTTTATGATCTTTGTTATTCCAAAGGTTCGTCAGGACCCACAGTGGTGAGGAGTAAGAAGAAGAAGCATCCCAAGGAGGAGGAGGAGGTTGAGGACTCAATCAGCCATGACATCAGGGAGCACATGGCTAAGCTACACAAGGAGCGTAAGATTGTGGATCCTGTCATCATCCAGGCCAACAGGATCAAGGATCTTAGGACAATCCTCAAGAAGTTGTAAGTTCAGTCTCTCTCTCTCTCTCTTTGGCCAATTCTAAAGAGATATGGAATTATTTGAAATCTTCTTGATATCATCGATAAGTTTACGATAATCACAGGCAAGTTGTAATTGCAGACTTTGTTACAAAACGGGCACCTGAAGTCAATTATCCAGTCTTATTGGGATATATGGCACTCATGATTTACGGCAAATATATGTGTAGACATGTACATCAATTGTCAAACTAATGTCAGTCATTGATGTTAGTGATATATGAGAAATGTAGAATATTGCATTACCATATTTACCTGTCATGAAACATGGATTAATGTGCTCTTATGCAACAGCCTAGATGTTTGATAATTGAGAAGAAATATATATTACTGAGACAGTTTGCAACAGAAGCAACATATGCTGAGAAAGTTTTCATTCCATTATTCATATTTTCTGTGTGTATATCTCAACATAGGAAGTATGTAGCATGATGCCAATACAAGATGTACTAGACTTGTTCTAGATGAGCACAGCACTTGTGTTGTTTGGAAACAAACAACCTAAAGCCTTTCCATATATGTCCCTTTCTTCAAGTACTTGTGAAGGATGATTGCTTTATACATGATGTTTCTCTCTCTCTCTCTCTCTCTCTCTCTCTGTGTGTTGTGATACTTGGCAGGCCATATGAGCGCAAGGCTGAAGAAAACGATGTGGTCTTCTCACACCTGAAGTCATTTACGGAGCTGTCCAAACAGCTGACAAACACAGAGCTAAAAGAGCTGAGCACACTTGTCACTCTGGATGTATGGAGGGATGAAGGATACACAGGTAATATGACAAGTGTCACAGAAAAATATATGTCTATCCCTCCCTCTCTCTCCCTCTCTTTCTCTAACTTTCTCTATTTCTTTCTCACTGTGTTTTTAAAGGCAACTGCACAATATATGACTTTTGGTCTCACAAATGACTGACTTTTGATCTGAAATAAACAAGCGTGTTTATTCTGAGGCTATTCTGATTTATTTCAGATCCAAAGTTGGTCAATCGTATGACCAAGTTGTATAGTGTGCAGTGGCCTTTACTCTCTGATTGCTGCACAAAATGCAACACCCCTTCTGTGCAAGAAGGCCTCATGTGCAAGCGAGTCCAATATCTACCATGTTCCAATGTTCTCCTTGCCAATTAGCCCAGATAAGAGATAGGAAGCATGCACCATTGGAAATCCTTTGCACCAATATTGTATCATCAGTTGTGTTCCATCAACTGTCATATTGCTCCCAAGTCTTCCTTACATTGTGTGGACATCTTTTTCAGGGAAATTATTTCAGTGATAGCTTATCAAAAAGCTTAGTAAATTATAGCCAGATGCATTGGCAAAGAAACGGTTGGTGAGTCTTTGATGAAAATAAATATTACTTTCTTTAAATATCATCAATCAAAAGAGAAACCAAGTTTGTTCAGAATTTTAAGTTAACAATTGCTAGTAAGTAATGGCCAGCAGAAACAGTGCAAGAATGATAACCTGACAATGGCAAGGAGCAAGTTGAGAATTAAGAAGTATAATGTTATTGAAAACTTCTGAGCAAAGTTTGTTTTTAGTGAGGGGCTGACATTGTTCAGGCGAACATTAAAAGTGTTTGTCAGGTTGCCACAAAATTGTGAAGTTCTACGATGCATTTTGTGTCACAGAGTCTACATTCTACTATTTCATGACTACGTAACAGCTTTGAATCTGATGACTATGCCCCCGTGTCTTAGATGCAATTTTGGCAGATGTGTGATTATTTCTACTGCATGACAAGAGGGGTCCAGGGCTTCATTTCATAAAAAGATGATGTGACAGCAACTCTTGCTGGAATGGCAATTGCCATGGAAACAACAAGAATTCAGCTTCCTGATTGGCTGTTGCTATTGGAGGTTGCCATTCCAGGAAGAGTTGCTATCCTAACATCTTTTATGAAATGGGGCCCAGATGTCTATTGACTGATTTTCATTTTTCTTCCTTTTCTCGTAGTTTTTGCCAACAGCGGATTTTACATCGTTCTCAAAGGGAGTGTGGTGCCAGAAACAAGACCCTGGGTGAGATTCCGAGGGGCGGGCAAGGTACCCCTGTTGATCACAGATCCTACTCAGAGCAGAGAAGGATTCCCAGAGGTGAATATTGCAATCCCTTGTAATGTCTGTTTAAAACATAACTCCCAAAAGCACATCCTTGCTGACTGCCTGCAAAAGATAAGTGTCTTGACAAAGTCATATTATAATTTGCTCTTTCATGTTGTAAGCTGTGTAATCTAGGTACGAATGACAGCCCCTTCAGCTGTATTTGGACATGGCTCTCAGCACAGCGTATCTCTTCAGCAACTAAATGGCTGTTTATATCTGTTTTCTGCCAAATAAGCAGCATGTTTGTTGTCCTCAAGTGTTCCATATCTATTGACATTTATACAAAAGTCAAATTCTTCTTACAAGGACCTGGAGTCTTACTGCACAAAGTTCTTGTTTGTCTAAAATATGTCCATGTACTCAAAGGCCAAACATCTTACAAAACTCTATGCTTAGTATACAACTGAATGTATGCATTAAAACTTTGTACTTTCTCTACACCTTTGAAAGGGCCAAAAAACTTCGTTGCAATACAAATTTGTATGACTTCATAGTCTTCTGTGCTATCCACATATCAGGAATATCCACAATTCATTTGTCCCCACAAACAGCTGATGTTAGTTTCCTGGAATATTCTGTGCTTGAAAACCAAAACAGTGTACACAATCAATCACTGTTGTCTTTTCTTCTGCAAACAATATTCATGTGCAGCTCAATGTTGGGGACTGCTTTGGAACCCTGGAACGACTTGATGGTCCTGAAGCAAATAGCAAGTAAGTCCTCTGATGGGCAGCATGTTTATACAGCTTATTGTACCTCATTCCCAAATATAATTTGTGACTGTGTTTGTCTAACATGATGGATCACCTTGTATATTTGTACAGGAATTAATGTTGTAAAGTGGTACTACCCTTGTCTTGTATGTGCTTGCAACCATATTTTGAATAAATACAGACCAAAATTAAATTAACATGCATGCATAACTTGGAATTTGCTCTATATAATCCAGGTACTCTTTTTCTCGCTTTGATGTCATTGTGTTCAATGTAGCTCCATCAATGGATTAAAAGTCTGAATTTGTATTGATTATCAGTGAAAAGCCAAGGACTCGTGGGTTGTAAAAATAAAGATCTCAACTACTAGTAACTGCCAGCTGAATGGTTTCTGATATATCCCTTTCATTCTATTGCATATTTTAATTTCCGATTAGTTATGCCATTTTGTTGCATCCATGTAATTCCTTGCAGAGTTCTTACAGTGACAGTTGCCTCAGTTCCGGCAGAATTTCTTAAGATATCCAGCAATGATTTCAAGCGGATCACAGAGGTAGGTCCACCAACTCCTACACTTTATTTTGTCCTGTTCGAACTTCAACATTCTGAATATATTAGCTGTATTTCCAAACATAGGCCAGATTCACATGAGGATGATGGAAAAATTTGATTGTATGATAAGCATAGCAAGCAATCAGAAGATACATGAAATACTGGAATTTATTGTTAGCATATGTATAAAAATTTAGATTTATGTCACTTCTTTCAATTTAGAGTGTCATAACTGGGGTGGTTAGATTTAACACTTGCAGAAGTAGTGATGTCTTTTTGAGCATGTACAGCAAACAGATGCTTGTATATTTATATTCTTACTTTTATATATATTTGTATATTTATATATTTATATATCCATATATCTATATATATATAGTTATATACTTGTATATTTATATATTTATATATTTATATACATTAGACATATAGATTATGTGAGTGTGTGTGTGTGTGTGTGTGTGAGTGTGTGTGTGTAGTGAAACAAAAAGTAATACAATATGTACTTCAGTAATAGCAGGAATAGTGTGTCTTGTAAGAGACAAACAGATGATGTGTCACATCATTTCCTCAAACTTTTCTCTCTCCCAGCAAATCCAAGAGCAGGAGAACTCAGAGAAGATCAACCTGATCCAGTCCTGCAGGGCTTACCAGCTCTGGCCCAGACAGTCCCTTCACAGACTGGCCCAGCTCCTCGAATGGACCAGCTTCCCAGAAAACACAGGTATTTGAAGCAGGAGGATTAAAGGGGAAATCCAGTTAAAAGATAAGTTAGTTTAATAAAATAAGAGTAAAATCTTACGAGATCGATAAAAACTTGACTGAAATCGGATGAAAAATAAGGAAGTTATGAAATTTTGAAGTTTTGATAATTTCTGCAAAACAGTTCTTGTACAGTGGATATGCATATATGCACATGAGTGAGCTGACCATGTCATAACCTCACAATTTTCCATCGATCGTGTAAAAAAAATGACGAAAATTCAATGTTTCTGTCATTGTAGTCTGAAACATGATGTTATTCCTGGTTGAATAACTTCAGAATAGTGATCAGTTAGAAATATCAGGATTTGAGCCTCGGGCATATTTACTTTTGAATGAAAAACTGGAAATTTCAAAATTTTATGTACCGGTACAAATTATAATATATGGCAAGTTGTGAGGGGATGACATGCTCACACTGCCATTTATTCATATTGACCGTTCAAGAACTGTTTCCTTAAAAATTAGCCAAACTTCAAAGTGTCATAACTTCCTTATTTTTCACCTGATTTCAATCAAAACTTTAATGTTGAACTCGTAATATTTTACTCTTTCTTATCAGACTAACTCATAATTGGACTTGATTTCCCCTTTAAGCCACACGGGATCACTGTCTCAGATTTTCAGCAATATTGCATAATTCTTGCTTTACCCCTTTGTGCAATTCCTTCATATCATTCATGTTGACTTCAGTAGGCTGAGGAAAATGTACTGTCCTTGTTTTATGAAAATATGTTCACATTCTCATAACTTTGATGATCCCTCTACAATTCTGTTTGTTTGATTTCTGCTGTTCTATTTTGATTTGAGAGTTTATCAAAAGCCAATTGAAACATGTTGTGGTTCAACTGTATTGCATGTGATACGGTTTAATAGTCAATGTCGATAAAGATTTCTTGTTAACACTTGCAGTATAGTGCAAACATCCTGTTTTCTCAAACACTAAGATTAACTCCATTGCAGCCAAAGGCTAACTTATTGCACACAGTAGTGGAGGCACTCTGAAACAGCAGTATACACAAGGTTAAGGAGACCATACCATAATTAGAACATTGTCTTGAATAGAGGCCGTCATGGAAATGCAGCACATCAGTGAAACTGTGGTCTCTGAGTACAATATCATACATAGCATTCAATGGACATGCAGTATCTTTCAATATAGCATTGCATGCCGTATCTTAAAAATGCATTCAACAAGAAATTATGTATGTGGAAAGAACTGTTGTTGCAATGTGACGATAATGATGTCCCTTGTGTATTTCCCATGTATTTATCATTGTTTCTGCATCAGTGTTGGTCAGTGAGGGCTACCTGTGTCCATTCATGGGCTTTGTGAAGTCCGGCCAGTGTCATGTCCTCAGACATGTAGAGGTCAAACATCTCCTACCGAATGGAAAGGAGGTGAGTCAGCTGCAGTAATATCATCATCACTGTCTTCTCCTCCTCCTTCCTTTCTCCTTCTATCTCTTTGATATCTCTATACAGTGCACTCCCGTTATAACGAAATGCTCTGGACCGGCAGTTTACTTTCGTTATAACGAAATTTCGTTATAACCGAACAATACAATATATAACAAAACAAGGAAGCCAAGCATATATGATATTCTGTTTGTTGAATACTCGTCATACACTGGAAAGCTATATTAACAGTAAAACAAATAGTTATTCAATATCAGATTATTGTATTACAATAACGCAAGTTCCCCTCGGAAAATGCGTGACACACCAAGCGAACACACACTATAAATGCTTGTTCTGCTACGTACTAGTATTTTCGAAAGCGATCCTCAGTTCGTTATAACGGAGCACATTTCTTTTGTTTTTCTTTGTCAGTGGTGCACGGAAAAGACTTCGTTATAACGAAAATTTCGCTATAACCGTGTTCGTTATAAGCGAATTTTGTACCATAGACTTTAATGGTGATAATTTTGGGACCAGAAGTTTTACTTCGTAATAACGAAATTTCGTTATAACCGTGTTCGTTGTAACGGGAGTGCACTGTAGTTCCTGTCGCATGAACACAACACACACACATCAATCTATTTTGAATGAAAAATGTAGAGTCGAATTGTGCAGGTACAATTCATTTATGACATTCAAGGGCATATCTGGACTCAGAATATTTCAGTGCTAAACAGATTTAGAGATATTTTGGCTCTCTTGATCGCATTTGATGGTTTAGTGAAGTAAGAGATTTTCATACACTTAAAAGGATTGTATCAATGTTTCATATGTTTGTATCTCATTGAAATCATTAAGAGATAAGAAGTTAACATCACATCACACTCCCTTTACAACTTTGGCTCAAATAAAACTTAATGTCACATGTGTGGAGAGAACAGGAACATTTGATTAAATTTGGAGATACTAATACTGTTCTAAAATATTTGTCATGATGTTCCAGGAAAAGAGACACAAACAGGTTGTGATGGGGGAACTCTCTAAGGCAGAGTCCTTCGGGGAGATCAGCATCCTAAGGAATGAGCCCATCAATTCCTCCATTGTCACGGCAACCACTGTGGAGCTAGGTGTCATCTCATTGGAAAAGATAAATGGTGAGTCAACATTCCACTGATGAAATTCTCCTCTACCATCATGTCATCTGCAACTGCAAGGCATTCACTCTTTCCCTTCCTTTCTCGAGCAAAAGATATAAAGGTATTGCAAGGAAGTAATGTTGACTGCCCCTTCTCAGTTCTCATCCATTATTACTATTGGGATATCTTGTTTGGGACATTCCCTTATTATTTCTACTTTCACGATGCCAATATCTGGTGATGATAAGTATGGAGAAGGAGATACAAGTGACTCCCATAATAACAAAGTTCTTGGGACCAGCAGTTTTCTTTTGTTATACCGTAAAAGTGGATACTGTTGCGCTCAGCTGGGTAAGAAGAGTTTCGCGGGTTTTTGATCCTGCGGAATCAAGACATCAACTACTGGAACATATGGCAAGCAAAATAATTCGCATGCTTGTATTTTCGCGCTAGTTTCTGGCTGCGCGAAATGTGCAAAAACTTAAACACCACCAAAATTTCCACTTTTACAGTATTGAAATTTTGTTACAGCTGAACAAATAAAGTATATGAAGATGTTAGAATGATTTTGACACTTGAAGTTTTACTTGGTTGCAATGAAATTTCATTATAACTGTGTTCACTTTAATGGCAGGGTGGTATAGTTGCAATATACAAAGATCTAAAAATCATGTTTTCTTTTCCCTCACAGAATTGGATGAGACGACCAGATCCCTTCTCCTTCAGTCCAATGAGACTCTCTATGAATCCCTATCAGAGGTGAGTTTCTCACATCAGCCATGTCAACATTGTTTCTCACATCCCTTACCAACTACTGTCTCAGAAAGTGGGAATTGAGATTCATCAATTAAATTTATCCCCATTATCTTTGTGAGCTCGAGCTTGAGTGATCTCAGCCAAAAAAAAATTGTTCTTAATATGTCAAGTTAACTTTTCATAGTGACTATAAAGCAAATGAATTATAATTACACTGTGTCATTTCAGTAAGCCTTGATCGTACATGTATTTTGATTTCAGGAGCCCGAATGCATGCACTTTGCTAATGAGTGTTTCTTCCTGTCAAGGAAATTATTGTATATGCCATGTATGTACGTGGTCTTATTGTCTAAAATCAACTTCACTCCAAAATATTTTAAACTAGAAATGTCGCTACAGCGACTGGTTATACCCCCGCCAAACAACATTTCATAAGCTTTGGTCAAAAAACTGAGGAAGCAGTTAAATCCGCAAGATCTTTCCTTGATCTTCTGCCATTAATATGCCGTTACCATGGCAACGTACTTTCGGGTACTGTCGAAAAATGCGTCTTGCACATCTACAACCAAAGGCACACATCTGTACCAAGTTTCATGGAAATTAGGCAAAAACTGAGGAAGTAGTTTGCAACACAAAATTTTCCATCATTTTGGCTCATAGTATGTGAGCTGTTACCATGGCAACATACTTTTTGTCACTGTCAAGAAATGTGTCATGCTGACCTATATCCTAAGACAAACATTCAATATGAATTCCATGAGAAGTGGAAGAACACTGATGAAGCAGTTTTGCCATGAAGCATTTTGCCCTATATTTTACCAATAACATGCCGTTACCATGGCAACGCACTTTTTGCCACGGCGGAAATATGTGTCTTGCACATTAACATATTCAGATGAACATCTGTACCTAATTTCATAAAAATTGATCAAAAACTGTGGGAGGAGTTCGCGACGCAAGATTTGTACCCATTTTTGCCCATAATATGCCGTTACCATGGCAACGTACTTTTGGATACTGTCAAAAAATACGACTTGCACATCTACAACCCAAGGCACACATCTGTGCCAAGTTTTATGGGAATCGGTTGAAAACTGAGGAAGTAGTTCGCGACGCAAGATTTGCAACGGACCGACCGCCCGACCGACCGCCCGACCGCCCGACCGACCGTCCGCTGATTCCTATATACCCCCTTCAAACTTCGTTTGGCGGGGGTATAACAAATGAAATGTCTTATTATCTCAAGGGTGAGAAATCACCTACTTCGCTTCTTGAAGAGGAAAAGGCATATTCTTAATTCCTTAACTAGGGTTATCAATCATGGCTAACCGCTTGCATAATTCTTTCAATCACTCATTTGCCAAATATTGTACTTGCAAAATATGTAGTATTTACAGTATTGTTTTAAAAGAGACATTTATTGCTTGGTTCAAAGTAGGTAATGCAATGAATTGATTCATCAACCCCACAATTTGAAAACAAACAAGCAACAGATTTTTATGACAGTACACAGGTGTTGTAAGGTCTAAAGGAGTTTGTTTACATAAAAATCAGAAGTCATATGGAAGGCGCAAATATAACATTTACGTTTCTCTTTCCACCCCATGCAGACTGAGATCCACAGTGAATATATTGACCAAGAACAGAAGCGGGAATGGAACCAGTTCAAGCACAACGTCCTGGTGGACGTTATCAATGCCCGTGGCATCAGACCAGGCTACGGCAAATGGGCCAAGTGAGGGCGCCAAACACAGAGAGCAGACCGTCAATCGAAGCTTTCATTTGCATGACGTAACAGCTGAATGTTCTGTGACATGCCTCCTTCATCCCAATTGCAATACACTATGCATAGGCAGTGAATACTTTTATGCACTCTACATCTATGCAATGTTTATGATGTTCGACTCTACAGCAATAGAAAATTTCCCAATGTATGCAAACTTCAAGAACTTCCTGTTATAACCACACATGTCTGAGGTATGCTTGAGGCTTGCCTGACATGGCAGTGATTAATTATGCAAAATCAATCCTGCCCTTTAAATGGAACCATTTGCAGGAGATATAAATAGCTCAGTACAGTGGATTCCCGATATAACGAAGTGCTCGGGACCTGCAGTTGTCTTTCATTATATCGAAATTTTGTTATAACTGAACAAATAAACAATAAAGAACATGGAGCTGATAATGTTGGAGCCTAAATTTTTACTTCGTTGCGACCGGAATTTCGTACTATGTATTTGAGCCACAAACATCTGTGAGTCTATCAATGAATTGCTCTACTCAAAGACAATGCTATGCAACTAAGTGATCTTGTGTCTTTGCAAAACATGAACTTGATATGCAAATGCCGTGAAGTAGCAATATTACTATTCAGTAGCTCAACCTAACAGCTTGCCAAAGTTATTGGTCAAATGGGCTCTTACCAAACATGTCTTTGTGTCGTTGTGTTTGTCTGTAATCTAAATGCAAATAATACTGCTGTCAGCCTTTATTGAATTCCTTGGAAATGATTAGGTTTACTGCAGTACATGCACACATATGTGGTGTTACTGTTGTGGTGTTTGGATGTTCCTATTCAAATCATTAGCTGACTCTATGCTGTAAACCCAAACAATGACAATGTCTACATTATCTGAAAGAGGAGCTGTGAAACAACATGCATGTAAATGTATTGTTGCTAGGACTTTATGTATGATGAGTGATATGATGTGATAGTTTTGCTGACAACATTGTAACAGAGTACTGTGTATTGGTATTTGCTCAAATGCTAGATTAGTTATCACACGTTGTGCTTTTTCTTTTCGTTCAGGAAGACTTTATTGTACTTGGAAAGGAAATTTATCAAACTAAACATTGCTTGCCACGTGTTGTTTAGGGACCACAGAATTGGGATGACATCATAGTCCCATAACCACTGCCATTGCGTCTTTAAAACTGAACAATTTTCTACAGGTGTATTATGAAGAACAAAACAAAATGTTTGAGTAGCATTAGCCCCTTGGAGACTGAGACAACAAATAAACTGAGAAACAATATTGTAAAATTGTATATAATTATACAAAGAGAAGACTGCAAAGGAAAACAAAGAAGCAAAGAAATTGAAATATGCAAACATATTTTATTTTGTACATATTTGTGTATACTCTATGTACAGTCTATGTATATATCGAAAACACTGAGATTAGATCTAAGTAAAATCATGATAAAAGAGAGACTGAATAAATGTCAGATTTATTAACACCATGATAATGTCTATGCAATTGTTTCACGTCATTGCAGTCAATACTGTATGATAGATGCGATTGTTGAGCATGCATATCACAACTTGCATTATTCGTCATTATAATGTTATTAGACACTTATTCTATAGCTGAGGTGTGCAGTGCTGTGCAAATTGCAATCAAGCGGTCCATCTCGAACAAAAAAAAAAACACACACAAAACAAAACATACAGTGGACTCCCGTTATAAGGAAGTCCTTGGGACCGGCAGTTTTCTTTCGTTATATTGAAATTTCGTTATAACCGAACAAATATACAATGAAAATACATAGAGTGGATAAAGTTGCGGCCCTAATTTTTACTTCGCTGTAACCGGAATTTCGTTATAACCGTGTTCGTTACAACGGGAGTGCACTGTACACAGAAGGAATACATGATTGTAGCAAAACTCTCTGACTGAAGATTTAGCAAACTTGCTGGTTTGAATGAGAGTATGTGGCAAGCTTGCTTGCAATAACCTGCCACACAATGGTTGCTCAGGACAGTACATCCAGCAACTAGCCACAGACACGTGATCGATCAGATGTCGGTATCGTGAGGTGATATTGCTTGATATCAGCTATATGTGATAGGGAGAATTTGGTGTCAACTTTCACATCCTCTCCTACAGCACTCCTTGAGCACAAGATCGAGGATGCAGCCCCATTAGCACAAAGACCATGAGCAGTCCCCATCTACCTTCAAAAACCATTGAAACAGTAGTTAGACCAGTGTGTGGAAGAGGATATCTTGGAAACAATGCCTGAGGACCAACCAGTAACATGGTGTTCACTATTCAACAGCACACCCAAAGATGAACAACAACCACACATGATCAGAACCAGTGTTGATCTGAGAGTGGATAACAAGCAGATGGAACACAGCAGAATCACGCAAACACCAGTAGTTGAAGATTTCACCTGCACCTACAAGTTCCATGATTGCCAGGTCTTCTCAATGCTTGATATGAGACGGGAATACCACCAGCTTGTCCTTGACCCATCCCCAAGGGACATAGCAACCTTGACCCATCCTCAAGGGACATAGCGACCTTCAGCACACCATGGGGAAACATGAGACCAAAATGCCTCATCTTCGGAGCCAAATCGTCTCAGGATCTCTTTGATGAAACAATCTACCGCACATTTGGCGATATCCCCACGTGTCTGAGCCAAAGAGAGGACATCCTGATCGGGGGCAGGACACTAGAAGAACACAATGAGATGTTGAAGAGGGTGCTAGAAAGAACAAAAGATTTCAACATCACCTTCAACGAGGAGAAGTGTCAATTTGCAGCAGAGCAGTTGGAGTTCTATTGGTACCTCTTCACCAAGAACTGATTGAAGCCAACCAAGGACAAGGTGAAGGCTGTCAAAGAATGCCCATCACCAGAGTCAAATGAAGCAGTGCGGAGCTTCCTGGGCATGATTGGATATTTATCCAAATTCATCCCACACTACGCATCCCTCACAGCCCCTTTGAGAGAACTCGCAAAGAAGGATGTGAAGTACAAATAGGGGGAAAAAAAAAACAGACTGCCTTCGTGAAACTGAAGGACAGCGTTACATGTGACAATACAGTCACATACTTTGACCCAAAAAGAAAATCATCCTGCGCACAGAAGCAAGCTTCCATGAAGTCTTATCAGCTGCCCTGTTCCAAGAGACTGATAGAGGACTTCAACCAGTTCACTTCATCAGCAGAGCCACGACAGACGCTGAGAAGAGATACAGTCAAGCAGAGAAAGATGTGTTGGCCATCAGTTGGGGTAAAGACAGACTCGAGATGTACCTACTTGGAGCACCCAAATTCAAGATCATCACATCCCACAAGCCATTGCTGCCCGTGTTCAACAAGCCAACAAAGCAAATTACCACCAAGAATCAAAAAATGGGTGATGAACATGCAAGACATTGACTTTAAAGGGAAGGTAAACCCAAAGAACAATGAGGATTGAGTGAAAGCAGCAACATTAGTAGAACACATCAGTGACAGTTTGAGGAAAATCGGACAATCGATGCAAAAGTTATGAATTTTTAAAGTTTTGGTGTTGGAACCGCTGGGTGAGGAGACTACTGGAGGATATGACGTATGAGTGGACAACAATACAAAGAAAATATAAAGGAAATTCAACAAAAATTCACTTTTCTAGAATCATGAAAGAGCAATGGACCAACCGCTTTCAGAAAGCAGGGGGAGTAATTGCTACCCTTAACATATGTCAATATCAAGTTGATGGAATTTGTAATTTTCATGAAAAATGGACTTTGGCACAATTTTCTTTATATTTTCTTGGTATTGTTGTCCACTCATACGTCATAACCTCTAGTAGTCTCCTCACCCAGCGGTTCCAACATCAAAACTTTAAAAATTCATAACTTTTGCATCGATTGTCCGATTTTCTTCAAACTTTCACTGATGTGTTCTACTAATGTTGCTGCTTTCACTCAATCCACATTGCTCTTGGGGTTTATCTTCCCTTTAAACTCGTGAATGAAACCACCTTGCAAAGAGCCAAAGTAAAGGTTCAAGAAAATGTATACATTCTTGGCCTGAAGCTGTGAGTTGTGTCGCGTGCTAAAGGAGAGGATGTGAAATCAACAAGGATGCCCAGCAGATATAAGACAGCAGATTAATTGCCAGGGGGCTTGCAAGCTTACATTTCTGCAGTAAGGGATGCTCAACCTTCCAGAAACCTTTCCACTGACACAAGGGTGAAGGGAGGAAAAATTAAAAGCAAGAAATAATCAGATCCAAAGCTTGGTAGATTTGATTGGCAAGTTAGCTACATATCTCAAGATATCTCTTAATGGGAGTGAATAAGAGTTTCCTTACATTTACAGTCCTATCGACAAATTCAGATAAAAAGAAAATTGCTTTGCAAAGCATTTTTGACTTAACAATCTTGTATTTACAACAGGTGACACATAGAGTGTGTATTGGAAATATAATGTCGTCATACATCACCACGTAGAGTGTGTATTGGAAATATAATGTCGTCATACATCACCACGGAGCACTAGGGAGATGGTCTGGGGTGGTTTGCAACACTGGTTTCAAATCTCAGTACTGAAAAACATCAAAGTCTTCTGGTCCAGAATTTCCATCATTTGCACGTAATCGCAGTCTAGGACACCATAACTTCTTCTTATTCACAGCAGAGTGACCTCATAACAGGGCCTGTCTAGACAACCACATTGCTATGCTGTCCAAGTTATTTGATGTATTACATCATGTGTATTACATATTTCAGATACACATCTCATAAATGGTCAAATAACTCTTAACGATTTCCCTCGATGAAAATCATGCAGTCACTAGTTTCGACAGCTATTATTCATGTCCCTAAAAGTGCACAAGTTACGCTGATCGAAAAGATGTCAAAAAAAAAAAACCTCAGCGCTGGATACTATGCCTATCTGAGGGTCATAAGATCACCGGTGTTCTCTTCCGCCAGACTCTGTCTCAGCTCCCGCAGTGCCCATCTCTTGTTGTCGATTGCCGACCTCAGCTGCTGGTACTCGGTCACGAGTTCATCGAAGCCCATGCCCAGCGCCTCATAGGACCGCAGTGCCTGGGCATGCCTTGTGCAGTCAGTCTCTCTCTCCTGTATGGCGCCCTCTAGATGTTGCCTGTTTGCAGAACAAAATACCACCATACAGGATGAGAATTTAAGCCACTTTTATCTTCGACACTGCAAGCTGAATATCTTCTTGTAGAAGATTGTTATCATCAATGGAAAGAATATATGAAAGGGGCTGTTGTGAATTAAACAGAAAAAAATCCTTGGGCATTTAAAAGATAGGTGCAACAACAACAAAAATTATAAAATGGGCTTTAGAATCTCTGCAATCTGATTGGTCAATTGTCATGCATTCGATTTTACTGATCCACACTGAGCCATGCGTCCGGTAAAATCCAAACGCATAGTGTTATAGGTGTACCGGATGCATAATGGGGAAAATGGTTGTATTTCAAGAATTTACGGGCCCATTGAGATGCACAGGCCTATTTCGTGGATCAGTGAGAATTGGATGCTCTCGTTTAACTTTGGAACAGTCTAAAACCCACTGCTGCGCTCGTGGGTTTAAACAGTTTCAAAGTCAAACTCGTGCATCAAATTCTCACTGATCCACTCTGTCCTGTGTATCATCTGTATACTAACAAGTTACCTTGCAACTTGATGAGCCTTCACAACTTCTGGTGTATACGTGCTGCAGAGAAGTTTGGCTTCAAATACTCTGTTGGGATAGCAAAATGTGCTGAATTAGATGACGTGCAAATTACACGATATGCAAAAGCATGATGAGTCTTATGACTGCTGATCATCAGTGAGTGGACAAACAGTAGCCATGTTTACAGTCATGCTATCCATGATAGCCAAATTAACTCCTCACTACGAACTGTATTCACACATTTACATAAAGTTCAGGCAGCTCAGTGCAAATGTAAATGTTTGCTCCTTTTGTTTAGAGATGAGATCGCTCATCACTTTGAATGTGCAGATCCATAAACTATGAAGGCAGCATGGAAGTGTACAAATATTAACAGGGATGATAAACTCCACAGGGATATATCAATGAGAGGTGATTACAATATCATTGAAGATATGTTAGTTTACACCGCTAGAACAAATAACTGCTTTGTTAAACTATCTCTCTCACTCAAGCTACTATTCATGCTTTAACACAGACATAACTGCATGTTGGGTTCCTCATGTTGATGCAAAATATGGTGAGAAAAGCTACTGTAATGGCGGCCATACAATGTGAACCGCACAACTTAATGAAATACATCCCGCAGATTTGCTCTCAAACTGAAAACAGAGCATACAATTTTTCTTACTTTTCTCACACTTCCATGAATTATGCATTTTGTGTAAAGGGTAATAGGTTCAGAATCAGACTCAAAGAATGCACAAAAATATTTCACTTATCTATTTATAATGATTTGCTTCCCCAAAGTTAGGTAAAAGAGGCATGAGAAGTCAGTCTATTCTAGATTCTGGATTCTTACTTGATTTTGAGATGCATGGCCTGACATCTGGCACTCAGCCAATCTGTGGTGATGCTATCCCTGTCTGCCTGAAGACGCAGCCGGTGATTTGTGATCAACTTCTCCAGCGTGTGCAGTGCTTCTTTCAGCACCTGGAGAACAAAGATAGGATTTTTAGCTGAGATGACACACATACTCGCACATACACACAAAAATGGTTCCATCAGCCTCTGAAATACTTGTCAAATACAGGGGAGAATTTATAGCAAGGCTGCGGGACTGCCGATTGTACCTTGTTATAACTGTTACCTCATAAATGTATTAGAATAGATAGCACTTATCTCAGTAATGAAAATTTAGGACAATACACCTTGTTAAATGCAGTACTACTTTGCAAGCAAGCTCATTATGAGGGGGTCTTCCTGTGTTCTCCATAACTTTCCAATTGGCTATTCCTTATGTGCACACAAAAGCACTGAACTCAATGTAAAGATATGGTAATTAACATAGCAAAAATACAGTCGTAAATTGACACGATCCAAAATATTCTTAGATATTTTATTATTATTAATTGCGCAATTGAAGGGTTTTATTTCTCCTACGTGCAGGAAAGCAGACCGACAATCATTCAGTTCCATTCATCTCATGATAAACTTGCTAACCGTAATACTAATTAAAACAGCAGGTACAGTGCACATTGTACAGTGCCCATTATAAAAAACATGGTTATAATGAAATTCCTGTTACCATGAAATCACAATTCAGGTCCCAAAGTTATCATCTATATATCTGTATATACAATGCTCTTTGGTTCTAACAAAATTTTGTTATAACAAAAGAAAACTGCCGGTTCCAAGGACTTCGTTATAACTGGAATACACTGTACCAAAGAGGTTTGGCATTGGGCTTTGTGCCACAGAAAAATATGATGCTTGTGTTCTCACTGTGCACTATGGTACAAACACATCTCATCTCAAAGGTGACATATATTTACAAACATGAACTAGCATAGTACACCATTGTCCAGATTCCTCCCCCCCCCCCCCCCAGCAATCCTACACTCACTTGGTAGTACTGCCAGCATTGCTTGTTCCTTAGCAACCGGTCAAGCTTCAGCTGCCGTCTCTCATCCTCCAGCTTGGTCTTCTCACTCCGCAGGACGTCCGGCAGCTGGGTGGCCTTGGCAAAGGTGAGATCTTCACCTGAGGAAGACATTTTGAAGTGTACACATTCACGTGTTACTATATCCTGTCTCATTTCAACAAATCATTCTTCAAAAGGAAGATTTCAGAAGTAATTAAATCTGCTACCATGTTTCACCAGGATCATTTAAAATTCTACATATGTAATAGAATTCTATGCATTACAACATCTACATTTACTACAAGGGCATGATAGCATGGTGCACTCCTGCTACAATGAACATGGTTATAACAAAATTCCCATTAAAATTAGTGTTAAACTTTTTATATCAATACAAGATATTTACCTCCAGAACTTTCAGCTGTTAATGCTACAGCCTTAATCAGTGGAAAGACCCATCTTTGCCTCGATCATGTGACGAGATCAAACGTTTAACACAAATTTCAGTTGAATTTCCAATACAGATGAGCTTCTACTCTAAATAAAGGAAAACATATGTTAAAATGCTTATTCCAAGTGGATACCTGCAGTGGCATTTGATTCTGTCTCATGAAAGGACTGAATCTCTTCACATTTCTTCCGTAGGTGGTCCTCCATCAAGGGTATCAGCTGAGGTTGCAACATCGACACAACCTGCAGGCAAACAAAATGTTTTCATGAACTGCATCACAAACTGATGGATCCAATGCTTTTACTAATGCAACATGCATGCTCCAAATCATTTACAACAGAGACAAGGGCATGAACACAAAGTGTCTCAGAAATTATATTTCTGTGGTAAGGTGTATTTAATTTTTTTTTTTTTCACTACGATGTTTACTCCTTATAGATGGTGCATAATGTGACAATTAAAAAACAAAAATATAATACACTATCATTCAAGTCCTTTGAAATTTCATATATAATTGATAATTTCAGTGGCAGAATTTTCAAATGCCTTGAAATGTCTAAATGATAACTAATAATTCTTGAAATGGAAATAAATTTGACAGGAGCACTCTGCCCTGTTATTAAAGGCTACATGTACCACAAATAATACTGTAACGTTTTGGCCCACGCCATGAAATAAAGACTCCAACCCCAAGTACCTCTGGAATGGGAGATTCCCCCACCTGGATCCCGTAGCAAACAGGAGACTCAGATCTGAAAGCCCAAACATGCATACAAATTATTATGTGCACACAGCACAAATCAAGAGCGTGAAGCACAACATCCCTTGCAGGAAGTCCAGGACCCATTTAAGGACCCCGGAAGTTTTAGGGTTATAGATGCTCTCTGGGGCTGTCTCAGCCTTATTTTTTTTAACCTACATGCATATGACAAAACTAAAATTTGGCTGGATAAGGCAAAATCTGAAGTAGAAGTAACACAACCAGAGTAGGAGAAATTCAAGCTCATGCAGGAGAGCAAGAGATTTTGATAAAATGGCCTCAAAGTTGGAGAGTTGGAGTCTTTGTGGACAACTCAGCAAAGGTATGTCATGACTGGATACTCGTCTGACCTTCTTCTGATGATGCCCGGCAAGGAGCTTATCTCTGTCCAGTCCAAGAAGTGTCACATTCTCTTCATCCACCGGTCTGCTGTGCAAGAAATCACAAGCTTCTGCTGTTCCTAGACATCGCTGTACAGCCTCATAAAACTGAAGATAGAGAGAGAAAAATATGTGTCTCATGAATGCAATTAAACTTGGGGAGGTATTCAGGATTGATACAGTGCACTCCCAATAAAAGGAACACAGTTATAACGAAATTCCGGTTACAACATAGTAAAGATTCAGGCCGCAACGTAATTTGCTCAATGTTCTTTATTGTTTATTTGTTCGGTTATAATGAAATTTAAATATAATGAAAGAAAACTACCAGTCCCAAGGACTTCGTTAAATAATGGGAGTCCACTGTGTGACATTTTGTGTGCTACAAAAACAATGAACTTGTATCTCATTAATATGCATACCTGCCAACCCTGAGACTTAATGGCCCGAATTCACAAAGGTGGTTTCAAATGAAACTACGGTTTCTAGAAACCATGGTTTTTAGAAACCATGGTTTCGAGTCTGCGATTCACAAACAGTGGACTCAAAAAACCACGGTTTCATTTGAGTCCACGGTTTGGAACCATGGTTTCAACAGTGGACTCAAATGAAACCGTGGTTTCAACAGTGGACTCAAATGAAACCGTGGTTTCAACAGTGGACTTGACCTCAGAAAAGGGATTTCCCCTATTTAATATTACACTGAGCATGCTCAGTACAGTACACACCTGGCATTGTGTTGTTGTTGTGGTTTTTTTTTAATATGAAAAACATTAAAACATGTAAAACATATCTCCCTCCCCTGTATGCTGTTGCTGAGTCTTATGTATGTTCAATGCAATGCAAATACATGTACACACACACACACACACACACACACACACACACACACATTGGATGGAAACTACTGACCCTGACCTGGATGACCACACTCACGTTGCAGGAAGGATTCAACGTTCATTTGATGAAAATTGGTTTTCAAATGGCTGAGTTATCAAAAAAGCAATAATAATAAAAGGTGATAGACCACGCCTTTTATTAGGATCTCTTTGTTTCACCTTGTTTTTGGATATCTCAATCATTTCAAAACCGATTTTCATCAAATAAACTTTTCATTCCCCTTAGAATTGTATGCTCTTTAACATCTCATAGAGCGGTTTCTGAATATCTTTCAAACATTAAAAGCTAAATCCTCACCTCAACCAGAACTGTACAGTCAGGTTAATATACAAAGTATGTAATTACAATTAAAAATACATCAGACATGGTCTCACAAAGTATGCACATAGTATGTACTGTAAAAAATTCAGTCATAAATGACGATTTTTAATCACCGACCATCCAATGGCCTGACAATGTACTTTACAAATTTGCAAGTACATGTATGACTCGCGTGACAGTAACAGTGTATACCTTTGTATTCATTCATATCCATTTGCTTAAATAATAGAAACAATGCTACTACAGTGTATTAGGATCATTTCACTGGTACTTATGAAGGTACATGAAGTTATCAAATTGCAGAAAATATTGTGCAGCTGATGGATTATGATGACTGTTACAAAAAAAAAAAAACAAGGTTTAACAATGTCGACCACAATTTAACTCTGTCGAAAAATAACAAAGTTGTCAAACACAAAAGTACTGCATGTACATGACTTTATTTATCGCTATACATGTGAGATGTTAAGAGAGTAAAGACTCCCTGAGCCTACTTGAGATGTTGGATTTTAAGTAACTTGTCTCAGTTCCAGCAGGATGGTCTCGTTCAACCTTCCTGTGAACATCATTATCATATTCAGCCCATCCTCCTCTTGGCCCCCAAACAATACATGACACAATGTATCAAGTATCCCTTTTTCCCTAACAACATGAGTGGGCCACTAAAATCCTTCAGTTTTGGACACGTGACATTTTGATAGACACCCAGACTGACTACAAGTGCCCAACCACCTGTCTTCGTATACCGGGTAGCCCTGAATAAGGCCAACAACAGTTTATCCAGAGTAGCCACAATTAAGTAGCCACAAGAGTAGCCACAATTTAAGATAGTAAGATTACCACTTATCAAGCCTGGTATAATGTTTCCCTTGTCCAATGGTCAGTCCAGATGAGAAGGTGGTAACTGTGGGAATACAGTTCCTCAGCATTATCAAATGACCACAGCTTGCCTTTTTACATAACCTCCTGTCAAAAACATTTTCTGCTCACATGTATGTCAGGACATTCTTAATTAATTTACCTTATCTAAAGTCTTGTATATTGTCCAGACCTAAATAATTCTATTGTTCATTCCCAATGTTTAACTGTATGGTTTTTACCTTCTGAGCAGTCACAAGTATATGATATGATCACATAATTTTTGATTAGTGACAAATCCTTATTACTAACAACATAATAATGTACTTTGTCACAATGGCATTACAATGTACAGTACGTTAGCCATGTTCGGTAGTTTTATCCTCTACTACACTAGTAATGTGTTAAATATTTAGAAATATACTAGAAATGCAAGACAGTGAGATGGAAAATACATGAACATGCAAATATAGTATCTGCCAACTTTCCTGAACTACATGTAGTACAGAATAAATCCTGATAAAATGGCATTATTATAAAGAGAGAGAGATGACTGTCAGTGTCCCCGGATTTAATCAACTGTAGCCATCTGAGATTTTTCTTATGCCTATGAAATGTGGAGAGACTCTGTGGCTTATTCAAGCTTAGGAGACACTTTCTGGGATATTTGGATAGACATTCTAGCATTCTCTATCTGAGGTGGCTTTTGGTGAATTGTGTGATTTTAACAATTTCCAAAGTCATAAGCCACTTACACGTATACAGGATTATTGTCACTTTTTGACACGTCTTGGCACCTGGCAAGGATTGTCAATGAGAGTAAACTTCAGTTCGATCTAACCAATCACCTTCAGCCTTTACATGACATTGCAATGTTCATGTCTATTCATAGTTTACTATTTTTGGCAATTTCACTAAGAATGTGTTAAAGGGATGGTACAGTATTGATGGAGATGAAAATTGGGCTTTAACTTTTTTGCGAGATACCAAGAAAACACTTACGAAATAGTACAGAGCATACCATTTTAAGAGGAATTCAAAGTTTATTTGACAAAAATCGGGTTTGGAATAGCTGAAACATCAAAAAACAAAGTAAAACAAAATGATCATAATAAAATGTAGGTCCCACACTTTGTTAGGATCACTCTGTTTTGGATATCTTGGCCATTACAAAACCTATTTTCATCAAAGAAATATTGAATCCCTCTTGGAATTGCATGCTCTTTCATATTTCATAAGAGGTGTCTCACTATCTCACCAAAAAAAAAAAAAAAAAGATAATAAAAACCTGAAGTTAAAGGGACGTATTCCAGACAATTTTCATAATTTCACATCATGTAGTACATATATCGACTACTCAGTACTCCATGTATAGATTTGTGGAATTTGTTGTCGTTCTTGAGCAGAGAAACAATACTTTGAGAAACCAAACAAATTACACTGAACAAGGATGATGACATAGGAGGTTCACATACGGTATTTCAGAAATGTATCAGTGTAATTCCATTACAATACCGCTTGATTGCGAGTTCACCTGTGAATAATCTATGAATGCCTTCTTCTTTTGTTCTGCTTCCTTGAGCCCCAACTCATGCATTATTATGGTGACTCTGCCATGTCATCATCCTTGTTCATTGCAATTTGTTCTAAATTTTGAAAATATTCTTGTTCTTTACCCCAATTATCACAAATTCTAGAACTCTGTCCTCAGTATTACTAATTTATAGTTGTTCAAATATAAAAATCTGAAAATGATCCGGAGGTCTCCTTTAAGTCTCCACCAAAACTATATAATCCCTTTAAATATAACTGTTGTACACCGTACACACTTAACTCAACATTAATTCAATGGGGTCTACATGTATATCCACTGTTTATATTGTATATATGCATATACTTTTGGGGGATAAAGTAAACCAGTTGAATAGAAAAGGGTAACTATTTATTTAACAGCATGTATTCGATGATCAAACAACATGCTTCATTGTTACTAAGCCGGTTGAAGAAGGCAGAAATGATGTATGGTGAAAAACATCCTGTCATCCTACCAAAGGATAGCCACCTCTCGAAACTTGTCGCCTTACACTACCATCGAAGAACGGCACATCAAGGAAGGAATCTAACCATCAATGCTATTCGCTCTGGTGGTTATTGGATCACTGGTTGCAGACGCATTGTCTCTTCTCTTATCAGCAAGTGTGTTCACTGCATCAGATTCCGAGGCAAGCCAAGAGGACAGATGAAAGCCAATCTACCACAAGACAGAGTAGAACCTTCACCTCCTTTCACATACTGTGGACTCGACTGTTTTGGTCCCTTCACCATCAAGGAAGGGAGAAAGGAGTTGAAGCGATATGGACTCATTCTTACCTGCATGTCAATGAGGGCTGTACACATAGAAGTGCTAGATGACATGTCTACTGACGCATTCCTCAATAGTTTGAGATGTTTCATTGCAATCCGAGGAAACGTTCGCCTCATTCGTTGTGACCAAGGATCAAATTTCATGGGTGCAAAGCACGAACTAAACAAGGGCCTTTCTGAACTGGATGAAAATCAAATAGCTACCCAGTTACTGAAGATCAATTGTGAGTTCAGGATGAACCCGCCGGCTTCGAGCCACATGGGAGGAGTCTGGGAGCGGCAAATCAGGAATGTCAGGAACGTCCTGAATGGTATACTTGATCCGTCGGGCACTCTACTCTCAACTTCTTCTCTGCGAACGTTCCTGTATGAAGCGATGGCAATCATCAACAGTAGACCTCTGACCGTCGAAGATCTGGAGTGTCCAGACGGCCCACTCCCATTGACTCCCAATCATGTCCTGACAATGAAATCAGGTCTCGTATTACCCCCTCCAGGACAATTCGTGAAAGAAGATCTCTATCTCCGAAAGAGGTGGAGGCGTGTCCAACACTTAGTCAACCTCTTTTGGGCACGCTGGAAGAAAGAGTATCTTCACACCCTACAAGCAAGAAAGACTTCGTCACAGCCACAGCCAAACATTGAAGCAAACGACATTGTCATCTTGCAAAACGAGAGTCTCTGCAGAACGGACTGGAGAATTGCCAAGGTCATTGAGACCATCTCCAGTGATGATGGTTTGGTTCGAAGAGCGACTCTCCTCATGGCAACTCCAGATCTAGACGAGCAAGGCAAACCACTCCACAAAAGAAGTGTAATCGAACGACCTGTTCACAAACTGATCGTTCTCATCAAAAGCTCAGAATAGTTACTGACTATGTTATATTTTTTGAAGGTTTTCACAGTACTTTGCTGTGGCATATTGATTATTATTGTGATATACTTCGCTATTGGTTTGGTATCAAACCTTTGTTTACACAAAATTAAATGTATAATAAAGTGATTAATGTGAAATAAAATCATAGATGATTTTGGGTGGGAGTGTGGCAGCAGTCCCCAGGTTGCTGCCATGGCAACAGTTACTCTCCCTGGCGGTATTGTTAGATGCGCGTATTGCCCTAGAATACGCTAGGCGGTATGCTTTGATTATTGTATGCGCGCAGGCGCTTCCCTTTGATCTTGTAATGGTAACCAAATAGTAGAATGATTTTATATGCTCAGATCAGTTTCACGTCTGTAGCTACTACAGAAAACATCGAAGGTACATTCAGCAACGAAATCTTTAAAGGAAAAGGAATCAAAGTCAACGAACCATAAACAAGCTGCTTATATGTGATATAATGTTCACCAAAGAGGTAAGCAATTTAAATATGATTGTATTAAGTTTTATATACAATATATATGTGATTCTTATGATTATAGTATTTTATATGTTTGTACATAGAGGTTAATATTTAACAATGAATATATTGTGAAGAGTTATCGAATTAGTATTGATGTTACTCTTTAGCAAATGTGAGATTGAAAGCACTGTGATCTATAGATGTATATAATGTTAGTGATTATTGTATAAATGCATAATTTTAGTGTAAAACATTCATTAGACATATATGAATGACAAAGCAATTTTATTGTAATTTGTGAAACTGAATTAGATCTTATTGTTGTATATTTTACTTATACAATTTTCTTTACAGTTTCACGGGTACGACCGTTGAGAATAAATATCTGACCGATTCCAACTACGTCCCGTTTGTCAACTGGTAATTTATCGCATGGGCAGCTACACCTATGACTCCTGAATAGCGGCAGTACTCATAGAATCTCTGCTGGGTAGATTCAATCTCTTCTCTCGTAGTTGGAAACCTGATGAATTCTCTCTTCCTCCTTGCAATGGCTTCCAAAACGTCTCTGATGACTCTGCAAACAGATGACTGTGACATCGATGCCTCGTCCCCATGCATCCGCTGGAATGAATCTGAATAAAAATATGAAACCACTTAAATAGATTTTTGCGTGGATAATCCTTTATCAAATGCAAAGGTACACATTTGATTAAAATACAAAGAAATATATAATTTGATTTAAGCCTGTGAAAATGACTGATCCTACTCCCATACAAATAAGTTCCAAATGCAACAATTTCCCATGTAAACTGGAGTATTCCCCCCCCCCCCCACAACAACAAAAATGGTACAAAATGATACAAAGAAAAATGTTTGGCAGCTCTGTTAAATCACTGGTATGAGGAAAACAATTAAAAGTCTAAATAAAAGAAAAGCTGAGCAATACTAACATTAAGAGAGAGTATGCAGATCTAGTGCTCACCAGGGTACACATAATCTCCTGTATTACCAACCTTAGGGAACCTCCAGCTCCTTCCCATTATGGATGGTCCCACAGAGATTGTTTATAAATCCCCTCACTACTCAAAACAACAATATGAACAAGAACAAGAACAACAACAACCACAACAACAAAAGGACAAACATATAAAATGCAATTTGTAAAATTTAATGAGCAAAAATGTATTAACTTACAAACGGCATAAAAGCAGAGAGTGGTCAACACCTGCACATGAACAGGTAGTGCATCATTCCAATCTGTGTCCCTCCTCAGATCACCTCCAAGCATATTGATGAGGTGGAGTGCAGAGTATCTTTCGAAAATATGTAGCTCACTTGAAAAGCTTCATCCTCATACAGTTCAAATGGATTCTGCCTGTCAGCCAATCCTCTTCGAGGCCTTTCAGCTCTCTATGAATGTACGGAGGAATAATTTGGACAATAATATACTATGTAGTTAGAAAATATGTTGTAAAACAAAATGATTCTCCTTATTGGTCATAAAACATATTCAATAATGAGGTTTATGAAACAAATACCGTATCTACTATTCTGTTTCCTTAGTGCTGTTCACCTCAGCTCTACCCAAGAATGATAGCAGGGTCGGTACAAACAACTCCTTGGGAGTGAGCATTTCTTCTACTATCCTCATGATCAGTCAATACTTGGTGTTATTTCATCTTAACTAAATGAAAAAAAAAAACAACTTTAAGGTGAACAAGAGTATTGGGGAGAACATTACTGTTACAGTTTGTATATGCTTAAAACAGTAATGTGCCACTTAATTGTCCATCTAATTCACTTTCATAGGATGACAAAATAAAAATGAAATACACAAAGACAATAAATTGTCGTCACTAATGTCAGTTTTGTCAACTGTCAACTGGTGATTACCATGCATTTCTTGAGCCAAATGATCAGTTGTAAAGTACTTGCATAGTCCAGTCAGTAGAATACACAGAATTAAATAGGTGATCTTTAAAATGTCATTATTGTTAATGCCCACTACTCTAATTTGCCATACATTTAACTTGAGAACTATAATTATAAGAAGCACCACTGCATGCTGATGTACATGTGTAATTTGGAAGGATGATAATTTAGTTAGATTATAAATGTATGTCAACTTTAGCAGTGGCCCAGTTGCCACTGGCAAAACAAAAGTTTTCTCGAGCACCAAAAACTGAGCCCTTTGTGGCCCGGTTGGCCACTCATAACAGTCATAGCAATGTTTCCTGATTAAATTTATTCATGAAAGTCAGAAATTTGTGCTTACATTCTGTATTGCAATTGTATCCGAAATTGAATTGGCCCACCAATCATCTTAGTTAAGTGGCCCAGCTGGCCACCTGAAAAATAAGTTCAGCCATGTATGTCTTTCTCATTATTAAGTGAATAATCACTTTGAAGAAGCCATGTTGTCCTATTTCCATGCTTTATCGTACAAAGGAAAACATTGAATGTTACATCAAGGCAAGCACCAAAAAATGAAACAAAATACCTCTCAGTCTTTGGAGTATAGCTGGAGATGTCTCAAATGGTTGCGCAGCCATTATTGGTGTTTCCTACATTTGGTACAAAAAGGACAAAGATCTTAACTGCATTGAAGAGATTGATTCAGACTATGACATTTTCAACAACAAAGACCTGCGAACAACAAATGAATGCAGTTTAAAAAGATGTACCCAATAATGAATTTAGAGATTCAGCCATGTTGATACATTTTTCTTTTGCAAGTAAATTATTTGAGAATTTTACACTTCAAGATGATTTAATGTAATCATTAGAAGTAAAAGAGAAGTTTTGACATCTTGACAATTTTTAGTATACATAAAAAGAGCTTGTGGGTCTAGCGCCCATACTAGCACATGTAGTATTGCCAGATTTGGGGCATTTTTGTAAATTAAACAAAAGATGCTACCCTGGAGCACCCTGGGGAGCTACACTCGCCACATGTACATTTTTAACTCCCCACCCCTTACAGATTTCCCTCTAAGTTTGGTTAAAATCTGCTTGTCAGTTGTTAAGATGGGAATGGTGAGCGATCGCTAGAGCTCACTTGAGCTATTTGGCTCAGGTGAGCTGAAAACACTAATCAGAAAATTGCAGATGGTCAGTGCCAAATTTGGTTAAAATCTTTCCAATTGTTTTCAAGAAGATGGCAATGTAGAAAGGATGTTGTTGCCGCCCCAGGGCCCCTCTTAAGAGTATCCCACTTGTACAATACTCCCTCTCCACATAACGTAGATGCTTACCAATTTTGTCATTTACACAGACCTAGTGATAACATTTTTTTTTTTTTACAGTAATAATCTGCTTATTTACTCATCTGATTTCTTCAAATATTTTAAAATTCCATCTTTTTTTTTTTTCATTCTCTAATACACACTTTTATCATGGTGGATTCTAGTTTAAGGCTCACGATCACCCATGCAATAATGAATCTGTTTCCGAATTTCATTTATGAGCTACCACAGTGGAATCTTACAATGCAATGATGAACACATAACTTTCTCACAGGGTACTGTAGTAAGTTCAAGCTTGTAATTATGATTAATGAAATCTCCACAAGTCATGTTTTTAAACAAGTATTCCACATTTTCAATTCCTCCCCAACTTGTGCATTTCCGAAAGGATTCTACTTACGGTTTTGTTTTTTACAGCAAAACCAAGTTTCCTGTTGATGGCAGTCAAAGGATGTGTCTACTGCAACAGATAAATCACATAAAAAGGGAATGTCATCCATCTAAACTTTGATAAGTAACTCAATCATTTTCAAAGCAGGATCATGTCAATAATTATATCGAAGAATAAATCGTCGGCTGGCCAATATAATTGGTAAACACACATCACTACATTACATGCCTTCACACATCAGTCACTTGTTTTCCGCATACAATATGACAATTCTCGAGTAGAAGCTGTTATGACTGAACAATTGGTTAACCACTTGTTAATGTAGTGTTGTACATCATTTCCGCATACGATGTGCTTCGCAAATTTCACAATACACGTGTACGTTCCTTCGAAGCTCCGTTGTTGGCAGACAAACAGAGCTTCGATATCGGAGTTACCCTGTAGTGTTAGCAAAGTACATTGTATATCAAATAATAATATCGCTACTTGTCTTGTATGCTAGCTTTTACTACGTAACAAGACATCAGCGAGTTGCGACAGATAAAAACGATGGACTCTCAATCTCATTAAAATGACCCAATACTAAAAATTATAGACTAGTCAGCGCAGTGGGACTAGCGCGACAAACGCACCTCGTAACAAACCACAGGACCTAGACTAACTGCGACCAGCAGCCTCATACGCATAGCGTAACGCTATGCGTATGGGGCTGCTGGTTGCAGATAGACCTAACGACACGTGTTTAGACCTATTAATCTATCATAATAATACTACAGAATGTTGGTACTCACCAGCAAAAGGTTGCAAATTCTGTAAAAACAGTATACGGTTCTCTCCTATTGAGGAGACACTGTTCGCGAACGATTGCTCATGTTGCTGCCTTCTTGGAGGACCGTATCCTATCTTTACGGCAATTTGCAAACTTTTGCTGGTGAGTACCAACGTCTAATTATAGCAAGACGTGTTTGTCACACTTTTCCCATTTAATATTTTGGTAATGTTTAATATTACTAACAAAGAACTAGACTTAGTTCTAGTTTCTAATATTTATAAGGTCATTTTAACGTTAGATTATAATGTTCGATTGTGTAGTTTGTAAGCCATTGTTGTAAGAGTTCATTTTTATACGCCCTGACTCGCTGCGGAAAGATCCTTTTGGGACAGCCACCCCAATTACATTAGTACTAGAGTTCTAGGCCTAGGTCCTACTAACGTTACAGTAGGTCTAGAATCTTAATTCTAGGCCTAGGCCTAGATCTACTAGATCCTAGTACTAACACCGTTACAGCGTACTACTCTAGCCCGACCAGATGCTGTTTGAATAGTACGCTGTTACAGCGACTGCGCTGTGTATACTTAGTCTACTAGTACTACGTTACGTACTAACGTTAGTAGTACCAGTACGTAGTAGGTCCTACTAGTAGAATCTAGTAGGCCTACAGTGAGTCAGTGCAGCTAACGTTAGATCTAGATCCTATACAAGTTACAACTCTACCTAGCCTAACCTTGCTTGCGATACGCACTGTTACGACCAAAATCACTCCGAGAATGATCGCACAAAAGAAACAATCAACTAATGTTCAGGCGGTTTATTAACGGTGATATTGTGGGTACAGACTGGTAATCGGCGTCACATCAATACAATAATGATCACGAGAAACAAATATAAGTCAGTAATGGAATCACTTACGTACACATTACACGCAATATCCCTGGAAATGTCCAAATACGATGCTTGATGCACAAATGAATGATCCGTGATGCACCGATGAATGATTCCTTCGACGTAACTCCAGAGGCGCAGGTTACGATAGTCCACGGTATAGATCCGGGGTAAAATCCACGAAATATGTCCACGGCGAAACGTGCAGAGTCCAAACGTTGTGACGACCACGTCCAGTTGATGCGTTGAATGATGATTCACTTAATAACGTTCAGCTAAGAATCCAGCCCATCACAGCTTTGCCATAGCAATGTCCGTTGACATTAAAATATGGAGTCCAATGAAGGCACATTAATTCTCTGCAGGCAAAATGTCTCCCAGGCCAAGTATCTCCACAAACATAACAGGTCAGCAGGTAACACAGGACTGACTATAACAAGTCGCTTCAGAGCCAGGAGTGACGTAACTCTCAGAGCAGAGGTGTTGGGTACTCTGCCTACTGCAGAATTTCTCTAGCTTATATACTATCTATTCACCCCTTCTAGCACATTCTATAACTCTCTCCAACCTACTAGCCAGTCTAAGTTCCAGGAAACCTGGATGACTCACTGCCTAACTATGTACAAAACATCACTGCCAAGAATAACTACCAATCACATTGGGCTACAGGGACAGTGCCTCACTCAGCCAAATATGTTAGCACTTCCCAGAACTTTCTGGAATGGGTGAAATCATTCTAGATTGAGTGAGCTATAATGTATTTCCTGTTACATGCATGTACTGTATAGCTACATTGTATACCACCTAGAAAATTCTCCACTGATCTGGTCAGCCTGTATGTACTATATGTATACCACATAGAATGTTCTCCATTAATCTGGTCCACCTGTGTACATACACATTATAACAACCATGCATACAGTACATCATACATGTACATAACTACTAGTGTGTACATTTGTGACACCATCCCCCATGGGAAAAAGAAAGCCTTGCCGTAGCAAGGGTTTCTTTTACCTTCACAATTTCTCATTATTATTTACAATGAATGTGAGGTAAAATCCAAGTCAAGCTACAATAATCACATACTATCACATGCCTTTTGGATAGCTGTATTAATTCCATGTTCTCTTTTCATGGATACTATTTACAATGATATTGCTTGGATTCTCGGAGCTTATACAATCATATCAAACTGTTTTGCACACATTAATGAATATGCTTAACACATACACTGGAAATGATATGCGGTGAAAACTTTTCACCTTTGATACTCTCTTCATGTTACACTCTTGACAGAGCGTCGGCAATTACATTGTTTTTGCCTGCCACATGTTTGATTTTGAGTGCATATGGCTGCGTCATCATGCTCCATCTGAACAACCTGTTGTTCTTCATTTTGAACCGGTCTAAAAAGACCAAAGGGTTGTGGTCAGTATAGACCGTGATCTCCCCTTTGCTATTTGTCAAGTACACTTCGTATTGCTGGAGGGCAAGGATGAGACTGAGAGCCTCCTTCTCAATTGTGGAGTACTTCTTCTGGTATGCGTTCAATTTTTTTTGAGAAGTAGCTAACTGGTCGTTCAGTGCCTTCTTCATCTTCTTGGAGCAAAACCGCTCCCACTCCTACATCGCTAGCATCTATTGCCACCTTGAATGGCTTTGCGAAGTCAGGAGCTGCCAAAACAGGCTCATTAGCAAGGACTGCCTTTAGTTTCTCGAAGGCTCTTTGACACTCATCAGTCCATGTGTACTTCGCCTTGCCCTTCAGCAGGTTTGTTAGGGGGGTGACTACAGTGCTGAAATTCGGTACAAATTTCCTGTAGAAACCAGCCATGCCCAGAAATCTGAGCAACTCCTTCTTGGATTGGGGGATGGGAAAGCCTAGTATAGCCTCTACCTTGGCTTCTCTTGGCAATACTTGTCCCTGACCGACTACATGCCCGAGATACACCACTTTGGCCTTTGCAAATTCACTCTTTGCCAGATTAATCACCAATCCGGCCTCCTTGAGTCGATCAAAAAGTTGCCGCAAGTGTGTAATGTGCTCCTCCCACGTGTCGCTATACACTAGGATGTCATCAATGTATACTACACAGTTGTCAAGTCCGGCAATGATTTGGTTTGTCAGCCGTTGGAAGGTGGCCGGAGCATTTTTCATGCCGAATGGCATTACTTTGCATTGGAACAAGCCATCTGGTGTAGCAAAGGCAGAAATCTCTCTGGCTTTGTCGGTCAAGGGCACTTGCCAGTATCCCTTTAGAAGGTCTATTTTACTGACATATGCAGAATTTCCGACCCTGTCAATGCAATCTTCTAGTCTGGGAATGGGGAAAGAGTCTGTTTTTGTCACGGCATTCACCTTTCTGTAATCTATACAGAATCTTTGAGACCCATCCGGTTTGGGCACCATGACGATTGGGGAGCTCCAACTGCTTTTACTCGGTTCTATTATGTCATTGTCTAGCATGTATTGAACCTCTTCCCTTACTTTTTGCAGTTTGCTCGGGTTTAACCTGTAAGGGTTTTGCTTGATAGGGTCAGCATCTCCTACATCAACATCATGTACAGCAAGAGGGGTGCAGCCTGGTTTGTCCTTACACAATTCTTTGTACTCATGTAATAGACTAGTCACATCTTTCCTCTGATTTTCAGGTAGGTAGTTCAGTGCCTCATCTACTTTCCCTAACATCTCTGAGTTAGACAACCTGGCACTAGAGGGCTCACTTCCATTCTCATCTTGAGCTTCTCCCTCTTCATCTACTTCTTCTACTACCACCTGAGCTACGCCTACCGGCTGACTAGCCTTTCTCTCATAGTACTCTTTCAGCATGTTTATGTGACACACCCTCTGATCTTTTCGTCTGTCTGGCGTACTGATCACATAGTTCACATCATTGAATTTCTTTTTGACACTGTATGGGCCACTGAACTTGGCTTTCAGTGGTTCACCTTGTATGGGCAGCAGTACAAGAACTTTGTCACCTGGGTTGAAAGTTCGGGCTTTGGCATTTTTGTCTGCCTTTCTCTTCATAGAGTCTTGTGACACTTTCAAGTGTTCCCTAGCTACCTCACAAGCCTTTGAAAGCCTTTCACGAAACTTTGACACATAGTCAAGTAGGTGGACCTCATCATCCTCAGTCATGAACTTCTCTTTGATGAGCTTCAGTGGGCCCCTAACTTCATGACCGTACACCAACTCAAATGGGCTGAAACCCGTCGACTCATTTGGGGAGTCCCTCGTCGCAAACAGCAGGAAAGGGATGCCCTTATCCCAATCCTCGGGATACTCCTCACAAAATGCCCTAATCATTGTCTTTAGGGTCTGGTGGTAGCGCTCCAACGCACCTTGGGACTGGGGATGATAAGCTGAGGACTTCAGCTGCTTCACACCCAAACGATACATCACCTCTTGAAATATGCCTGACATGAAATTTGACCCTTGGTCAGACTGCACTTCCTTGGGCAACCCATACCTAGTGAAAAACTGCACTAGAGCATCTACCACAGTCTTAGCAGTGATATTTCGCAAAGGGATAGCCTCTGGAAACCGTGTAGACATATCCATGATTGTCAAGAGGTACTTGTGACCCGACCTAGTCCTAGGCAAAGGTCCAACACAGTCAACTAGAACCCGACTGAATGGTTCTTCAAACGCAGGTATCGGAATCAATGGCGCCGGCTTCACCGAATGCTGTGGTTTACCAGCCACTTGACATGTGTGACAAGTCTTGCAAAACTCAGCCACATCCACATTCAACCCTGGCCAATAAAAATGCCTCATGATCCGATCCTTTGTCTTTCTGACGCCTAAATGGCCGCCAACAAGTAACTCGTGGGCAATCCTCAAGATCTCACTGCGGTAACTAGGAGGGACAACAACTTGACGGACCACCGTCCAATCCTCATCAGCTGGCCTATGGGGAGGTCTCCACTTCCTCATCAAAATGCCATCTTTGACATAATAGCACTCAGGGACCTTTTCAGCCTCAGCCTCAGAACACGCCGTCTGAGACAAGCCTTTCAACTCAGAGTCTGCCTGCTGTGCTTCAACCAAGGAAGACTTGCTAAACAGTCCATCACTGTTAGCCTCGGAGCCTAATACAGCAACCCCATCAATTAAATCCTTGAAAAAGGTTTCTGCCAACCAAACACCGGAATTCTCCTCCACATCAACAGAATCCGCATCATCTTGAATAGCTCTACGAGCCTGAGACCTAGTCACAACACAATCTGGGAAAATCCCAGGAAACTCCTCCTGCAACTGCTCAGTTTCAGCAACCACCACTGGTTTCTCCGAAACAACTGGAGACGCAACCACCTTGTCCCCAGCCAAGTCATTCCCCAACAGGAAATCAATCCCTGCCATGGGCAACTCAGGAACAACTCCAACAGTAACAGGACCAGAAACTAGGTCACACTTCAAATCCACTCTATACAGTGGCACTGACATATAACTGCCATCAACAGTCTGAATCAAAACTTTTGCATTCACTGCACTATCTGGTGGAAAAGTCATACCACCATCCACCATCAACGACTGAGAGGCCCCCGTATCCCGCAGGATGACTACTGGCTTACCTGCCTCACCAGAAGTACATGGGGTCACCTCACCATCAAACAAAAAGCTACGATAGCTCTCATCCACCTGCTTCAGCCTATCTTTGAATTTGGGAGATTGACTTTCAGTGGCCTGTGTTTCACTGAATGGGACACTGTTTTCGAGTAGGACACTTTTTGACATGACAAATCCTAAGTCCTTCTTTGTTTTGTTTTGCAACTTCCAACACTGTGACTTTACATGCCCTGTCTTGTTACAGTGAAAACATTTGATGACATTTGCACTTGTACTGGACCCTTTGTCAGATTGAGACTTTGGTGCCGATGAAGTTTCAGAACTCGTGCCTTTTTCAGGACCAGCATTCTTTGGATTGCTCGACTGATTTTTGTCTCTCTTGTTTCCAGAGAAATTCCTGAAAGGTGGTCTGTTGTCATTTCTGTGGGTCAGCTCATACTCATCAGCCATCAAGGCTGCTTTATGCAATCTTGTCACTTTGTGATCATCCAAATGCGACCTCACACTGAAAGCAACACTCTTTTTGAATTCTTCCAAGAGAACAACCTCACGTAGGTTATCAAAATCCTGATCCACTTTCAGGGACCTGTACCACCTATCAAACATCATTTCTTTTTCACGAGCAAACTCAACATGTGTCTGGCCTGGTTTGCGGTACGAATTTCTGAACTTGTGTCTGTACGCCTCTGGCACCAACTCATTAAGCATTCAACACTGCTTTCTTGACTGTAGCATAGTCACGTGATTGCTCTTCAGAGAGAGATGAGTACACATCAGCTGCTTTGCCGACAAACACACTTTGAAGGAGCAAGGGCCAAAATTCCTGTGGCCAGTTCAAGCTGTTAGCCACCTTCTCAAATGACACAAAATATGCATCAACTCTGTTTTCTTCAAACTTTGGCACCAATCGAATGTTCTTGGCCAAATCAAATTCAGAGGGAGCCCTTTCACGATTTCCAACAGTCTGTGCATGAGTCAATTCCATCTCACGCAATTTCAGTTGTTGCTCCATTTTCTTCTCTTCAATTTCAAGTTTCCTCATTTCAATTTCTCTTTCTCTTTCTCTTTCCTTCATTTCCATTTCTTTCTCCTTCAGTTGCAATTTAGCAAGCTCAAGCCGTGTTTGATCTGAAATTTGAGCTCGATCTGGAGTGTCAATTTCTTCTTTGAGCTCCATGTGACCAGCTACCAAGTCAAGAATCTCTGCCTTTCTTACACCTTGTGGAACATCTACATTCAAATGCTGTGCAATAGCAGTCAAATCACATTTGCGTAACCTTTGCAAGTCTTTGAGGGACAAATCTGTCCTCTGAACAAATGCCTGAACATCCATTGTACTGATTGACATTGTCACACTGTATTACACACAATATACAATTGAACAATCAACTCAACTGATATTTTGTCTGTACCAATATTCTGGATTCCGGAACGTTCCAAATTCTAAGTTTTGGCTTAAATTCACTTCCCGGACACAAGCCCCCAATTTTGTTACGACCAAAATCACTCCGAGAATGATCGCACAAAAGAAACAATCAACTAATGTTCAGGCGGTTTATTAACGGTGATATTGTGGGTACAGACTGGTAATCGGCGTCACATCAATACAATAATGATCACGAGAAACAAATATAAGTCAGTAATGGAATCACTTACGTACACATTACACGCAATATCCCTGGAAATGTCCAAATACGATGCTTGATGCACAAATGAATGATCCGTGATGCACCGATGAATGATTCCTTCGACGTAACTCCAGAGGCGCAGGTTACGATAGTCCACGGTATAGATCCGGGGTAAAATCCACGAAATATGTCCACGGCGAAACGTGCAGAGTCCAAACGTTGTGACGACCACGTCCAGTTGATGCGTTGAATGATGATTCACTTAATAACGTTCAGCTAAGAATCCAGCCCATCACAGCTTTGCCATAGCAATGTCCGTTGACATTAAAATATGGAGTCCAATGAAGGCACATTAATTCTCTGCAGGCAAAATGTCTCCCAGGCCAAGTATCTCCACAAACATAACAGGTCAGCAGGTAACACAGGACTGACTATAACAAGTCGCTTCAGAGCCAGGAGTGACGTAACTCTCAGAGCAGAGGTGTTGGGTACTCTGCCTACTGCAGAATTTCTCTAGCTTATATACTATCTATTCACCCCTTCTAGCACATTCTATAACTCTCTCCAACCTACTAGCCAGTCTAAGTTCCAGGAAACCTGGATGACTCACTGCCTAACTATGTACAAAACATCACTGCCAAGAATAACTACCAATCACATTGGGCTACAGGGACAGTGCCTCACTCAGCCAAATATGTTAGCACTTCCCAGAACTTTCTGGAATGGGTGAAATCATTCTAGATTGAGTGAGCTATAATGTATTTCCTGTTACATGCATGTACTGTATAGCTACATTGTATACCACCTAGAAAATTCTCCACTGATCTGGTCAGCCTGTATGTACTATATGTATACCACATAGAATGTTCTCCATTAATCTGGTCCACCTGTGTACATACACATTAAAACAACCATGCATACAGTACATCATACATGTACATAACTACTAGTGTGTACATTTGTGACAGCACGGATGCACACACGCACTCACCTTTACTTTGTCTCACTTACAGTTACACTCACTTTTGTCCCAAAAGGAACTCTTGCCAAACTGAACAAAGGTCTAGACCTAACATAACCCCGGGTGCTCCTTGGAATTGTACACAGTTATCAAAGCCTAGGCCTAGTCCTATACAGTACTGTCCAACGCTTCGCGTTGCGTGGGGCTGGTCGCAGTTCTAGACTAGGTCCTAAGTTTTTAAATGTTAAGGATACGTAGGCTACTCTTCCGTGAGAACTCACACTTCACTGGTTACCTAGGCCTGGCTAGGTCTCTCGTTTGAGACTGATCCTAGATCCTCTAGGCTCTACGCTCTAGATCTATACTAGGCCCTAATTACTATTTTGGAATGGTGTATAGGAAGATCAAACTTTTTCTTCAATTCTAGCCAGTTTTGTGTGCCTGCCTGACCATGAGCAGGTAAAGAATAGAGAGAACTGGCAGAGCTCTGAAAGGAGTCAAGCAAGGTCACAATTCAAGGAGAAGGATGTGTGGTATGGTGGTAGCTCGCCGCTATCTATGTGCGAGAGGGCGACACAAAAATATACGTGTAGGACTACACAAAACCTGCTGAAGATAACGCATCTCTATATCAAATCCCGTGTTCAGCTAGGTAGCATTGCATGCATTTTATACCATCAATCTAAAATTTTCTTCACAAATAAGAACAATGGATGATAGCGTAGAACACTTCTCATCACTATAAATGGATAAATTACTCACGATTTTCTAAGAGTTGGAGCGGACGCTAGTAACTCTCTAACCATCAACAACTCTTTATTCTCTTGCCGAGTGATTCAAGAATTGCCGCGCCGACCACCTCGTCTGCAAAAGTATGTCCCGAAATGCTGCTCTGTGATTGGTTAAAACCACGGTTTCAGTTGAGTCCACTGTTTCAGACCACCCCAAACAGTTGACTCAAAATCGTGACGTAGAAGACTGCGGAGAAACCATGGTTTCTGCCGAAACCACCTTTGTGAATCGCAAGTTGAAACCATAGTTTCAAATCTGAGGTTTGAAACCATGGTTTCGAGCGAAACCACCTTTGTGAATTCGGGCCAATGAATCTGAACAAACAAAGAAAAATTATTTAAAAATCTGAACTTTCATAAATTTCATATACTTTACTATTAACAAATATTTCTGAAAAATCAGAACACTCTGAAATTAATGTGTTTTCTTTCAGTGAAAAATCTTAATATTCAGATTAAAAGTGAACAGTTGGCAGGTATGAATATGGAATGCTGATATGAGAAGCTTGGCAAAGTAATCAAACAAGTCTGACAGACTTAAGTTACAGAAATTAATGCATGCATGCTGTATATTTCATCAGCATATTTCTTGAATCAGGACTTAGAAGGCAAATTCAAGAGTGGTTTAATTTGCAATTGAGAACCACAGAAGCATTAGGCAAGAATGAGCAGACTTGCCTTGTCAACAGATACATACATTACATTTATGTGTTAGGGATAATACTCTGAACTTTTGTTCAGAATATAGTTTTGTTTCCTTTTTGAACCACAATATAAACCACAAGATCAGGCAATGCTGCATTTCTTTTTTACTTTTTTTTTTAACCTCACAACCTGTACACATGTACATAAAAGACGAAATCAACTACCATAAGTTTAAGTATTGTACAGTGCAGACACAATATAAACTGTGTTGACATTAAGGATTTGAAAGGGCCATGCTGCTGAAAAATTTGTGTGAATCCAAAGACTAATTGCATGCTCTACCTATCCTTACTTGTGCTAGTAGTATTATGTGTGCATAGTTACCTGCAAATTTGGGTATTTATTGTACTTTGTTTCGTTTTAAATTTTCTTGGTATCTATAAACAGAAAACCTTGCAATGACCTCGGAGATTGCCACCCCCCCCCCCCCCCCCCCCCCCCCCGAAAAGAAACATAACTAGAAATTTCGTGCTCGGCGGGTCGCGCGGCCGAGCACATGTATCCCCCGAACCCACAGCATCAAGAAGCAGACCCTACTGGATATACCTTTCATGTATAAAGACGGAACAAGTGAGGGCGCCATCACCAAAAACCATAGGCATCTTTGTCTTATCATAATACACCTTCATGCCAAATTTAAAGATTGAAGAACTGCAGCCAGTAGAGCGCTCACAAGCAGACCCTATTGAATTTACCTTTTCATGTATAGAGACAGAACAAGCGAGGGCGCCATCACCAAAAATAGGCCTCTTCGTCTTATCGTAATACACCTTCATGCCAAGTTTGAAGATAATCGAAGAACTGCAGCCAGTAGAGCGCTCACAAGCAGACCCTATTGATTTTACCTTTTCATGTATAAAGACGGGACAAGCGAGGGCGCCATCACCAAAAACAATAGGCCTCTTCATCTTACCATAATACACCTTCATGCCAAATTTGAAAATGATCGAAGAACTGCAGCCAGTAGAGCGCTCACAAGCAGACCCTATTGGATTTACCTTTTCATGTATAAAGACGGAACAAGCGAGGGCGCCATCACCACAAACAATAGGCCTCTTCGTCTAACCATAATACACCTTCATGCCAAGTTTGAAAATGATCGAAAAAATGATCGAAGAAGAACTGCAGCCAGTAGAGCGCTCACAAGCAGACCCTATTGGATATACCTTTTCATGTATAAAAATGGAACAAGCGAGGGCGCCGTCACCAAAAACCATAGGCATCTTTGTCTTATCATAATACACCTTCATGCCAAGTTTGAAGATGATCGAAGAAGAACTGCAGCCAGTAGAGCGCTCACAAGCAGACCCTATTCGATTTACCTTTTCATGTATAAAGACGGAACAAGTGAGGGCGCCATCACCAAAAACAATAGGCGTCTTCGTCTAACCATAATACACCTTCATGCCAAATTTGAAGATGATCGAAGAAGAACTGCAGCCAGTAGAGCACTCACAAGCTGACCCTATTGGATTTACCTTTTCATGTATAAAGACGGAACAAGCGGGGCGCCATCACCCAAAAAACAATAGGCGTCTTCGTCTAACCATAATACACCTTCATGCCAAGTTTGAAGATGATCGAAGAACTACATCCAGTAGAGCGCTCACAAGCAGACCCTATTGGATTTACCTTTTCATGTACAAAGACGGAACAAGCGAGGGCGCCATCACCAAAAACAATACAGTAGGCCTCTTCGTCTTACCATAATACACCTTCATGCCAAGTTTGAAAATGATCGAAAAAATGATCGAAGAAGAACTGCAGCCAGTAGAGCGCTCACAATCAGACCCTATTGGATATACCTTTTCATGTATAAAAATGGAACAAGCGAGGGCGCCATCACCAAAAACCATAGGCATCTTTGTCTTATCATAATACACCTTCATGCCAAGTTTGAAGATGATCGAAGAAGAACTGCAGCCAGTAGAGCGCTCACAAGCAGACCCTATTGGATTTACCTTTTCATGTACAAAGACGGAACAAGCGAGGGCGCCATCACCCAAAAAACAATAGGCGTCTTCGTCTAACCATAATACACCTTCATGCCAAGTTTGAAGATGATCGAAGAAGAACTGCAGCCAGTAGAGCGCTCACAAGCAGACCCTATTGGATTTACCTTTTCATGTACAAAGACGGAACAAGCGAGGGCGCCATCACCAAAAAAATAGGCGTCTTTGTCTAACCATAATACACCTTCATGCCAAGTTTGAAGATGATCGAAGAAGAACTGCAGCCAGTAGAGCGCTCACAAGCAGACCCTATTCGATTTACCTTTTCATGTATAAAGACGGAACAAGCAAGGGCGCCATCACCAAAAACAATAGGCGTCTTCGTCTAACCATAATACACCTTCATGCCAAGTTTGAAGATGATCGAAGAAGAACTGCAGCCAGTAGAGCGCTCACAAGCAGACCCTATTGGATTTACCTTTTCATGTATACAGACGGAACAAGCGAGGGCGCCATCACCAAAAACAATAGGCGTCTTCGTCTAACCATAATACACCTTCATGCCAAATTTGAAGATGATCGGAAAAGAAACGCAGCTGGTAGAGCGCTCACAAGGAAATCTCTGCTGCGGCGGCGGCGGACGCGGACGCGGCGCGACGAGGCCAAATCCATAGTATCCTCCGAACTCTGTTCGGGGGATACAAAAATCTTGATGTAGACAGATTTTTGTTTTGAAATACCGTTTCATCACCAAAACATATGTTTCTGAACACTGAAACTGTCTGTTGAAACTTTCTGAATATAAAATCGCCAGAGAATGGCTTTGCGTTGCTACTGTGACAACTAACCCCACCTGGGCAGACTTTGAGTCTGGGGCCATGTCCTGGGAAGCCACGCTGTGATCCATCAGCACCTTGTGGAGTTCATGGTGCAGGATGTGGTGCTGGAGGTAGTTTGTCTTCTCTCTCTCAAGACTCTCCCTGGCCTGGGGAAAGGATGTGGAGGGGAAAGCAGGGGAAGGGGTATAGATTGTGGGTGGAATGAAGACGGGTTAGAAAGTTGGTAGGCATGACTGAAGTGATTGCAATGAACAAACCTTATGTTGGGAGAACAACTGCAGCAAAACAGGATATAGCTTTCAGCTTGTAACACGCTACTGGAAAACATTTGTGAAACACAGCATCAAATAAGGCACTTCATGTCACTTTTTTTTTAATGCATTACGTTTGGGATATAATACAAGGTTGTATTATTCAAATTCATGAAATTCTTTTATCATGGCTACTACTAAAACACTGATCAATTCAGTGCTTTTTTACGTCCATTCAAGGGCACTTTGTCAATCAGCTGCAAAGGTTGTATTGTGTAGTGAAAGAGTTGTGGTAGATGTTGAGTGAGTTTGGCTTCAACTTCAGAATCAAGAGAAAATAAATTTCTTGCCCATGATGCAGTATCATGACCATACATACAACTGGACAGTACTTATCCATATCAGTACCACTGCATGATAGGATATAACCAGCCATGCAAGTATTTGTACCAGTTGACCACTTATTTCAGCATTCAAGCTGTCATCTCTGGCAAAAATATGTACTGTTGAAGAATGCTCTTAAATCATCAGAAATCATCATAAGTAGCTCTCCGGAGAAAGTTAAATCTCAAAATATTGCACACTGAATGTCTTAATCCTCTTGGCTGAATCAAGCTCTAAAACCTCGGAAACAGAAACAGACACATATTGATTTCTATATCAGATACCTCTAGTAATATGACACTAAACATATTTGCTTTAAGAACACAAAGGATACCCTTCCCAGGCTGAAATAAACCATCACAAGTTGTTTTCAGAAAGTCATCCTGTTCCTACACCGTGCTATCTAGAACAACCTTTGATGCAATCCATGACCATAGATCACATCCATCTGCAATTTGTTCATTTCTACCTCAAACAGCATAATTATGTAGCACTAGCAGCGATTGCTTGAATGCTACTTCACTTTGCAGTTTCAGATTCCCACGTACAAGTATAACTAGTAGCTCACATACAATTTTTTTTTTTCTGCAATGTTAATATTTTGCCCAGGTTTTTTTTTTTTAAATTTCAAATTGTGCAAATAAAAAGAGAAAATTGCAAATTTAGAAACCCACCCAAATTTTCCCCTCTGGTTACATGACTCACAAGTAAGGTTAGACAGAAATATCTGTCTGTCCAGAGGAGTTTTTTATTATTCTTTTAAACTTTTACGGCTCCTCCTCAGTATAAAAAAAGGGATTCTGTGAAGCCAGATGCAGTCTCCGTGGAACATACAGACAAAATACAGACCGATCTTTCGATCAAGTGTAAACAGGTGGTAAAGTACGATGTATGAGAGGGAATCCAGAACCTCTAGTATTCATAATAGGTAGTTATGTCATCTCCCCACTCACAGTCAGAATACATACTCTTCTCATCGCCATGGGGGACATGGGCAGGGGCAGATCCAGGAATTCTGTAAAGGGGAGGCCCCTTTACAAAATTAACGAGGGGCACATGAGCCCCCCCCCCCCCCATTTTTTCTCTTTATTTCTTTAGTTTTAACAAAAAATAAAGAGGGGGCGTACACCCGGCGCGCCCCACTCTGGATCCGCCACTGATGGGGGAACCAGCAGTTTCACACACCTGTTTGCATGACTCCTCAACATGTTTGGATGTTCCATCAGCTGTCAGATGCTGACCAAGAGCTTGCAGTAGATTATGAAGGCCTGGATTCTGCTCAGCGTCGCTGTCCATCAGATGTACCGGCAGACTCATGTTTACTATTAAATGTCAGACAGCATGGGGAAAAAAATAAACAAACAATGCCCAAACAATGACTTGACTTCTAGACTTCTAACAAAACTGAAAGATTGAACAAATGCACACTGCACTAGCGCTGGCAGTGTTCTGCTCTGTGGCTTGTCAAATGTCAGCAAACACTAAAACTTTAACGACTAACAACATGAACAATAAGGACCTTATTGTTAAGGTCGTAAATATCACTTGCAAATGCTATGAATCGAATCCTTGCAAACCATAAACCATCTGACAATTCAAAAAACTTTTGTTATGCCATCCAGACATAGACCTGGATCTATATGTTGGAAGTTGTACTTATAGGTTCTACATAGCAAAGATCTACATCTATTCTCGGTTTGCTTTCCTTTCTAGAACATTAGAATTTGTAGAAGTGGACATCATAAACATTGGCCTAATATACTCCTAGCTCCTGGCATTCTACAGTACAGCCCATGCATGGATGCATTGGCCATTTCGGCATTGCCAAACCACTACGAACATGACGAAGCTTGCTTTGTTGGCTTTGGCTCGAGTTGAAGTTGAAAGAAAGAAATCCAGACAGCGCGGGCGCGGCAAGATCTTGATCTCTCAAATCTGTTGCTTACCTTTGATCACCTTATTGTTATGGTAATCCATGATATTCATTGGTTTCCTGGACGCCGAAAGTGAAAGTACACAAGTCCGCCTCTGCAGCATGCAGCATGAAAAGGCAGCATCCCGATAAGATCAAGACCATCCGGCGGGGCGGGTTGGTTTGCGGGAGCGAGTGCGTGTCGAGCGAGCGCTTGTAGTATAAATGCAGGGCTAGCGGTTCGGGTTTTCATTTCACGCGCGTTATCATTCAAATAGTCTATCATACAATCCCTAGCTTTGGGAAACAACGTTTGGAGATATGTCCAAGAAATCAGCATCAAGTGCTTGTTCCTCATTTCAACTTTATTTCATAACGAAATGATAGATAATTAAATCTGCATAATAAAAAACTAAGATTTTTTATTTACATTCTCCTTTCCAGCATGATCTAAATTTAAGATATTTATTATTGCTTTGAAACTAGACTAAACACAATCATCTTCCTAATTTTATACACAACGATGGGCGAAATTTTGTACACTGTACAACAACCCAAAGAGATTAACACAGAAAACTCTCAGTGGGTATGTCTTGTAGAACTCTAGTTTAATATTGGCAATGTCATTTACCAAAAAGGGATGGTTTATGCATTCAAAATGTCAAAATGTCTGATCACCATTTTTTTTTTAATCATCTCAGTGTTTGAAACTGGGAGACTTTTATTTCAAGTGTGTAAATGAAAAGCAAATACAACTAATATATATGTTTACTTCAGTTCAATGTGCATCTCTCGCATCCCCCAGCCTCTCTATCTCATACTAGTATTCGATAAGAGAAGGAATCTGAGGTGACTTACCTCCATGATAAGTGTGAAGTCAAAATCAATACAGCAATGGCCCAGTGGTCTGGGGCCCAAAATTCTAAAAAGGCCATTTTTTTTTTTTTTTTGTGACCCGATCAGGTACTTAAAATTCAAAGTGAATTTTTATATTTCCTTGTATTTCAAGCCAGTAGGTGCCTAGTTTTCTTTCTTGGGACACCAGATCGAATGTCCCTCAAAAATCTTAGTGGCCCACTCAAGTCACAAAAGAAAAAAGTTAGTGTTGAGCCCTGAATGATATGTTGTTTTATTCTACAGGCCTATGTAGGGCCTAGGGACCTACTGAGATAATTATTCTTATTATGACGAAGATGATCTGTTCGCATATCTTTACGTCTGCATTTATATCTGCACTGTATATAATTTTTTTAAATATGAAAATTAATCTACACATTTTTTTTAATTAGCATTAACAATAATAAAACAAAAAAACTGCACATATGCACTTGCACCCTAACTCACTTTTGCACTGATGCATTTTGTAGCTACCCTACTCGGTCATACAATTTAATATGTATTGAATGATTTGTAAAGAAATATAAGCCATATGCTTTTCCAGAGGCCACCATCAAACTCAAGCTTCGTGGCTGCATTTTGTATAATTTGATGGAATAAGCAATTATTTCCCAATTGTGTTTGTATGATTATAATTCAGATATGCAATATTTCATTATTGATACATTAAATATGATTATATTCATATTCATTTTGTGTTGGATATAATGTGATTAGTATTGGAAAATTGATTGTTACATTGTATATAGGCTACTTTGTGAGAAATGCAGAAATAAATCAAATCGAATCAAATCAAATCAATTGATGTGATCTATTTTTAATTTGATCATCACAGTGACATCTTCTTTGATCTTACAATTTCTGTTAAATTTCTCAGTTCTTCAGAAATAAAATGTAGGCACTATTGATAAGTTTGATTCATAGACATGATAAAGGTTGTAACTTAAAGTAGAATTGTAAAAAAGAAAATCAAATTTTTCTTAAAAAAAACATTAAATGCGCGAAGAATTATGAAAATATTGTACAAAGCTACTGAAGCAACAAACAAAGCTGTAGTTCCTATTACAGACCTTTTTGTAAATTTTGAAAATTGATACAAAAGAATTGAACTTAGTATAAATGACCAAAGCAAATATAATAGGTTATTATTAGTATAAGTGTTCATATGCTGATAGTGAATTTACCAAATCTTTCTTGTCACTTTTCAAAATGAAATATTTCTCATATATTTTCGTCTCTCATATCAAGTATCACATCATTCATAACAATTTATTTTTAGGGCCTATACCTGCAGGGCATACAAATAAAAAACTAACAAACAAATAAAAACTGAATGCACCATGTATTGAAATACAAATTGCTGTTATGAAAGAATAAAAAGTATACTTTCATAAACTGCTCAGATTACTAGTACAGTATTTCATCAGTGAGTGCTTCTAGAGAAAGTTTTCTCACCCGGGTACCCATCCCCTAAATAAAAAAGAAAGGAAAGCTCTAGTAAACAAAAATGCTGCCACCATCATTTCCGATCTACAACTATCGATCACCAGTTCGATTGCATACAATCATAACAGACGTTAATTTTAGATTCGAGTAAAGTAATAGGAATCCTCATTAAAAGTACCTTTACTTTTATTAAAATCTTTTCATTTGATTGTATTCTTTTATTAGTGATAATACAGAGGCTTCATTTTATTTATTATATCATTTTGCTGTGAAGATCTTGCATATTATGCGAATCATATCACGCTAATCCAAATCGGCAACGTCTATCTCAATTACTGCAATATGGCACCTCACTAAGGTGCGCGAAACTCCTATCTAAATTACCGAATATTATGTTGGATAAACCCTATTTTTTGTTAAAGATCGGCTTATAGTTTTCTACAGTATCTACGAGATCAGCCGGGGGACTTTCCAGCCCACTTGGTGATCTACAACCTGAAAGAATGAAATAATGAATCTGGATTCCCTGTCGCTGGCCTTGTCTCAGATTACCAATCTTGTGGCCAATCTCACCAAGAAAAATTACAAGCAAAGTGTTGGGGAAATCTCTCGCGTAAGTGAATTATTTGTTCTACCCGTGACTTACTTGGATTTTTGTTTTATCCAGTTGTGGTGCAGTTTTGTTCGTTACTTTGTTGAAAATATGTAAATTACGTCTCGAGAAAGACATTGCAATTGTCAGATTGTGCGTGTAATCCATTCACCGTACAGAGCGCAGCGCACTGCACCATTAATTCAAGGCGTCTCATCATCTGACCACTCGACTCGCACCATTGCACAAGACACCACTGGCATTGCATTGGCCATTGCCATTTATTTATTGCCAATACCTGCCATTGGTTGCATTTTGACGTTGTGGTGCACTGACTGAACTGAGCTTAGTGAGACTGAGAGTGAAGCCAAAGCAAGGCAATTGTGCACTTTACGGCCCTATATTATCGGTGTGAGATTTTAGTACTTTACCCTAATCATGGCACAAGGCAAGCAGTTGATTCGGCAGCATGTGTGTTACTGTTGTGTTCATGTATGGAGGTGTATCCTATTACCGAACGATTTTTGTTTTATTGCTCCAAACGGGCAACATTATGCAGTAATTCAGCCAAAAATATCCTTATAGATAATTGAAATGCTGATGACTTTAGCTGTAACGAAAATACTTGAAAAATAAGCCAACTTCTAGAAAAAATCCGTATTTCAAATAACCCTTCCACAAAAATTGTCTCTTTTTACCGACGCAAATCGTATTGTATTACCGAACGTGCGCCCTCTGTATGGGGAAAATTGTACATTGCATTTTCGGTCAATGTTTATTAACGCAGGACAACGAACATCGAAATCTTAGCAATTATTATGTAAATTTGAGGTAAATTACGTTTTGTTTTGTTTTTTGCTGCAGTTTAGCAATTTTCGGCACTGGCTTCCCCTGTGAGATAACAGCGCGTAGTGCAATGAATGCGTATTCGAGTTGTTGTACGCGCTCCATTGACAAAGTACGCGTTCGGTAATAGGATACCGTTCGGTAATAGGATACCTGACTATACTGTGCTGAACTGTGTGCATGTGTGTGAGATTTTGCATTCCATGGGATGCAGTGTGTGTGTGTGTGTGTGTGTGTGTGTGCAGTGTGTGAGTGTGCGTAATGATTACTGACTTCTTTTCTTTAGATATTTTTGAGTTCAGAGATAAGTATTGTGTATATAAAATATATATGCAGGTATGTGGATATGTATATTGTGTGTATGATATGTGTATGTGCATGCATGTATTGTGTGTATGCAGCATATATCCTAAGCATAATTAGCATAATTATTATGTTCTGAATGCGAGCAGAAATAACCGTGTGTTGTGGTGAGTGAATGTGTGTGCAGGGGGTGTGGAAGTGTGTTTTAAGTGGATGTGTGTGTGTGTGTGTGTGTGTGTGTGTGTGTGTGTTTAAGCGGATGTGTGTGCAGGGTGGGTGTGTAAATGGGTGGGTGGATGAAAGGTGGATGAGATGAGAGGTGGATGAGAGGGAGTGTGTCTGTCTCGGGTAAGGAGGTGGATGTAGTGTAGAGGGTGGGGAGGTGGTTTAGAGATGAGAAGGACGTTTTTTTTTTGGGGGGGGGGTTTAAAGTTTAAAGTTATGAGTAGTTGAGGGTTGGGTATGGTGGAAAGGTGGGAATGAGGGTGGTTTATGTTGTTGTTGTTGTCATCGTTCTTTTGATATAATAGAAATTTCATTTCCTGTTTTTTTAGTGTTTGGCTAAATTGCTCACAAATGCATATATGAATTCTGCTTGTTTGTTTTGTAGTTAAAAAGGAATGATCGGATAATTCATTCTATTTCCTCTCTTCTGTTTGATATCTGCCTTAAAATGAATTGAATGATTTTTCTTGTTTTATGGATTATGGATTATGTCTCATAACTGTAGGAATATCTACATGATTTATGACAGATGTTATGTAGAATGTGTGTAATTTTTTTTGAATTGTTATATTCTCAAAGGAAATGGAATTAATAAAAAGATCACTGAAAACAAAAAAAAAGTAATGAAAGCACTTACGGTACGCCACATGCATGGTTGCTTTAACGCCCTTCCCGGCCCTGCGTGGCGTGATTGAGAAGAGACAAACAAGGTGTCGTGCATTGGCACACAACGTGACAGAATGCAACCAGTGGTAAACTTTCGTCCTTCATTCATGATTTTCTTGCATGAGCGGACACTTCATTTCAGAATAACTTTATTGCATTGACACTCTAGTCTACACTACACACAATCAATGAGCAGTTTATGCAGTGCATGTACATCATGTGAATTTACACATTATTATATGCAACTTTAAGAATGCGGCAGCGCAGCTCAGTTCAATCAGTCATTTGATCTGAGTAAAATGAATGCAGCTATTGAGGGTAAGGCAGTGCAAAACAATGTGCTAGTGGACTTTCGCACCATGCATGTTTGGATATCAATCGATAAAGTGGTGCACCATTTCATCAATTGATTTCCAAACATGCACAAACTCATCCTGCTCTGAATATTATAACACCAAGAATATTTGCTTCTGAGTGAGACCAGAGTCCAGTAAAAGTGGAATATTCACCATTTTGACACTTTTACACATGTCAGAATAGCTTGATCGCAGCGGCTCTTGCTGCAATGCATACAAGCAGGCGGTACAGTATGATTGGTGAAACACGTTCACAGCAGCACAGAACAGACGGTCGTCTAATCTGAATGAAGTGATCACAGAAAGTTTTTCTTTGGTATCTTTTCTTGAGGTAGCTGTTGATGATGGAGGTGGGGGAGGGGGTTGTTGTTCAATGATTTGTGTGTGAATGAATTAAGAATGTGAAAATCTTGAGTATGGTGATTCCAAAAGCATAGAAGACTTCAAATTATAGAAAGACAAAAGTGAGAGGACAGAGTAGACAGACCAAGAAGGAGAAAAGAAATGGGTTGGCATAAATTCAATTTAAAAAAAGGAGAGGTAAAGGGGAAAAGGAAATGTATAAAAAAAAAAGAAAGTACTAGAGAGAGAAACCTGGGAAAAAAATAAAACATTACAAAATAAGAAATGGCTTGAAAATGAAAAAAAAAATTACAAAAGAGAAAAAGAAACTCATATAAAGGAAAAAAAGGAGCTCGATCGATAGGTTTGAAAAGAAAGGAGAACAAAAAGATCAGAATGAAAAGGGGAAAAGGAAAAGATGGAATAGTTTCAATAGAATGGAAGAGAAATTAGATTTAAAGAAAGGACAGATAATTAAGTAGGAAAGAAATAGGATTATACAGGTTGAAAATGAAATAAAGAAAAAGAAACAGTGATCAGCACAAAATGAAATATTGAATACATTCAGATCAAGCAAATTACTGTTTTTGCATGTGCTGAACATATATTCGTACTGTACTGACTGCTTGTGTGCAGAGCTGCATTTCAAGTCATTGTTATGCTTGAAAAGTGTAAAAACATAACTTCCACTACACTTTGTAGACTCAAATGTCATTTATCTTTAATAAGTTCTTACACATTTAGATTGAGTTATTTTGCATGTTTAGAAATCATTTGACAAGGTGGTGCAAAAGTACATTAGTGCCAAAGACTCAAGTACATTAGTGCCCAAAGCTATCACACCATGTTTTCCTTTCCTTGTAGGAGTGGTGGCTACCAGTAGAACATCTAGATATCTATAGCTTCTGGAACAAAAATTCATGGAGCGACAGATGTGTTAAAAAGAGGAAATCAGTCTAAAATTTGCTATAATCCAAGCTTGCCAAGTCAAAATTTCATCTCCACCTTGAGACCATACACCATCACCATTGCATGCAATCCAGTAGGAATGGTAGATTGTAATTATTATCTCTGCCAAGGAAGGAGAGTATGTTTTCATCACTGTTGGTTTGTTTGTGCATTTGTCTGTGTGCAAGATAACTCAAAAGTTGTGGACAGATTTGGATGAAACGTGCAGGAAATATTGATAATGACACATGAAACAGACGATTAAATTATGGTACTTTGTATCTGGGATTTTTTTGTTTGATTTGATGGATACTTTATCTTTTTACAGATAGGGTCAATAAACTTGGGAGTTCAAGCTGAGCATATTTAAGGTTTGCATGTACGTGCTCTAAAGCGTGTGCCCTGCTTGGGCAAGGTGCCATGCAGCTGGAAGCTGATTGTGTAAACAAAATACTTCTAAATTGGGAAATTTGATGATTTTTAACATGTGGGATGGGTAGAAATTAGCTGCTTGGAGGAAGTCTGCGCTGTCAGAGTGCTTTTCTAGTTCAATATGAAATGATGTGTGCTGAATGATATGTTGATTTGGTATAAAAGATGCATACCCACTTGCTACTGTAGGAAATAGGTATGACACAAAAGATGAAAAGACTTTCTTATGTCCCTCCCCCCCCCTAATTTTGCCACTCCACTCTACACTACAGCCTGTACATGTACCTTACCCTTGTTACCTACATTGTATGCACACACATTTGGCTTGTAGGCTGTTGTCGGGTGTATCCCTGTGCTGTTGTACATCCATGCATGTAATTGTAAGCTAACCAGGGTAGGGCACATGTAGTATGGAGCAGTATGGCATAATAAGTTGTTGTTTTTTGTTTTGTTTTGTTTTGTTGTTTTTTTTTTGGGGGGGGGGGGAGGGGGGCAGGGAGGGGGAGGAAACAAGGAAGTCTTTGTAAAAAAGCCTGTTGTCACCTGGAACAAAGGGCAATTTGGCTCCTGATTTAATCTCCCATGGCCATGAACAGTTGTATATAACACCAAGAATGTTGTGCAACCCTCCCAATTTTTGTGAGGGATGACTGGATGAATGAGGGATAATAATCTCAATAATGGGTCTGGGAATGATTCTGTCAGTTTTCGTCAATAGGAGAAAAATAATGTCATTACGAGAGTTTCTGCTATATGCAAGCAACAGGTAAGCTGGCATGTTTGTAAAATTATACAGTGTACATGTAGGTGCTGTCATAGAGATTTGTTGAACTTTGCCTTGTCAATACCATATCGCCATGAATAATGTCTTCTGCTGTTGTACAATGTGCTAGAGTTTGAATTTCAAATTCACAGACATGAATTACTTAACATCTGTAGGAGTACGGCTTGTGAGAAATTTTCATTTTTTTTTCATTTCATTTCATCTTGGATTTTGTTGATCCCTATTATGTGTTTACTTTAACTCCCAAGTATACACAATGTGTGTAAGCTATACAGTGTAATTTATAAATCAGTGTCATTGTGTGAACATTGTTGTGTTGTGAAGGTCTGCATGGTTAAGTACAAGTGTAGATTAGGGGAAAAGGTTTGCGGTAACACCACAGTGTTACCGCAAACCTTTTTCCCCATTGTCATTGTGTACAAACTGTACCTGCACAAGGTACAGGTTTTTATTGATAAATCATGAAATGAAATCAATAAGTTTTTGATATATACACTGTAGGGGAAGGGATTGCAAAAATGGAGATATATTTGCATTCATTTGAAAATGACAAATCCGTGCAGATTTAAGTGAAAATTGACAGTTATTTAAGTTACAACTGTGGCATAGAATTTTGGCATGCCATAATGTAGGATGTATTCGCTATTTCCAAGGCAATAAAAGAGTCATGGTGCATACACCTGTACCTATGGATATCATATTGTTTGCTGTATACGGACTTATTTTGTTTGTGAAAAGGTGTAACTTCATATTAAAGGACAAGTCCACCTTCATATACATAAGGATTGAGAGAATGCAGCAATATATTAAGTAGAACACATCAGTGAAAGTTTGAGGAAAAACTGACAATCCGTTCAAAAGTTATGAATTTTTAAGTATCTGCGCAGTCACTGCTGGATGAGAAGACTGCTACAGTGTATGATGTCATATGTGTACCATGATATAAGGAAAATGAAAAGAGAATTTCACAAAACTTTAAATTTTGAATAAAGTGCAAATTTCTTCGACTTGTTACTGACGTGTATGTTAAGGGTAATGTTATTCCCCCTGCCCTCTGAAAGAGAGAAGTCCAGTGTTCTTTTGTTATGCGAGAAAAATGGAAATACATGTATATTGAATTTTCTTTATTCTTTCTGTATATCGTTGTACACATGTGACATCACAAGCTATAGTAGTCTTTTCATCCATTTCATGACTGAGCAGAAACTTTAAAAATTCATAACTTTTGAACAGATTGTCCGACTTTCCTTAAACTCTCACTGATGTGTTCTTCTAATATTGCTGCATTCACCGAACCCACATGTCTATGAAGGTGGACTTGTCCTACATTGTATACATGTAAGTTTTTTGTCTTTTCATCCTGAGAGGGCAGACCTCCTCCAAGCAGTTTCACCCATATGCAGTGTACAATATACTGAAATTCATCCCATTTCCCAATGGTAAAGAAGCCTTTCTATTGTCTAGGAGTCTATCTCATCAGCTCACTGCATGTTGCGCCTTGAGCACGCACAAAGTGCATGTACAGTATGCACAGAGTGCATGATACGCACACCTTGAGTACGCATGACTTGAACTCCCTTGAATGTTGGCCCTCTATTTGCCAGTGATGAACCTTCAAAAAAATGAATTAAAAAAAAAAAAATTCTGGATCCAGTTGTTGGTCTGGATCATGACCAAAATTTAATAATCTGTTCTTTTGTGTCATCATTAACTTTTCCTGTAAGTTTCATCCAAATCTGTTCACACAACTTTTTCAGTTATTTTGCAATTAGGCAGACAAACCAATACCGGCAGAAACGTGTATCCTTCTTGGCAGAGGTAATAATTAATCTTGTCACAGATGTCACAGATGCACTGGGATTCCTCGGTTCCATTGTTCGCATGTCGCATTTCCTGTACAATTCGATGGATTTACAATTGTATTTGTTTGCTTTTAGCTTGTCAGTTTCAAAGAATTAAAAGTTTGTAAACTTTACAGACACATGTGGTCACTAGAGTCATGGTTCACTACTGCAAGGCTTCAATGTACTGGTCACATGATGGAAAGCGAAGAAATCTTCAACAAAAAAATACTCCCAGTGGATAAAGACAGAATTTGACATGAGTGCATATTCAGTGTGACAAGTTTGTCCCCGGAGCTATCCCATAATGCATCTAAAACGCTGCTCTGCGCACGGCACCTACACTGTAGATATTGACAATACCGAGAATTTCAGTTATGCTGTTCTTGACTTCAGTGTTAAGCTATAGTCCTCAACAGTATGTTCACACTGAACATGAAAAAAAAAAAATGAAAGTTTACCAATGACATTATGTCTTCTTACAAACACTGTGTGCTATTGATATTGACCTTGTGCAACTGCAGAGTGTATGTATTTTAGGTACAGCTACAAATTGTGTACAATTAATTAACAATCAGTTTCCTTTTCTTGCCTTTCTACTTTGTACATGTACTGTACCTAACATGAAAGCTTAAAATGATTGATAGGTGTTTATGATTTCATGGACATGTTGCTTATTGTGTATTCCCTGAATTTTGTTTGCGCTTTTCAGCTCGTCTCTCAAAACGGGCCAGAGGCAGACAGGCACTTGCTGCGCTGCCTCTTCTCCTACGTGGACTTTGGTGATGGTAAGACCAGCAGTAAAGACTTTCATGAGGTGAGTACCACTGTCATATACCATGGGGTATTATTCCCACAAATTATACGGAGGAGTGGTCTAAAGGGTCCCTGCAATCCAAATGTATGTTGACCTCCATTGATGCCTTTTGGTCTGTACATGTGCAGCTGTAACTACAGTGTAAATCACTAATTATGATGCTTGATGAAAATATGCGTCATATATATATTTCAGCATTCATTTTTTTCTCTGCACCCTGTTAATCCCCACCTCTAAAAAATCATCTGGGTCATTTTTATTCATATTCCAACTACATAATTGTACATTGAAGTAGTTGACATCGTCCTCCATTGAGTCCAGTAACGCTTGAGCTGAACAATAGACACAGTTACAACGAAGACTGCATGTGCCTTACCATTCATTGCTGTTATTACCTCCACTTTAACTCACAACAACATCACAATCACATGTTCTTTTTTATGCAGATGTTTCTGACAAATTTTTGGTGTAGCAATGAAAGGTACAATGTAGGGCACATTATAAATGTGTCTAATGTCCGGCTCAAGCATGACAAGAAGATGATGTTACATGATATATTTGTATGTTACATGTATCATCTGCCAGAGGGGGAATCACTTTGTTTTACTTTGAAAGGGGATGATGTTCTCATTCTGTCAGTCTGGTTCTTGAGTGGTAAATCAGCAACATCAAGCTAAAAAAGTCCTGATTCGCAAAATAACATGTTTGATGCCATGTGTAAGATCACCACATCTCAGAAGAAGGAATATTTGCAATGTTTTGTTTCCCAATTCCTGTCAGTCAGATTAATGAAACATAGCACTACGATAGAGTGTTCTAAATATTATGTACATACATACATGTCGATGTGACTATATCTGTATGCATCTGTACTGTATGCATGTCTTCAAGTGGAGTTTGGACTCATTTCCGCTAGTCACAAGAATTGTACATATTGTTTCCAAGTTCCTGTCGTTTCCATATACAGTATATACAGAAATGGTATCAAATAAAATAACTTCCTATTACAGAATGCATTAGTCTGCGTGAAGTCAACTTTATACTGTCCTTGATTTGAGAAGATATTTAATGCCACTTGTAGCATACAGAGTGTACAGCTGTACGTGTGTTTTGACATGGGTTGCAGTGTTTACCTGCATGTTGTGGAAGTTGCTGTAGATTTGCTGTAAAGGTATTGGTAATTATTTGACATCAAAGGATTGTGTCAGAGGAAAAAAAAAATACATGTCTTTGACTTACTACCTACAATTTTATATAAAACTTGAATATCTTGTTGATTGATATGGGATGGTTTAGCTGCCAAAATGTTTTAAATCGGTGAGGCTTTGGACACTAACAAAGTCCAAGTTACTAGCAAGTCAGCTGACAGTACATTGGTGCATAGTGCTTTGATATGCCTACAGAGGTGAGGTACATGTATATGTAGGTGAGTAGAAAGTTATTGCTAGTAGAAGTTAATATGCTCATACACTGTATGACGTGTCACCACAGAGAACTACAATTGTAGCATAAACTCAATTCATTATGTTTGAGTTTGATGGTGTATTTTTTTTTTCATATTTGTGTTTTGATTCAATGTTTATGTCTACAGACTCAGCTGCTGATACAGGAGTGCTCTGCTCTGATTACCAAACCCAATTTTGTCTCTACTCTCTGCTTTGCTATCGACAACCCTCTGCATCAGCAGAAGGTAAGATGTTACACTGTCCCTAAGACATTGTCCCCAAAATCAGATCAATATCTTTGTTTGCTTGTTTTTTGTTTTTTTTTAGTTCTCTGAATGTTGTCTTCAGACTACAGATTCAAATATGAAATATGGTGCTGGGATAGGAGGCTGTATTGATTTTATTTCCATGCTGTTATAGTCCTTTAAATCAATGTGTATACTACTTTTTTTTCTTTTTTTTTCATGGACAGTTTACATAGAACAAGAAAACGTCAAAGTAGGCTGTCCACAAATATAAAATTACCATTGCCTAGCCTTTTTAGTAAAAGAAAGAAAGAAAGAAAATATGAACAGCTGTATAGGACAGGTGGTCGCTGTAGACAGGTGGCAGTTAAGGCAGATTTGACTGTGTAAGATGAACAGAAAAGGGCTTTACACTGACTATTAGTCCTTACCATGCAAAACTAGTGTGAAATTACTCCTGTACACAAGCCACAGTCATGTTGTTTGCCAAAGCAAGCCTAGACTCAGATGCTGTTAAAAGCTACAGTATGGTCAGAACAAATTGCTGCATGTTTATGGGAAGGTGATGCACAAATTAGGATGTGCACAGGAAAAAGTATCAGGCATGTATGCCCACAGAAAAACAAAAACAAAAAAGAAATTTGCATTGCATGTACTTTGTAGGCAGTAAAACAAGTGCAACCTGTATGTGCTATTAACTTAGAGTGGAAGTTGATAACAAGAGAAAAAAGATTACCTACATTTGAACGTTAGGAGGTCAGTGCAATGACACTTACTGCTTTTGGCAAATTTCCCCCAAATGGGCAACTTGGGCAATAGGGAATGATCTTCTTGGTTATGTTGTTATGAAGTCATATTTTGGTCCATATTCTTGTTATTTGTGTGTTTGTGTGTGTGTGTGTGTGTGTGTGTGTGTGTGTGTGTGTGTGTGTACATGTATGTGTGTGTATGTATGCAACTTGTGTAGTTTCACTTTGTCCTAATTCTCATATTTCCCTGTAGACTGATACAGATTAATCAACAACTATAATCTGACACATTTGTAAAGATGGGAGAAGTTGATTACTTCATGTGCCTGAGGGAAAAGTCAATTTTTATATGATATGGTATCTAAACAAAGAGGATTTCTTTTAGAGTGGTAATGTGGTCATATGATCATGATAGCAATAATGAAACTTTACAGATTGTCATGATAGATGACTTTGATAACTCAAATTATCTTTACCGTAGTTTGTATGACCCTACTCAAGCAGTCACTGATCTTTGATTATGCTGTTTCGATTATGAAACTCTTGCTAAAAGAGGTGTGTTCGTATTTCCAGGCAATTTCATCACGGGCAGGCAAGATGAGAGAAGATTGCCCAATTACTTGATCTCGAAAACAGTCTCTCTGCAGCTGTCGTGATAAATTACAGACTAGTTGAAGATATTCGTCCAGACATTCTGTCTCCATAGAGTGATTGGAATTGGTGTATTAGATAAAGCTGCAGGTAGGGACTGGGGATTGGTATGTGCTTGATCTGACATGAGTTATTAATGCTGATTACAGTGAGGCATCTAATGATACAGTTGTATATTATAGACTAACATTCTGTGGCCAAGTGCCCAGATGCCTAGCTGCAATGTGTTGTGCTTCTATGTGTGTGTGTGCACATTTGTATCTTTGCCTTGCAGAGTCTCAAACCAAGCCCAAATTTCTTCACCCAACTGAGCAAGATCCTAAAACTGACTTCGGTTCAGGAAGTCGTGTTTGGTCTAGCTCTGACGCATTCAGCCAAAGCAGATATCAGATCATTAGGTGAGTGATTCATGTGTGTGGTGTGGTGGCTGTGTGCCTGTCATGTGATTCAGTGAGCACAGCCATGTTGAGCTGAACGGTGAATGCATTGCAGACTGACGGATGTGTAACTCTCGAGGCTGCATGTGTAATAAGCTTTGTGAAACTGATGTGACACTCTTGAATATTGTCAACTCATATTGTAGTGATATACAAAGTTAATTCTCATACTAAGTGACAGACAGACAGTGCAGTGTTGTCTACTGCAGCTGACTGACACTGATTTTGTGGAATGTTTACATCCTGTTTTAAGATTAATAAATGCTACATGTATGCATATATGACTGTCAATGATGTAGTAAAGTTTATCTTGTCATGCCTGTATTAAATTCTTGCAGACATGTATTAAAGGCACAGTTTGATAATGCTTCGAGTTTGAAAATTAGCTACATGGTCCTACAATTGTAACATGCTACAAGGATGGATAAAATTAGGTTGGAATGAAACCATGATGAAGTGGCAGTTCAAAATTATTGCTTAATGTTAGAAAAATCAGAAATCTGTTAGTGACCAAATTTACCATACATTATTCATCATTTTCCCTAAACATTAGTTTTGATTTTTAAAAAACTTTGTTGGTATTTGTTTGAAGATTATTATCTGGAAATCAGCAGCGTATTTTTATACAATTTGTGTATGTTCGATGATTGCAGTTTTAAAAATCCATTTGTATATCAGCATTTTAGCTAGCTGAATAAAGTTTGACAAGCTTGTAACTGAGCTACCAAAGTTTTATATAGTGTCCTTAAAAGAGCTGTGCTAGTCCGTCATGAAAAAGTTATATACTGCAGTCTTCTTCTGTTTTTTGTTTTTGTTTTTGTTTTTGTTTTTAAATGCCATGCTGTTGTCGTTTTGTCATCTTGGACTATAAGTGTTATTTTATGGACAGACAGAGTATGTCATATCAGCTTTTTAATTGCAGGATTTACTAGAGTATTGTAACTTTTGTTGTTGATACCGCTCAGTCATTAAAAAGGTCACTGCCCTACATGATGCCATGTATTTAAGGACAGCAATAAATGAAAAAGTTCATGGACAAAAGAAACATCAGCCAAACGAGACGAGCAATAAAAATATTGCCTCTGTCTGGATGCTAATAAATCATCTAACTGTCAGACTGGCTCCTTACAATTGTTGTCAAAGTAGTCATGTGAGTTTGCTTCATTTATTATAACGATCATGATGTATGTTTTAGCTTAAAGGACAAGTTCACCTTCATATACATGTGGATTGAGTGAAGGCTACAATATTAGCAGGACACATCAGTGAAAGTTTGGGGAAAATCCGACAATCCGTTCAAAAGCTATGAATTTTTAAAACATCTGTGCAATTACTGCTGGAGGAGAAGACTACTACAGTGTATGATGTCACATGCGTACAACGATATAAGGAAAATAAAAAGAGAATTTAACAAAACTGGACTTTTTGAATAAAGTGCACATTTCTTCTACTTGTTACTGATTTATGTTAGGGGTAATATTATTCCCCCTGACTTCTGAAAGAGAGAAGTCAAGTGTTCTTTTATTATGTGAGAAAAGTGAAAATATCTTGAATTTTCTTTATACTTTCTTTATATAGTGTACACATATGACATCACAAGCTATAGTAGTCTTCTCATCTAGCCGTGACTAGGCAGAAACTTCAAAAATTCATAACTTTTGAACGGATTGTCCGATTTCCCTAAAACTCTCATTGATGTGCTCTACTAATATTGCTGCATTCACTCAACCCACATGTCTATGAAGGTGAACTTGTCCTTTAAAGGTCTGTATATGTACACAGATTGTTACAAAGTCGGTTTTGCAGTTTGGGGTTATTCTGCAAGAGTGAGTCGAGAATATAGAAGGAAAAATCAGTATGACAGTGATGATATAGTTGTTGATGATATGGTTGGTGATGAAACGGTTGGTTGATTTTGATGTTACAGCACTCCAGTTCGTCAAGCAGAAGCTACCTGAGCTCCTTAGTGCCTACATAGATGCTGGTAAGTCTCACTTCCAAAGACCACTTTCATGTGACAGATTGTAATCATCACAACATAATGAAGATTTTAGTTGCTATAGCAACACATCAGTTGCACACAACTGACTGGCTGTAATGTGCTTGTGAAATGGGGCCCATGAGATGGTTAGTAACATTGGCTTGGGAAATTAACTTTCCATTGTGTACCTTTAGGGAGGTGACTATATATCTACTATGCAATAAGCCTTTTGTCTGTTACATCTGTTACATTTTATAACTGATGCTCAATTATTAAGATGTTTACTTTCATCTGTGCATGCTGTGTTTGCTAGGTGAGGTTGGTGTTAAGTGGAGGTGTATGTTACCGTGAGACATGTTATCTACTGTATCTTTTCTGTTTTCACTGCACTTCACTGCATGGTGCATCCATACATTTGTAGATTGATAGTCAAACACATGAGATGACAGTAGATTTAGATTTGTTATCCAGGTGACTTTGTAATTGAAATGATGATGTGGTTAATGATGATGATTGATGTTGCTGTTGATGATAAAAATGATTTTGACTTTTCTCACAGAATATTCTAACTGTGCGGACATTCAAAGCTAGCAGACAGCATGCAAACATAATATCTCATTCACAGTGAAGATGAGGATGATGATGCTGATACTGATAACTTTTTCACTGAGCATCTTACATTTGCCCAAATGAACCTGCTGGGTTATTCCATGCCAGCAAGAGAATCATTGCATCATCAGGGCCCTGGCTTATAAAACTTGTGATAGAAATCAATCAATCACAAATCTCTTGAAAGCTGCAATAAATCGCAACCTGCGATTGATTGAGTGCAGTTCTCCGTCTCAATTTCAATCAGAACTTTTTTATAAGATGGATTTCCATTCAATCATAAAGTTGTGATTGATTTGTTTCAATCACAAGTCTTTATAAGACGGGCCCCAGTTCTTCTGACAATTACCATAATAATACTTTGTCCTCTTTTCACTTCATTTATACTCTTATATGTAGACAGTAGTAGTAGGAGTTCAAACCACTTTTTTTTTTAAATGATGATGACAGTGATAATACTAGTGATAACTTTTTCACTAGTCATGTTAAAGGTGTATTTCCTGCATAATTAGGAGAAGAGATGTAGGTTGCTTTTAACTTGCACTGTACGAGGAGGATAGTGCTAAATTTCTGTCAGTTAATTATCATTGTTTTAAGACTGTAGTACACACCCAGGACATTAAAACAGATGATGAAGAAAGTGATAAATTTCTGTCTATCATATCTGTGTCTGTAGACATCCGCAATCAGCAGGAGAGTGGCCTAGCTGACTTTTCAGTGGAAATACTCCACCTGCTACTGACCCACCTGCTGTGCCGCTCACCTGATCAGTTTGGTCTGGGTAGTGTTCAGCAGGAAGCCTTTCTACAGACTCTCAAGAAAGGTAGGTCACTTGCGTCTGAACGCATTCTTTTCTGTCGACATTCAGTGCGTAATCCCTCATGGTCAATGTGTCTTTGATACTGATTATTGTCCAATGTATGTGAAAGGTGATAAAAAGTAATGCGCAGTCTGATCATGAATGCACCTAAGGAACGAGGTAGATATCCTAGTGTGCCAGTCAAAAGACAAGGTTGTTGTTACCCACGCCGATGAAAATCGGCAGGGGGTTATGTAAAGGGTTCCGTATGTTTGTTTGTTTGTTTGTTTGTTTTTTGTTTGTTTGTTTGTTTGTTTGTTTGTTTGTATGTTTGTTTGTTTGTTTGTTTGTTTGTTTGTTTGTTTGTTTGTGTACAAGATAACAAGAGAACGGGTAAACGGATTTGCACGAAATGTTCAGGGAATGTTTGGATAATGACAGGAAAGAATCGATTAGATTTTGGTGATAATCGGTTGACCCTTGCAAATTCTGTGTGACCTTGAAGTTTTGACCCCATGGTATAGTGACCATTCCGAAAATTTCCCGTTTCTCACTTTGCGATTTTCCGCTACCATACGAAAACATAAACTCCCCAACGATCTGACTTCGCTGCTCAAATGTTCGTAAGAATTCCGAAATTTACGTTTAGGCCTATTTGAGGGACTATGTCCTTCTAGATTTATGAAAGTTCGTTCTCCGTCATCACAAACTGGCCCGTATTTTGATGATTTTTCAAATTAACATTGATTGTTTTTTTCGTTCGAGGAGCATTTTGCTCGGTCGCAGTCACACTGCACGATATGCGTGCTCAATGTCAATGCGTGTGCAAGGCCGCTGAAAATGCATCGCGCTCTACACTGTTGGTGCAAAATTGCACCGGGGACGTTGCGGCGCTCGTTGGTGGCCGAATACTGGTGCAGTAGACATTTGCATTCAACCCTTGCATTGAATAATTCCCGTAGACACTAATCATAGGGGTAATTGCCTAGGGGGTACGTAAATTTTGTTTTTCTTTTTTGCTTTTGTGGATACCATCAAAGATCGTACACTCATACGACCTTTGATATTTGATGATTTTTCAAATTAACATTGATTGTTTTTTTCGTTGGAGGAGCATTTTGCTCGGTCGCAGTCACACTGCACGATATGCGTGCTCAATGTCAATGCGTGTGCAAGGCCGCTGAAAATGCATCGCGCTCTACACTGTTGGTGCAAAATTGCACCGGGGACGTTGCGGCGCTCGTTGGTGGCCGAATACTGGTGCAGTAGACATTTGCATTCAACCCTTGCATTGAATAATTCCCGTAGACACTAATCATAGGGGTAATTGCCTAGGGGGTACGTAAATTTTGTTTTTCTTTTTTGCTTTTGTGGATACCATCAAAGATCGTACACTCATACGACCTTTGATATTTGATGATTTTTCAAATTAACATTGATTGTTTTTTTCGTTGGAGGAGCATTTTGCTCGGTCGCAGTCACACTGCACGATATGCGTGCTCAATGTCAATGCGTGTGCAAGGCCGCTGAAAATGCATCGCGCTCTACACTGTTGGTGCAAAATTGCACCGGGGACGTTGCGGCGCTCGTTGGTGGCCGAATACTGGTGCAGTAGACATTTGCATTCAACCCTTGCATTGAATAATTCCCGTAGACACTAATCATAGGGGTAATTGCCTAGGGGGTACGTAAATTTTGTTTTTCTTTTTTGCTTTTGTGGATACCATCAAAGATCGTACACTCGTACGACCTTTGATATCATCACACTCTCGGCTTGCTATAATCAAAATACAGTGTATCCCGCAAGAAAACGGCGTATTTCTCGATTTTTAGCGCTTTTTCCGCGACCCGTCGCGTAGACAATACTCTTAAAACTGGACTTAATTCGCGCGCGCTTGGAAAAGTTCCGATTCTGCACTTTTGACGGTGGAATTTGGGATTTTCGATGGATTTTTGGAGGAGACTTAAGGACTTTCCTGTACGTGAATGAGTGTTAATACCGTATGTGTAATGATGTGATTTGTGTGTGATGTGACTGTAGAACCAAAGATCGTACACTTCAGTGTACGATCTTTGGTAGAACTCACTGGCTGGTGATAAAGCACACTGGCAATTAAGTGGCCGAATTCTGGTAGATGACCGAATGCACATTATGTTTACCCCGACTTTGTACTTAGGCGTGGGTCTGCCGCCTTTGACGGCCCCTCTCTAGTTATTATTTTTTTCCCCTCTTTTCTTCAATCGATGCACAGGTATACCTGAATTCAAGTATTCATTTTACAATGAGTCTGTAGGTATGTGATATGTGGTGCAACTTGAGACAAAGTTTGCCCAGTTTCAGAGGGCAGCACATGAAGTAATGGAACATCTTGACCTGCTGTGTTCTGTGCAGCATGGGAGAGAAACTGCTAAAGTGCTAGTTTGTGGGGCCTAAGACCCCGTTTACAGTGCGGGGCTGGGCCGAGCCGCGGCCGAGCCCTGCCTGAATTGCGAAGCCGAGCCCTGCCTCAATTGCGAGGCCGGACCCCGCAATTTTGTCCGTTTACACTGCCGGGCTCGGCCGCGCTTTTGATTCAAACCTTTCAATATTTTGTCGTAGTGGCACTTTGCTTGTAAACAAATGCAATTTGGTATTGTCTGGTTTTCAGACCCTTTGCCAAATGAATTCCGTGGCGACGAAGTCGCCGTTCAGGCAAAGGCCTTTGCCGAAGGACAGAATCCTTTGCAGGACAAAACCACCTTGAACTATACTAGTTTTCGACGTTGAGGGGGTTAATATCCTGAATAGCGAAAGATACAAGCAGAGGGTTTGGAAGCCAGACTAAAATTGGCCGCGCAAGTGGCCGCGCATTTGGCCCAGTTTGCGTTTACACCAAGAAAAGGCCGGGCTCGGCCGTGGCTCGGCCGCGGCCGAGCCCACCTCCAGAGCGAGGCCAAATGCGAGGCCAATTTTGGCCTCGCATTTGGCCTTTTGCGCGTTTACACTGAAGCGGGGCTGGGCACGGCCGCGGCCGAGCCTCGCACTGTAAACGGGGTCTTAGACCCTATTTGTGTGTAGACATGCATACTAGTACAATGTATGAATGTTTGTAGAATCAGGTGTACTGATTTTGTAACTTTCTCTGCAATGTTGTACTTTAGTGAGTCAGCAGTAAGCATATGCATTCCGTGAATATGTAGAATTCCAAACATAGGTACCAGCTAATAAGGGTTTATACAGACTGGTGTAATGATTATGCTGTATTGAATCCATGTTGTGCTTCTGGTATGTCAGTCCATGGGTTTTAATTGCTGTTGAGTTGATTTGTTGTTACCATTTTGGTTGAATATCTCTACCATTTGTGGTAAGTGGTGCTCGAGAAATAATGTTCTGGAATTGTGATTTGATCTGACAGTCTGTCTACTTGTCTGTGCATAATTATCTTTTTGTGTGTGTCACCATGAAAACAGGAGAAACAGCTAAATTTCTTGAAGCAACACCAAAAGCCAAAATTGTACATTCATAGAATTGATAGGAAATATTATGAAATTCAATAAAATTTGGTAAAGCGATCAAGCTACTGTTAATTTCTTGTTTGCTTACAAAGACCAAAGGTAAATCCTGACATGTTGTTTGTTTTGCTATGTGCATTTAGAAATAGTTGGAAGTTAGATAGTATGGAAGATGTTCACCATCATGGTAGTAACTGAGGGAAATAAAGCTAATCTTCTGTCTCATGATGCGAGGTAAACACACACACACACACACACACACACACACACACCCACGCACACACACACAAAAGTGTTTCATGTTTACCTCCATTATAGAAGATTTAAAGAATAAGTCTATTTCTTTTTGCTGGAAGTTATATCAAATTTTGTACAATTGTGACAAAACTTCTGTTTGATTCATTAATGGGGCTATAATGAGTATTACTGTAGATACTCATTTTTGTCAAGCCAATTCTGTGAATGCGGCTCCAACATTTTACTCTGTGTGCAGACGGTTTTTGTTTGTTTGTTTGATTTGTGTTAAAGGGTGTGTACAGTTCTGGTCGAGGTGAAGATTTAGCTTTTAACGTTTTGCAAGATATTCAGAAACCACTCTATGAGATGCCAAAGAGCATGCTATTCTAAGGGGTATCAAAAGTTTATTTGATGAAAATCGGTTTTGAAATGGCCGAGATATCCAAAAACAAGGTGAAACAAAGAGATCCTAATAAAGTTGTGGCATGTCGCCTTTTTTTATTATCACATTTTTGGATATCTCAGCCATTTGAAAACCAATTTTCATCAAATAAACGTTGAATCCTTTTTGAAATTCATGCTCTTTCATATTTCATAAGAGGTTTCTCATTATCTCACTTAAGAATGTTCAAAACATGAATCCCCACCTCAACCAGTACTGTACAGTCCCTTTAAAATGTTGATGTGGTATATTTTGTAACATATACATGTAGCTACTGGTGATGATTGTGAAAAGAGAAAATTCCTAAAATAGTATCATAACAACAGCAGGCTCTCCAGCTGTGCAGGTGTTACAGTGTGACTTCACTTCTTGCCAAGGTGTACAGCGTGTGTGACTTGTGTGTGTGTGTTGCAAATGTGAATCCATATGCATGAATGTTTTTGTTGCAATGTACACCGAAGGGGGGGGGGGGGCTTTTGTGTCATCTTTTTGTGGTCAGAAAACATGTGCATACCGGTTTGAGCTGAGCAAGTGAGAGAGAGGGGGGGGGGACATTGGGAGAGAAAGAGGAAAAGAAGAAAACACCCAAAATATGTGCGGGGTGGTTCATTGCATGTACATTGTATTTGATACACACAGACTTTGCCCTCTGTGCCACCGATGTCACAATACCATAGGGAGACAGCAGACACAGTGTTCATGCCCTGTGATGTGGCAGCCTGTTCAATCCATATGGGTATTGCTGCTGCAGGCATAAAATTTCAACATAAGTAGTAGAAGAGCAGAGGGCAGGTTCGTGAATAGATGTAGCACTGTCTACTGCTACAAATGTTCCGACAGAAGTATGGGATGGCCTTTCTGGGTGGATTTGGACCATGTCTCATGGACTACAAAGGGCGGCGAGTTATTTCAGGTCTAGTATACTATACAACTTTGGAGTTTACTTCTGGAGAAAAAACAAAAAAACATGAAGATGTGTGTTTTGTTTACATATGATTTAATGCCACTTGGTCTAATATCACTTGGTCTATTTCACAGTTCGTCTAAAACCACCACAGCTAAACTCACATGGTCTACTATGAATTTCGTCTAATGCCCGTTTGGTCTACTTCTCACTTCTAAATGTCTAATGCCCAGTTTGGCTACTTATTGTTTCATCTAATAACCAGATGGTGTAATTGCAGTCTTGTCTCCTTGGACTTTTTCCCATTTTGTCTAATAAACTGTGGGTATCAGACAAAGTGGGCATCTGTAGCCCATCTGGGAGTAGACCAACTGGTAATGAGGCAGAGTGGCAATCGGACTAAATGGTCATTATACGAACTGGTTTTAGACGAAACAGGATTAGACCACGTGGGTTGAGACTAAATGGCTATTAGACAAAGTGGGAGTGGACCAAGTGATAGATCACCTTTACATACACTTTGTACATGTAACTGTGAGCATGTTGTAATGCAATGTCTAGGACTGATATCTGGTACAGTAAATCATGCTCTGCCATGCAGTCTCACAAATCTAGCATAATTTGGTGCACATGGTACTCAGCAGTCTTTTCAAGATTTTATTCTGGGAGTGGGAGTATGGTAATTTTAATAGAGTGTTTAATTTGTTGTTGCAGTGTATTTGAGAGGTCAGTAAACCCTTGCCTTGTAGATATCCAGTCTCTCTTGTCAAAGTCTGAGAACTTTGTGGATTGTGGGATCATGCAACTCAAGTGATATAAATGTTGGTTTATTAACTTAAATTGTATTTAAGTGACTTATGCTGTACAGTGATGTGCATCACAAGTACTTACTTTGTGGGGTACCAGTTTTGCTGAAATAATTGTTTTTATGTGAATAACTGTTTTTAATAGTTTTAATGCGACTTCACTTCAAGTCAGGTTGAAAGTCGAAATCGCTCATAGTTTTTATGTTGTGTACATGTTGTATGGTCATGTTGTGAACTTACATGGACAGTTCCAGCAGTTGTGTTGGAATCACCCAATGTTTACCTGTAATGAGAAATAGTCACACAACCAAGGGCAGGGCTTCCTTTGGTGCTGTGTCTTTCACCCTTACTAGGCTTTATTCAGTGATTGGTGTTCGCTCTGAAGTGCTTCCTTTGTCTATTGGCACAGTAGACTTATTGAAACTATTTGTCAGTGAATGGGGATTATCCAAATCCCCTAATCCGTATTGTGTCACCATGGCCTTCCTGTTGGACTGAAACACATTGCTACGCCTGAGTGGGCTTGTTGCTCAATTGCTAGGTCAAGTGTGGATGGGTTATCAATACTGAATACTGATGAAAAAGGATGACAGACAAGTTAAGTGAAGTGTGTAGGCACATAAAAGGTTAAAGGTCCAGTTTACCTTTGGGAGCAGTGATTTCAAAAATGTTCAAGATATCACATTTGATGCACATGTGTAGGCCAGTTGTATCACAAAACATCCTACCATATATCATTTTTGCAATAAAGCCTAAAATATAAGGAGATATCAGTGTTTTTCTCAATAAAGCGTAACTGTACATGGTTTAGTCTGGAAACATTTTAATTATAACTATTGTTCACATTTTGTGTATTTAACAACACTTAACATTGATTATACAGATTCAAATTTTTACAGTGATTGTTTCTATCCCTAACTCACATTTCAGAACTATTTTAAAGCACCAATGCTGGGTTTTTGTTTCATCTGCAAATGGTAAATTATGCCTTTAAGCAGTGGCTCCATGTCTACTGTACAGCTTATGGCATGGTATGACTGACTTTACCACACAGGGAGTGGCGGGGGGGGGGGGGGGGGGATCAGCTGTTGGCAGATCATTGTATACTTGCATTCAAAGCAGAACCCAGCTGCCAACTCGGGTGTCATGTCTGAATGTGTTGACATAAAAGTGCTGAAATTGATGAGCATGATAGCAGTTACAGGTGTTAACGATGCAGACATATGGTGTGATTGAAGACTGAAGTGTGTGCACAGAGAGTGTGGGTTGGAAGCCTGTCTTTATTTCAAGTGACGGAAAAAGAGAGCTACTGCATGCAACAAAATGAGTGTTGTGATACTTGAAATGGCTAATTTTACAGATGTTGGAATCATAGTTAAATTCAGTTCATTTATTCCTGCATTTCATTGCCAATACAGTGATGCAAGAAGATGCAAAGTGTCAGCATTGCTAATACATTACATTATTATTCAGTTCATTGTGTGTATGAGGAAATGTTGCAAGCAGAAATTGTAAGCAATGTCATGTTGAATGTACACTTTTGAAAAATGGTCCTCGAGAACACTTTTGAGTGAAGTTTACAAAAGATATTTGGAATGCAGGGAGCCATCTTCATAAACATTGCATGACTACTTAGAAGATGCCCTGAAGTAATAACTACATGTATATTGCAACATGTTACAAATTTACATAGCATGAGGTGCATTATGAGGACAGAGGGCATACCGTGGAGTAAAGTGTATTGTTATGCAGAAATGTTGCTCAGTAGAAGAACACACTATGTTTGTCATGTGTTTAAAGTCCACACTGAATCACATTAACCCCTTGAGGACAATTTGATTTTGTTATAACATCCATTTCTCATAGACGCCTGCCTGAGAGTGTTCTGGACCAGTCTCCAGCAGGTTAATTTGTCCATATGTTTGCATTTCAGATATTTTTATGATTTTTTATTGCAAGAAAGCTCACCAGCAGCCATGAAAATAGCGCCAGCATTATTTTTTTTCTATATTTGAGAAGTATATAAAATATAGATATACTTGATTCAAGCATTTCTTCCTCCTTTTTCTCTGTAGAATTTCCGGTTGAGCGAGTGCCTGTGGTACTCGCTCCACTGCTGTATGGTGATAAGCAGGACATTCTTATGGACAGAGTTATCACTGACAACACAACAATACCAAAAGGAGTGGTGAGTTGTGTTGCCTTCTGTTCATTACCAAACAAGTTATTCCTAGTGTTTAAGTCAGTTGTGTCGAATGCCATGTTGATCCCCCTCCCCCCTTCCAGTTTTAAACCCTAATTGAGATCAATTATTCTGACCCATGAAAGCTAAACATGGCCTAGGTAATGTACCTTTTCTTGATGGCAGTACTGTGTGGACTGCCAATGCTGATACTTCATTGTTTTTACATGTAAGAGCTGCAGTTGTGATTGTAGAGACTGCCTATGCCCTGCTCAAGAGATAATGTCCATACTCATTGAGAACAAATTCTTTGCATTCCGTGGTATCAAAGATTATTGCATTGGTGACAAGATGTTGAAATCACTGGCGCAGACCTGATGATGACTTTTGCTTCTATCTTGTAGATGACATTTGTGGTATTCAATTTATTCTTCAGAGAGGATTTTTTGTTTTAATCTCTGAGGGATTCCAGGAAGTGAGTTTAATAATGACATAGGAAATAGAGACCTGGCTTATATGAGTGGAAAATAATTTGTTTGCTTCAGTGGCCCTTGTTTGAAATGTGAGCTGAATACTCTTTCAATATTTTTGAGGAGCTGTTCCAATGTGTGCACTTCATTGTGTTGCACGCATGACAGATTGCAACATATATCATTTGATTTCAACAGATTTTATGAATCTTCATGCATAAACCTTGGGTGTTTGATTACTGCCTTGATACATTTAGGGCTTTATCACCACTCACCAGTGGATGTGATACAATGCTTTGTATATGTGCAAAGATAGTATAAAAATGGCTCGGAATATATTTTGATTTTTTTCCGGAAAGTGTTACCTAATTGAGGCGGGTATACTTACCTAAAGAATATAAAGATGGACGACATCTTTGGAAAGTGAAAATGCTTTGTTGTTTGTGAATCCCTACTCAGATGGATGGCTCCCTGGCAGAGCTTATGCAAGAGATGGGATATGGGTGCTGTGCCACGGTGGAGGAGTGCCATAAGACCCTGCTCCAGATTGGATCCAATGGACTGACCGCTAGCAGCCTGGCCAAGGTCATCGGCATGATGGCCAGAACTCACACAGGTCTCATGGACAACTTACCACTTCAGGTAAGATGCCACGATCACAACATCTCTCCAAAATGGAGTTCATGTGGCCAATTTAAACTGTTAAAAATGTGGTCTCTATATCCAGGCTGAATTTACAAGTCTGCATGTTCCTGAGGCATGTGCTGTTACATAATATGACATAATGACGTAATGTGCTGAAATGTGGTATACATTATCTCATATCGCACGTCGTCCATCTGGTGACAAGGCCTTGTATCTCAGAATCATGAATTCAGGAAAATGAAAAAAAATTTAATTTTGTAAAATAACATCAATGTTGAGGTCAAATAATGTAGAAATGCTATTTTAAAATACATAAATTATTATAATGCTTCGAAACTCAAATCAGTATTTTAGATATTCAAAATTGAGTTAGGAAGATTTTGAATGTATGTTGTTTAGATATGATGTCTTGTTTCCCCAAGGATAATGTGAAAAATTGTATCTCACATAAGCTTAGAAGAATCTACAAAGTATAGACAACATCAAAGTGATTTTGAATCCGAATGTTAATCTGAATTGTCCCTTTAAATGACTTGCAAGCATATTTTTGTATTTGTTGAACCTGTGTAGCAATTGGGTTATGTATGTTTTTGTTGTCTGTGCATATGCTTAGTCTGTCTCTGGGGCAAGTGTGTGGAGTGATGGCAAGGACAAGCAGGACCAGGCGGGACAACCGTCCACCTGGGACGTCGACACCTTCATCAAGGTGGTCCGAGATCTTACCCCGCACATCAACTTCAGGGAGGTGGTGTTTGACCTGGACCACCAGGGCTTCTTCATCAGTGACACCCAGGGCTGCGGCTGGTCAAGATGGCACTGTTGAGGGGGCTGCAGCAGGAGCCCTTCCCAGTGGAGGTTCTCTACAGGGTCTGGAAGAACTTTGAGGGACAGGTGTGTACTGTATTGTATGTCCCCCCAAAAATTACAACGGTACCCTCCGCAACGATAGCTTTGAAAATAGTGATTCAATCCAAATACAATTTCAGGGTATGAAACTCTAACTCATTGCCCACATCATACAGAAAACCCCATTCAATTTGATTCAGTGGTCAAAGAGAAATGAGGAATTTTGTAGAGCATGTCAGAAATCTCTTCCCTCCAAGTTCTGTCTATTGTGTTCACACATTAATTTGCATTTCCAAGAGCATCCAAGTGCTAAACTTGGAAGAATCAGACTCATGACATGCTTTACAACAGTCGACATTTCTCTGTGACCGATTTACCAAATTGAATGGGGTTTTCTGCAAAATAGAGCTAAGATGTTATATTTCAAGACCCTAAAGTAGCATTTAGACGGTTTAATCATATTGGATGTAATCAATGCCAAAAGTGGATTGTTCTTTTTGGGGGGACATACTGTAGACGTCAATATTTTTGTGTGATTAATTTTTCACACCTTATGGCTTCAAAACATATTTGCAGGTTCTTGAAGTCACGCTGCATAATTGCTTTATACTAGTAGGTTTTCATCCATTCCACTGAATAAATGAATGAAAATTGATAATGCTGCCTGATCCATTTGAATTACTCCCTTTGTAGAAACTACCGCATGTGCTCAAATAAATAGTACTAATTAGGAGAACACATGTACACATGTACACACACACACACACACACACACACACACACACACTCTCGTGCCTGGGAGGCATCACTGACATAGTGCATGATTTAACCCCTTTAAAGGGATGGTACAGTATTGGTTGAGATGAGAGTTGGGTTTTTAACTTTTTGCGAGATACCAAGAAAACACTTATGATATAGTACAGAGCATACCATTTTAAGAGGAATTCAAAGTTTATTTGATGAAAATCGGTTTGGAATGACTGAAACATCCAAAAACAAAGTAAAACAAAGCGATCGTAATAAAATGTGGGTCCCACACTTTATCAGAATCGCTCTTTTTTTGGATATCTCAGCCATTTCAAAACCAATTTTCATCAAATAAACGTTGAATTCCTCATAGAATTACATGCTCTTTCATATTTTTTAAGAGATTTCTCATTATCTCACCGAAAAATGTTAGAAACCTGAAATTAGGTCTCGACCAAAACTTTACGATCCCTTTAAACTGTGCAGAGATGATCACGATTATATTGTCGTAGGTTATAGAATTCATGTTAGCCAAAAGTAGTGCAAATTACACGAAAATTAATATACCGCAAATATTCATACATTTGCAATATGTGATGAAGAAAACAAGTTTTCAGTCAGGATGGAGGTTGAGGAGGGATTCTAAAGTGGAATCTCATCAAGAATATACACCATATATTTAGTGAGTCTACTTTTTCGTGAATCAGGACTTCCTGACAATTTTGCGAGTGGTTGAATTCCTGCTTGGGGAGTACAGGGGTGAACAGAGAAATGTATGTGTGCATGTCACATTATTTCAGGATCAGAGGTAATATTTTTTTGTGTTAAATTTGCAAATAGTACCTACTCTCAAAATTCATGAAAATACCCCCCCCCCCCCCACAAAATACATGTCATATACAATAGGATGGGCACAGATGTCCTTATGTCTGTGTTGGTGGTGTGGAATAGAGTCTCAGTACAAAGGAGTTGCAGAGTCATGATTAACTCTCGCTCCATTAACATGCCTGCCTCATTTCACTGATACATCAAGAGTATGAGTGGATAGGACTGTTTCCCTATAAGAGTGGGAAGGAGAAGATGATGTTGGTGTGATTAATTTTGATGCAAAGTGTGATTTCTCTTTGTTCCTCAGCTGTCGTGGATCCAGCAAGCCCTGGCCCAGCCTGACGTCTTCTGCTTTGCCGATTACCCATGCCACACCGTTGTGATCGACATTCTCAAAGCACCACCAGAGGAGGAGAATCGCAAGATTGCCACATGGTAAGCTGCGCAAGGACTTCACACAGTAAACTGCATGCACAAAAACTGTCACTATTTCCTGTTATGTCCAGATTTCAAAATGCCAAAGAGAAGAAGATATGGGTTGATGTTATATACTATGTAGAAAGAAGTAGTGAACTGAGAAATACACTGACAAAAAGCAAAAAGACAAAAGGCATTTAAAACCTTTCTTCCCTTTTGATTATGTGACATGTCCTGGCATGTTTCATGAACAAGGAAATTTTACTTCAAGCAAGCCATTATTTGCAAACAGGTTGTTGTGTAAGTGTGTGCCACAGTCGTCACTGCACGTTAGAAGGATACAAGAGATTGTCATGATGTATCCCACAATGGTGCAAACTTCAGAAATCAGAGAGTGCGGCAACAAGTTGCACAGATAAAAGAATTAAGAGGCTGCAATGGCCTTTTAACGCAAATTTGTTTTGCAGGCAGAATTCCTAAAGTTGTGATTAGTTATAAATAGAATCTACAACCACTGACATCATGTTTTCATCACATCCCGAAGTCATATTTTTTGCAGTCACTCTGCTGCATAGGTGCAGTAAAGCAGGATATTTTCACGGCATGAAATTTTCACAAATTTGTGCCAACAGCCCTTTTTGCAGCATGGAATTTTCGTGAATTGCCACTGGCGTTCAATTCATGTAGTGTAGACAAGAACTTTTGTGTGCCTTTTAATTTCACAAATCTTGGCTCTCGCAAAATTTGCAAATTAATATGCACCCGAACATTTCTGGTTTGACAGTAGCTCAACATTTAGGAGGCCTGTGTACTTGGCTAATCTCGATTCCCTAGGTATGGCTGTACTTTCAGGATGTGCTTGTACTTCTCTTTCCAGGAAATCCTTGGACTTGGTGGAGGTGTTGCTGAAGCTGTCGGAGACTGGGAAATATGAGCAGGTCAAGAATCTGTTCAGCTTCCCCATCAAACACTGTCCAGACATGCTGCTCTTAGCACTGCTACAAGTCCAGGTAAGTTTGGCTGTGGATAGAACCTCTGTTTACAGCAGTCATAGCAAATGATGCTCGTAATCTCTTGTACAAAGATGCATGGCAGCCGCCCACCTTCAAAACTAGTACGAGTGAGCAACATTGTATGAGTCTTGTACATGATAAACTGAACTGCTGGAACTATTGGGGGTGACTGTCCTGTTCAAAAATGGCTGAGAATATGGAGTTTATATAGTTGTGTTCAATGTATTGATGGAGAAGGTGTAAGTTTGGTGGGAAAACATTACATAACATTTAAGGACAAGGTAAATCTTAATAGCATTTTAGATGACTTTGGTGTTTTAAGTGACAGTTACTGACGTAAGCAAGCATCTCTTGTCACTGAATTCATAAAGATATCTGCTACTTGCTCATTCCTTGTACTGCTGGAAAGTATCCCATTTCCAGTGATCAGAGAATGTCATTAAAAGTTTGTGTAGTCAGAGATGTCTGTAATGACAAATTGACTTACTTTCCATTCTGCCTTCTCCACCCAGCCTCCAATGACACCACTTCGACTTGAGCTGATAGCAGTTTTGATGCCCATTTTCCTTGGAAACCACCCAAACTCTGGCATAGTTCTGCACTATGCATGGCATGGACAGGTAACAACTTTGGCATAAACTTAAAGTCTTATTTAAAATCTGTAAAATTGTACAAATCATATTTTACGAGGTATCATGGCATGTCATTTATTGCAATGAAAATTAAAGCGTTATGAATGAGTCTTAAGATTGAAAAGATGGTTTTGTTTGTGTCAGGTTTATTTGTCTTTTATTATTCTACATTCATTTGTAGTGCGTGACATCTTCAAAAACGACCAAAGCCCAGGGAACAGTTGGGCATGTCTTTGTGCATGGCATTCCCTGGTCCAGTTGTAATCAATGATAATCTGGTAATGGTCATGCCAATCTGTGTGCTACACTGTAAATTTGACGGAGACTCCAGTGTCAGAACTGAGTACAGAGTTGGTCTCTGCATGACCCCGTGGCGTCTATTCCTATTGCAGGGCCAGTCACCCACCATCCGACAGATCGTGATGCACTCCATGGCCGACTGGTACATGAGGGGTGACAGCGACCAGACACGCCTCTCCCGTATCCTGGATGTTGCCCAGGACCTGAAGGCCCTCTCCCTGCTCCTCAACGCTACTCCATTTCTTTTCGTCATCGACCTGGCCTGCCTCGCCTCGCGGCGGGAGTACCTCAAGTTGGACAAGTGGATGACGGACAAGATCAGAGAGCATGGGGTGAGAACCACTGATCTCTGTGGGAAGTATCTGGATGTCTCATAGGTCAATCACTTTGAAGCCACTGCGCTGCCATCTTGCCATGCACATCGCCCATACACTTGTGTACAGAGCTCACAACATCACATGAACTTGGTGACAGTCTCTGCTGAAAATTGTTTGCAAGTTTCCATAGAGTGTTTGTGGCAACATGGCGGCATGGTGGCTTCAGTTATTTGTACAGTGTGAATTGGCCAATGAGATATCCAGATACTACCTCTAGATATCAGTGGGTGAGAACTCAGGAATCTATTACGCTTATTTTGCCCTCACAATAGTATTTGTTAATACTTGTTCAGTGCCCGCTTTGAATGTACATGCATCATAGATATTGTCCTTTCTCTAAAGTGGCAAAAATAAGTTACAAGACCATAGTCACTCCAACTGCATGATTAGCACATTGTCGAGTTTGATGGGGCATAGTTATTGATTAATAAAGGCACTATTTAACAGTGTATCTGTTTAAAAATTGAGTACAGGCTACCAGAATCTCTTATATCGGGCAAGGACAGAACAATGAAAACTTTAGGGTTGAAAATAGATGCTACATGCTTCAAAACATTGTAAATCTGTTGAATGGTTAGTTTACCATGGTCAGTACTTCTTTATAGACAGTAATGCTAGAATAGGCCGTTTGAAGTAGGGTTTATGAGCACCGTGATTATTTGGTCATAGATCTATTTATAGTGACAGAGTAATATGCAAACAATTTGTATTCTGGAGTGGTTTTTTTGGGGTGTTTTTTTCATACATTTGATCATCATTCTGTACAGTCAATAAAGTTCAACAGTTTCTGAATTTGAGCCACCACGATCTTGTGAGGTGTCTTTAAAATTATTATCTGATGGTATGATACAGATGTGAACAATGCCAGCAGTCTTCAATGTCAAATGTAAATAGATAAACTGATAATGTGCACTATGATTATTGTGCTCTATACTACACAGGAGTCCTTTGTGCAGACTTGTGTCAAGTTCCTGAAGCGCCGCGCCCCACAAGTCATGGGTGGTCACCCACCAGAGCCCAGAGAACTACCAGGGGGTGGTAAAACTGGAGTCCTACCCCCAGAGACGATCGGTACCATGCTGGCATGTCTCCAGGCGTGTGTGAGGTGAGTGAAATGGGTAATGAGCTTGGAAAGACTCACACACTGGAGAAAAGAGAACAAACTTTTATAGTGGTTATGAAGCTACTAACACAAAGTGAGTTGCAATGCAATGATTCATCTAGGGCTCGACACTAACTTTGTCCCTGGAGGCCCACCTGTTCAGGGCACTAAAATTTTAATTAAATTTGAAATGTTGGTGGCCTGAAAATGAAGTGTAGTGACGCTGAATAAAAGGAAATGATTGGGCCACCAGAAGATATGTTTTTTGAAAGTCTTGTGGCCCAACATCAATTTTTAGTGGCCCTGGGCCATCAGGCCACTGCTAATGTAGAGTCATGCATTATCATTTGCCTGGTTTTATTATGCTTCTGAACCCTCTTCTCTTTATGATGGATTCAGTTTCATTCAGTTCAATGCACTTACTCACCAGTAATAAGGAAATGCCAAGATTTATCAAAGGTACATTTATACAATTCAGAAGTATATGATTAAGAAAGAAAAAAAGAGAAAAAAAAAGAAAAAGATAGAGAATTATGTGGGAATGGCAAGAGAAGCAATATTTAATGGTTAAGATCCAAGTTTACCAGAAGTATTGAAATCCTGAAGATGACTGTATGCAGAAATACACAAGTATACATTGTGCAGGCACGTACGTTGTGTGAAGGAAACAAAAAAGGCTGGAAAAGACACGAAAATGGGGAAGGAAGTAGGAAGGAAATCTGGTTGTGGATGGAACTTCGATAAAAACATTATTCATGTGTTTTAGATGACATATGATATGTGCTACTCTGCAGCAGGATATGTGATGTGTGATCCTTTTGGTGCTTTGCAGTTCCGTGAGTCCAGAGCTGGTTGACACCATCATGAACATGGTAGCTAACTGTGGCAACCTGCTCAAGTCCCGCCCTCCGCCCGGCGTCATGAACAACCAGGTTGGACTCCCTCCAATATCACCGGGACCAGGCACTCAGGTGAGTTCATGAATCATCTCTTGGTCCACGGTTTTTTGCCAATGCAGACTTTTGGCTGGAAAGTCTATTGTTTGTAAACCTTCAGGTTCTTGGGGAATGATTGCTAGCTGCTTGGAGATAATGTCATATGAGCGACTATAGTATGTACCAGTCAGGCATTCAGCAAATGTGGAATATTTCGTGGTGTATATGCACTTGAATTTCATGCTTATCATGTGATGAGATACTTGAAAATATTTTTTGTACTCTACTTCATTCCTGTGTTTTAGTACAAGGACTAGGAGTGTGCTGACAGTCTGCAAAATTGAAACACAAATTTCACATACTTGGCTCGTAGCAAAACAGTAACTGTGTAAAAATTACCACTTTTATGGTGATCTGTTATATGCACTTGCTCCTCAGCTGACCAAAGAGGATTTCTGTAATTACTTGTCATGTGCACAGTGTCTGAAAAAAAAACCTTTGCTATTTAAACCAATTTATGAGCCATTCAGTTATCAACCATCTACTAGTGATGAAATGCAACTTAAACCATTTCCCAAGGTTTGTAAAACATAGTAGTAGTAGTAGTAGTAGTAGCAGCAGCAGCAGCAGCAGCAGCAGCAGCAGCAGCAGCAGCAGCAGCAGCAGCAGCAGCAGTAGTAGTAGTAGTAGTAGTAGTAGTAGGAGTAGTAGTAGTAGTAGTAGTAGTAGTAGTAGTAGTAGTAGTAGTAGTAGTAGTAGTAGAGTAGTAGTAGTAGTAGTAGTAGTAGTAGTAGTAGTAGTAGTAGTAGTAGGAGTAGTAGTAGTAGTAGTAGTAGGAGTAGTAGTAGTAGTAGTAGTAGTAGTAGTAGTAGTAGTAGTAGTAGGAGTAGTAGTAGTAGTAGTAGTAGTAGTAGTAGGAGTAGTAGTAGTAGTAGTAGTAGTAGTAGTAGTAGTAGTAGTAGTAGTAGTAGTAGTAGTAGGAGTAGTAGTAGTAGTAGTAGTAGTAGGAGTAGTAGTAGTAGTAGTAGTAGTAGTAGTAGTAGTAGTAGTAGTAGTAGTAGGAGTAGTAGTAGTAGTAGTAGTAGTAGTAGTAGTAGTAGGAGGAGTAGTAGTAGTAGTAGTAGTAGTAGTAGTAGTAGTAGTAGTAGTAGGAGTAGTAGTAGTAGTAGTAGTAGTAGTAGTAGTAGTAGTAGTAGTAGCAGTAGTAGTAGTAGTAGTAGTAGTAGTAGTAGTAGTAGTAGGAGTAGTAGTAGTAGTAGTAGTAGTAGTAGTAGTAGTAGGAGTAGTAGTAGTAGTAGTAGTAGTAGTAGTAGTAGTAGTAGTAGTAGGAGTAGTAGTAGTAGTAGTAGTAGTAGTAGTAGTAGTAGTAGTAGTAGTAGGAGTAGTAGTAGTAGTAGTAGTAGTAGTAGTAGTAGCAGTAGCAGCAGCAAGAGCTGCTGATACAGTAGTAGTAGTAGTAGCAACAGTAGTAGTGATGATAATGAAGGGGATATCATAGTGATGATGATGATACTAATAATCACTGAAAATGATTCATATAAATGGAGTTTCGTAATCATGGAAAATATCAAGGAACTTTTAAGACAGAATGAAACATCAAAGTAAGCGATTGCTTGGATTACAACTTACACAATGCTGCAAGGAATAATAAAGTCACTCTTTATATTCCTTATACCCTACAGATGGAATCCCTTCCAGGCATGCCACCTCTAGGGTCTACAGCACCAGCCATGTCTACCCCCAACCTTCACGCCTACACCTCAAACCCCCTAGGGTCCAGCTACGGGCAGCCACCCCAGTCACCACAGAAGCAGTTCCCCATGCTGGCAGGCTCGGGTGCTAACCTTGGTGGCCTCATCAACCCACCACAGCCCAGCTCACATCGTAAGACCACAGTTCAGACACATTCTTTCATTTTCAGGAAACTTTTACAGTTGGTGATATTGATCCTTGCAGATACACCTTTCTTGTAAAGTTGTCACTTTATTAACTGTTTTTTGCTTTTAAGCTTTGACAGGTTGTGTCCCTTGTCTTTGATGATATTGTGAGTGCTGGGAGTCCTGTCTAACTCGTCAAGTCCCAGACTAATTTTGCTGTAGAAATCTTGTCCTCGTTACGGTGATAATTCTAAATTTTGCTGTATATTTCAAAATAGAGGAAGATTAGATGAAATCAAGAAAATTCATTTGATCTTCACAAACCCAGACGGAAATTTACCGACAGAAACTTTGCCAGTTTTAGAAACATGAAGTTTCACCTGAAATTTTTGCCAATGTATAATTCAGTTAAAAGTCTGGTAATTGAGAAGCTTTTAAAGCTCTCCAAACAAAACAATTCCTGCATACGCCATGTGTATTTTGGAGGGTTTTTATTTTCGTGAATTTTGCGAGTGGGGTGCTAGTTGTGAATTGTCAAACATGAAAATATCAACTCTGATCTCAACATGAATGTGACGTGAATGCATATATTTTGCCGTCCTCTGCTGTACCCCGCGATCATGATTTCAACCACTTGTGAAATTGTCGGGAAGTCCCGATGCGTGAAAAATTAGACTCGCTAAATATACTGAGTATACAGTATTTATGAACATCAAAGGGCTCAAGTGAAAGAGAATTCTTTTACTCTACCTTATGAAACAAATACTAACATTAAATTGCAGAAATTATGATAAAAAGATACAGCACCAAACCACAACAATTTGGTATTTGGGACTCGAAGGGTCATTGTTCATGCCACACACAAGTAGAATTCTCTTCAATGTAATTAGCACCTTTGGATTAAAGATAATAAAAAGTTTTGATACCTCAAAAGCTTCCCTGAATTTCCTTGTCTTGGTTTGTGTTTCAGGTTAAAGTACGTTGTCTGTGAGAATTACTCGCCTAAAAGTGCTCTCATGTCTTAGTAATCATGCAATAATGGTTTCGTACCAGAGCCAACGCTGTACAGCGTCGATAAATATTGTACGAAACCACTGACTGCGACCAGCAGCGTGCAGCCCATTGTACGCATAGCTAACTGCGACCAGCAGCCCCATACGCATGGCGTAATGGGGCTTCGCATTGTAGCATTCAGGATCATGACAGAATTAGTATCGCGGGTAAATGTCAACTTAAAATCCAAAAATTTCTTCGATTTGAAGACTTACCAATTAAGTTGAAGTATTGAAAACAGGCTTCGAACAACGTTTGGTTCTGCCAATAGCCCCTTTCTGTTCGAATTGATGACTGAATGTGACTCGGTCGAGAGGACCTTGGGAGAGCTACTAGTACATACACTGGATACCATGGCCAGCGCATGCGCACACAAACATCTTATCCGTTCATGGATTTGAAATTTGTGTGCATGTGATGTGTTCGCATGCACTGGCTGTAGTATTCAGTGTACTGTATGTAGCTCTCCTAAGGTCCTGTCGACCGAGTCACATTCAGTCATCAATTCGAACAGAAAGGGACTATAGGCAGAACCAAACGTTGCCCGAAGCCTGTTTTCAATACTTCAACTTAATTGGTAAGTCTTCAAATTGAAGAATTTATGGGATTTTAAGTTGACATTTACCCTGCGATACTAAATCTGTCATGATCATGAATGCTACAATGCGAAGCCCGATTACGCTATGCGTATGGGACTGCTGGTCGCTATGCGTATGGGGCTGCTGGTCGCAGTTAATTGCATGATTACTAAGACATGAGAGCACTTTGGGGCGAGTAAGTCTCACAGTGTTAGTTATATGAAAGGTACTTTAACCTGAAAGACAAACTAAGACAAGGAAATTCAAGGACACTTTTGAGGTACCAAAACTTTTTTTTATCTTTAACAGCTTCTCAGAGTGGCTTCTTTCTATGACAAGAACTGTGCATTTGTTTTATGTTTTCTCACAGGTTGTGTGTCTTTTGCCACTAAAGAGATGTGTTAACTTTTTAACTTAATTTTATGAAGATTTCCTCTGTTGGGTTTTTGAAAACATATTTGACATCATTTGTTAATCTGATATGTTTTGAAAGCTTCCGTCTCCTTTCTCAATCATGATTGGTCTAATAGTTTGTGAGCTCACCTCGCTTCCTTCAAATTTGTACCACTTCTGGCACATTTCCTGAGCCGATTTGCTCTTTAACCGTGTGTATCTATGTGTGTTCTCTTTTTCACTTGTGTTGATGCACCCTAGAGTCATCCCTTCACAATAATAGTCAGCCCAACATGAATCAACCACCAAAGCCTGGTGCCGGCGCCATAAGACCAGGTAGAGAATGAAAATGCTACTCTAAGTTGAAGGGTCAGGTCCTGTGACAGACGTTGAACGGAATACTGTAGGAGCTCAAATGTAGTGCCTTTTTTTTGTCATGCTCACACCTCTTTGTACAAAAGCATACTAAGAAGGAATGGTTGAGGCCCGAGTGTCTCTACTCCGTCAATGTGTTCAATGTGTCATAGAATTCCAGGGGATCTGAATAACAGTTTGCTGTTAATGGGGATGGGTTTTACAATACTATTTGAAGTGTGCCTTTTGTGAATACCTGCATCAAAGAAGGTGCTAAAAAAAGCAGTCCATGCCAGTGTTCAAACCTATTTCACTCCCACAGACTGACGCCCCAGAGTTGTGTTATTCTTGTGAACAATAGAGACTGTTTTGCGTTATGCACTGCCGTATTTTAGAAACCCCCACCTGCTCCGGCCAAGAGACATAACATCAGTGTCAACTTAGCTCTTCTTTCTGCACTTATTGGCATTGAGTTCATGTAACTATGCATCCAAACATTTGAAACAAAGTTTGTTCAATGTGCAGAGTACAGTCAGATGAAATTGCTTTCATGCAGTCTTTTTTCTTAAAGAATAAAAGGATCAAATAATTATCATAATGATAATACATACCGAATGTGGTACAGTCCATCTTGATAATGAAAATACCTGAAGAGTCTCATTCCATATTAAACTTGTGATTTTGTATGCTATGCTTGATATTTTTTACACGATGTGATGATGATGGTGAAACTGACAATGGCCTATTTTGATATGTGCTTTATTCAATTACTTTGAAGCTGAAAATGTAGCAGTCATGAATAACCTATATAAGCTCTGACCAGAACAGATCTTAGTCTGTGTCAGTTATCTAGAAGAGAAATTTTCTTGTCTTAGAAACTTGTCCTGCTGTCTTTTATTGTCTCAAACCGTTTGACAGTGTTTGCTGACTCTGTGATTTCTTTTTCTCCTTGTGCCTTGCATTGAAACTGATAACCAGGAGACATTTCCAACATATGGCCGGAGCTGAACCAGTCTTTCTCACCGGAGATCGACGAGGAGGCCAACAGCTACTTCCAGCAGATCTACAACCAGCCCCCAAACCCCATCATGTCAGTGGATGATGTGCTGCAGATGTTGAAACGCTTCAAGGATTCCCAGGTCACCAGGGAGAGGGTGAGTGGACATTTTTTGTGTGACATCTCAGAAATAAGCTGCAGTGCTGCCTCTTAACCCGTTGAGGACGAGACCCGAGTATACTCAGGAAGTGTCTAATGGAAATGCGTGTTTTAGCTACAATTTATTTGCAAGCACGGTATTTCACAATTGAATACTTGAAAGACAGATCAGCGAGTGGTTGAATTCACAGGGAAGAAGTGCAGTGACAGAATGAGATACGGTCATTATCCCACTTGAAAAGAAATGTTGGGAATATCCCACCATTGGGATAAAAAAAACCCTGTATTTGTAATACAGAAGGCACTATATTCTCACATTGTTGATGTCACAAATAACAGTTGACTTACAAATTTGCAACAATGAAAACATTATGAAATAGTAATACTATAAAACTAGAAACTTTTCACATGCATGAAACATTTGTGAATGTAACAAGGAGTCAGGATTCTGAAATATAGAATGCACACAAAAGTTTTGTCTACACAGTGCATTGATGTGAAAGTTTCATGCCCCAAAGAAGGCTGTTGGCTCCAGTGTATGAAAGTTTCATGCCCGGAATGTTTCCTAGTTTCACAATATATGCCAAATGCAGTAAATTTCATTTGCTTTGCTTAAGTGCTGTTGACATGCCAACCTCTTGTCATTTTGCTTGCATCACTGAACACATTTTGATGTATATGAATGCATTTGTACTACTTCAATGTGTATATGATTATCTTGTTGATTTGATCTCCACTTGCAGGAAGTGTTTATGTGCATGCTGCGGAATCTGTTTGAGGAGTACAAGTTTTTTCCCCAGTACCCTGAGAGGGAACTTCTCATCACAGCCTGCCTCTTTGGTGGAGTCATTGAACAGGGACTAGTCACGTAAGGATCTATTCATTATCGCCCTCTTGTGGAAAGCGTCTGTGCAGTTCTTACAGCAGAAACGTGTTTTTATTGAAACTATTGTATCATTTGTAACAGAGATCGTTAAGTACCATGTATGCTGAAACGCAATAACACATGCACAAGTATTAAGGTGACATATTCTTTCATTAGACTGAGAGAATATTTTCTGCAGAACAATCTTAATTGAGCTGAAAACTTGTAATATTTGTTGAACTGACAACTTTCAATTTTTGTTAATATAATATCACTTCAGGGGACTGTGTAGAATAAAAGCAGTACTGCTTGGCTGCTAGCGTTGTTGGGATAAAGTATCATCACACTTATTGTACACTGTGATGTGAATGAAATCTCATGTCTAGACCAATCAGAAAAAAATATCCAAGCAATGCAGTAGGACATATTTTCACCAAGCGAAAGAGACACACAGACGGACAGAGAGAAAGTAATTTTATTTGTACCATGCCTAGAGGAAATGAAATTCCCTTGTTTTTCAGTACTCTTTTGCAATGCTGAGAGTGAGAAATACAATTTGCATGATATTGGCTAGTTCTGTAGAGGTTTACCCAGGGAAATGAGAATGGTATTTTGATTGAAAAATTCTGTTTACCAAATATTCATGTATTACTACTTCAGATGATGAAGTCTATGTAATATGCAATGTAATTTATCTGTCCTTGCAGATTCATGGCCTTGGGCATTGCTCTGCGCTACGTGCTAGAAGCGCTGCGAAAAGCCCACAACAGCAAGATGTACATGTTTGGCATCGCTGCCCTGGACAAGTTCAAGCTACGGCTGAAAGACTTTGCCCAGTACTGCTCCCATGTGGCCTCCATTCCTCACTTCAAGCAATTCCCAGAGCATCTGATTGAGGTGAGATATTCCAGGGGGCAGGGGATTTCCCTCAACCAGCTTGCTTCCTGTCATGTGCTTACCATTGGGAATTCCCCACTGAACTGCAGTTTGTGTCAAAGAGTCAAGTGGTAGTTGGCAACCTTGGATAGAAAAAGTTGTGATAGACTTCAAGCAATTCCTAGAGCATCTCAGAGAGGGGAAACATTGGGGGGGGGGGGGGGCTAATCCAGCTTGCTTCCTATCATGTGCTTACAAGTTGGGATTCCCACTGAAGTAGAGTTAGTGTTGAGAGTCAGGAGGTAATTGGCTACCTTGAATAGGAAAAAGTTGTTATAGACAGTTGAGGTAGTTGTGCAGATGTATCTACTGGGCATTAGGATTGTGCATAAGATTAGTGTTTTATGGTATATTGGTAAGTTCTGTTTTTGCTTTGCTCTTTAAAGTGACTCATCTCTTGAAAAGTACTTAGCAGAAGAATTAATCCTCCAATTCTAAGATGGCAGAAAAAGCAGGTGAATGGATTCATGTGGTCTAACAGCTTGTGTGTGGAGTTGTCGCTGTGACAAGAAATCAGTGAAGGAATTTGAGCTTGTTTATTAAATTTTGTTTAATATGTACACGCTCATTGAAGGTTTTCGTCAAATGTTATGATCGTAACTTATATAGTAAAGTTAAGGCACTGTTACGTAACTATATGTCTCTCCCACAGTATGTGACATATGGACAGCAGTCTTCAGAGCCACCGATCGTGAGCCGGCAGCAGCCGATAGCAGCGACCACCACGACACCCACTATGACCACAGCTACGTCCTCGATCCTGACCACCACCAAGCCGGCTACGTCCACTACGGCTGTGTCAGCCATCAAGCCCATCGCCAAAGCTGCCCCAAAGGTAAACATCAGCAGTTGACTGCCAGGAGGGTTCTTGACAACATTTGTATGACATTTCTAATCATGGTGCATATGACATGGAAAATAAAAATTATTTCTTGTTTTATATCTTGTTCATTATTCTGTTGTCCAGTCCAGCTGAAATGACCTGTGCCTCCTAGGGTGATTTAACAATCTTTGAGAAATGACAATTCACTTTCATTCCTGTTCTGTTTTGCTTTGATTTGTTTTGTTTTGTTTTGTTTTGTTTTGTCTTGTTTTTTTTTTTTTGGGGGGGGGGGTCAACTTTTAATTTCATATCATTGTCAGCCTAATATTTGCTTGAAATTATCAAATCTACAAAACCCTTTATACCCTTCATTGTCTTATTGTCAAATTTGAAATAAAAGCATTAGATCTTTGCTGTAGATCATGTACAAAAAGTTTGGCATTGTTTTGAAGTATTCCAGTAAGTATAGACTGGCTGTACAGACTCTTTACCCTCATAGTCATCGAGTCACATTCAACAGTTGTTCAAACGTCAGTGTTCTTTCCTCCACCCTATTATACAGCCTTCCATTGCAAACACCACCAACATTGACACCCTGCTGGTTGCCACGCCCAACGAAGAAATCAAACCACCATCAGAACAGGTCCAAGACAAGATAGCCTTCATCTTCAACAACCTGTCCCAAGTCAACCTTATACAGAAGGTAAGTATCTTCAATATTAGTATGATTGATATAGCTTCATTAGCGTTAAGTATTGTCATCTGTATTTGATCTCTATTTGATAGAGTATAATGAGACAAGGACAAGTAGTTTTCCTGTGAAACTGTCATCAGCAACGTCATTGTAATCACAGATCTGGCAGGTCTCCCTGCTTATGCAGGAGTCTTCCTGAGAAATTAAATCTCTCTCTGCTTCTGGACAAAGAAATACCACAGCCTTTCTAGTTTGGGAATCAATTTTCCCAGTGAGATACATGTAACATACCTGTACCTCTGTGAAAGCTTCATGGAATATGTCTGATTGTAGTGTCTGAAAGTTGGTAGCCCAGTAATTACTGGCATCTATGTTTAGCTTGCTGTGTAATTGTGCAGTTTTGGGAAAGTGAGGGAGCACCGGTAGTCTTGGTATTCGTGTTTCTGTTGTCGTTGTCATTGTCATCATCATCATCGCCATCATCACCATCAGCACCACCATCGCCATCATCACTATCATTGCCATCTTCGCCATCATCACCACCATCATCACAACTAATGCTACTTACCATCATCATCATCATCATCATCACCATCATCATCATCATCATCATCATCATCATCACCACCATCACCATCATCATCACCACCACCATTATCATCACCACCACTATCATCACCATCACCATCACCATCATCACCATCACCATCATTACCATCACCATCACCATCATCACCATCACCATCATTACCATCACCATCATTACCATCACCACCATCACCATCATCATCATCATCACCATCATCACCATCACCATCATCACCATCTTCATCATCACCATCACCATCATCATCATTCTCATTTATGTTTTGCCTGCCTTGTAACCCTACAGTGTGAAGAGATGAAGGAGCACATGACTGATGAACATGTGGAGTGGATAGCCCAGTACCTTGTCATGAAGAGGGCCAGTATTGAGACCAACTTCCACGCCCTCTACTCCAACTTTGTAGACCAGCTCAAGTTGGCGAGGCTTGGGGAGCTCGTCCTTCGAGAGACCTACAGGAACATTGGGGTAAACTCACTTTCAAGTACCGTAAAACCAGAAATTATTGCGTGCATGAAACTTTGGCGAATTTTGCAAGGAGCCATGATCTGCAAAAGTAAGATTCATGCAAAAGTTCTTGACTACACAATGCATTGAATGCCAGTGGCCAGTCGCCAAATGTCATGCCGCAAGAACAGCTGTCGGCTCCAATTCGCACAAGTTTCATGCCGCTAATGTTTGTGGTTTACAGTATTCAGCATGCTTATGTCAAAGTAGAGATGCTATGTGTTTCAAGATGTTTGATCAAGCAATGCTGAAATATCTATTAATTATTTGATGTAGCAATTCCACTAAATTCAAAATCATTTTTAATGTCTTGCTTATGATGAGACTCAGAATGTGAGGAAAGAAGACAATGTAGTAAAAAGAAACAGAGGGTAATGAACATTTGATGATACATGTTAAAATAATTTTAGGACCTAATCATGAATAAGGAGAGAAAATCAAGGAACCGCTAACTTCATGAATAATGAAGCATTAGAAAAATGTTAGTGTGTGCTGTAGAAACACATGTACAAATTCTGTATTGTTCTCATTGCAGTGAAATGCTTTCAGCAGCTTAGGAGAATTTTGCCGTTGTCTTGTTCCTTAGCTCTTTAGACACCAGTCCTGCATGTTTATGTTCAAAATGCCAAAAATGCATTGTACCCCACATTTATGCATGAGGAATTCCTTTTATGCATACTAAGGCTTATTTCCCATACTTAGACTATGAAATGGGCGTGTGACTGCTTTAAACTGCCCATTGCTTCATCATGTGACATAGCTATGAATGTCTTACCTTTCTCCTTATCATAGGTCCTGCTGGCATCGAACAAGAGTGACTCCAACTTCTCAGACAGAACCCTGCTGAAGAACCTTGGTCACTGGCTTGGCAAGCTGACATTGGCTAAAAACAAACCCATTCTGCAGCTGGTAAGTTCTTACAGCCAGTCTTAATCTCCCGGTGTCCCAAAAAATATTTTGTGTTTGTGTGGGTAAGTTCTCTCCAATAGCAGTCATCTTGGAAATTGTTCTGATTTTCCTTCTCTTGGATGTAAACCATTTCTCTTTCCTGTGTGATCCTGTTCAAACTAGGTGCCTGTCAGAATTACGTCATTCTTGCAGAGTTGCTGCAGAAAGCCAGATAACCTGACACATTTATTTACAAATTATTTCTTTCTAGTGAAATTTCATTAAAGATTGTTTGTGTGAATGTATGACATATCCCAACCTTTTCTGACAGCCTGATTATGTGTTTCTTCTGTATTTTGCTTTTGCTGTTCTAGAAAATGCTCTAAATTCTGTGCATTAGAAATATGAAAATTAGAGTGTATGGCATAAGACTCTTGAAATGTGATGTTGATTTTAGCTTGAGAGTAATGGGAGGGAATTGCTATGATGAATTGAATTCTCTAATCCGTTTATCACCTGTGTCTTGTATGCAATTTCCAGGATCTTGACTTGAAGGCCTTGCTCCTGGAGGCGTACCACAAGGGTCAAGCAGAGCTCCTCTATGTAGTCCCTTTTGTTGCCAAGGTGATAGAGGCATGCATGAAGAGTCGCATCTTCAAGCCGCCGAACCCCTGGACCATGGCTGTCATGAACGTCCTGGGTGAGCTGCATCAGGAAGCCAACCTCAAGCTCAACCTCAAGTTTGAGATCGAGGTCCTCTGCAAAAACCTGGGCATCACCATGGATGTAAGTTTTGTATTTTCAGCATCATTTTGTGTGCTCGTGATATCCTTATTTCTTTATTTCAGTACGTTACTAGGTATCTCTCATTGAAAGCCCAATGTATAATGTGTATTTATCAGTTCAGACATTACAATATAGTAAATGTCAACATTTTAGCAAACATTTAATGAGCAGTGATGTGACAAGTGGATCACAATACAGTAAATCAAATTCCTTCAATGTGCCAAAACTGAGGATTAAATGCCTGGGTGATGAATATCATTAATATAGATACTATTTTAAAAGATCGTTAATACAATTTATCTAAAGACATTGATAATGCTCTTAATTCTTATCTTTTCAAGTGTATGTGATAAAGACCTGTAATATCACAAAATGCTTTCAAAGTGGTTCACCATTTTGCCGAAACACCATTTGGCTCACCAAATGTGTAGAATGTGAATTTTTTGTTGTGTATCCTTCCTCTGTCCAGGACTTGAAGCCAGGCATGTATCTCAAAGACCTAGAGATGGTGCGCCTCATCCCACACAAACTGACAACTTCCAAGAAATTCATGGAGGGCGGAGCCTTTGGTATCTCTGTCAACATGGGCCAGGACAACCCTCCGTCATCATCCACAGGACTAGTAGGAGCTCTGCCTCAGGTCCCCAACAGCTCCCTCGCAGGGGAGCATGGTAAGTCATCCGTTTACTCCACTCTATGTTTGTTTGTACTGATGTATGTTTGTATGTTTGTTCCATGGCATCGTTACTTCTTAGTAATCTTGTAGATTAAGATATCTTGATTTCATTTTAGCAACCGTTGTGCAGATTTTCAAAGAATGATAATGTTGGGTGTGGATGTTTCTACTTCATGATCTTTGTCTCTTTAAACTCTCCATTTTTGACAGTCCTGATAAATTGATATTTTGGTTTACAGCATGTAGAATCAGCTCGCTATTTTGTAAAAGGGAAGTGGAGAAAACACCTTGCTACACATTTTGTAGATGTCAATTAAAAAACAGAACAAGATTCATTACTCCTTGCTTCAGTGTACTGCTCTATCGCGCCACTCTGGCAGTTGAGACAGGTATGTTTGTAGCTCCCACTATTGTGTGTAAATTTGCCCGTTCATGTGAAGATTATCTGTGTGTGATTCACCCAGAAATCTGGATCACGATCGACACATTGAGTTCTATATTTTCATCTCTTTCAAACCTGTTCCCATGACAGGCATTGGGTCATCAGTGCCGACGCCACCAACACCATCGCTACCAGCCACACCCTCACCCTTACCTCAATTCAGCTTCCAGGATCTCAACACATCGAGCCTCAATGGCATTGCCCCACACATCACAGCCAATGGACAGGTGAGTAACGTTAAGGCCTCTGGGCAACCGCACTGTGGTATCATAGACAAAGTTGAGTAAGAATATTGGTTTTGACATCATGACCTCAAGAATCACAGTACTGCCAGGGATGTTATTTTGTCCATGTAGGTTGAGATGCAAGAGAAAGTGAAGGCGCAAAGATTACAAGCTTGTTCTGGATTTGTATTGAATGCTAATTGTGTCCTAAATCATCCTTTATTTCTCCATTCTTGACAGTGGCAATGGAAAACGAGAGGGGGGAGGGGATGGGAGAGGAGGAGGGTATTGCAGAATAATTTTAGTGTTGTCCTTTCCGAACAATGCTTTACAGTTTGGTGAAAGGTTAGTGTTTGTTGATAATTAGTATTGTCCTTCATGCAGGAGAACTCCTTAGGCCAAATGACATAGAGGCAGATACCTATCCCATTCATTCTATCCAGTAAATTATTGTGATTGGACAGCTGTTCATATTAAATAGCAATTCATAATGTGAATAGAGAGATTAAGGTAAAGACTGTTGTGTAGCAAGGAGTTGGTAGAGTTCTCATATAGTGTAATGCATTCTTGGTTTTGTGTGCTTGTTCCCACCAGCTGGTGCTATTCCAAAACCAGCCACAGCTACGGAACTGTGTTCGGCCAGCTGTGGAGAGGGCGGTGCAGGAACTTGTTCACCCAGTGGTGGACCGCTCCATCAAGATAGCTCTCAGCACCTGTGAGCAGATTGTCAAAAAGGTATGGATCCTTTCACTTTACAGAGCCAGGAAATATTGCCCAGCTTCTTTGTTTACAAAACTCTTATTTTCACAGCTTTAGTCCAATTTTCAACACACTTGAGCCAAAGGCTCTGGCACCATCCTTCAGGTGAACTTGCGATACTCGGTTGAGCGCGAGACTCCTGGATCTCTTGTTGAATGTCACATATCTTGTGGCTTTGGAAATGAAAAGGCTTTTTCAAGTCTCATCATGGAATATATATTAACTCATTTGTGTAATATTTACCATGTACAGTTTGGAAGGGAGGGATCTCTGATATCAGCATGCATCAATTCAGCACTCGTTCAGATTGCACAGTCTGAGCAGGAGTGGTATTCATTGTGATCTAACCTTCGGGCAGGAAAGTCAAGTTTTCTCAGTCAAAGTCACATTCCTCCAGATCCTTGTTAAGAGTTAATCAATGAAATGGTTATTTTGTGTCTCTCATCCGAAAATGCTAGGTTGCTTAAAAGTTGATTTGTGCACGTGGATGTATGATGGCTACGAAGTAAAAGGATACAAATACCAAACAAAACGAAGTAAAAACAGTGGATGTAGAGGTAAGAGCGTTTGATAAGAATTGAAAGCAAGCATATTGCGAGTCTTCATGCCCTGAAACCTATTTTCCCCACTGACAGGACTTTGCCCTGGACCCCGAGGAGAACCGAATGAGGCTAGCTGCTCATCATATGGTGAGGAATCTGACAGCAGGTATGGCTATGATCACATGTCATGAGCCCCTCATCTTCAGCATCATTAATAACTTCAAGCACGCTTGTGTGGCAGCTCTCAAGGTAAGATGAAGTCTCTCTACAGACATGCCAGCTGGTAGTTTTTGGTTTGTTTTGTTTTGTTTTTTTCTGCAGTAGTTTGTGCTGTTCTATGCCAAAACACTGCAGGTTTCATGGAAAATACCGTTTTTCCCAAATTGTACAGTTCGACCTTGATTATCCGGCCATGTCTGGACCGGTGCTCATCCGGATAAGCGAATTGGCCGGATATGGGAGACACAATGTTAATGTATATAGCTGCCGTCCAAGCTGCCGTCCCAGTGCCCCGCAACGGTGGTGTAATCTATGCTAGCCTGTGCAAAATTGTAGTCCCTTGCTTTTACAATGATAATGTGGTGTGAATTTATGTTAGTTCTGTTGGGAATATTGTAGGTAAATCGTGTGAGTTTTTAGAAATTTTAATTGAGTTTAAAGTCAATGTTTTTTATCAATTTTTGGATGAAAAAAAAAAGTCCTTCACTGCGTGAACACGTCCGGATAATAGAGATTTCCGGATAAAATGAGGCCGGATAATCGAGGTCGAACTGTATTACCACACACGTCTATTGGAGGAAAGCTTTAGAAAATACTGTTTGTTTTTTTCACCAAAAATACCCCTTTTTGGCTGATAACTCATCTTGTTTTCTCATCTCGATTAAAACCACAGGGAGGCACTCCTCAGCAGAAAGAGCTCATAGAGCAAGCGGCCACAGTCGTCGCCAATGACAACGTAGAGCTTGCCTGTTGCTTCATCCAGAAGTGTGCTGTGGAGAAGGCTATTCCAGAGATGGACCGTCGGTTGTCTACTGTAAGTCACTGCTTATACTTGTAAAAGATATCCACCATGTTTTGTTTTTTTTTAAACAGATAGTAAAGAAAGTTTGAAAACTTGGCCAGCAGGACATAATGTTTACCTATATGGAATTAGTAGCAGATGATAATTGTTATAAGGAGCCTATGCAGTCTTGCTGGAGAAATTTAGAAGACCATATGATGAGGAATATGAGTGAATTCCTAGATAGGAAGTGTATGACTGTGAGGGAGAAAGTGATACTTCTACTCTATGGGAAAGACTTTTTCCTCACAAAACTTAGATCTTCTGAAGTAAACAATATAGCACCATGGGCACACTCAAACAATGAATACAATGATGAGCATCATCAAGAAATGATGCACTTGGTCTTGTTCTTCATCAAGTGATTCCATCTTTGCCAAGACTGACAACCAGATATTTTTAGGTAATGGAAACTGTTCCTGTATTGATTTATCCTCGTATGGAAGGACTGAAAATGATTTGGCCTTCACAGCCATATGATACCTTCAGCAGGAATGAGGCTACTGTCACCATGTACAAACTAGACCAAATATAGATAAGGAATATCTAAGAAAGATGTGACCTGTAAAAGATACGGGGGTCATGGTGCATCTAACGTATTTCTTCTTTCACACTTACAGGAGATTGAGCTCCGCAAGCATGCGAGGAACGAGAACCGACGCTACTGTGACCCAGTGGTGCTGACATACCAGGCAGAGAGGATGCCTGAACAGATCCGACTCAAGGTCAGGACAAACCCAGCCACATGTTGGGGAAACTCTTAACGTCAAAGGGATTCAAATAGATATATGTAGCATCTTGTTGCTCTTTTTCTTGCTCTCTTTGTTTGTAAACCCATGTACAAGTATTTCTATACTGACTCGAAAGACATTTTAAATGGCCTGTTAGAATCCTTTGCAGAAGCATCTTGAAAGGTGACATGTCCTGCTTCTTAAGATTGTGACCTCCCATGCCCATGTAGAGGTTTCAAGGTCTAGTGGATTGCACACTGTGCTTTCAACATGGAAAGTCCTGGGTTCCAATCCTGAGTAGAATACTCTATCAACAATGCTCCTATGCCATGTGTATGAGGTGGTAACTTGGCAGAAGTCCAGTGTCACTGTGGTTGGAGGTAGCAAGTATGCTTATATAGACAACATTGGATTTAGATCCCAAGGGACAAGAATATCAACAGTGCCCTAAATAAAGTTGGTCTATATCTACTTTATATACTGAATGAAAATAAATGAAAGTTTACTCAGTTTATAACTCTAGCCAATTCACACACAATCATATTATGAACAAATTGTGTGCACTACCTTAAACATTCCCCAGGAAGTGAAGTGAACATGGCGGTTTGATTCCAGTGACCAAAATTATGATGTGGTCTTGAGCGCTGTGAGCGTAATAACATGGGGTAACATCCTTTTTGACGCCAAGGAAACAAATCAAACTAAAATACTATTTTTGTTGTGTAGTAGATGATGACATTGCTATTGCTGATTGTGTGCCATCATGCAGGTTGGTGGAGTGCCCCAGGGCCAGATAGCTGTCTATGAAGAGTTTGCCCGCAGCATCCCAGGCTTCCTCCCTACACCAGAGGCCAACCAGCCACCGGGGTTTCTGGCCAAGCTGACCCAGGTATGGCAACTCTCAGAGTTGAGTTTTTATGTCTGTTTGAAGATTTTAATCCACAATCATGTGATTTGATGACACGTTTATCTTTTCATGGTGTCCTAGTAGTCTGCAGTACTGAGGAGGATTGCCAGATAAATTGTATTTTGTAAGATTCTATAAGATCATTAGTGGAAAACTTTTCCACTAATAATTTATATTCTTTCTGGTCAGTTTATTCTGTCTTTATTTGTTACAAACTCAAAAAGCTGCATCACTTCGGTGATCCCTCGCATTTATCCCCAATTTGAATTATCCTTCGGGTTTATGCCAGGTTTAAGTGTGTGCGTGTGTGTCACACACAAACACACTACTATAGCTTCTGACCACCCGAGCATTGAGAATGAAGGGTTTCTTGGACGAACACTGCACTAGGGCTTTCTATAGCTCAGTCGGTAGAGCACTGGTCTAGCAATCCGGAGGTCTCGGGTTCGACTCCCGATGGAATCCCATTTTCTTTGCTCACTTTTCCACTAATAATTTATATTCTCTCTGGTCAGTTTATTCTGTCTTTATTTGTTACAAACTCAAAAAGCTGCATCACTTCGGTGATCCCTCGCATTTATCCCCAATTTGAATTATCCTTCGGGTTTATGCCAGGTTTAAGTGTGTGCGTGTGTGTCACACACAAACACACTGCTATAGCTTCTGACCACCCGAGCATTGAGAATGAAGGGTTTCTGGGACGAACACTGTACTAGGGCTTTCTATAGCTCAGTCGGTAGAGCACTGGTCTAGCAATCCGGAAGTCTCGGGTTCGACTCCCGATGGAATCCCATTTTCTTTGCTCACTTTTCCACTAATGATTTATATTCTTTCTGGTCAGTTTATTCTGTCTTTATTTATTCTATAAGATTGACAGTGTATATTAATAAAATGAATATGTGTGTATATAAATGACAGAGAGATGGATGGATGGAAAGATGTATGAGTATTAGATAGATACTTTTGTGACCACAGATAAAATGGAAATATGGAAAGGTAGATAGTGAGGTATGTAGATACAGAAAACTTGAAAAAGAAAAAGTACACATTGATTAAAGAATGAGCTCAAGTAGTAGTTGAGGTTGCAACTGATTGACAAATTGCCCTCCATCAACGTAAATAGGCACTGAATTGATCAGTGTTTTAGTAGTAGCCATGATAAAAGAAATCATGGGTGTACACTACGACCTCCTGATCTCCAGACAGGTGGCTTATCCACTAGACCACCAAGCTTCCCTAACAGCAAGTGCTGGTTCTAATCCTTATAGCATGCAGCAGGTACTGCGAAAACATCTCTATGGAAGAATTTCATCAACTTGAAGGAGTTGAGGTTTATTTGTAAGATATAACACATTGAACATACAGATGAGGGAAGGGATTCATACAAACATCTGATAACCATTTGCAGCGTGATAATTTGTGGATTTGCATGAATCTCTTCACCCCGGTATAGTCATACGCCGTAGATGAAATCACCCAGATCTATGACAAGTGCATCGCTGAGATTGATCAGCACCTTCAGTACATCGGTCAGATGATGCCCCAGGGACAACACGCCCAGATCCTCCACAACCTCCTAGAGTCTGTCATGGTAGCCAGAAACTCCAGGGAGATAGTCACCGCTGTGGCCTGTCTGCAGAAGGTAAGACTAGGGTCCTTCTAAATGTCACTGCCCTCTACACAACCCCTCAAACAGGGTGCTACGTAACTTTATTCACCACTTGCCCGGTCGGGCAAACAGATTTTCAAATTTGCTGTGAAACACTTGCCCGAATCTTGCCCGAAAAGAAAGTCCAAAATATAAGGAAATAATATAGAAAATAATGTGTAAGTCAAGGGCTTAATAAAACACTATCACTTGAATCCACCACCACAAACTTGGTCTGATCAAGTTTTGCCGTTGAAATGCATCGGGGCTTCTTCAAGGAAGTGTTGGAAGGTTGCTGAAATGATGTGTTGCATCACTAAACAGCTATTATAGTAGGGCTTCTGTATGGTTGACTTTGTGGGTTTGTTGGGGGAATAAAGGAAAAAAAACGGTGTCTTCAAAACTTTTTTGCTTGCCCAATTCGGGCAAGCATTTGTTCTCATTGTTCAAAAACACTTGCCCGAATTAGATTTTCGGGGCAAGTGCTTATGTAACACCCTGCCTCAAGTCGCATGACTCTGGAGGCAAGCCTTGTCGCACGACCAGTTGCGCGACTTGACACCGCACTCTATGCGATCAGACTACACAGCTACAATGTCAGCTTATGACTGTACTGGCATCATCAGCACATAATACTGTAGCATGATTGGCTGAAAGTCCATGACCAGTTGTGGAAATTTGACTAGGACTGGCATAGTGACGGCACAAATGGAAACTGGCAAGGCTGGTGATGTCACACTTATGGTTGCTTGGTTGAACAATCAGTGAATGGTGGCAAAGTCACGTAGTGTGCGGTGGCCTTTAGCCAGGCTGGGATATATTTAAGAGAAACTTAGGCCTATATGAGGTATCCATTGGATTTGGTTGACTACTTACTACAGATCCCACTCTTTACTCCTGGTTCAATGGGTATTTGTAAGGATTAGCTACAAATGATGTCAAATTTGTCATTCTGTAATTTGAATTGGATGGCTTGATACAGCTTCAGAAAGTGCACATGACTGCCTTGTGGAGTGATGTGGGTTTATTCTAAGATTCTTTGAGCAGTACTTGCATTCATTTTGACTATTAAAAGCATCATAGAATATGATTTTGTCAGTACAATTTCTCTCTTTTGAGTTGTCATACTCCTTAGGAATTATAGATATGCAAAGCATATCTAAAGCACAATCACATTCTCACTGATTTAAAGTGCTAATTTGTGGAGAGTATTTCATAGTGGGGAAGGCATAATAATGATACCCTACTGTGTGCACGCCATATAAAGGAATCGTGGTATTTACAATGTTTGGCATTGTGTTGCGGTAAACTCTATTTAATCTGCAGCATTTCACTTCCAGGTATCAATCAGCATTTTATTGTCCTCGTGCACTACTTCTAGCAATTTGTAAACTCAACAGTGGATATGAAGTAATTCATTTCAACCATCAAGAGTTGTTGTACCAATGACGAGACCGTATTCTGTCATGGTTGTCCCTAGGCTGTGGAAGGTCTCCTAGAAGGCTACATAGTCATCTCCCTGGAGCACAGTGCAGCCATCCGATACAGAGACGCCCACATCCTAGTCCTCAAGTCACTCCAAGACCAGCGGGCCTATGGTCCACAGTGGACCAACAAGCAGGTCACCAGGTAGGACAAAGATGAAAGACGATGTCTTCATGATGCCCAATACTCCCTATCGCATATAGCCGATATTAAGCGATATCACCTTGCGATATCGATATCTGATTGATCGCTCTTTGGACGTACACTTCCGGTTTTGCGGTTTACCCATGTCACGTCCTTCATCTATAGACATTTTCCACAATTTCGTTGTTTTGCATCATCGGCCCAGCATTGGGCCGCTTTGCAGAAGAATCCCATTCATCAAATGTAAAGTTACAGATTAGAAAATAATTCTATTATTCGACAGATTATAAGACAGAATTTGATACGATCTGTGAATACTAGTACTTCAGCGTTCAATGTGCATAAAAATGTACATTTACACATTGCGCGTTCATAATCGGAAGTTTATATCCCAAGAATTAAAGGTAAAAAAAATTAGAGCGTCACACGCCTTCAGATTCGGAGAGCTATATGTAATAGGGAGAATTGGCCACCTGTTTTTTGTTTTTGTTTTTGTTTTTAAATTCTACCAGCATTGTATTCTGTAAGTTTATGGTATGATCCTTATAACCACCAGTCTTACAATTTCACTGGAATTATTTGCCAAAGAATCATGATGATTATATTTTTCTTTATCAGGGATGTGATAGTTTAATTTGCTTTCAGACTTTTTTACTCTGCCCTAAACCCACTTTTCAGGTTTTGTTTTGTTTTTCAGTTCAAATGTATTGAAATGTTCAGTTTACTGTACTTCAGACTTTTTTCTTTTAAGTTTCAGATTTTCTCATACTTTTTTTTTCTTCAAGTACTCTCAATAAAGCTACCACCACCTGTTTTTTATATCACTAGAGTTGTGTGCGAGACCAGCAGTGAGAGGAAACACAACCTGGATGCAATAGAACAGCTTCTGAGAACTCATCTTCTCAACCTGCAGACCTTTGACCTGCACATTGCAACGGTGAGCTCTCCCTGCTATATCTGTTTCTACCTCACAACATTTATGTATGTATGGCTCCAATTTTTGTATGGTTTTATAGTATGTCAATGGACTAATGGATCTAAATTTGGGGTTGCAGTGTTGGAGGTTCTTTTCCAATTGAAGCAGCAACAGTACACTTGAGGAAAGGGGGGGGGGGATGTTTACTTGTGGTTATTTACCCTGATGTTGTGTGCATGTGAAGTGTACAGAACCTCTCTCTGTAACTTCTTTACTTTAGTATCTGTATAGATGTAATCTCAGTGTGGCTTCATGCTGATATGCCAAGCCATGGTCAGGGAACTCCCTATAAAAAATGTAATTCATTACCATTTATGTCAAATGTGGTCCTTGAATGGTGGGCAACAAAATACATGATTATTTGTTAGTGGTCTCTTACATCTATTTCGTTCAGTGAGTTCCAAAATATCTGAAAAGTAAGATGATTGTTAGGTGAAAGAGTATCAAGTCCATTGTGTGGGTATGGATATTTCTGAATATAAAAAATTGAGGTTTGTCCAAGTTGATAGATAAATCAGGTATTGTTATATGTTTTCAAATCACTTAAACATCTGCACTTGTAAGATGGATGAAATATCTGTAGTATAAAATAAACGTGTACTTTGTATGATGCAAGTTGAAGTGTGGGCACATGCAGTGTTGTCAAACATTAACAAATCACTTGTCCCTCTCTCCCCAGTCGATGGAGAATGGTCTAAACTACACTGCTGTGGCCTTTGCCATGAATGTGGTCAAGCGCTTCCTGATTGATGAGAAACAGAGTAATGTCCTTAATGAGGCTGACCTCTACAACACTCTCCATGTGCTTGCCCGCATCGCCACCCAGAGCCCCTCACCACCAGATGGGTGAGTTTAAGTCATTCTGGCCTAGTGTCCACTCTGGCGTAGTAACTTTCCCTAATACCCACTTTAGCCTTGTGCCCACTCTGACCTGGGGACCCACTCTGGTTTGGAACCCACTCTGGTCTGGGACTCAGTCTGGCCTAGTGCCCACCCTGGTTTAGTGCCCACTCTGGCCTGGAATCCACCCTAGCCTATTACTCACTCTGGCCCAGGACCCACCTTGGCTCAGGACCTACTCTGGTCCAGGACCCACTCTGGTCCAGGACCCACTCTGGTCCAGGACCCACTCTGGGGATGTCTATAACAAGGCATCAATGGCATGCCGTACTTTACGCAATTCCATTGTCAGGTCGTCCACTCTACGCGGCAAACTTTTGCACTTCATACAGAGATGGCCTGAAGAGTCATGGGGAAGGGCGCAAAGTTGACGAAGGCAATTTTCTGGCGGATGATTTGAGCTATTGTGTAGAGACTGTTCGCTGGCAGTAGAGTGATGGTCATTGTCCTTTTCGGGTACAATACAGGTGTTGGTAAGCACAAAATGGCGGACTATCCCTGGATTGAGTTTAGGGTATATGGCACTTGGGTTTTTCTCGATGTGGTCGTCTTCACGTTCTGCGTCAGTCTCAATGTTGAGGAGGCTGGATAGACATACTATTTCCAATGCCTTTCGGGTACTTTCGACAGTGATACCTTTGGGTAGTTAAAGGAAAAGTTTTTTAATCCCAGTGTCCCCTTATACTTATATCAGACACCATGATTCCAATTCACAGGAACTTAAGAGTATCAAATGCAGTGAGGCACACACAGGTGGGACTATCGACCTTTGGTGTGTGTGTGTAATGTTATTGAAGTGATAATGTGTACTTGATGTCGATGGTAGTAATATCTCACCTGGTAGTCCATTTGGTGGTTGCAGTAAAATTTCATGACAAGTGTCATTCCAGGGAGATCCACAAATTGAAAGTTTCTTGTAATGTGATGACAAAATCCACTTTACAGAGTTTTTGATAAGTAGGAAGTTCTGCATTCCGTTTCCATGTCCACCACACATGCCAAGTGCATGCAAGTAATTAGAGATGACGTAACAATAATGAATATTGTTTGCCTTTTCATGAAACAGGTCCTAGCAACCTTTGTTTGCTTGTCACCGAACCATGTGCATGATTAGGGTTCAGCTTTTAACATGGCTTTGAAAAAAAATTCTCTTCTACAAAGTGCTCTTGCATGGCAGTCTCGGAATAATGTGGCACATGGGATTAACACTGTGGCACACAGAGAGTTAATTGCAAGCATTTCTTTGTCTTTCTTGGTAGATAGTTGTTTGGAAGTGTAATCACAGAGCTGTGCACCTGCAAGTCTGCTTTATTCTGAGGATAATAATGTTCAAATAACTTATCTTGTATCACACCAGCCTTCCTCAGCTGATTGAGCTTGTGAGACAGAACCACGACCCCGCCTTCCTGGACAAAGCCCCCGGGGGTCCCACCTCTATGATGCACTCGGGTATCTCCCAGGCGAGAGAGTTTGATGACCCCCCAGGTCTGAGGGAGAAGACCGAGTATCTCCTGAGGGAGTGGGTCAACATGTACTACTCACCAGCTGGAGGCAAGGACAGCACCAAGGCTTTCTCTGCATTTGTCAATCAGGTGAGAAAATTTAAACAGATACATTCACTGACAGCATGAGCATCTAGTCTGTATACTGAACCAGCTGAAACTTGTGCTACAGATATTTTTGCAAATTGACACTTGTTAATTTTGTTGTTGCAATAGACTAGTAATTGTAGTTGCATCTTTCATTCAAGGGATCGTATAGTTTTGGTTGAGATCTAATTTCAGGTTTCTAAAATTTTTTGGTGAAATAATGAGAAACCTCTTATGAAATATGAAAGAGCACATGATTCCATGAGAGATTCAATGTTTATTTGATGAAAATTGGATTTGAAATGACTGAGATATCCAAAACAGAGCTATTCTTCTGTGGGACCTACATTTTATTACTATCACTTTGTTTTACTTTGTTTTTGGATGTTTCAGTCATTCCAAACCCGATTTTCATCAAATTAACTTTGAATTCCTCTTGAAATGGTATGCTCTGTACTATTTCATAAGTGTTTTCTTGGTATCTCGCAAAAACTTAAAAGCCCAATTCTCATCTCCACCAATACTGTACCATCCCTATGTATAAAATGAGTAACAAGCAACGATACCAGTACTGAATGTTTTTTACTCAGAGATTCCTTTTACATAAACCGGTAGTGTGTTCTGCATTCAAAGTACTTCTCTACTAGTGTGTTGGTATGACCCAGATATCACTACCTCATGGCCTATGTAGTGCACTAGTCCTACATCAGTTACTAAAGTTGCATGTGAGCCAGTGCTGGCATGGCATAATTTTTCTTTTTTTTTTAAATAAGTTTTTTGTGCACTGTTACTTGTATAATTCAAAGATGATTTGCGAGATTGGCGAAAATAAAAACCACCTCAAATATTAGCGTGTACAGTACTAGTGCCCAAACATTCAGTGAATTCTGAGTGGGTTTTTTAGTATATACCTGAGTGAAGAAAGAGAGGAGAGACCAGACAAGAACACTTCAAGAACTTTTCATTTTGTTCAGAGGAACTGAAGGTATATTTTATTTTCATTTATCCTATTCCAGATGCACCAACAAGGCATCCTAAAGACAGATGACCTCATAACGCGATTCTTCCGGCTGTCCATAGAGCTCTGTGTAGATGTGTGCTACCGGGCTCTAGGGGAACAGGTGCACAGTCAGGCCCTAACCAGGGCTAAGTGTTTCCAGACCCTGGATGCCTTCGTCAGACTCATCGCCCTTCTTGTGAAGCACTCTGGCGATGCCACGAACCCAGTCACTAAGATCAACCTACTCAACAAGGTGGGTGTGTCTTAAAACCATTAGTGTTGCTCACTGTAGCAGTGAGGTGCTCTGTGTGAGAATATGTGTGTTACTATGCCTCAGTCATCATCACTGGATCATTCTACACTGCAAGTTATCACCATACACAATTGATCAATGAAGTTGTCTAGACCCATACAAATTCATGTGAAATTCTCTACTTTACTTTAGTAAGTGAAGGTTGACTCAAAAGAAGAAACTTTTTAGCTGCGTAAGGGTTAAACATCTGGGTGCAATTTATGGAGAGGTGCCCGTATTGACCCCATTGCATAACACTATGGTAACGTCACAAATTGATAGTAACTCTGCTGTCAATGTTAACCATCAGTGGTTTCTTGGCTTTGTTTGCCTGTGGTATAGAGTGCCCAAGTGATGCCACAATCGTTTCTGTTATTGCTTGGGTTGGAACCAGATACGCGTCAAAACACTCAGGACAGGTGAGCCTGTTTAGAACCAGTTTCCATGGCTATGAATAGCTGTGAATGGCTGTGACATTGCACTTTGGTACTCTTTAGTGATGCTATGTAGTAACCATTAATTGTAAAGTTACCCATGGTTTCATGCGAATGGGCCCTGGTCCAATATCACAAAAGGTATAATGAAAAATGATGTGGCTAATTAGTAGTGGTGTTATATAATGATGCTGGAGTTCTGTGGTTGGTATGATAATGAGGATACTTCCCCTCCCTGACTCTAGGTGCTAGGCATCGTGGCAGGAGTCCTACTCCAGGACCATGAGGTGAGACAGACCGAGTTCCACCAGCTTCCCTACCACCGCATCTTCAGCATGCTGCTGCTGGAGCTCAATGCCCCCGAGCAGATCCTTGAGGCTATCAACTTCCAGGTCATGTCAGCATTCTGGTGAGTGACAACAGGTCAAGATTTTTTGTTGCTGTCACATATCATTTGAATTGCAAATTCTTTTGTAGTCTTTCCAAAGCTCCTTGAGCATGAATGCTCAAGATAAACGCATTTATATGATGATTAGTTGCTTATAGACACATATAAATTCTGCCGAAAGAACATGAATGTCAACCATACATTCTTGATTAATGAATGAAATTGAAATTCAAGACAAGCTGAAATCACTAATGTAGATGCAAATTTTTAAGATTATTGTTGGAGTACAAAAATTATATATAATATGATTGTTGAACTTTCAGTCTCCCTGTATCATATCTGAGTTGTACTTGCTATAATGCCATGTGCAGACCTCCCAACCATTTGAATTTGGAGGAAAGAATCTGAATTTTGACCATTCCCAGCTCTTGTTTCAATAGGAGTTTCATATTTTTCTTCAGAATTTTACTACACACTCCTAAGGGCACTGCTCTTTCTTTCCTACTTATGAGCCAAACCATCCCTATTTTTCAGTTTAAAAAGTTGGGAGGTATGCTTGTGATGTCATTAGTTTGTTGTGATTGTGAAAGGAAATCAGCTTTTAAAGAGATTTTTATAATGATTTCCCCAGAGAACACTCAGGGCTTGATGTAATGCTGTCATTATCATATTTTGTGTCCCTTAGTAATGCCCTCCATGTGTTGAGGCCATCCAAAGCACCAGGGTTCGTCTATGCCTGGCTGGAGCTCATTTCTCACCGCATCTTCATTCCTAGGATGCTCAGCATGCTGCCTCAGCAGAAGGTAAAAAAGGATCCCCGTCTGTTAATCTTGATCATCACTCTTAACACCCTCACAATGTTTAACCAAACCAGAAATGTAATTATATAGACGGACTTATCTGTATAAAGAAACACCAGAGATGGCAGAAAAAGGAAAGATGATGTTTTTGATGGACAATATGAAGAGTTTGTAATTGAAAGATATAGAAAAACAGCAAAAGTGACAAATAATAGGAAAAGGCATGTAGATTTAGGTATCCTATTGGGACAATGTTCTCTGTGAGGATTATAGTATTTTGTCAGAATTGACATGGGGGCTCTTTGCAAGTTATATGACAGTTTTGTTTTCATAGTGAGTGGGCAAAACACCATTAGGGGAGAGTTAGGTTATTTCAGTAACATCACATCTGTGCTTATATTTGTGTACTTAGTGTGGAACTTGTGTCAGTCAAGGTTTTCAGTCATTTTTATGGCAATATGTGTGTGGTAGATAACATTTGCAGAGATTTCTGCTGGTCAACGGGGGTATACCCTCAAGGAGTTGATGTGCATTTCCTGCATTGTGGGGTGTGTGACCTCCCGAGGTTGTACCTAGCCCTTGGCTAGAAAAATTAAATGAGTCTGCACTGATTGTGTTAGAGGGCAGAGTGTGTTGCCTCCTATGAGAGGAGATGCCACGATGACACTCGATACTGCCCAGCAAAGCTAGGACTTGTAACCACTTTGTGGCAAGTCACACGCACTACAAATATGGCAACCTTGTCTCCCTGTACAATAGATGAAACATGCTTTGAGCTTGGACTGCTTCGTATCATTGCATATATTATAGCTGTAATGTTATTATATTTTTGCAATTGTTGGTACAATATTGCTGCAATGTTGCTATATTTTGTTATATTGCTGCTTTATTGTTGCTATGTTGCTGCTATATTGTTACTATGTTGCTGCTATATTGTTGCTATGTTGCTGCTATATTGTTGCTATGTTGCTGCTATATTGTTGCTATGTTGCTGCTATATTGTTGCTATGTTGCTGCTATATTGTTGGATTAAGGTGCAGTGAAATAAGAAGGTGTCTTTAATGCTGCTCATTGTATGTCTTACCACAGGGATGGCCCATGTATGCAGGTCTTCTGACTGGTCTCTTCAAGTTCCTGACGCCATTCATGCGGAATGCAGAACTGCCCAAACACCTAGCACTCCTATACAAGGTAGAGATGTTAAATGGTTTCAATCAACCAGAGCAACAAATTTAAATCTGAGACTGAGATACATGTGAAGTTGTCAATTCAAGAACAGTCTTATTTGAAATAGTAAACATGAACCATGAGCAGCTATCGTGGCTCAGTGGATAAGACCACAGACTATCAACCATGAGGTCCCTGGTTCTAGTCCCCTGGTGGCAGTGGTTGCACCCCCTAGACGAGGCACTCTATCCTCATTGTCTAGTCATGCAGAAGGGGCTTCAGCCATTAGTTATCTGATTGCTTGCTTGTTACACAAATTCTAGATTAAATCTTTCTTGCTAGATCATGAGTCATTGATCAAAGATAACCTGTCTACTGGGTATAGATGAAAGGATGTGTGTTATCAGTTATGAGAGAATGAAGATGCCATGTTGTCACCTTTTACCATGCTGTTAGAGGCTTCCCAGCTTCCTGCAATTAATCAACTGTTACATTGCTTTTACAGTGACAACTTTTTTTTTTACAAGATCAGACCTCCCAACCAGTCTAATAAATGTAGAGAAAGGAATCTTAGTTTTGACCATTCCCAGCCCTTGTTTCAACAGGACTTTCCTATTTTTCTTGATAATTTTACTACACACTCCTATGTGATCTCTTTTTCCTGCTTTTGAGCCAAATCATCCCTATTTTTCACTCAGAGAGATTGAGAGGTTTGCAAGATGAGACAAATGTCGTTCAGTGGTATTTTACCGGAGGTTGGAACAATGGAAAGATTTTTGTTCCCATGCAATGATATGAGCGATTGTGAGTGACAATTTTCTCCAGTAATCATTGCCAGCTAGAAATTTTCGTATCCATGTTTTTGTTATGGGAAAATCAATGTACAGTGATTCTGTGTTGGTTTGTTTTGTTGGGTCAAATGATGTCATAGGGGTTCTAGGACAATTACCCCAGGACCATTACCCCCAGACCCTTCCTCTGACCCTAATCCTAATCCTAAACATAATCCTGACCCTGACCTAAATTCTAAACCTAACCGTAGCCCTTACCTTAATCTTTGCTCTAACCTTATCACTAACTGGTACCTTTAGCCGAAGGTAATAGTCCTTGGAGGTTAATTGTTGTGATACATTAATAGGCTAAGGGTTGATTTGATTTGATTTATTGGTTCCTGCATTATATCATTGCATATGCAGATACGTACACATGTATATTATTGGTGCCATACATATACATAAACATTAGTTGTTAACAAAGTAAGTTTCTTCATTGCCTTTACAATATACAGCAATACAATTTCTTCATTGCCTTTACAATGCACAACAAAACATATCAGCGATGCAATGAATAATACAGAAGGGCTACAGCTTAAGCATTGTGTGACTTGCATGCAGCCCTCGTACATAATACATAACATATAGGAAAATAGGCTATGGTGATGTTTGTTACCCTTTAATTGTGTTTTACCTTTTAATTTCCTTGTTTGTTACCCTTTAATTGTTTGCAGGGTACACTAAGGGTGCTACTGGTCCTCCTCCATGACCATCCAGAGTTCCTCTGTGACTACCACTACGGCTTCTGTGATGTCATCCCACCAAACTGCATCCAAATGCGCAACCTCATTCTCAGCGCGTTCCCTCGCAACATGCGTCTCCCCGACCCTTTCACCCCAAACCTCAAGGTAAGTCTCACGTCATTGTCCACTCTCTTTAAGTTCATGGTGGCTGTATCAAAGTGTAAGCTGGCAGCATTTGCAGTTTAAATGTTGACATTTGCCATGCATTCTTGACTGGATTTAAAAAAATGATATAGCATAATGTTGGGCAGAATGGTAAAAACAAGATTATAAAACCAATGCCAAACACACTTCATTTTACATAAGAGTATAGTGAATTTGGAGATGTACAACTGTATGTCACAATCATATCATCTCAGCAGACAGCTAACGTGCAGATACAAGATAATGCATTATCATGTTCACTGTTTTCTAGACAGCTTCTATAAGTACAGAATGTTCTATCTGTAAATTGAACCTTTTTCGTGACCCTGCATAACAAATTCTGACAAAATGTCATCAGATATATATATATATTTTTTCTAATACTCATGTGCAGGCTTTAAAAAGATGAGTTTCTTGACATAAAAATGGTAAATAATTCATCAAGACTGCATGTTCCTATCCAACCAAAATAAATTGTGGGAAATAAGCAAGTAGTAAAGTAAGTAATATGTTGATGTAGAAAAATAGTAAGAAAATGATGCTACTGCAGAGAGGGGGGTTTTAAAGTGAAGGGTCTACTTAGCAAGATGAATTGGTCAACCGTCATATTGTGTGATGTGAATTTTTTTGTGGGTTTGGGGGTGCAGGGTCACATATTAAGCTGAAGCATGAAGTACAGTAACTGTTACCATATGATTTTGTTTCAGGTTGACATGCTGGCAGACATCGCTCATCACCCCAGGATCCTCACCAACTATGTCACTGTCATCCAGCCTGCTTCTTTCAAAAAGGTCAGTCACAAAGCTCTATTTGTTTGTCTTTTGTTCGGTCTTTGTTTCTTTAGACCCAAACTACTTCAGATACTTGAGTGCCGCACTGTGTTGCATCCCTTTGTCTGCATACAATGCTTTTGTGTTGGCTCAGTGGCTCAAAACCGATGTGTTGGCTCAGTGAGTAGAGCGGCTGCCCTCACAATCGGGAGGTCGTGGGTTCAAACCCCGGCCGCGTCATACCAAAAGACGTTAAAAGATGGGAGTTGCTGCTATCTTGTTTGCCGTTCAACAGTTGAAAAGGTTAGAGCAACGTCGATCTGGCGCTGCTCAGTGGCTGCCGGGCCCACAATCAATTGGGCAAAATGAATTTCCATTCTTGGACAATAGAATTTGGAGTTTATATCCAAACAATTATTATTTTGTTGTTGTTCTTATAGTTGCAGGACATGCCTCGGTCAATTGATGTGTAGGTGGAAAGAAGCTAAAATATCTCTTGAGAAATGGTGTATGAGGTTATTACGTAGCTGTTCATGCGAGATTATGATTTCGCTGTGCTTGTTTTGTAACTACTATGTTTTCAACAAGTGAAACGTGAGTTCTTAAAGACTTGTTATGATCTAATACATCAATATTAGTTAATTCACAACAAAGTAAGATATGAAACCCTTATGCAGAGGAACCAAAGCAAACCCTGTGTTTGATAGATATATTGACAGAAACCAGAATTCCTTTGGTAAAGCCATGTTAGAAAATGCTAAATACTAAAATCAAGCATGGTAAGCAATGCTAACTGGGAGTTTATCTCTGTTCTGATCCTCCACAGGACCTTGACTCGTACATCAAGACCCGCAGCCCCGTCACCTTCCTGTCGGAGCTGCGCAGTCACCTCCAGGTCTCCCAGGAGCCAGGCCAGCGCTACAACGTGTCGCTGATGAATGCCCTGGTCCTCTACGTGGGCATGCAGGCAATTAATTACATCCAGAGCAAAGGAAGCACGCCCTCTATGAGCACCATCACCCATTCCTCACACATGGACATCTTCCAGAACCTTGTGGTGGACCTGGATACAGAGGGTGAGCTTCTGATTCCCTGCTTCTGCCCCGAGTCATGTGCCGTATCCATAAGAGAAAACATAAATGTTGCATAACTGATTTAAATCCATGTTATGAACATATCATGATGACATACATATATTTTTTGATACTTGGCAAATTATATGATGCAAGGACATAGATATTCAGTGCAGCAGTGGTCAGAATATCCCACACCTTGGCTGAACTTAAGTTAAATATTTTCTCCTATCATACTGTTTGGAAATATAACATGCTTTACAATATGTTTTATGCATGTGGTTCATAAAACATCATGCAGGCTTTTGAAGTACAATGTGACTTTGTTGCTCTGATCAACCTGTGGGCATTCTTGAGTTTTGTCAAGTGAGACATAGTTGTCTAGATTTAGGAAATAAAAGTGAAAATTATTCGGACCACGTGGTGTTGTGCTTGCGTTTAATGAGTGAGTTGGTCATACATCAGCTGTTCATATTTGTACCATGCCACTAGCTACTGGCTTGTAAGTAAAATCACTTGGATGAGTTTCTTACAGACTAGTGAAGACTGTACCTCTCCTTCGAGCTGTGTTCTCCATCTGCCTAGAGATGTCTACACAGACACAATATCCTGAACCATTCACCCCTCATTCTTCCCTTCTCTGCCCCACCCCAGGTCGCTACCTGTTCCTGAACGCCATCGCTAACCAGCTGCGATACCCCAACAGCCACACACACTACTTCAGCTGCACCTTGCTCTACCTGTTTGCTGAAGCCAACACAGAGGCTATCCAGGAACAGATCACACGGTCAGTGGTAGTGGACAATCAGTGGACGATCTCAGTGGTAGTGGACAGTCAGTGGATGATTTTATTTCACAGAGGAGTGGCTGCTACAAATCAAATACAGCCACCCCTCCTTGATTCCAATACATGCACTGACCTTCATTACAGTGGTATTGGAAGATCTACCAAGTGTTAAGAATTGCCTTAATCTTTTCTTTTCTGAACCAGTACATTAAGCCTGTCACTGCCTTGTTAAGAAGACAATATCGCTTTTAAAAAGCTGATCCCTTATGTTTTTGAGTGCTTTCAGAAAATTCTTATGCTTCTGTACCAAAGGGCTCTTGAGGCATTATCATGTTCATCATTTTTTTTTTTCCGTTTATGTAATTAAAGAACTACTGCAAGTTGATCAGTAAAATTTATTTCATGTTATTATCACTGTATTAGTATTTTCAGATTAGAGTAGCCTTGTGAGGTCAAAATGTCAGTTTTTAATGTATGATCTTCTCTTCTCAATATAAAAAATTGGAATCTTATGAAAATTTTTAAGAAGACAAATTGATGATGCAAATTTCTTACCTAATTTAAGGATGCATACGTTTATCTTGGGATAAACATTAAATTGTCAATTTCACAGTGTATAGTTCAATCATACATTTAGTAACGTATAAGACTACGCAGGGAATTAGTCAATTTGAATGATGATTCTCTGATTAGCAGTTGGTCTGTCAGTCTCATAGGTCAGAGGACAAAGTTTAAGAAGAAGTATTTTGACCTGAGAAGTATCGCGACCTGCTAGCTTACGGAAGAGAGAATCTCAGTCAAGGATACATTGCTGTTCTTTCATATATTCACATATTTTGCCTATGTGTGGAATAATCTATGGTGATTTCAATACAGGATTATACAGGGTTATTGTAGTTTTGTTGTATTTTCTGTCGAAAGGAAATGTAACTACCATGAGATCATTATAAACTGCTCTGGACCAGTCTTTTGGGCACTAATGACAAAGTAGTCCATTCTTGTTTGACATTGTGTTGACAGTGTGTTGTTGGAGCGCCTCATTGTGAACCGGCCGCATCCTTGGGGACTGCTGATCACCTTCATTGAGCTCATCCGCAACCACAACTTCAAGTTCTGGAGCCACGAGTTTGTGCACTGTGCTCCAGAGATCAAGAAGTAAGCCAGTCCAACAGTTTTCTCTCACCATTGAGGCAAAGATACTACATAATTTACTCTGATAAATAAATTTTATTAATTCAGTGACTGTCGATGTACAATTTTCTGCTGTGTCCTGTGTATACTTTGACTTCTGACATCCATATACCCTTAATTCTAAGTTAGTGAAAAATTAGGGCGATTAAAATTTTGCAAAATGCAGCATAATGTTCAAATACCCAGGGCTCTTTCACTCTACTGAAGAGATGCAATATTGCTTTTTGATTGATTAAGGTAGTAAGGTATTACTATAAAGCAGGAAATATTTGCGGCGTGACATTCTAGTGAACTGGCCGACGGCCTTCTTTGTGGCTTGAAATTTTTGCAAATATGCTACTGGCATCCAATGCACAATAGTGTAGACAGGAACTTTCACATGCATTTTAATATTGCGAATCTTGGCTTCACAAAATTCACAAAATTAAAATGTATGAGAAAATTTCTGGTTTTACAGACATGTACTTAGATGAGGATTGGCAGGCATTGCAGCTTTGCTCCGTTTCACTAATGGCTAGTTTTGATAATTAATTTCATTGTACATAGATTTCACCTGACATAATTATCTAATCAAAGTTCATATGTGTGTCTTTGATGCTCACAGGCTGTTTGAATCGGTGGCTCGTAGCTGTATGCAGCAGAAGGGGAGTGCGCAGACCGGAATGAACCGCGATTCAGCCGAGGCCCACGAAACCTAGCCTCTACCATCGTCGATACGTGAAAAGCGGAAATTATGAAACTGTTTGAGAAACCCAAGCTCGGAAAAAAAGACACTCTGCTATAACCATGATTCTGTGATTCTACCTGGCCTGCTGATTTTGGTGTTGCAGCTAAAGTATAGCCACGAAGGCAGTTTGTGGTGGTCCTGATAATGCAGTGTTGACTGCACATTGTCAAAATCAACCTGACAGAATACAGTAATGTTTCCTGTATGTAGAACAAAGGTTTTGACTGCAGCTAGCCCTGTTGTCTTTGTGTCAAGATTTTTGTACTGTACTGACCTCTATTCTATCATCTCCCTGTACTAGAGTAATCATCATCATTCTTAATTTCATTAATATTTGTTGTTTTGCCTTGATTTGATATGCATCTGCTCAGTCAAAGAGTACATGGCAAAAAGTGGATTTTGCTTGAAAGGAGCATGTAGAGTCTCTGTGTATTCAGTTTAATGCTAGCAAGTACAAAATGCTGTGTGCTAGTAACAAGCCACCAATGTATAGAAGGCTCTTCCATATAATCTCCTGCGTGGCTTTGAGCATGGAATAATGTGCAAATATGATTCTGTTGGCGACATGATATTCCCTGTCATGAAAGACTTTTTATGTTGTGCCTTCTAGTTTCAGTCAACACATCCCAAGTGCCAAGAAGTTGTTGTTCTTGTTGTAGTTGTACATGTTGATATTCTGGTGCTCCACTAAACAAACGGCTATGACGCAGAACAAACATGAGGCTAATAGTTTGTGTGATTGCAAAATGTCACCGTTGTGTCAGTACATAATCCATGTCGTTTTCAGAGGCGACATCCTAACAAACAGTCTGCTTTGCATTAAAATTCACAATTTGATGACACCCCACCCTGATGAGAGTCCGATAAGAGGTGGTATTCTTTACCTCATGCTCAACTAATTCATGGTACAGTTTCCTTTCTGTCTGGCTTGACCAAGAAGTTCAATGAAGAGGACCACAACACTTCACTCACAAACAGGGCTCCGTGGCATAAGATTATAACTTTACAGTTAATGGTAACTCTGAAAATCAATGGTAACTATCATAGCAACATTATTCCATAGCCAATCACAGCCAAGAAATCACTGATGGTTACCATTGGTTACAGAGTTATTAGTGAGTGTAATTGTAATATTTTCAGAGTTTTATGAAACAGAGCTCAGATTCTCAACCTGAACATACGCTCAGTTTATTAAGCCATGTCTCAGTACACCATGTCTTTGTCATGATGGACATTTTGAATTGCCACCATGCACTTCTATTGTATTTTGGCTCATTCTGAACTTTTAGCTGATGAGAATGACTTCCACCTCAATCTATTCATGAATTCCATATGTCTGCATGTATCTTGAGAATTTGAGGTACCTCATGTTTACAACAGACATTATGGATACACTAATATTATTTCCTACTTGAGTGTGTGAATCATTGACGTTGCTACAAGTCCAATAATATCCTGTATTTGGAACAATACCCAACGGTACACTAAGTCTGCAGATTTACATCAGTAATTTCATTCTTAATTCATTTACATCATCTCTTATCAAGTAAATTTTCAAGTAATATGTGCATGTTACCATGAGATATGACCAAATTTCACTCCGTTCAAATTGTCACAAGTTTACCCTTTGATATAGTGAATGTGATGTGGGTATCTGTCATATTGTATTCAGAAATGTATTTTGGGTAAGTGGTGCAGTGGAGATTCTTAACTAAAAGCAACAGGAAACCACTTTCTTATTTAGAATGTCCTCATTTGTTGGAGAAGTGCACAAGCAGCCATATGGGATGGTTAAGTTATCTCACAAATCGTTTTCTGTGATTGGACATGATGGGTTGCAGACACGTCTGCCGTTGTCATGTGACAATGTCACATGATTGGTTCCAGCTGTGCTGATCAACTCTTGTGTCATAGTCTCGACTCCAGGCAGCGTAGTATGCAACTCTTCTTAGGCCACGCCCCACTCCAGATGTGTCCTGTTCTTGTCTTTTTTCTACAGTGTTCAGTAACATCCCCTTCAGATGTTCAAGAGATCAAGTCAATTACGCAGTTGACTTACAACCTGCACTGAAATCATAATATAATGCTGATATTATGGAACATTGGGTCTGTTGATATACTTTATTGTGCAATTTTTTGCTCCCTTGAGAGGCTCAGAGAAAAAGAATATCGGTTAAATCTGCCTTGTGGATTGCAGTAACCATGTCCTTTCCACACAAAGTTTTTTTTTCTCTGTGTAGTATCTTTCATACGTCACTGTGAACTTAACAACTGGACATTACCAAGTGAGGTGTATGGACCCTTTACCTTCAAACTGAAATCACATAGCATACCAGAATCGAAAGCCCAGACCTGGTCACCATCTTTGAGTTATTGAAGAGCCATTTCCTACGAGTAGAGGTCCTCTTACTTTTATAGGTAACTTTGTTTTGTTGCTGTTAATAATGAAGCATTTTGGAAGACTTTATATATATGATATTGTTTTAACATTTCTTTTAGATTGTAGGTGACGCCTTTCAGGTAACACGTGTATCGTAATCTGCCTCCCTCAGGATTGGTTTGTATGTTGACAAGAAACGGGGTTAGGAGATATACTGTGACTGTAAAAATGTATGTAATAATGGTTTTGTTGACCGATGGAGAGTAATGGATGTGAATTTTTCTTTTCTGAAAGGAATGGTTGATGCACAGTGTTACAATGAAACTGCTGGTACTGATGTCTTATTTGTCTTTTCTGCAAATATTTGAAATAAAACTTAAGGCATGTATATGAAACATGTAAAATTTGAGTTACTTGCATTTTGTTCTGTGTTTGACTTTTTATTTCAGTTTCAGAAAATCTTCCTACACTTTTATCTCAATGATATACTCATTTACAGTGTAATAATCTAATATGAACACTGGCCATATATGCTGGGTGAAATTCAGTCATATGCCAAACAAAGAAGCTATGACTGTAAATTCTTGTAGTTTGCTTTCCTAAAAGAAGAAACTTAATACAGTGCACAATATCTTCAAGCATTTTGTTCTAATTCACTTTTTGATATGGGGATAACGATAAAGGGAAAATAAAATAAATTCTTTTTTAATGCAATTTGCATGCCATGTGAAAGTGAAGACTGCAGCAAACTTGGCCAAGAACAATAATTAGGACTTCTTTCTCAACAGTCTTTGATAATTCAAATTCATGAAATTTTTCCGTCAAGGTGTTTACGTCGATGTAGTGCAAGTTGTCAATCAGTCTTTGATAAGTTACCAAAACAATGTTAGACATACCCAGTAAAAAGGGTGTGTGAATCAGGTACATGGAATCGAGATAACAATCTATATGTATTCACACAAGATGAAGAGTAAAACGTTAATATGATATTAATCACTGACCCTTGCAAGCTAAGGAGCCATTGTTACACAGTGAATTAGACATTAATTTCTTGATTATGGAGTCCCTACTTCGAGTCAACTCGGGCAAGACTCGTTATCCTCCTTGCCTCGTCCTTCACAGGGAACTTATTATGGCCATTGGTCCTTAGCCACGTGAGAGACTGCAAATCCTAGCATCACAAATTTGTCACTGAGAGAATGATGTAATCACACACGAACACAACCAAGATTGTAAAAAAAAAATAGTAAAAAAGTCGCACGGTATTGAGTCGTAATGACTGTAATGACTGGAGTTTTGTGAATTACAATACATTCAAGATGTTTGAGGATATGTATTTAATGATAATAATAATAATGATGATAATGATGATGATGATGATGATGATGGTGATGGTGATGATGATAATAATGATAATAATGATAATAATAAGAATAATAATAACAATAATAATTATATATATATATATGTATATATATATATATATATATATATATATATATACCCGTTTGGTATATATCCGTCGGGAATATGTAGTTTGTTGAGGATTGAAAAGTGCTCAATGCTGTAAAGCAGAGCATATATATTCCCCATGTGCATTGCCAAAGAGATCACACAAGTTGAAGAATGATGACTTAGATTTCTGAAACAAATTGATGCTTTAGAGTGTCGGGTCGGTGATGTCAGTTTCAAGGGGACTACAACAGCTTTGGCAGAGACCAGCTTGATACTTATACCCTTATCCAGACTTTTGTATCGAGATTGTTCATAATATCCAGATAGACTTGCCCGACATACCGACTGACGAGTGCAAAATAAATGATTAGATATAGGAATAAATAAAATCAAGAAAAACAGTTTGCGAATTAATTCAATTAAAGAAAATGCTTTTGTATTGAATTATATATATAGTTGGAAGAGATACATTGAATGGTTGTTGTTTCATTAAGTTTACCTCGGGGAAGAAGTACATGTATCTTAATAAAATACACCTGTATGTTCGAAAAACTGCCTCTAATTATAATGAGAAAAGGAGGCTACATAAAACACGACTCCGACAGCCTTGTTCTGCTCAATCATGCTTCAATAGTGAGTCACCTTCATGCGATACTTTCTTTGTCTCAAAACATGGAAGTCATGCAACCAAATACTGTACCTCGGCTGGGCACATTATAGATATGGGGATCACGTGGCCACGCACTCGAATCTCGTCCTCTGCAGCATAGTGTTGCCAAATGGCGCCGGCGACAGTTTTTTTTTTCATCCAGTGTGTTTAGTACAAACAACTCTCGCTTAATCACGAAGTTCGCGGGACTACCAATTTTCTTTCGATATATCGAAATTTCGTTATTGTCGAACAGTAAACTATACAAAGATAAATATCGATGATAATTTGGGTACCTGATTTTTTACTTCGTTGTGTCGAAAATTTCTCATTAACCGTGTTCGTTACAACGAGAGTGCGCTGTTTGAAACTCCTGCGTTGCATAAAAGTTACAATTATGGTAACTTTGCCATCCAATGGTAACTAACATGGTAACAACACCTAACAGCCAATCAAAATGAAGAAGTCCATGGAAGTTACCATTGGATGGCAAAGTAAGCATAATTGTAACTTTTATGCATCGGGCCGCTGGATCCAAAACTGAAACATTATCAAACAATATCATGAAGGACCCCCATCACCCTCTTCACCAATGTTTCTGTTGGTTAAGATCTGGCAAGAGACTGCAATCTGCAAAATGCAAGACAAACCGATATCTCAATTCTTTCATTCCATTTGCAATTAGACTTTTCAATAGTACTCGTTAACCCATTAGTAGTTGAATTATCTGAGGCCGCCCGTGAGGTTGCTCACTGGGCCACCCGAGGCCTACAGCCCAAGTTCTGATAATTTTTGTGTTTAATTGTTTTCATTGTTTTTCACACAGATTCTTAACAGTATATACCTGTTAACTCATTAGTAGTTGAATTATTAGAGGAAGCTGTGGGGTTGCTCCCTGGGCCATCTGAGGCCGCCCGCCTTTTGATGATTTTGTGTTTAACCGTTTCCATTGTTTTTACGTGGAATATTGTGATTGAGTAATTTGAGGAAGGTTACGGGTCAGCAGGGATGTGTCGAAATTGTTTTTGTGATGAGTAAGTTGTTTGGTAGAATCATGGGCTTTCAAATGGATGTAATGTGATAGGGGTAAATGCATGGTGATTTTTGTATGTATGGGTTGGAAAGTTGTTGAGAGGAGGGGGGCATTGTAAAACAATAAAGTAGTTTTGAAGATGTTATGTTATTATTACCATTATTATCATCATCACCCTTAACTTTTTTTTCCTTTTCTTATTTTAGTCATTGACACAGACTGGTCATTATCATCATCACTTCATTTTGGGATTTTACAGTTTTGGGTTTATGATGCCATAGCTAATGATATTTGATATATGTCATTTATGAACTGTTATATATGCTTCCTTTCCTGTCTTATTCTTTTTCGTTCTCTCTTCTCTCTACCGCTGATCCTCCCTCTCTCTATATTTTTTTTTCCCCGGCAAGTTGATGTACAACTACAATGATTATATTTTTTAACATTATTATATTTCAGAATTTGGGAAATGACTCTGTGCAATATTGGTGGACTTAGAAAGAAATCTATATGATATGATGATATAATCACTGATATTGTTTCTGTATGTTTTGATTTGTTTGCTGTGTTGTATTTTAGTGCGAGTTGGTTTTGGTTCCAGTCTATTACGGGCTGACGGGGGGGGGGGGGTGATATTGGAACGTAACAAGAGGGAAGGTTTTTGAAGTTTTTAGCATCATGCCAATGGAGTCCGTTTTTATGCAACGTTTTTATACGATTGTTCTTTTCAGTTTGATTTTGCATACATGCCCGGTTATTTATTCATTTGTCAAGTGCTATTCCATGTTGTTCTTTTTTATGTATATATTGTATTTGTTATGCTTTGTCATTTATATGTGAAAATCCCGCGATGAGTTTCCTGTAATTATATGATATTGGATGGCCTTGAGATTAATACAAGGAAATATTGGACGAGCTATGCACAAATATTGGACGAGTCGAAGACGAGTCCAATATTTTGCTTAGCGAGTCCAATATTTCCTTGTATTAATCGAAAATAGGACATTCAATATCATCATTATTATCCTACAGAGGATTTTAGCAAAGGAAGTTTTCACTTAGGCCTACCCTTTCTGTCTCCGACTCCGAGTGCTGTTCCTACTGTGTAGTGATCCTGACATGGGGTATGGTACATGTACACTCTTCAGTGCAAGTTAATCCACTTCAGTCTCTGATAAAACAGTGATCTATTATCCAAGGTAGCCGTCATGTTACTGTTAGACCGATATCTAGCTAATTTAGACCAGAATTAGATGTATTTGTATCCGAGATCTGAGAAACAATTCACGTCACATCTACCGTAGATCGTGAAAGATCGAATTAGGCTACTACTACCACCACAACTAGTCCTACTGTGCTGTACATATAAACGTACTTGTACACACGTACGTAAATGTACAGTAACTGTAATATGCATATCGCGCACGCAAATGCAAGCGCAGCGGCGGCGGCCGGCTACATTATATCGCGCGCGGACTATCTAGCAGTAGCGCTGAGCATGCAGAGCTGCAGATCAATCGTCGCCTTGCGCCTGCATGCACAAAAAAAAAAAAAAAAAAAAAATGCAACTTGTTTTCATCAAACCTAAATTTAACTTCCTGTTATGAAAGTGATATTTTGAAAAATTGTGTGAAAAACAATTTCAACTAATTGATATAGGAAATTTGTTTGTATAAACACAGAATTTTAGAAGAAACGATATTCTAGTTAATTCATGATTGACCAATCACAGACGTTTTTACTTCATATTTCAGGTCATCTCGTATATATCTCAACCAATCACGGTGCAGTTTATAAAAAACTTTGGGGAATCCCCTCTTGCCCTCCAATATTTTAAATATTGGTCGCCTCGGCCAAAATTATTGGTCGAGTACAACAATGAAACCTTCTAAGTGGGTTGGAGGTTATGAGGTGCGTTGACAAAATAACACTTGTATTTGGGCTCTAAAAATCCTCTGTATGGATAATAATACTTTTTATTGGACGAATAAAGATGAATTGAATTGAATTGAATTGAATTAGAAGATGCCAGATATAGTTGCTTTTGATTTGTTTGTTTTTTCTTGGGTGGGTGATTGAATAAACAAAATTGAATGATTTTGATTTTATTTTTAAAGTTTACTTGAGCAGGAATATATTTTCCATTTGAGTCACTTTTAGATCTCTTGGTCACTAGTTTTGATAGTCCACTGCCTGGACTGTTTTGTGTGATCATTTACCGCGCGCACACACCGCTACAGCACGCGTATGCCCCACCGTATGCTTGTGTATTAATTTGCCGCTCACGCACGCATCTCGACCTCCAAAACAGTCCAGTCTTGAAAGTTGAAAGTTGAAAGTTGAAAGTTGAAAGTTTATTTACTCACAACCCAAACTCTGGGTATCGGAGTCCAATGAAAAACATATAGCACATTATAATATCAATAAATAATAATTGCAAATAACTCTGAAAAGTGTACAAAACAACTATAACAAACAAAATAAGAATGAAATGCGATTGATGAAAAGAAAAAAAAATGTACTGGTTTGCCAAGTCTCCCCGAAATATTTCGGAAAAAATTGGCCCCACCCCCATCCCCTCATTCATTTTAAGCATCCTGATTGGTCGATGAGATCGCGTCCAGCAGGCAATTTGTGGGATCGAAAAAAGTCGATCGACCTCTAATCTTGTAGTCTTATTGCAAACAGGTATATTGCATGTAGCAATATAACATACGTATTTTACGCCAATATTTGTATTAATCTCTCCATATATTGATGGAATTTCAAAATTATTTTTCTTTTTATTAAAAATTGCTCAAATGATATATCTTAGAGATCATAAGAGGAGAATGAAATTATAACGTACATAAACCGTGCGTAAGATTAAGACTAACTTCTACTCGTTTCCATAACTGTTATAAATTAAATTATAAATATCACAATAACCAGCATTTTAAATCTATTTTTTGACAGAAAAAAAAATTAAAAATTACAAATAAAAAATTGATAAATACGTGTAGAAAAGATATTCGCCCATTTAAAGCATCGTGACTTATCGTACATGTCAATTTCGAGGTGGCTTTTACTTCTCGATCGGGGATCCCCCGGATCGCGTGTACAGCATACAGCTTGTGCAACAAATGTGCCTTTCGTATTTCGTATTGATGCCGAGTCTTGCGTTTTCCGACCAAAATCTGTGCAGCATTGCAAGTATTTCCTCCAAACCTTGTTTACATGATCAATGGATGTCAACATCAGCGTCTCCGCGTCGCTTTTCTGACAGTGATAATGAGAAGAGCATTCAATGCAATGTGCTACTGAGAAGCTTGGATTCGTTGACGGTTTCGGGGAGCAGCAGCAGAACCAGAACTTAGAAGTCCCTACTACACGTACTCGTTTCTCCGTGCGTGGTCATAGACTCATGATTTTGTTTATCTCCATGCCGACTGGTTTCGGCAATAGTGTGGTGTTCCAACTTCCAAGCTGCACCGTTGTGCATTGATATTCTTCGCAAACTAGATCTACATGATGGACCAGACTCTCCGAAAGCTGTGGCTCTTGTCATGCCTTTGAAGTCTTTAATTTCGGACCAGATGGAGCAGGGCTATGGATCTTGCTTGGCCTGCGTGACAAAGTCGAAGACTCAAGCGGCCTAGTGGTAAGCTAATCATTTAACGTTAGATCTATCCAGTTTCTACAAATGATTCGTCAAGGCAACTTTCATTACGTGTCTCTTGTCTTGAATTACAAACTGTAACTGTAGGCCCCTAGTTGAACAACAAAAAAATGATTGTAAAACTAAATGTAGTTAAATGTCTGGCCTCTGGGCCGGGTAGGGTAAACACATGTCAGGCTTCTACTACAGTACTACTCTTGTGAGTGTTCCTAGGTGTACTGAGCTGAGTCAAATCCTGTGTAATTGTAATAAATTGTTAACACCATAACTGCACTGGTTTAATTGTTTTGTACAGTACAGTAACTACTGTAACTTTCTCGCATACAAATGCAATTACACATATGCCTACTGCCTTAGCTTTAATCTGTGAGACACAGCCTGTGTCTCGTCGGCTTTGCTCCTCTACACAGACAGAGGAGCAATCGAGACACACGCTGTGGCCCACAGACTAATTCTTCATGTGCATGTACATTGAGAAAAAACTCAAGTAGGAACATGCTTCAGTATGCAAATGTACTCATACTGAAAGGGGACAACTTTGCACAACAGGGAATGACACTAGAACCAGACAGGGTTTGCCTTTTGAACACTTTAATTCAATCTTCAGTACCGAATCGTCAACATAGGTCCTCTGATTACAGTCGCCATCTTTCGTTCTTCTTTCCGCCCTCTCTCGGCATATCTGTTACAATCGTTTACACATTATGTTCCCTTACAATACTTGTTCATCTATAGATTAAAATTATGCAGTCTTATGGCTATGCGATATGCATTGAAGAGACTGCAGGCATTATTAAAATCACATTAATGCAATGTAGAAAATGTTTTTTATTTTAATCTTACTATTTTTTTTTTCTTATTTTTCAAATAGGGGGACTGCATCTGGAGACACCAAAGCATTTCGAGCAGTGTATGGAAAATTTGGTGAATTACGATCGGAACTCAAGTCGTCAGTCCCGCTGTTGCCCTGACAGCCACTGCAACCAGACATGTGAGTAGCGGTATCATCGAAAACTTTGGTCTTCGCAATTATGTGTGGGTAAATCAGTTGCCGGACAAGCAAAATATAAAACATGTTGTCAAGTCTGCTGCAAGAGATTTAGATACAATGTTCAAGTGGCTGGCAGATGACTTGAAGATCCATGGTGCATGTTGTGAAAGGATGATAAGAAAAATGTGCAGTAATGTGTACGCGACCTTTATGGCACTGCTTCCAGAAGGTTGCCACAGGTATGTTAATAAGTTTATATGTACCACCAGAACATGGAAACTGATATCCAAAAGGAAATTGTTGACAGCATGTTAGCAACAGATGGTGAAATCAGAGTTCTGATAGCTACCATTGCATCTGGCCTGGGTGTTGACGTAAGCAACGTACACAGTACGGTTTTGTGTGGATGCCTGTAGCTGAGATTTTTTTTTTTTAATGAAAAATGTCACGTATACACGTGTACATGTAGCTTAGCTTGTACCTTTGGGATTTGAAAATTGTTTTTTAGAGAATTCATATGATTGTTTTAAAACAAGAATCCACTGTGGGTGTTTTTCCTCCGTAAGGTTTGTAATGGTGAGTGGTTGGTACATTGGTTTCAGGTGTACCTGAATTTTTGCAGTTCCATGCTACATGTACAATAATTTTCTTTTTATCACTGCAATTACTGTACCTTGCTCTTATTCATAGAAGCAAATACAATGTACATTTGTACACACCTACTTTTCATACTGTACTTTGTTTTTTAGGCGTGAATATTTTCATTGATTTTCATTGGACATGTTGATGGGTACATATAATTACAAGTGATAAAATTATGGAAAAGTTGAAATATTTTAGTTCAAGGTTGTGTTTTTGTGATGTAGTGGATTACATGTACATGTACATACAGACCATGCCAAGTGGGGATGGGCTGTGTGTTTTGGGTGTTTGAAAATTGAACTGAAAATGCTGTTTGCCTGCACATGTAATTGTACATCGCATGTTCGTCTATGCATACATGTACATACAAGTGTACAAATGTGTAGAGTGTGTTTTTGAGTTGTACAACTACCAAGAACTTGTTTACATATACTTTCTTTACATACAAAATCATTCATGAGAAGTACAGTATGTTCTTTGGCCCATTTTGATAAAACTAAAACTAGTTCTGTTAATGCACATGAACATTTTTACCTATAGTTTGAACTGTGTAGCAATGAATTTATTTTCTTTTTTGAACTTCGAAGCATTTTTTTTAAACCAAGAATTGTTGTAAAGCGCAACAAATGAAAAAACAAAGATTTCTTTGTCATAACTTGTAACCAGTTTGTGTTAATCCTGTATTTTTGATGTGTAATGATAGTCTACTACACATGGTAACCAGACTGAAATGTGACATATCAAATTATTTCTCTGACATCAAAATTCAGAGTCAAACAGTTTACAATGTATTTTGTTTGAAATAATGCACTGTTGTGAACAATGATCATGAACTATCATGAATATACAGTAAATGTATTGTATATTACAGTACTTGTACATGTACATGTACAAATGAAAGTGTATAATGAAGGAATTTCAAGAGCATGGAGAAACAACTGAAATATGCCTAATATTTTATAAACTATAGAACATTTAATTTCAGTTCCTTATGAGTACTTGGTGGTACAGAATATCCAACTTTAAAGACACTTACACACCTGAGGAATTATTTTGAATACTACTCCTTCCCAGAGTGACAACTTTTTGAACTCATTATTGACAGTTGGGAGTGGGATGCTAGCTTTGAAACTTCCTTGGTAGTTGGTACAACATTAACAGTTTTACCATCATGGCCAAATTTTTATAATGAAGGCTTAAGAAGTAATGTGATTAAAAAAATGTACAAGTTATACATATGCTCAAATTACACTACTCGTAGTCCATTTGTTTTCACTTTGCTGTCTGCTCTTACTGTACATGAAATGATGAAGACTACACAGTGTATTTAACAGTACATAAATTTGCACATATGTGTAATGTACATGTACACTGTACATTGTACATTTCAAAGTACAATAGTGATAAATTGATGTATTTCCTGACCACACCTCAACACTGAAAAAAAAAAATTCTAAACTTATTTACCAATAATCAGGTGCCATAAACGTAGAAAAAAAATAAAGTCTACTACACTGTACAGCTGTATGTACAAAGTACATATACAATGTTTTAATTTGGATGTGATTTGTAATAGGGGGTTTAATCAAATTGCTAACATGTGAGTGTGTGTGTGTATGCATGTGTTTGTGTATGTTTGCGTGTGTGTGTGTGTGTGTGTGTGTGTGCACATGCGTGTATGTGTTTGTGTGTGTTGTGTGCATGGCCCACACATTTCCCAAGCATAATTTCACACTGATATCCCCCTTAAATGTTTGTGAATTAGAAAAAAACAAGTTGCTTTGTCAGACTGTCTTTTGATATGAATAGGCCTACTTATTTGATAATGTATATATATTGTTACGGGAGGTTAACTTTGGCCTAACGAACCATCATAACCACCAAAAATACCCAGACTCTCAAACAAGGTGTTTGGTCGATCTCGGTCTTCTTGTCCAACTCTTTATTTACATATTCCTCCGCGGAACGATAAAGTGCCCAGAAATGATAATACAATGCACATGTATCCATAACACTTCCCCCCTAAAAGAGTGCATTTAACTTTTTAACACAAATGGACTCTATGTATGTTGGCACAATATTTTGGAACAGCATTGTACATTCCTCTTCCTATTCACTCTTATAACTCCATGAGTTTACCATGGTTGCATCCTTATAAGAACACATAAACAAAGTATGCTATGGCTATATCATCATCACAACCTGTGATAAAACATGTACGACTTTAGTACCATTCAACATGTACCAATCTCACACTCTCGTGAGTTACTGCTGCTTGTGAGTTACAGCATACTGGAATTGCATGTAGTTGTGCAACACTGAATACTGCAATGTTAACTTTCTCAACACCTTAACCTTTATGCAATCATGTCATGCATACAGCACAAACAATACACTTGTACCAAAATCATGTGGTTTCCTCGTTAGAACACACATGCAACATAAGTCAATTTTTACACTGTCATTATCAAATGATTAACCTGTGTACAACGATTATAAAACACGTCATCTCTTCAACAAGCAACTGCATATAATCCAACTGTTGTAATCATATTACAACCTAAAACCAAAACATCATATTCCATGCTATGTGACTTGCATATACCTGTAGACGTTGTGTCAGCATCTATTGAAATGTCAAGATATCAACAAATGTCATATACCCTAATTATGTTTCTGAAAACTTGCCTGTCAACATACAAAACACCAAGAGTATGACCTACCTAACAAAGCATCAAATGAACCTGAATGAAATATCCCCGATGATAACCTGTGTGTATACCTGTATGCATCCCTGTATAACACAGTTCGCTTAAATACATGCCTGTTGGTATATTGGATCAACTGTGAAATACTGGACACCTTCGCCAAGGCAATGATTGAACTATAACAATGAGCAAAAGCTATGTACATGTATAACTATATAATTTCTGTACCTAATACAGTACACATGCTAATTAAATCCAAAAGGCAACATCCAATAAAAAGGGTGTACGCCACAACAAATTTAACCAATACCTGTACATGTACAAGTATGAAACTTCAAATACAGTGTACCTGAACGGTACCTACATTACTCGATACACCACATTCTCTATACAAACAGCAACACTACCTGTTTGAAGTCAGTTTACCAACAACTCACATTCTTGACAACTGTTGATGGCTAGCGTAACTTCAAACAGCCTTCATAATGTCTTCTTTTGGAGAGTGACTCAAGCACAATTATAGCTTGCTGTGTTTCCTTATTAACACAAACATGTCTGAAAATACTTCAGTGTTGTTATTTACACATTCAAAGTGCCATTCATGCTGTTGGCATCACAATTATAGTGTATGCAAGATACATACATATACATGATGTACACACACTGTCCTGTGTACTTGCAAAACAAATTACACCTGTTTAAAGTGTTACAAACATAAAATACATTTGCACAATTGTTGCATCTGGCAACAAGACAAAATATCGAGATGTCTCAATTAAGCACGGGAGAGTGTGTCCGCGACAATGTTTTCCTTTCCGCGAATGTGCCTAATGCCAAGGTTATACTCCTGTAGGATTAAACTCCATCGCATCAGTCTCTGGTTTTTGTTTCTCATTCTGTTGACGAATGTCAGTGGGTTGTGATCAGTCCACACAACAACGGGTTGAGTTGTGCTGCCCACGTAGACATCAAAATGGCTGAGCGAAAGAATTAACGCTAGGGTCTCCTTCTCAACGGTAGAATACCTCCGCTGGTGCGCGTTGAATTTCTTTGAGAAGTAGCAGACCGGTCGGTCCACTCCATCGTCATCAGCTTGCATCAGCACGGCGCCTGCTCCGACATCGTTGGCATCGACAGCTAGGCTGAAGCCTTTTGTGAAGTCCGGCGCTGCCAACACAGGACCACTCGACAGGATTGCCTTCACTTGGTCAAACGCAGACTGGCATGCGGCTGACCACTGGAACTTCACGTTCTTCCGCAGGAGATCAGTCAAGGGTGCCACAACATCCGAGAAGTTATGGCAGAAGCGACGGTAATATCCGGCCATGCCGATGAATCTCATCAGCTCCTTCCTCGTCTTGGGAACGGGGACATCTTGGACTGCTCCTACCACAAACATGACTGGCTTCGCACTTTCACCTGCACTTCTCTCAACATACTTCTTCAACATGTTGATGTGACACAACCGTTTCTTTTTCTTCCTGTCTGGCGTCTGAATGATGTAATTCACATCACTCAATCTCTCCTCCACGACATAGGGACCAGAGAAGCGAGCACACAGAGGATTACCAGGAATGGGCAGCAGTATCAATACCTTCTCACCGGGACTGAACATCCTTTCCCTGGACCTCTTATCAAACAACTGTTTCATGTTCTTTTGACTGTTTCTCAAATGTCCAGCTGCAAATTCACCTGCACGAGTCAGCCTACCACGGAACGTGGTCACGTAATTCAACAAACCAGGTGACTCATCCTCACCCAACAGCTTCTCTCTCAAGACCTTCAATGGACCACGAACCTCGTGTCCAAACACTAACTCAAAGGGACTAAATCCTAAGGACTCTTGCAGACTCTCGCACCGAGAAAAGCAACAACGGCAAGCCTTCATCCCAGTCCTTCTCGACCTCAAGGCAGTATGTTCTCATCATGTTCTTCAGCGTCTGATGAAAACGCTCCAGAGCGCCTTGACTCTGTGGATGATAGGCACTCGAGGTTACACATTTGATGCCCAACTCACGCATCACTTGCTGAAATATTTTTGAAGTGAAGTTGGAACCCTGGTCTGATTGCACCACCTTTGGTTAGCCAACCGTTGTAAAGAACTTCACTAACGCTTTGCTAACGTTCTGTGCAGTGATACGCCGAAGTGGCACAGCTTCTGGAAATCTCGTAGAAGCGCACATCATAGTCAGCAAGTACTCATGTCCAGCCTTTGTCTTTGGCAAAGGACCAACACAGTCTATGATAACTGTGCTAAACGGCTCATCAAATGCTGGTATGGGCTTCAGGGGAGCAGGAGGAATCTTCTGATTGGGTTTTCCCACCACTTGACAAACATGGCAAGTCCTACAGAAATCTGAAACATCCCGTCTCAAGCCAGGCCGAAAGAAATGTTTCAAAATCTTGTCAACCGTCTTATTGACTCCAAGATGACCACCAAGAGCTGACTCATGCGACACACTCAAGATGTGTTTACGAAATACTGTCGGGATGACAATCTGGTGAACTTCTCGCCATTCTTCATCACTAGAAGAGTCAACTGGCATCCACTTCCTCATCAACACATCTCCTTTCTTATAGTAGCAAGTCCTCTCACTCAGTGCTTCTTCTTCAGCAAGAGCACTATCACACAACGCTACCAACTGTGGATCATTCTTCTGTGCGTCAATCAAAGAGCTCTTGTTCAACCCAATCTCAGTTTCATCTACAGGCTGAGACTCATCCACTATCTGATGTGATTTTGATGCTGCGGTTTTGCTTACTTTTACGTCATCCAACCGACAGAAGAAACTCCCTTCTAGACCGATATCCTCTGGACTAGCCTTCGTTTCAGACTCCTCTGATTTTCTAGACAGGGAACGTGTGACTACACAAGCTGGGAAAACTTCAGGGAATTCCTGAACCAATGCAGCTGTCTCATTTCCTTCTTTATCCAAAGGGACTGCACTGACCACTGGAATAGTCACTTTGTCTCCTGCAAGATCATTGCCTAATATCAATGCTACACCATCCATAGGAAGTGACTTCCTAACACCAAGGCTCACCCTTCCTGAAACTAGGCCTGACTGCAAATCGACTGTGTGAAGAGGGGCTTCAACGTAACCTCCTTCTACTCCTTGTAACAGTACACTTATGCCTGTGGACGACGTTTGCCCAAAAGGAAGGACACTGTCAAGAATCAATGACTGGGATGCACCAGTATCTCGCAGGATGGTAACCTTTCTGGCTTCATCACACCCTACAAATGACACATAGCCTACAGAAGTGAATGGTTCATACTGAGACTTAATCTTGTCTTGATCAGCTGACTTAATCACACTCTGAACTTGTTCACACCAATCACCTGCCGATTCCACTGAACGACTCACCAATCCATTGGGATGAGACTTCTTTTCTTTGTCTTTTTCCTGTTTTTTCTTGTTCAGAATGGGACAATTAGACTTCACATGCCCTGGTTGCCTACAATGGAAACACAAAATAGGCTTCTCAGTGTTCCTACCTTTCTTGTCAGTCTCATTTCCCACCACTAGACCAGCTTTCACCTCTGTCTTACTGCTAGAATTTGTCTTGCCAACACTTAGACGATTAGGAGCTGCATATTTGCTTCCTACATACCTGTTTCCATGACTATGGGACAAAGTATACTCATCAGCCACTGTACTAGCTACCAACAAAGTTTTCACTTTCCGTTCCTCAATATGCGAACGCACCTCTTGAGGTAGCGAACTCTTAAACTCCTCTAGTAGCACAAGTTCCCGCAAATCTTCAACAGTAGCCACGCCTACTGATTGCAGCCAACGAGTGAAGGCAATTTCCTTCACTTTTGCAAATTCTCTGAATGACTGTGACTCCAGTTTTCTACTATTCCTGAATTTTTGTCTGTACGCTTCAGGAACCAAGGCGTACGCGTTCAGAATTGCCTTTTTTTACTGTTGCATAATCCTGAGCTTCTTCGCGCGACAGTGAAGCATAAGCATCACATGCCTTTCCCTTTAACTTAGTCTGCAAAAGATGAGGCCATTTTTCTTTCGGCCACTCCATGCTATCCGCCACCTGTTCGAAATGCAGGAAATATCTATACACATCTCCTTCACCGAACTCAGGGACCATTCTGACATTTTTGGCGATATCAAAATGCCCACCACTGACGCTTACACCATACTCGCTCTCACCGACTTGACGAGCCCTTTCAAGAGAAACCCTCTCTCTCTCTAACTGAATTCTCGCTTTCTCAAGTTCAAGCTCTTTCAGACGTACTTCTACACTCCCTTGCACATCACCAGGGGGACTACCTGATATGCTACGCAATGCCTGGAGGGGAAATACTTCTTCATCTACAAGAAATTTAATTGTGTGCTGTGTAATCTCTGACTTTTTCATTGTGCTCTTCACAGCAGGAACCTTGTAGTTTTCTGCAACACGCAACAAATCAACCTTTTTCAAGGTTAGCAACTCCTCAACTGTGGGTGAATCCACAAACTTCTCAATGGAAAAATCTTGATCTTTCTCCATTATGCACCAATAATGTACAGTTAATAGTGCAACAAGAAAACCTGACTTCTCACCAGCCAGCCAGCTGAAAAAAAAACCCCTTTTCAATTGAAGAAAACCAGTCGCACTATAAACAATAACCCGTATGCTATACCACACACGACCCGACTGGGAATAACCCGTATGCTACACCACATACGAACCGACTTGGAATAACCCGTGTGCTAAACCACACACGAACAACAATGGCATAACCCGTGTGCTAAACCACACACAAACCACCGTGGAATAACCCGTGTGCTATACCACACACGAACAACCATGAAATCACCTGTATGCTAAACCACATACAAACCACCGTGGAATAACCCGTGTGCTAAACCACACACGAACCACCGTGAAATCACCTGTATGCTAACAACATACAGCTATACAAACCGTCGTGGAATAACCCGTATGCTTAACCACATACGAACCGCCGTAGAATAACCCGTATGCTGAACCACACACGAACCACCACGTACGGGACCAACGACCAACGTTTGACCAACGTTTCCACGCAGACACTACACACACGCAGACACTACACACACGCAGCGTATACCCAGATTAAACCATCCTCAACACTACGCACGTGCCAAATTAACCCTTTCGATCCCGAAAGAAATACGAACGTGAGTCTCCCTCACACAGACACAGAAAGACGACCGATTTACATCAAAATGTATAATATATCACTCCGCGTCCATCTCCGTACACACACACACACTACGCCGTAAACGCACCGTGCTTCTCAAATCGTAACACCTTCACATACAGTACACTGTAACAATCACGATGCAAATGACATACGTAGTTGGGCGACGTAAACTGTATCGCGATCGCCCATGTCCACGACATAGCATAGAGTGCTACACACGCTACTCACCGAAATTCATCGGCCCAGCGAGAAAGAAAAAACACTCCTGGGATCATATCAAACCCGACCAAATCACCTAAGTCCGCAGAAACCCTGCCGAACTCCCGGACGTGCCCCCAATTTGTTACGGGAGGTTAACTTTGGCCTAACGAACCATCATAACCACCAAAAATACCCAGACTCTCAAACAAGGTGTTTGGTCGATCTCGGTCATCTTGTCCAACTCTTTATTTACATATTCCTCCGCGGAACGATAAAGTGCCCAGAAATGATAATACAATGCACATGTATCCATAACAATATATACATGGAGCTACTATTTTGAGCAAATACAGGTATGGTTTGCCAAAAAAAGGAAGATATATATATATATATATATGTGTGTGTGTGTAACCTTTATATGCATATGCAGAAGGGCAGTTCAACCAAAATTGTTCACTTGTAATGCCAGAGACAAATGAACCAATATCTCTAGCAAAAATGCTCTTAAGCGTCTTCATCTTGGTTTACTAAGTTTAGCTTTACTATCATGAAGACTAACAAACAAAAAACTGAGTGACGGGGTATTCTTACAACAGGGATATTGGTCTGATTGTCTCTGTTACAGAAATTATCAAAGTGAATAGTGTCGGTCTAACTGCCCAGTAGGCCCTACATGAAGTGGTGATAAAATTATAAAAGTTGTACAAACTTAGCGCAATTCTTTAAATTTAGACTGCTCTCTAAAAAAGGCACCTTCTGGTTCCTTACATGTACTTCACAACTTTGCACTACAAATTGTGAAATGTGGTTGTACCCTATCCCCTTCACCTCCACCACCCCTGATCAGAATATGCTTGATATCTTGTATACCATAGCTAAGCAGCGGTTCATAGAACCTACATCTCACAGCCCTGAGCTTATTACAAAATTACATTGTTATTTAGTGGGCCACAAGTGCCTATGTCAATTAAAGAATTTCTTTAATTTCTGAATATTTCATCATACAATATTATTAAGGAAGAATAATTGATGACAAAATTATTTTATTTTAATGAATATGATCGGCACAATCCACCCCCTCCAAAAAAAAAAACCCAAAAAACAACAACATATTGATCCCCTTTACCAACAATAACATCGCCAAACAAATCTTCCAACTTTTCTTGAGGTCCACATCTCACGACCTTCACAGAGTTCTTTGCAGTTTTATGTAGTGTTTGGACGTTAGAAGTGGCGCATCACAAATCATACATGGCGAGCTGGCGATTTGTAGCTCGCCATTTTCAATCTCAAGAATAATATTCAAGTCATCATCGAATCTGGGCACAACAAAGTCCAAAACACCACGTGAAAGTAGGTCGGACATGACTGCAACCATAACTTTCAGCCAGTCAAAAACGTTGCACGAATCAGCTGTGGAAGAATGCATGGTACGGATCACTGAAGAACTGAGTACATGTATCGCATTGCATTGTGATCAAAGAGTTGGCTCTTTGATTGTGATAATGTGTGTTGTGCAAAAATGCAGGCATCTCTGTGCACATAATTAGTAATTGTTGCAGATCGCACTGTATTCACGGTGCAAGGCACACAGCTGGCTGCAGATCGATCGATCCCACATAACTTTTCTGTGATCGATCCCTTAGTTTTCATGCATACGCAATGAGCTTGCGAGAGATAGGGCATTACGTAAGCATACCTAATATGAACTTTTGACCCTACGCACTGTCAAACCATTCTGGACGTTTTTTCGGTTGGCATCGAGCGGCTACAGGGGAAAGCGCGATAAGCTGTGGAGCTATGGAACGCCATTAAGGAAACAATACAAAATTCTTTTCACTCCAGCCAATATTCATTTCACTTTTAACAAATACGTTTCACTCACAAACATTGATTTTACTTTTTATAAAAATACATTTCACTTTTCACAATAAAACATTTCACTTTTATATTAAAATTCATTTCACTTTTCACAAAAATGCATTTCACTTTTGAATTAAACTTCATCTCACTTTTCACAAAAATACATTTCACTTTTGAATTAAAATTCATTTCACTTTTCACAAAAATACATTTCACTTTTACATAAAGATTCATTTCACTTTTCACAAAAATACATTTCACTTTTACATAAAGATTCATTTCACTTTTCACAAAAATACATTTCACTTTTAAATACAAATTCATTTCACTCTTCACAAAAATACATTTCACTTTGGCGTACCATATCACTCAGACGAAACCATTTCACTCTGATAAAACCATTTCACTCCGATAAAAAAAAAATACGTTCCTCTTTTTTCCCGGCCAAAAGGTGGCGCCAGTCTGAGAGGAGTCACAGTGCCATGGCACTTTGTTAGCACTGAGCTGAGGTGAGTGGCCGGCCAGCTGGCCGGCTGGCTATGCAGTACAATGTACCTAGATTTACTACGCTGGCGCGGAAGCGACGCGAGGCGAGCTAGCAGTCGACGGTCCTCGCCTCGGCCTCACTCACATGCACGCTCGTGCCGTTACATGCATACTACATCGAGAATTGAATCTACGCCTGACTTGCTGAATAATGTGTGTTTTACAACGCTTTTCAACAGCGATGTTGTGGGGTAAGTTTGATGTCTGACTTCTTGTGATCGACATGCTATTTTTTCCGGTTCAAAATGAGTATTTTTTGCCGTTTAAATAGTATCTCGAAGTCGACATAGTATTTTTCCTCTTTCAAAACATTCCCGTGTTTATAGCTGGCTGCTGACTCATCTAAAAAGGGGATTGATGTGACTTTTTGTTCATCAGGTCGGCAATACTTCGTGCTTTACGCAGATACCAAGATCGACGGTGCCCTAGAAGCATAACTTGTTAAAAATTAGGCCTGAAGATTGCATTTTTAGAGGCCAAATAATGTATTCTAGTCCTCCGGAAGGTCACGTGATCGCATCTAGTGCGGAAGGGGACTTTTTCGGACCGTAAATGCACCGTTGTTAACGATCTCTGCGGAGATGCAGGGTCAGTCCCATATATTGAAATTAGCGTTGTTCATTCGCTCAATTGGAACTTCATGATATCGTGTGTTGTGTACAGTGAGCCAGTGTAGGCCGGTGGCGGTAGGCCTACAATTGTATGTGGCGATGGCAATTTGTAAATTTGAATTTACAACTTATTCACAAAAATTGTACAGTGTACAATGTGTATGCTGTCTATAATATCCTTCGTGATAGGCTGCATTTTATAGCCCTTTGAAGATTATAGAAGAAGAAGAAGAAGAAGAATAAACAGGGTCTTAGTCTTCATCTCTTAGTAGTTAATTATTATATGATTTACTCATCACTTAATACAAACAAGAACAGTATAGATTCAATATTATTATTATTATTAGTTTTTTCTTTCGCATGGAGAAAGAAGGCACAAGAGCGATTATAGTATTTGATGTAAACATAATTTTCATGACATGTTTAAGAGTTGACCCGGCTGCAATGTTAACACTATTAAATAGAGTACCAGGCTATTTGAATTTTTCAAGTTGGTATACAAGTTGTCAGTAGATATAGAGATGTATTATTAGTCTTCCGCATCTACAATTTGTAACAATAAAGTTTACGAGGATGTCTGAATGAATGCAATTATTCTCAGAATAATATGAAGAGTTTGTTCGCAAAAACCGATAAGTCCATATTTGCCAAATGGAGATATTTGCGATTAAAGGTCAGGAAAAATAAAGAGAATACTAAGAAAATTTTTGCTTCTTTTGACCATAACTTCAAAAATGCCCTTTTATATGTAGTGACCAATATCTCATTTAAAAGGTGTTATTTTGTACTTTATGACAGAGACTGTACTTGAAAATCTTCAAAAATGGACTTATCGGTTTTTGCGAACAGACTCTTCATATGTTTACCATAGTACAGTGCATGTCTGTAGTTTCTCTCTGCTTGAATTGGGGTTTAATCCAACATAATGTTTTCGGACATGTTATTGTGAATAATGGTTTATAATATCACATATGATTAATTTGGAGTAATATCTGGAAAAGTTGTTATGCATTTTCTAATCCTTTCTCTATTTGTGTCACATTGTAGATGTAGGTATCCCCAGTACCTGACATCACACCGATGGAACATGCATATTTAAGGTGATTCTCTTCTCTGTGGCCTCCAGGAAAATCTGCATGACATAAACGAGAAGATCTACACTGTCAGTTCTATAGTGTATTTTGTTTTCTTGGATGCACACGTACCATTCAATCTCTGACAGATTTTTATCAAGGAGAGCACTGCTGTTTTGCAAGCGCTGAGTGACTTCCTCACAAGAATAGAAACAACTGATTAGTACACCTGTCAACTTTTTCATTTCGTTGAAATACCTAGAGCAGTATGTGATCATGATAACCTACCTCAGAAAGGTGCTAAATATGTGATATGATACAATAGGAAGAATGAAGTTGATATACAATTGTAACATATTACAGTATGTTACTGTATATCAACTTCTTTCATCTTTACGGTAACATTTTTAGTAAAGAGGATGTACATGTACAGTATATTCTTTGAAAAGCACGGTTGTTGTAGTAAATGTGAAGTTCGACCATTACAGATACATCAATGTGTGGAACTATGCAAGATAGTATATGTTAAATTATGTGCATATAAATTACTTTGGAGTCTGTACAGATGGCAGAGTTATGAGCCCTGATTAAACTAAATATTATCCTTCATGATATTCTTGATAAATGTTATGGAAGCAAGTACATTGTACAGTATGAAGTATCTGGACGTACAGCCATTACTCGACAGGGGGCATGTCTTGTTGCTGAAGGTATGAATTTAATTTGTACATCATCACTGAAGCACTATAAGAGGTTTAGTTAGTACATGTATGCATGTTTTATTGCTAATATTTTGGTTGTGACCCATTTCAGAAGTGGTTTCAAAGATGTAAGAATTCTGTTCGATCAGGAAGATACACAATGTATATCACCAAAAGGAATTGAACGGTCAAGAAGGGATAAGGAAGATGAAGATTTTGACACAACAGTTAGATAGATGATACATTACAAATTACAAATTTTGAACATGTTCGCATTGAACGGGCATGCTCTTATTAGATACCTATAAAGAAAAATTGTGGACCTTGTGAAAGGTAAGATGAGCAGATTTTTATAACACCTGGGGGGTTTCATGTTGGCCTGTAGTCTACCCCAGGGTTGTCGAGTGTTGTTACTGGTAAGGGGTTCGAATACACATTTGTATCATTCACTCAGTCATAACCATGAAGAGAGTGACACACAGATATTTTAAATGTGTATGATACTGCTTGTGTACATGTACTAATACATGTGTATTCAGTTGACAGAGATGTTGGGATGATTAGTTTGCCTTTTGACATTTCAGATAAGATTATATACAGTCAATGCTAAAGTTGGGAATGAAAGATTTCTTCACATAGATGTTTTGCAAGATGCTATAAGGCCAAATCTAATCTGTCTGCTTCGATTTCCAGTAATATTGATGTTTTAAAGTTACTTTAAATTTTTTATCTGTTTAGCTTTCAGTATAAAGTGTACTTCATACAGTGGCGGATCCAGTTAGGACCGCAACTGGCGCACACCCCCCTTTATTTTTTGTTTAAACAAAAGAAATTAAAAGAAAAAAATGGGGGGAGGGGTGCATGCGCCCCCTTTAATTTTGTAAACGCGTCCCCTCTTTACGGAAATCCTGGATCCGCCCCTGCTTCATATGTAGTATGTACACTTCTGAATTGTTGATGCAGCTGCCAGTTCATGTGTTTGAAACATTGGCAGTGTGACCAATAGATACATTGTACTTGCCTTCAAAGTATTTAAGGGCATATGTACACCTTCAAAACATTCTCTGCTGTTTGGACTGTCGATGAAGTTTATATATTTTGTACATGTTTCATTTTGTTTCCAGTAAGTACACTTCATATGTATACATGTACATCCTCAAATTGCTCTTGCGGCTGCCAGTTTACTGTCACCCTCTATTCATGTGTGTGAAACCTTGGCGATGTGAATACTATAGTAGATACACGTATGTGTACCTGCCTTCAGAGTACTCAAGGGCATTTGTACACCCTCAAACATTCATGCAGTTTGAACTATTAATGAAGTTATCTCTGTACATGTATCATTTGAGTGAAACCTTGCCAAAAGTGTAGATGGCATGTAATTTACAGAGTATTGCCTCAAAACATTTGCGGTATTCTTGCTTGATTTTATTCACTTACAGAACATTCAAGCAATATTCACAACTGTTTCATGTTTGTGCAACATCGGTATCAGTATAGTTTATTGCCAGTGTCAAAATTTGCCGGCAAATTATTTGTACAGATCTGCTCAATACAATGTAGCTCTGCAATTGTTCAAACTACCTGGTACATTCATTTGCTCTTGTCTTATTACTGAGCTTCACCAGAAGAATTTTTTTTTTGAAATGTTCACTGTACATCACAGTTGTAGTCAAGACAGACTGATCCTACTCGCGTTCCTACATGTACTCACAAGACCGCTGACAGTTGTACCTTTCGTAGGTCTCTTACATGCCACTTGGCTGGAGACTGAGTCCAATACCACCACCAAAAAATAAATTGAAAATGATTAATAAATGGATGAATAAATAAATGAGAGTTATAAATAAAAAAATAAAATGATCTAAAACTGCATTTGACTATACTGCTAAAAAGTAGATAAAACTGTAGACTGCTTATGCAGCTCTTACTTTAGGTATTATTATTTTTTTTTGTTATGTGTGTGATACATTGTCATGAAGATTGGTGGATACCTTGAAACTTAACTGCAATGTAGTTCTTTCAACACTTACATGTAATAAATAAGTATATATATATATATATATATATATGGAGATGTATACACATTTATAAAAAAAAACTTGTGGATTGTGCTCCTTTCTCTGTTGTTATTAATGAAAAAAAAGGTATTCTATTAATTGATGAGAATGGCACGTGCAATAATGTATGTAAATTTCTCTGCCTAGTTAGGTAGGCCTATAGTAATAGAGTGAAGTAATGTAGTGAAGTGCTTGGGATCAACAGCTTTCTTTTGTTATATCAAAATGTTGTTATAATCAAGCATGTAAAAAAAGTGGATAATGTAAGCGGAATTTCGATATAATGTAACTGTTCACTTTAGCGGAGTGAACGGTATAAGAAGTGGTTATAATGTATTTGAGTGGATGCTTAGGATGCTTTGAATTGAGAGAGAGTGATGTGAATGATTGATGGCAGAATGAAACTGAGAATCAGACACTTCCTGTTGACGAAATCAGAAGGGTGGACAAAGCAAACAAAACAAACATACATTTTATTATGAATAACAAGAACAAGACATATAATCAAAAAAAAGAGAGGGAGAGAGAGAGAGAGAGAGAGATGCCCAGCAAGAGGCTGTAGACTATTAGTACGTAATGTCTAATGACAGACACAAGTACAGTATATCACAGCTAGACGCTCGAAACTGACCACGTGTATTTACGCTGGGGTCGCTCATACAGTAACACACACGTACAAAGGCATCGAGGACACACGTCAATTTCTATATGTGGGACAGTACAGTACTTCGCGATTTCGTGCCGAGAAAAAAAGGAATGACATCCCTATGATAACAGCTGGCTGCTGACCCATCTACAAATCATCACATTACACTTTTAGGTATCATCTTAAAGCTGAATAAATTTCCTTTTACATGATATAACGTTTGTTGGTGCCCCACGATGAAAAAGAAGACTTTTAGGAGAATTTTAGAAGAATATCTGTATCCATTATTTCCGGAACATCTGCAATTAGTTAGCCACGAAGTTGATAATCTTTCATGTCGTTCTTGGAAAAATCAACAAGATAGCATCCAAGTTTTAACCTTTACCTATCAAATAAAAGAAAAATCATGTGAAAACGTAATTCAGTGACCAAGATATGAGCATTTCAAAACTATTCTCCAATCGCGCTCTCTATGACTTGCGAGGTCAACTTGCGTGCGAGGACTTGGATATTCTAGACGGGTTTTTTCGGGCTTGCCGACTGACTGGCTACTCAGTAAATCTAGGTACTGCATGCATAGCCAGCCGGCCAGCTGGCCGGCTACTCACCTCAGCTCAGTGCTAACAAAGTGCCATGGCACTGTGACTCCTCTCAGACTGGCGCCACCTTTTGCCCGGGAAAAAAGAGGAACGTATTTTTTTTTATCAGAGTGAAATGGTTTTATCAGAGTGAAATGGTTTTATCAGAGTGAAATGGTTTTAGCGCAGTGAAATGGTTTCGTCTGAGTGATATGGTACGCCAAAGTGAAATGTATTTTTGTGAAGAGCTTTGAGTGAAATGAATTTGTATCTAAAAGTGAAATGTATTTTTATGAAAAGTGAAATGAATCTTTATGTAAAAGTGAAATGCATTTTTGTGAAAAGTGAAATGAATTTTAATTCAAAAGTGAAATGTATTTTTGTGAAAAGTGAGATGAAGTTTAATGCAAAAGTGAAATGTATTTTTGTGAAAAGTGAAATGAATTTTAATTCAAAAGTGAAATGTATTATTGTGAAAAGTGAAATGTATTTTTATAAAAAGTAAAATCAATGTTTGAGAGTGAAACGTATTTGTTAAAAAGTCAAATGAATATTGGCTGGAGTGAAATGAATTTTGTATTGTTTCCTTAATGGCGTTCCATATGGAGCGGCGCATGGATGCGTAATGATAGAAAACGTCCAGAATCTGGACTATAGTTTTGATTGCTGTGACTCGAAGCATAAAAAGTTAAGCATCAGTGTTGCGTCATGAATTCAGACGGTGAAAGACTTGTTTGTTCCATCAGCTCGACCTCACAAACGTAATTATTGTTTGTTCATTCATTCAACGGTCCCTATAAATTACCCTTCAATACCACCTCCTCCACGAGGTTACGCAAGCACATTTTGAAACGAATTGTGGTCCTAAACTTAATAGGTATAATCATCTATTATGGGTCTGGGTTTTTACTGCTATCAGATTCTGTTTGCGCATCTATCTACTACCCCTTCCCTTCGAACTTTTTCTCTCGTTACGATGGGGAATTCCAAATTCTGGAGATTAAATTTTTCCCAGATTTGAAAAGATTCCTGCTTAGTATTGCCATGTGAACCACATTCACAGATAATTTCTGACTGTGTCCCCATCTTTTCACCTTTGTGCACCACCGCTCGATGTGTATAGAAAACCTCCTTGGATAGAGAGAAAGAAAACATTTCAGTGAAGACTGATGATACACCATGTGTGGAATAAGTTGTCAATCAAAAGTTATGATTTTTTTTATAGTTTGGAGTCAATCCATTTGCAGTCTTTGCTTGCTAGGAAGGTCACAATGCGTGCTGTAAGGATACGATATAAAGTAATTGTAAAGAGAATACCCCCATCATTTTTAATGAAAATATCTATCCCTCGACTTATTCCTGACATAAGTTAGGGTATAGTTGCTCATGCCTTTAGATGTTGCAAAACTTGTTTATCCTCAAGCTCGATCTCGCAAACAAATTCTCTGTTCATTCACCCTTGACAAGGACCCCTTCGAACTGCCACCGCCTCCCGTCCTTTGTCTGTTATAATGTGGCAGCAAACAAAACGGATATTGTCGTCTTAAATTTAGGTCTGATTACATCTGATGTACGAGCTGTTCTGGACGGTTCTGGGCTGTCACTGCTATCAGAATCTGTTTGCGTGTTTGTCTGTCTGCCTCTTGCTTGCTGCTAAATTCTGGAATGTCATTTTCCTTGATTTAAAAAGCTCTCTGCTTGTTAGTGACATGACTGCCAAATTTACAGTGCCGTCTACCCTTGCCCCATCTTTCCACCTATAATATAATGTGCATCGCCAGTTGTGAAGAAAGACCATATCACATTTATTACAAATCCATGGTGTTTTATTGCTTACAAATCAGTAACTGTATGAACTAATTAAAGGAGGTATGATATCAGAATTCTCTTAAAAGTACAGTGTTGTATATACCTCCCATAGACGAAACCATTTTGTTTTCATGATACTCGATCGTTTATTTGGGCAAAATCATTGGCAGCTCGGTGAATAATTTCACCCACTGTTAACTTGATCCAGAATCTAGCAATGTAAGCCATCTATACTTTCGGCAAGTTTAGGAAATTATATCACAGAGACAAGAACTGACAAGAATTATGCCCTGGGAAATTGAACATACAGGTAAACAATTTCTTTTTTTAAAAGACCTTCATTTAGTTCATAAGCTTTTATAGGCCCTAACCTGTGTATATCCTTGTCGGTATTGTAGCCACAGCTGTACTAGTGGCCTCGAATCAATACGAACAACCAGTTCCACAAATCGCAACGGCCGGAATACATTGTAGGCTTATTACTGTAATGAAGTCACATGGCACGCAGGCATCTTTTCATTCTTTTTTTTTCTATTTTGGTGGTAGACAAAGAAACATGCATACAGGACATGATGATAACGGTTTTACTTCCTTTTTGATTGGTTAAACTGCCAGTCACTGGATATGAGAGTCGTAGGAAAGTGGGTGGAGGATGAGTTCACCTTGCCTGTTTTTTTTTTCCCCTCCCGTCATTTTAACATCGAAATGAATCAAGATGTGATGATCACGGAATTGAGCATCTATTTTAGAAGTCTCCAGCCGGATAAAATTACAACAATATGATAAACCATAATGTGTTATGATAGAATATCAGTGTTCGGGTTTTTTTTCACAGTGATAGAAATGTTAAACCTCGGATTGTTGTATCAAAGCACGCAAACAGTTACAATAAGGCGAGATGAATACGAGATCTTTCACCAAAAAAAAGAAGAAAATGACAAATTAATACACAAATTTTGACATTGTAATTGTGACTTTGATATAACAGGAATAGGTTCCACTTTTGTATACATTTCTCTTTATTTGTATCCACTTAAACGCTGCAGTTCAGTTTCACATTGCAAATGATTAAAAGCCCGTTACGTTAATCAAAACCAGGGAGGTGGAAGAAAGAAAGGAACTTAAAGCGGAACTCCAGAAACGCGGTCTTAACAAAAACGGTGTGAAAGACACTTTAGTGAAAAGGCTGCAAAGTTCAATAGACAATGAAGTAAACAGTTAAATTGACAAGGAGACAAATACGGACAACGGTGATCTGTACGAGCTTTTTAGCCAAGTACTATCAGCCGTTAGCGAACTCTCCATAAGACTCAACAAACTAGAAGCTATCGCAAGAGTTAATAATGAGGAGCTGGTAGAGGAGAAATTAAATCTCCACGGAATAGTGGAAACCGTTTCCAAAGTGCGTCTCCCTGGCCATGATGAGGGACAAAAAACGGACAAAACTACCTACACCATCCCGACACAGAATCCATTCGATGTCCTCGCGGATGAGCACGGCGATCTACCTGGGCCTTCTCCTGTGATGTCAACAAGCGACCAAATCAAAGAGTATCGTGAAAGGCACCATCTCCGCTATCTATCTAAGCGACCTGAAGTCATCCTTGGAAGCACGAATGCTAGTAAGTCTTCTAACGAATTGTCGACAAGCGAACAACTAAAGCAGTACCGAGAAAGTCATCGCCAAAGACGCTTGGATGTCTCTGTGCTTCCTGAGGCTGCTACCTCGGCGTCAATACCAAATAGCGGCCAGGTAAGTGAGTGCGGCCCGGAAGACAATAGACAACGCCATGTCACTGAGTTACCAGATGTTGTCATCGTAGGGGACTCTATGATAAAGCACATCGACGGCCGTCTTCTGAGCCGAAGACGCAAAGGGTTCTGCCATCCACACCCGGGTGCGAAGGTGGCAGATATCTCCGCTAAGAAGGTTACCGAGGGTGTAAAGGCGAAAGGAGACGTCATTCTACATATCGGGTCAAACAACGTTTCGCACCCATCGCATGGCAATGGAAGTACATCCACCGCAGATGACATCATAGCCTTAGCAGACGGGATTTCAAATGAAGGATGTGAAGTTGCCTTATCTAGTATCGTGCATCGTAGATGGGAATCAGCTCATCAGAGGCGCCTCGTCGATGGGGTGAATGAGCGTCTGCATACCGCTGCCCGTGAACGGAGCTGGGGTTTCATTGACAACAGCAGCATCGGTGATAGGCATCTTGGGCGAGATGGGGTTCACATCAACAAGGCTGGGCAAGCTGTTCTTGCTTCGAATATGCGAAATTTCATCAGGCGACCCAGAGAGCAACCCACTGCATCTTCTCAACAGAGATCGTATGCTGAAGTGGTGGGATCCTCAACACCGAATTTCAGGATGATTCCACCTCGAGGGCGGCTGAAATCGACCCCCACCCACCCGTGGCTTCCACTGACAAAAGCTCAACAGGGGTGGCACGAGCATCTACGTCTCGTGACGGCAACATGCTGTTAACCTCCCGCTCTAACTTTGGTGAACACTGTGCGGGTTCTCGTTTATTGAAGTCAAAATCACAACCAATTTCTAACAGTGCTTTGAAAGTTTGTACCGAAAATTTGAATTGCAATGATAATGTTAACACTGGCGAAGCACAAAATGCTCTCCAGGAGCGACCACATGAACTAATCAAAAGTAAAATTAATAATTTGATGAATGGTTCAATTCCTCCGCTCAGAAAGAGGGGTCTAAAATTTGCCCAGTTGAATATTCGTAGTTTAATTTCTAAAATTGATGAACTTAGATTACTTCTGAGACATACATCACTTGATGTCATTGGTTTGAATGAGACATTTTGTGATTCCATGATTGATGATTCTAAATTGCATATCGATGATTATGTCCTATTACGTAGAGACCGTACAAGACATGGTGGCGGTATGGCTGTATATATTTCCAAAGATTCAACTATAAAATAAGAGACGATTTGAATTCATCTACTTTAGAATGCCTTTGGTTTGAATTGCATTATCCAAATAAGCCTTCCATCCTTGTAGGGGAATTTTACAGACCTCCGAATTCTCACGTCGATTTCTTTGACGAATTAGACAGGACTTTGGACTCTGCTCTCTCGGAACATATGAGTTGTATTATATTAGGTGATTTCAATTGTAATTATATGCCACACCAATATGATGTGAATGCCGAAAAAGCTATGTTTTATACAAATATGTACAGACTAAGTCAGTTAATTGATACTGCCACAAGAGTTACGAATACTGCTTCTACTTTAATTGATTTGATATTTGTATCAGACAAAGAACTTTACAGTGAATGGGGAATATTTGAGACTAGCATTAGCGATCATTATTTGGTATATGCTATTCGGGACTTCAGTGCAAAGATCCATCAAAAATCTGAATGTGCGGAATTTCGCTCATTCAAAAATCTTAATGAGGAGGAATTTTATAGTGATTTGAGAAGTGCTCCGTGGCAGGTCATAAAAGATATAGACGACGTTGATGATGCGTGGGATATGTGGTTGACTCTTTTCAATGATGTTATCAACAAGCACATACCTTTGCGCAAAAAGCGGATAAGAAAACATGCATGTCCATGGATATCTGATGAGATTGTTAAGCTCATGACGGAACGTGATAAAGTTCTCAAAGCTGCTAAATCTAACAATAGTGATGATCTTTGGAATACCTATAAATATCTAAAAAACAAAGTTACTCATCTCATGAGAATAAGAAAAAAACAGTATAACACTGACCAAATTTTACAAAATCGTAACAACAGTAAGAAAATGTGGAAGAGCTTGAGGGAACTTACGCCTAAATCATCACCCATTTCTCCCAATACCATAAAGGTTGATGATGCAGAAGTATCGGACAACGCAAGTATTGCTGAAGCATTCAACAATTTTTTCATATCTAATGCTACTAAAATTACAAAAGACCTGCAGAGGAATACTTCGCAAATGATATTTGATGAGGACAAAGGCTTTGTTCCATCTCATCCTCAATTTAATTTAAGTATGATAACGAGAGATTTTGTATTGAGACATATCGAGCTTCTTGGCATAGATAAAGCAACCGGAGAAGATCACATCGGCTGCAAACTTTTAAAGATGACAAAGAATGTTATTGCAGAATCTCTTTGCGATATTATCAACAAATCCCTGTCTATGGGAGTTGTTCCACGTGAATGGAAAAAGGCTCGGGTAGTACCGATATTTAAAGCAGGAGATATTTCTTCGTTGAATAACTACCGCCCCATCTCAATCTTACCAACAGTGAGTAAAATTATCGAAAGGGCCGTACATCAACAACTGAGCGAATTCATGAATTCGAATGATTTACTACACCCTAATCAATCTGGTTTTAGACCATTTCATTCCACATCAACTGCTCTTGCAAAACTTGTGAATCAGTGGTCTTTGAATATAGATAATAATCAAATTTCTGGAGTTGCCTTCATAGATCTTCGGAAGGCATTTGACACTGTAGATCATGACCTACTTTTACATAAATTAAAGTGTATAGGGTGTAGTAAGACGACTGTAGATTGGTTTAAATCCTATTTAAGTGACAGACAGCAAGTGACGCAATTCAAAGGAGCCAAGTCCCACCCTTCAACTATTAAATTGGGTGTACCTCAAGGGTCAATTCTTGGTCCCCTTTTATTTTCAATATATGTCAACAGTCTACCCGAGTGTACTTCAGAAGGTGTTATAGATATGTACGCTGACGATACGACCCTGACTGTCAGTGCTAATGACGCAACAGTTTTAGAAGAAAAGATAACTGTTGCACTAGATAAAGTAATGGGGTGGATTAAGAAAAATCGGCTCGTCCTTAACACTGACAAAACTTCTGTCATGATTATCGGCTCCCGTGCTAATCTCGGGAAAATTGAAAATTTCAGTATTTCATTAGATGGTAGTCGGATTAAAAGAGTTCAGTTCACTAAATGTTTAGGTGTTTTGATAGATGAAGAACTGAAATGGTCTAAACAAATCGAATATGTATGTAAACGTACCCAAAAAAGTGTCTGCATGATAAAGAGAGCGAAGGCCTTTTTGCCCCAACAATCCCTAAAATTACTTTATAATAGTCTAGTGTTACCATAATTTGATTACTGTTCTGTTGTTTGGTCAAACAGATTTCAATACCATACAACTAAGCTAGAAAAAATTCAAAAGAGGGCAGCAAGAATAATTTTGGACAAAACATATGACACACCGTCGGCTGATTTATTCAAAAGTCTTAAATGGATGACATTAGACAAACGTTTTGATTTCAGCCGCGTTATGATGATATATAAATGCGTCCATAACTTAGCACCTTCGTACCTTCAGGTGCACTTAGTTAAGCCTAGTGATGTACATGAACATCATACAAGGCTAATAGACAGTGGAAATCTATGTGTGCCAAGATTTCGCTCTGATTGTCACAAGTGCAGCCCAATCGTATCCTCTGTACTTGAATGGATCAGGCTAGATCATTCAATTAGATCAGCTTCTTCCATATATTCATTTAAGAGATTGTTTAAGCAAAGTTGCTATTTGTAAGTAACACACGAAATTCATTCTGGGCTTTATCATTCCTGTATAATAGCGTTTTTAATTGTTATTTCGGCATTCTGGTGAACTCTTGCTGTGGCATGTACTTTTTATGTTACTTTGCAATGTACAGTATGCTGGTATGTATCTACACTGTATTATGTCATCTTCTGTATATACGTTTTGCTATGTAATGTACATAATGTTCATCAATATTATTCAGGGCTCCATGGAAGACCACTATTTATTGGTGAATGGACTACCCTGACAAAAGATTAGAAATAAATAAATAAAAAAGCAGCTAAATTGGGACAAAATACTTTGGGGGAGTTAACAATGTGTCAACAATTTGGTCCTTACTAACGTCATAAGTTATTTGTTGACCAAGCTATATGCTCATATCCCAAGTCCACTAAAGAATACGCGTATAACAGCTCCATACGACCTTTATACGTGGACCTTTTAGCGAGACATAAAGATTTAATGCAGCGTACACTCAGTGTATGAAGGCCCATGGACTATCATTACCACACGTGCAGGGCTTCGTGTGTATGGGCAGGACAAACATAAGGCAGCGCCCCTCCCCCCGTATTTCACAAATTCTATACTGTATTCAGAAATTTTCTGAATTTGCTACTTTTATTTATAGGACATTGTTTAAAGATAACCATAGGTTGGGGATTTTATCTTTCCTAGAAAGAAATCTAATACTTATATATTTTAATGTAGAATTTCACAAACTTTTTAGGCCATTGGGTCATTGGGATTGCATTTAGGCCTATACCCTAACCGTCTAGAGAGAATACTGTATTGTGCGTGTTGTCTTTATTGCTTCCAAATATATATAGGCAAGGACGTTTATTACTCTCCTGTTACTTAATTAAGCTCTTATTACTTTCTGCTGAATTTAGTGGTTAGTGTTAAGGTTCTCATATAGGCTTAGCTGTACTGTGTAATATTTAGTTTCTGATTATTTCAAGGTTTATGAGGTGTAAGTCCATGTCTTGATGTAATGGGGGTACATTTTGTATCATGCGTTTCCGAGTTAAAGGCACAATACCACTAGTTGCAGAAGAAACAAAAACCCAGCATTAGTGCTTTAAAATAGTTCTAAAATGTGAGTTAGGAATAGAAACAACCACTTTAAAATTTGAATCGGTAAAATCGGTTGTTAAATATACAAAATGTGAACAATATAGTTATAATAAAAATGCTTCAAGACTAAACCATCTACAGTAACGGTTTATTGAGAAAAATACAGATATCTCCTTATATTTCAGGATTTATTGCAAATATATAACTATGATAGGATGTTTTGTGGTACAACAGACCTACACATAATAATATACATGTACATTAATTATGTCATATCTTGATTTTTTTTTTATCACTGTTCCCAAAGGTAAACAGGGCCTTTAATTTAAGCGTTAGGTTCTACTTTAGTTCAAGTTCAAGTTAATTCATTTCACTTCCAACAAACATTTAATTTCGATCGTTAGCTCAAGTCATTACATTATCGATTTTGCATTCACCTAATATCAGAAGACTAACAAGCAATATTATTTCAATTGTTTTTATGGTATCATCATAGCCAATAGCCAGCTCAGTCTAACTGGTTTGTAACTCATAGGCTTACTGCATGTACTATACAACCTCAGTAAACTGTTCTCCCTGTATGCGTGGGTGTTTAGGAGAGATATGGTGGTTATAGAAGTGAAACAGTTCAAAGTTGAGAGGGCATGCGTATACCGTAGGCCCACTCTGGTGAAGCGGAATGAGTACAAGCTCACAATACGTTCAGATAATTGAACCTCTTAATTTCTCCCTCTTATATGAATTCAGCTGAACAATCAACATAAACTGTCTGCACGCGAGCAAAGAGTTTGCAATACTGAATGCTATGATATAAAGCAGCTAATTACAGTTAATCTGTACACGATGACATAATAATCGTGTTTGTAATATTGACATAGGCCTACAGATGTCATGATAATATTAGCATACAATCATGTGTACACTTATGTCCCATTCGCGTTCTGCCTAGCTTTTGTCAAAGACCCTCTCGCTCCAATGATTGCAAAATCAGGGAGCGTATGTTACGGTCTTAAAGTGTAACCTGGTCTTAAAGTGTAACTCGATGCCTAGGCTTCTGAAAATGTGTCAGAGCCCAGCTCCATGGTCAGAGGGATGCGGTCGAGCACACATTTCGTTGTGCCCATCTCCCATGGGAGAGAGAGGTTCAGGGCCAGTGGTGCTTGCAGTAGTCTTGGCGCAAACTCTTTTACGACTAACAAGGGATTGTGCCCGCAAACAAACAATACATTTGTCATCATCAGGCGCGTTCATTTCAGTTCAATGCAATTCAATTCATTTGTTCTTCATCGTCATATAAACTGCATAAAGGAAAGGGAACTTACTTATCAATTACATGTATTGCAGAACGTAGGGTTTACTAGAATGCAATAGCTTGATGTGTACTCCTCAGAGTGTAACAAACATTTCAAAAGAAAATAGATTGAAGGGCAACTGGAAAGAGGAGGAGAAAGAAAACAACATTCAAAATTGCTGTTTTGCACAAAGAACTATGGAATGAAAACAATTACTACATAAGCAGCACACCACAGACACACAAGCACGGACAATACTACAACAAGATGCCTACTTCAGATAGGAAAGGGATGCAGACATACATGAGTTATAGGTTCAATACATTTAAAAAAAAACTAGATCACGAACAAGAGAAAAATCAGCAATAAAGAGAAAATTACGATTTTTCATATTGTATTTCTTACTTTGTTTTTAAGATTTATTACCTTCAACTTTTTCATGTTATATGAATCAAAATTATTTGCAGCGAAATGTATGAATAACTATATAACAATGTACATGATTTAAAGGAGAAACAAAGAATGTGTACGTTGGTCTATTTCCAAAATATTATGCATTATTATTAGAAATTATGGATTTTTTTTATACCTCCTTCATTATATAGAACCACAAATAATAGAGCTATAGGCAAATGCTGATATGAAGACACAAAGTTGGGAGTTTCACGTTAGATTATGGCGGTATCCAGGCGTGTCCTGGTAGGGGGAGGCAGAATTTTCACATTTTCAGCATCTTCTTGACTCTATGACAATAACATGTCAATTTCCACCAAATGTGTAGCATCCCTTGGGTAATGGAATCCCACTTTGTTTGAAGGGGCACCAAGTCCAAAGGCCTCAAAATAAGGGACTGTTTGAACAAAATACATGCAAATCTTCTTCAGAACCATATAAGTAACAGAGCTGATGCAATGCGATAGTTTTATGTATTAGAAATTGAATATATGAATGTATTTTTTTATTTGATATGGTGGGTGAGGGGATGCCGAAGGAGAGGGGGTGGGAGGAGGAGGCGTAATGTTCATATTTTGTAACATCTTGTTGAAAAATCTCTGAAATTTTTACTTTACAAGGCAGGTAGCATCCCCACAGTAATTCAACATCTAATATATTGTTACATAAACACTGTAACGGTTTTGCTGGTGTGTATGTAATCAATAACCCCCTTATGGGCTTTAGTTTTTACAATTTTTGCCTATAACACATTCCTGGTTGTTTTACATCTCAAGATGAGAAAGGTCCTCTATGGTTTTCACTTTGAAATCCTACATGGTGGCCATTGATGCAACGTAGGAAAGTGATCTCATGATTTTTATTTTATCATTTTTTTTCCTGATCGATGAGGTTTCAACTGCTTGTATGATGAACTTCACAATTTTATCAAGAAATGCAAATTTCATTCCTCTTGCTTCCACTTTTCCTTTTATCTCTGCTTTCTTTTATGATGATTTCTTTATCTTTTATGTGCAAAGTTAGCCATAATTGATGATGATTCAATAAGTACGTTTTCGAAAGTGATTTGATTAATTGTCTAATACAGAAACAGCAATAAATGAAATGAAAAGAAAATATTACTCACATAGGACCCTGAAAGCATCTGCAGCTTCGCGTTCGTGACGTGTATAATTATTGAAGGTGATAGGTATTATGTCAGCTCCATGTAATGTGTGGTTTATTGTGCATGATTGTTCTCGAAAACATGCACCCCATAAAATATCTTGCATGCAGAAATGATCATGCCTATTGTGATTATTAAAAGTAGAAACATTTTACAACTCACTGCGAGAAGGAAAATTTGGTATATCAAAAACTATTGTAGAGGTTTGTACAAGTACTAGTATCATATTGCTGCTTTAAGTCATATACAAGACACTCGCACATCACGCATCAACAATATACTAACACTCACATACATAAAGGTATACATATAATTAGTTACAAAACCAAATTATGAAAAGATGACAATTTTCACTTCTTAAATGAAGGTTTCCAGTATGATAGAGTTGTGATGTTTTAAACATTTACCTGTCATTCCATCCCCATTTCAGTGCCATTTACTCCCTCATCTCCCCATCTGTCATTCACCTCTTTTTTATAATGACTCTTAAAACATAAGCACACTTCATACATAATGACAAGAGTTTAGGGAAGAAAATAATGATATTCATTCATGGCAAGTTGAAATTTAAGCATGCAGAATGCTACTCGTTCTATTTTAAAACCAAGGCAAATATAAAAGTGAGTGGTGAGTGAGCAGACGACAGAAAGAACTGGCCCGTAAACGTATCCAAAGCCACAGGCGAGGTTCTACGCGAGACACATTTTTAGAAGCCTAGGCATCGAGTTACACTTTAACGATTAAGACCGTAACAGCGTATCCACTAGATAGGTTTTGGCTTGGCATGCTTGCGAATATCGTGACATCAGCGTAGAGTAATACGGCCTTGGATTGAGGCTACATTCACACGCGATTGTGCAATGGACTGTCGAGCGACTATCACATGATTGCCTGTGTCATGTGACTTTATGCTCCGTACACACAATACAAACGCACCTGTAACCGGCAGTCCGGCTGTTGAAGGACTGTTGAAGAATTGTTGAAGGACCAAGGAGTCATGCAAGTAAAGCGTTTCAAAAAAAGGGTCGAAGGAGTACTAGGCCCCACACCTTCTGTGCTACTGTTTTTTGACACGCAACAAATGCCCGCATCTATCACCTTTTTGTATCAAACATACAGAGTGCATGAATACGTAGCTCCCCTCACACGATGTTTCCAATGCCAACAATTCGGACACGTAAAAAAAGCCAGTGTAGGGGAAAATAAGATGTGTGAGATGTGGTGATAACCACCACTTTGAGGAATGTCAAACAAAGGACAACCCAAAGTGCTTTAGATGTAAAGAAAACCATTCAGCGGCTTACCAGGGCTGCATCTACTACAAAGAAGCTAAAGAGATACAGACGCTCAAACTTGAGAACAAGGTGTCGTACGCACAAGCTGCAAAACAATATAAGTCGCAGCAGTCTACTGAAATGAATCGACAGAGTGTGTCGAATACCCAACCCTCACAACAAGTAGAGACGACACAACAGGCCAGTGAAAAAAAGCGACAGAATTTACCCCAAGAGAATGAAAAAAATAGGACCCCCCAAAGCACACAATCAAATACAGTTGAAAGTCCGCCTCTGAAACAGAGAATAACTAGAGATTGTAATTTGTCATCACTGACAAATTAAGGTGATCCGATTTTTTTTTATCAATGATTCGAGTCCTGATCGCAATAGGCATGACCATACAAGTTTCATCTGTGTTTAGAGACATTGGCCGTGTGATGTTTGCATTCTCATTTAGAAAAGGGAGTCATATCTGCCATCTTTGGTACCAAATTCTGTATACACTGAATAACGAAGATACAGCAATGAATACATATGACCTTTGACCCACCTTTGCACTCCCAAGATTGCATCTGATGAAATAGTGGTTATTTTGTGAAATGATTCTCGCGACATCGTCTATACGTGTGGAAAATATGGGAAAGATAGGACAGGTATTCACTAAGATACAAGATGAAACATTTATGACCTTTGACCCTAATTTACATACCCAAGATGTTGTCCGATCTAGTAGTTGTTATTTTATGAAATAATGTACGAGACATGAACTAAACATGTGCAAAATATGGGGGTGATAGGGCATGTTTTTCTTGAGTTATTGCAAAGAAAGTTGCAGAAAGAAAGAAATATCTCAATACATAGAAGATAAGCTTTAATTTCAACCAATTTTTTATCGTAATTCCGACATCGTATGAAAAAACGAAGGAAATGAAACGATAGCGCAAAGTCTCAGCTACAATATATTAAAATCTGGGAGAAATTCACCGAAGGGTAAGTGAGCTAGTGCTCGATAAAGACAATCATGTCAATTTTCACATTAAAGAAAATTCCCTCCCATAGAGATAACACGTCATAACGAAGATACAAAAAGAAGTACATATGACCTTTGACCTCAATTTGCACAGACAAGATGGCATCTGAGTAAAAAGTGATTATTTTGTGAAATGATCCTTGTAACATGGTCTTTGCGTGTGCAAAATATGGGAAAGATAAGACATGTATTCACTAAGATACAGGGTGAAACACCTATGACCTTTGACCCTAATTTACATACCCAAGATGGTGTCCGATCAAGTAGCTGTTATTTTATGAAATAATTCACGTGACATGAACTAAACATGTGCAAAATATAGAAGTGATAGAGGCCGTTTTTCTTGAGTTATTGCAAAGAAAGTTGCAGAAAGAAAGAAATATCTCAATACATCGAAGATAAGCCTGAATTTCAACCCAATTTTTTGACGTGATTTTGACATCGTATGAAAAAACGAAGGGCACACTTACGGTAGCGTAAAGTCTCAGCTACAACATATTAAAATCTGGGAGAAATTTACCGAAGCTTAAGTGAGCTAGTGCTCGATAAAGATAGTCATGTCAATTTTCATTTCCAGAAAAACTGCACTCCCATAGAGATAACACGTAAACTGGTCAAATTTGACAAGATTACTTTTAATCCATTTTTACGAGGTGATACCGTTATCCAATCAAAATATTGTAATTCTATGTTTGAAAGAACATTAAATAAGCTACATCATACTGAAATCTGGGTGAAAATTGACTAAGGACTAGTGAGATATGCTCGAATGAACTTGAAATTTGATGACGTCATTTTGAAAATTTACTTTTTTTACTTTATTAAGAAATTTGATATCTTTTAATCATTTTGTCAGCATTGCCACCCCATGAAATGACATGTACAACTCATCAGCTTTCAAAATATGTACAGAAAATGGGGGGTCACCGTCCATCCTGACGAGTAAAATCGGATTTAAAATTGGCAGTTTTTTGGCATAGTTGCACTGTATATCGCCATTGACGCGCGCGCGGAATTTCAACTTTGACGGGCCCGTATGACGTCATATTGAGTCGGATTGATTTGAAACTTGGTATAAATATTCCTTAACATTTCAGACATCCGATCAAAGTGAAAAAACTGGAAATTTCAATTGCACATGAGCTGTGCGTGCGTATATGCGCGCGCGCGTACGCGTCCGTCCGATTTTTTCAATTTTTCAAAAAATGCTCCAAATGGTCTGAAACGTGTGCAAAAAAATTTTGAGCTCGATTGGAGCATACAAATATTTCAACGCGCGCGTACGCGCACGTTTTAAGAGAAAATATGAATTTTGAGAACATGAGTAGAATGCGCATAATTTGAAATATATGTGACGTAAATTTCATTGAAAAATTTCATTCCATTAATGAGATATGATTGAGAATGTGTTTTCATATAATGACGTCATAGTGACGTCACGGTCCACTGATCACAATGATACATTAGATTTGTCGTCTTTGGGACATGATGCATACATGGTATAATTTTGAAATTGATAGGCAGCGGACTTTCTGAGCTAACCTCTGCACAACTTTTGCGGAGAAATAAAGAAAGAAAGAAGAAGAAAGAATCCGTACAGATACAGAAGGTGATCCGAAGGATACTCGGATCACCTAATTATGGTACATCAAGGAACCCAAACGGAAAAAAGAGAACCTGCTGAGGAAAAAAAAGAGCAAACAGGGGAACCAGAACAACCAGCCACGTCATCTTTCAATGTCAATGTTGATTTTTTGTCATTTGTCACTTTCATCATCAATAATCTGGATAAAGAAACAACTCATTCGAACAGAATTAGACTTGTGGTTGAAGCAGCCAAAAGATGCTTAGATATTATACAAGATGTGTCACCCGAACTCATTCATGAACGTCTTCAATGAGTCAAAATACTCAAAGCGAACAGGATAGTTCCCGTCGCACATATCATGTATTTGATATCCTTCAATGGAATGCCCAGAGCATGAATGCTCATGGAACAGAATTTTACAAAAAGTTGATAGAAGGTAAAGAACGGACAAATTTACCAGATATTATATGTATACAAGAGAGTTGGTTTACAGATTATAATGTTTTCAATATACCTGATTACAACTCTGTTATTAAGAACAGAGGTTCAGGAGGTAGAGGCGGTTTGGTGATTTATATTCATAAATCTATCATTTTTCAAGAGATACAAACCCCATCTTCTGAAGAGTATCAACGAATAGATGTATTTTCTTTTAATAGACCAGTATCAATTATAAATTATTATAATCCATGTAAAAAATTAGATATATGTAAATTGGAAGATATGATTCAAAATTGTTTTACCGATTTCATATTGTTCGGTGATTTCAATGCCCACAGCGTATTGTGGGGTGGAAGAAAAGAGGACAGTAATGGAAAAGTGGTGGTTAAATTTTTAGAAAAGTATAATTTGGTTTTATTAAATGATGGATCAGCAACTAGACTGGACCCGCATACGGGTCTTTGGTCATGTTTAGATCTGACCATTGCTTCGCAAAAGTTTGCGCATGAATTAAATTGGAAAGTATTGGAAAGTAATTTTGGTAGTGATCATTTGGTTTTAAAATGCTCATTGATTCGAAAATATTCTAATGTAAAAGGAACAGGAATTAACGAAAAGGTATGGTCATTTAAACATGTTGATTGGAATTTATATAAGAAAAGAATTGCTGATAAATGTTTGCATTTGGATATATTACAAGTGATAGAAGATATGAATATTCAAAAAAAAATATACTTTGATTGTAAGTTTGATTAATGAGGTAGCAGAAGAAAATATTAAAAAGGTATATATAGGTGGAAGAAAAGGAAAGGATCCAGCGCCATGGTGGACAGAGAAATGTGAACAGGTGATCAGAGAGAGAAATCGGTATAGAAATAGAGTAGGAAGGCATTATAAGACAGAAGATTTGGTAAAGTATAAAGAAAAGAAAGCGTATGCTCAGAAAGTTATAAGAGAAGAAAAGTATAAATACTGGCTCAAATACTGCCAGTCGTTTAATCGAACGACGGATGTGGGTAAAGTTTGGAAAAAAGTGAAAGGATTACAGAAAAGTAAGGAGAATACTTATGTTAGCAGTAATTTATTTGAGATGGATAAGATGGCACCGGTAATAGATATATCACAAAAAGCAAATCTTATTGCTAAGGCGTTTCAGTTGATCGAAACAAATGATACATGTAATTCAAAAGAAGAAGAAAAAAGGAAACATATTGAGAATGAAGTAATCAAAGTAAATTCATATGAGCAAGTTGATAGTCCTTTCAATGAGGAATTCACAATGAGAGAGTTAAAGAATGCGTTGAAAGAAATGAAAAATACAGCGGCAGGAAAAGATGGTATTAATGCTATCATGGTACAATCGCTACCTGAAATTATGTATAAATGTTTATTACAATTGTATAATGATGTATGGATTAAAGCAATTTTTCCAGTTGAATGGTATCAATGTATACAAATTCCTGTGTTGAAACCGGGTAAAGACCCCACGAATCCTACGTCATATCGCCCGATTACTTTAATCTCAGTGATGTGTAAGATCATGGAAAGAATGGTGAAAAACAGATTAGTATGGTATTTGGAGAGGAAGGATATATTAAATCCGTTTCAAGCGGGTTTTAGAAAAAATAGAAGTACTATGGACCAGTTGGTGAGATTAGAATCTGATGTACAAAAAGGAATGGCGAATAAAGAATATGTGGTTGTTGTGTTCTTAGATTTAACTAAGGCTTTCGATAAGATCTGGAGAAAAGGTTTACTTCAAAAGATTGAAGCGATTGGAATTAAAGAATAGAATGTTAAGGTGGAGTGCTGCATTTTTGGGAAATAGACAATGTGTAGCAAAGTTAGATGGTGTATATTCTGAAGAATATGTGCTGAAAAGGGGGACTCCCCAAGGAAGTGTTATGAGTCCAGTTTTGTTTAATGTTATGCTGAGTGATTTAAAATTGAAAGAAAATTGTGTTAAATTATCAGTATATGCTGATGATATAGCGTTATGGGGTATGAGTAGAAATTTATATTATTTGCAGAAGAAATTACAAAGAGCAATTGACGAAATTATGTCATGGTGTAGAGACTGGAAGATAGATGTTTCAGCCGATAAATCAGCTGTGATGGTATTTACTAATAAACAGAAAAATAATGTTAAATTATTTATTGAAGGATATGAAATTAAACAATATGTGGAATATAAGTTTTTAGGAATGTGGTTTGATCAGAAGTTAAACTGGAAAAAACATATTGATGTTATTAAAGACAAGGCTGTAAAGCGATTGAATTTGATGAGATGTGTTGCTGGTACACCATGGGGCAGTAACGGACAAATATTACTGACGGTATATAAAGGATTGATGAGATCAATTTTAGATTATGGATGTGAATTGTATGATGCTGCAAGTAGTAGCACAAAATGTAAACTTGATTGTATTCAATATCAGGCTTTGAGAATAGTTACTGGTGCAGTGCGTAAGACATCTCTTGAAGCTTTACAAGTAGAGTGTGGAGAGATGCCCTTAAAATTTCGCAGAAGTATATTTGTTGATAAGTATAGATTTTATTTAATGTCTTTTGAAAGGAAACGGCATTCTACAGTTGAAATATTACAGCCATGTTGGTATTACGATCGATTTCATTGGAAAACCGGTCAAGGCCCGCCTGTTATGAGGGCATGTACTTTGAATACAAAAGTTGAACAAATTTATGATTGTATATTTAAAGAACCGTACTGGTATTATGTACCTCCGAGAATATCATATTTTATTTTTGATAACATTAGGAAAAGAAGTGATACTGAGATAGAGGTAGCAAATTATGTAGAAGAAAGATTATTAATAAGATGGAAAGGGTATTTGAAAATATACACAGATGGATCAAGGCAAGATAATAACAATACTGGTGCTGCTTTTTATGTTGATCAGTATGATATAGGTAAAGTTTTTAGATTACCTTCAATATGTATTATGAGAGCAGAATTAACTGCAATTATAATGGCATTAGAATGGTTAGAGAATTTTCGTAGTATTTCAGTTGTTATTTTAACTGATTCTCTAGCTGCGTTACAGGCGCTAGAAAATTTGTTCTCTATTACTAATATTTTAGTTGTAGAAATTTTAGAGAAATTGAAATGTTTACAATTACAGGATATAGATGTACATTTTGAATGGATACCCTCTCATAGAGGAGTGAAAGGTAATGAAACAGCTGATAATTTAGCAAAAAGGGGATCTTTTAAAGAAAATATAAATGTAGATATTGCTCATACGAGACAAGAACTTACCAAATATATGGTGTCGTATTATAGAAATATTTGGCAAACAGAATGGGAAACATCAGAGAGAGGAAGAGATTTCTTCGGAATATAATACAGTCACAGATATCTAAGGGAATACAGTTACAAGGAATGAGTAGAAAGGAAGAAGTGTTAGTACACCAAATTCGTCTGGGGAAATGTAGGTTGAATTATTATCTTTATGATATTAATTGTCACGAAAATGGATTATGTGATTCATGTCAAGTATCAGAAACAATAGAACATTATCTGTATTGGAATGTAAACGGTATAAAAATGAAAGAAAATTGATGCAAAAAATGTTGAAAATAAATGTATTGAATATTAGAAATATAATGAAGGTTAGTATAGAAGATAATTTTAGGGCTTTGTGTGTGTATTTAAATAATACAAAGCGTTTATAAAGATTGATTATTGTTATTGATATTGTTAGTATTTACTAGCAATACGCACACCTTGTGTGCTCGTATGTTTTGTTAAAAAATATACACACACAAAAGAGTATATTTATATGTATATGTATATACATGTAGATGCACTGCACAAACTGCACTATTAACGGTGGAGGGAAATTGATCTCACACACTGCCACTTGACAGGTGAGCCGAAACCTAAAACAGAGTGAGTGTGACGTGGATCAACCGAACTGAGCTCATAGACTCTTTCATGGACTCCTACTATAGCATGGAGAAGACGTGGCGCAGATAATCAGATTGATTGAAAAGCGCCAATAAACACCACCACCAACCAACCAAGTCCGGCGGCAGAACTTACAAGCAAGGTGTTCCAACTGTGAAACAGTAGAGCTATTTGATCCTGCGTGACTCTGTGAGCTGTTACCAGAATTTCAGGCAAGATGAGAACGGGTTTGTACACTCTGGCGATAATCCTTGCCACTACGGCGGTGATAAATGCCTGCAAGTTCCCTCCGTCCGTGTGGTGCAGTTCTCCAGACATCGCCAAGTCATGTGGGGTAAGCATCATAGACCATATTTTGTGCTTTGGAAATGAAAACGCCCTGATTGTATTCGCGTCGCCGATCGTGGTAAGCTACAAAGTACGGTATGGTTTGTACGGTTTGCTTGATGATGTAGACTGATAAATCTGCCTCTTGTTCGGTGGCCTCTTGTTAACTGTACGATCGGTAATACGGTCAGCCCCTGTTGTAGGTGAGGGGCCGACCATTATTAGGCCTACCGACCGTACAAGAGGCAGATCTACCGCCTGCCGGTCTAGGTTTTATGGACTCCGGGCCGCTGCTCTGACGATATTACTAAATACTCCGTGTACTGTTACTTGTGCACCCTCGTGTAGTACGCCGTACCAACGAGGTTTCGTCTCATCTCCCTGACCGGGAAAGAATTGTAAAACTTGTTGTGAGATCTTCAGGTGCACTAGATTTATTTAGCCTAGGCACTTGACAAGCATAGGTACCTGATAATAATGTCGATGGTGGCGTGTACTCATCTTGAAGAAGAAGTACATGAATACCGTGACTGGTGAGGGTGAGATCAAATTAAGAATGCAAACGATTGCTCTGCTTTGAACAGGCCTGTTTACTCTGTTGGTGTGTATCAGGCCCACTTCTCTTCTTCTTCTTCTTCTTCTTCGTCTTCTTCTTCTTCTTCTTCTTCTTCGTGTCTAGTATAGTCCGCCTTTGGGCAATTATCGTAGGCCTATCCTCATGCTTGTCAAGTGCTGGGTGTACAGTAAGTGTGCAGGTAAAAATCCTCTACAATTTTCTATTTGCAGCTAAGAAAATCAGGCAGGCGCTCATCGGAGCTTTGTAAGTGCACCTTCTTCTTGAAGATATCCAAGAAGGTGATGGATGGTGGTAGGAAGTTCCACATGTACATGTACTTTGTACACGAATTTCAATAATCGATTTTAAATGATGTTGTGGTTATATGATAGTTTTACTCGTCTTCTGTAAGCCTATGATTGTCTTTATTAAGTTTTTACAAGGGTTTCATAATCATGTAGACCCAATGGAGATGCATGTATAGAAATGTATAAGACTCGGGTCAGAGACTATGTCTTCCTGTATGTACTGCAGTGGCGGATCCAGAGTAGTTTGCAGGCACAAACCCTTGTTGGTCGTATAGGAGTCTGCATGCACCAAGACTAATACACGCACCACCGCACTGCAGCCTCTTGGGAGAAGATACAACACAGGGCGTATGGGACAGTGCCGAAGTGGTGCATGTAGTAGTCTTGGCGCAGACTCCTTTACGACCAACAAAGGTTTGTCCCTGCAAACTAGATCCAGAGGGGGCGCACCGGGCGCGCGCCCCCTCTTTATTTTTTTAAAACAAAAGAAATACGAAAAAAAAAAGGGGGCGCGTGCGCCCCCTTTGATTTTGTAAAGGCGCCTCCCCTTTATGGAATTCCTGGATCCACCCCTGTATGGCACCATGCATGTATACAATATCTATGTGTATTAACATCAATCTGTGTCAAACGTGTTTAAAGGTTGGTTTGAACTCTGTAAACTGCATTTTTGTCATTTAACCTTTTCTTTGCTTTGTTTGTTTGGAGGAAGTTGCAATGAGTAGTATACACAGCTAGGTGATTGTTTCCTTTTCAGTTGTTGACAGAGGTGATTCATGTTACCACAGATATGTATATTCTATAGAGGGGCGGGCCACCGTTCCACACCCTTTTCAGCACTTTTGAATGGTTGATGGAGTTATTGCCATGATGACTGTAAGAAACGTAAAGGCAGTGGTTGTGTGTGGTGTTATTTGGCACGCTTGGTTATTGACGGTTTCATTTCACGCCATTTCTCGTATATAGGTGGAAAAGCAGTGCTCCCTTTGGCAGACTAAGAAAGGGTTAACAGACGCACCCCCTGTTCAACTGGAGCTCTACTATGAATCCAGGTGTCCTGACTGCCGTCAATACATTCAGAACCAGCTGTTCCCGACTTGGCAGAAGATCGGTGATTCAGGCATTCTGAACCTCACTCTGGTTCCTTACGGCAATGCTCAGGTTAGTTGTAAGATAATTGTCGTCTTTTTTATCTTCATTCAAATTTGGTTAATCAAAAGAAAAAAAGCAATGATTTAATATCAAGCTGGTAACGTATTCCAACTCCTTATCACTATCTGACTTTTTGGCGCGAAACGTTTTGAAAGAATATCTTACTATTTGAAATTTGTTAGATTGTGAGGAACTCTTCATTCTTCCTTTGCTTAAAAGGATAACCAACGTAGATAGCAGATTGTGCGAGAAGCGATCAATTCCCGCAATTACAAATACATGCAGGGCCCGAAGAAACTGAAGTACGGAGTAAATCAAAACAGGGAGCAAAATAAATAAGTATGAACAAAATAAAAGATGGCTTAGAAAAGTGGAAGTTACACGAGGAAAAGAATTCTCCATTGTGTACCCGCTGGCACACTGACCCCATAAAACTAATACAGGTTGTGCAAAGACCGAACACAAGTACCGTATTCCACTCACCGTTCTATGTAGTCTGTCTCTTTTTCCGATGTTAATCGTAGAAGGTTTCTCTCTCTCACCCTCTCTTTCTCTCTCTATGTCAGGAGCAACAATATGACGGCCAATGGTACTTTACCTGTCAGCACGGGGCCACCGAATGTCTGGGAAATCTGATTGAAACGTGCGCACTGAACTTTTACGCAATGCCACAGGCGTTCCGTTTTATCAGCTGCTTGGAATACTACGGCCCGACGCTGACCAACGCCGAATATGTAAGTCACACATGGTCCAAGTTCGCCCATGTTTTCAGCAGTCAGGGTGGTAAAAAAGCCATGCAGAATTCAAATTGATATTAATGATGATAGAATTGAATAAACAGAGTGAGAGAGGATTTTGTTAAACTCGGACATGGCATTAGGGGTCACGATGTTCGTTTGTCCGATGGTATATGAATCTGAAAGTGAAAAGAAGGTGGTTACCTTCAAAATTACAAATTTTATTTCGTTTCCGAATCAAGGAAATTTTGAGATAACGAACTGTAATTGAAGAAACAGAAGAATATACAGGGTGGCTCAAAAAGAACGGAACGCCTAAGATCTTTGATTTCAGCAATATTGTTGCAAATATGTCATCATGTTGCATACTATTAGAAAGGCCATTCTTTTTCCCATAAAATGAGACCACGCCCTTTAATTTCAGTTAATGTGTTACGATTTTAGGCCCATTTTTGTCAACCCTTGCAATTTTCAAAATGCGATCATTTTGCACTCTCAGAAATAAAGAAACCTGTGAGAATTCGGCTTGCCGTAGAACCAGTAGCGTTCGCAATGTGCGGAATGTGGGGCGGACAGTGTTATTAAAGTCAGGTTGTCTCATTCACAATGGTAACGGACAATGACAGCCACATTCCACACATTGTGAACGTTACGGCTTCTATGGCAAGCCGAATTCTCGCTGATTTCAGTGTCCCTGAGAGTGCAAAATGATAACATTTTGAAAATTGCAAGGGTTGACAAAAAAGGGTCCTAAAACCATGATGCATTAACCAAAAATAAAGAACTTTGTGTCATTCTTTTGGAAAAAGAATGGCCTTTCCAATAGTATACAAAATAATGACATGTTAGGAACAATATTGCTAAAATTAACAATCTTAGGCGTTCCGTTCTTTTTGGGCCACCCTGTATAAATGAGAAATGAATATGGAACCTCAACCATTCTCTTTGTTGGATGTTGATGTAGTTTATATGTTGTGAATTTGCACAATAAACGTGGGAATAACCTTGCGAGGTGAGAGGGTAGAGCTGTGAGACTCCGGGGACATTTCAGGCGTGCGCAACTTGATCGATGCCCGGCGCCCTGTTTGCCAAATCGCGAGACTCTTTTTTACATGTGTAAGAGGGAGGTGTTATAGTAGGTTTGGCAACTCTTTGTAATCCATGCAAGCATAGTTTGGGTTCTAAAGCGTTACAGTGGGGTGTCGAGCATTCCTCTTCGTTGACTTTATCTCAAAGATGAAATATGGAGCCGAGGAAAAAGTTGTTTAGGGTTACATGTGATTGAATCACAAAATGTATTGTAACATAAGAATGTCAATAAAGTACTAGAATTTCTTAAACAGTTTTTGAAAGAATTCGTTCTCATCATAATGCTCCATCGAAATAAATTGGAAATTGGTTCCTGTTAAAAACTGAATTATATTCCATAACGCACACATACCTTTGTGCATGTTGATTCTTATCATATAATCTGGCTTATTTGATCTTTTAAATAAGGTAATAAAGTAATCTGCTGAAGAGTGTTCGAGCGCGATTATCTACTTCATGCAGTTGAAAGTGTAATTCTAACGCTGCATTTGACTCTTCTGCCCCAACTCAGATAAACTAGAGCAAACTGCAGCAGGAGACGTCTTTTTTTGCTTTGAGAGCGTTAGTCCTTCATCACTGGCGCGTTTCTTCTTGTTGTTGTTGTTTTGTTGCTGTTGTTTTTGTTTTTGTTGTTTTGCCTGAGCATGACTTCAAAGGAGGGCAGTAGTTCCCGATGTACTGTATATGCCGAATATTTCACGAGGTTTTTATTTTCGCGAATTTCGCGAGTCAGGTGCTATTCGCGAAATTGATCCGGATGTGGATGTGACATACATATTCTCCGTTCAGTACATGACTCCACAATCACGAATTTAAGCACTCGCGAAATCGTCGGGAATTCCTGATTCGCGAACATTTAGACTCGCGAAATATATGACGTATATACAGTATTTACATGGATAAGGGCTAATTGTGCTGTAGCTCACGTTCTATTTGCAATTCTGATTCATTTTTTTATTATTCATCCTTTCTGACCGCATAAAGTGCGCCTCCATGCAATCCCTCGACTACTCGAAAATCGAGACGTGTACACAGAGCAAAGCAGGGAACGACATGGAGCATCAAATGGCCCTGAAGACTAATGCCTTGAATCCCCCGCATCGATACGTACCCTGGTTCGTCCTGAATGGGGTGAGATATGAGCACAGTCTGCATTTTTTCATTTCTTTTGATGGAGCTGTTGCACCTGTGAAGAAGATTTTGTTCCTTAAGTAGGAGCCGATGGAAAAGTTTCTGCGAAGCAAGGTTGAGCACAAATGTTCTTTAAGGATTTGTGTAGAAACCATCAATATTTGTCAAAAATATAGTGGAAATGATCAAATGCAATGCCAGTGATTCTCAGATATTTATCGTACTTGCGGAGAGCTCTCGACATCACGAGCGTCTTAAGCAAAATGCTGAATAATTTGATGCAATGACATATTTAACATGTCATTATTCACAATCTGTGTACTTTAGATATATCTGTAAAGGGCCTTAAAGTACAATGTTTATTCATTGCAACAAGGTGAAATTTGTTTCGATTGTATGCGTGTCTTTTCAAACGATCACCCGTGGTATGTGAACAGACCTTGCATGTTCCAATGTACTCCAGGAAAAAACTTACCCAATGAAAATCATGGAATTCTTCAATCCATTGAGTATCATCCAGTTTACACGTCCATATGAGATGGCGGTTTTTTGTTTGTTTGTTTTGTTTTTGTTTTTTCAACTATGATGTCTCTGCCGACCCAGGGGTAAAAATGGGTGCCTGGTTATGTCAGGGTAATAATAATGCCAGTGTCCTCTGGAATAACGATGGTAACACTGAGGCGGTTACCTTAGGTGAATAACACCATATTTTTGTTAGAAACTGAGAAACTGTCGGTTGTTTATTTTCAATGCTAACATTTCCTCCATCATTTCTTTCAGTATTTATCATTTAATCAGTCAACAAGAAATTGTCAGTCGTTGATTATCTTTATTTTTTTCTTTTGTCAGTCAGTTTATCAGTCAATGTAAGCCCTGTTTGGATCAGTTTCCCAAAATTTCATTTTTTTTTTTTAGAACAAAGTCGACAAACATTGAAAACTTGATGCAAAGAGATCCGTGTAATGATACTGCGACAATACGAACTCGTTTCTTATGTCCCATTGGAAACAATTGTTTTGTGTTGTTATAACAAAGTACCATACTGAATGGAATGCAATTTTGCAGACGCAAGACCCTTCACGTTTTCCCCACTAAAGTGTGAAAACGCGATATAAGGAAATTCTTGCGATACAGGAATGATAAAGTTATAGGCAATGGGTCACTCGTTCTCTGATTCAATCTTGCTTTATTGGTTGCTTTCTAGGTTCACACCCGGCAGATTCAGAATGAGGTAACGTCCAATACCCTGGGCGTGGTCTGTGACACCTACACGGGCCCCAAACCTGCAGGGTGCGCCACGCTCCCCAAGGCCTGCTCCCGAGAGTAAAAACCAACCTCGTCTCATTCCTAATCTGGAGTCGCATCACCACGTTCTTCTCTTGATACCTGGTCTTCCGTCAGACAGCGGTGAAGTTCCCTCAAGAAAGATAGAGAGAACATCATTGTTGGCACTCGTGTCGTAGCTAATTCATTATAAACTTGTTGTAGTCAGTCAGGTGTTCATTGTCTACTTAATATTCTAATGGGGTATTATTATCTACCAATTCTAAACGGGGTATTAATATCACGTTAAAACCGCTCATCAATGAAGGTATGAAAAATACAGCGGCAAAATACAACCTTGATATCGATTGTGATGACCCGGGATACTAGCGTTGAATTACGGCACAATAGTGTAAAGAAAGAACAAAGAAAAGAAAAGAAAAGAAATTAAAAAAAGAAGGAACATGCAAGCTTAGCAAAATGTGAAGCTTGATCGAGAATGATCGATATGCAGAAATCGTTGCGTAATCTAAAGCTTCTTTACAACCCGACGCAGAAAAAGAGGAGAGCGGTCACTTAATCTTCGTCTAAACGTCCACGATACGAATTCTAAAGCTGTCTATTAACTTCTTCATCAGAGATCATTTGGATCATTTTCTTTTATTCATTTGTAATTGATGATTAATGATATTTTGTTGCATCAATAGACCAAAATATTAAGTTACATGAGGTATTGTGTATCAGTCGGATTGAAAAAAGTGCATGTTATCTCAGGTACTAACGTGTAGTTAGTGAGCATGGCATAATAGTGAACCAAGATTAATTTTTACTTTCTTATTATGTGTATGTGTGTGAATTATAGGGTGACTCGTGTTGTGTTCTAAACTTGGGTTGCATTCTCACCTTATACCAGATATCTATTGGACAATATTTTTCTGATATCATAATCATTCAAAGTAAACGAGTGCATGTTGTACATTCACCACCGTTGTGTTTGTAAAACCTTGGAATCGTCAAGCCGTTTCCGTACAATCCCAGGTACGTGACTTAAATGTCAACACACATACAATGTACGTTCATTCGGCCGTTGGCATTGTAGATCCATATGGATAGCGGAACAAGGTGACGCTTTGCAATATTATGTCAACTCAGGGCAGCTAATGTCTACCTTCTAACAAAATATGCATGCATTTACCATTTTCTATACATTTTTAGTTTAATAGTAAAGAGTTATGCATATATAGCAAGGGATACCCTGGATACTGAGAGACTTATCCACACTTTTACGATCCAGTTATCAAGAGGTTCTGCCAAGATCGTGAGTGGTCCTGTTTGGATGTGCTATCATTTTATAAAAGCGGGTCCACGTGCGCTTTCTAAAAATGTTCACATTTAGCAAATGCGTCAGATACGTCACGGGAATAAACTTCAGAAACGGGTAAAAAGTGCGATGTTTAGCACTTTATCTCTGGGATTTATACGCTTGAAGCCTATACTGCACTTACCAGAGACTTCGACGAACCACAAGTGGGCATCATGTGTTTATTATTTTGACCGACACCGTAACCAGTGTGCTTGAGGAACCTTGTAACATTCTTCATATTGATTGTGGGCATTAGGTTTGTGATAACACACTTCAATTATCTATTTTGTTGAGATAACAAATCGTGCCCTTGACTTCAATAAAACTATTTCTACTGATTCAAATCTAATTCCTCAGTCTTTGAATGTTATTTGAATCTTTACTCTGCAATAACTGTGAGCTTACTCGGCATTCCTCTTACAAGTCGCCGCTGGAAATCAAGAAAAGAAAGAAGGAAAAAAGTTTTGTTTGTTCAAAGGGGAATTCCAGACCAGTTTAAGGTAGGCTTGATTAGAAAGAGTAAACTGTTTAAAGCACAATAGTGAAAATTTGATCAAAATCTGATGAAACTTAAGGAAGTTATGAAATTATAAAATGTCACTAGATTTCACAAAATGCCTGCATAACAGCCAAAATAGTGTAATAATTGTTATATATATGTACATGAGTGAGTTAAAGATCAAAATCTAATTGTTGTGCGTTCATATAATTTTATTTTGACACATCGTGAAGTTTTACATCCGGTAGAAATGGCAAGAGTTTAAAGAGTGCATTGATTCCGTTCAGTTTACAGCCAATAGGTTTCAACAGGTATACAGCGGGGTCAACTAGAACACCGTTATTGATGGTATAAGATATATTTCGTGTACAGGCTACTAAACAGTGCACTCCCGTTATAACGAACACGGGTCTGACGAAATTTCGGATACAACGAAGTAAAATTCGGGTTCCAAAATTATCAATACGTCTCTATGCCCATTATTTGTTCGGCTATAAAGAAATTTCGATATAACGAAAAAAAAAAAGGCAGTCCCGAGGACTTCGTTTTTAAGGGAGTCGCCTGTATAATATCCCTGTAGAGAAGAGCTCTCTTGTACACTAATAATGTATGACATGTCACTGCAAAGCAAGGCTGTCCTTTAAAATGGACACGCCCACGATGCTCAAAAAGTCTGATACCACTTGAAGGTAGGTAGTGTACCCATGGGCAATACAAATGAGCGGCGGCTACGTCATAGGACTAGAACGACGAGAGAGAGGTCGGGAGGCGACGAGCGACGACGAGTGACGGGTGATAGGGGTGAGCAGTGATCTCTATGTAAATACCTAGAGATCAGTGGGGGTGAGTGACGAGTGATGCTAATGAGTGACAATCGGTGAACTCTATAAGGGTGAAGTTGACTTCCATTGTTATCGTGAATTTATACCATATGTATAATTTCCGTTAGAGAATAACATGGAATGAGCAATTCATAATATGGAATTCCAAGTTTTACAGTTTTTTTTTATTTCACGAAACAGTACCACTTGGCATTAGTGACAACACCTTGAAAATTGAATGAGGTCATGATGCCATTACGTTACAAAGTATGCCAATCACGATTATATATCCGTTACGTTTTACACCAATGACATCGAAAATACTTAATTTATTCAACTTTATTAATCTTCAAGGGGAGAGCTCGGGATAAAGTTACTAAGCCTGCCATTGTCCAAATACATTATACAGTCAAACCTGTCTATAGCGGCCACCCAAGGGAGACGAAAAAAAGGCCATTGCAGAGAGTCGGCCGCTAGAGATAAGGCCTACAACATGGCTTTTTTGTCTGGGAAATTGTTTTTAGTGGCCGTATACGGTAGGTGGCCTCTAAGACAGGTTTAACTGTATTCTTTTGTGCGAGCTAGTGAGAGAGTTTGGAGGCGATGACATTCCCTCATCGCGTGATAGATACCACAACCTTTTTTTTTTAAATTCCATATAGGACCTATACCCAATCAGAATTGGACCTGTTGTTTGTTTTTATTCACACTGTTATGTAAGAATTAATGGGAACGTATATTTGGGACAGATTTAAACGCTATCTGCCATGATTTGAAACAAAATAAACATTTATATACTAATAGCGATCGTCATCTGTTCGAGTATGGCCTTCTAATGTTACATGATATATGACCAAATTGGAATGTCTCGTGTGAGCGCATGCAATGTTCACTTTTCACTGGCGCCGCCACACGAGCTCTGAGAAGATGTGCCCGAATGAGGGCGGAAAGGTTTATTACGATGTGTGAACACTGATCTCTATACAGGAAGTAGCTCAATGGGGGTGAACGATTCTTCTTCACGTTTCATTAACCCGCTGATGAGGAGTTCAGGAGGCGCTCGATGTTCAACATGATTGCGGCGTGCGCGCCTCAGAAAAGTTAATTAAGCTAATGGAATTGATCACAAGTAGGCCTTTGACCTAAAAAGTGCAACGAACAACCCGTTAAAATTTTCTTTTAATGTTAGTCCTCCCCCAGGTTTTTCTATTAATTACATTACGACAATGATAATCTGAATGTCAGAATATGACATGACACGTGACAGTATTAGCTCAGAGTCATTTTCTTACTGCTACATTAGTAATTCAGGATTTTTACCTTGAATGACTTGAGCGTCTTTCAAGGGACTTGTAGGTTACAAACGTTCTATTTTATCAGATTTTATCAGACCTTTGAAGTACAGTACAGTAGTATTCAAGTGCAGTTAGATATTCTAAATATTGCAACATAGAGCAAGGTCGATATTTAGTTAGTAAGGATCTTTTTTTTTTCATTTCAAACGATAAATGTATTCATCAATTTAAAAGAATAATCCTCGCGTGCACGTGAGGTGATTTTTCCGGATTGCTCATCGTTTGCTAAAAATGTTTGAAATTCCGTACGCAAAGACAGCGAAGGAGAGGTAGAGAGCGGGACGGGGTGGGGGGGGGGGGGGGTGGGCAAAAAACAGAGGCGACCCGCATTTGGCATTTTTAACAGCATGAGCATGACAAGAAAAACATGCCACGTGATCAAGGTGATGATGCAGGGAGATGTTCAGCCGCGCGGATGAGCGCACTTTTATAAACGGATTCTCCAACGCATCTCCCGCACGCACTGTCCATCTCATCTCACTAAATGGTACTGTGCCTCTTCTAGTGAAGCTTCTCAGTACTATACAGGTGCCTGGACTATTATTAGCTCTCTATCTCAGTGGAGGACATCGAAGAGTTACAGTTGAGTCATACTGAAGTATCTGAAGCAGCGTTGGGATACGAAGGGTGTTGATATTGCTGTTAGCTTGTCAGTATTTCTTGCGTGGACACTGATCTCCCCGATGGATGGACACTTAATGAAAATCTTTCTGTTTCTTCTCCTTCTTAGCCAAGGTGAGTAAAGGCAATCTACACTTCTCGTGTTGCGAACAAGCGGAATAGGAACTTTGAGGACCAGTTACGTACTAATTTCCGTTCATTACTGGAAGTTGAGATATACGGGTTTTTTTTAATGTCTGTAGATGTATCGTAGGAAATATTACATGTTAAAGACTGGAATCTGGGTTTTGCTAACCTTTTACTGCCATGGAAAACGAACAACACTAACATAGGCCTATAGCTATTATACGAAGTGAACATCAAAATAAGCGGCGAGTCTTACTTGAAAAATGATCATGTAATACACCAGAACGAAATTTACCCTCATCAGTACCGCACTGTTATATTTCATGACATATTATATGGAAATTGTTTGACCCATTTTCACCGGAAGAAAGAAAGTAAAGCAGTTTGTGTTAACACCTACGTCATAATTATTGTTCGAAGTTTATGGTTGTGATTTGAAATAATGCAAATTTGCGAGGTATAAGTTTTCTTCGATTTGACTGCCATCTGTACAAGTTACTAATGTCACTGCTGGCAACCAGGGATAGTCTGGTGGTACTATCGCTGTCCGGAAAGCATTAAATGATATGTTGGATTCCCGCTGGTTTCTTTGTAGATCAGCAATTGCGATCTAACAAAGTTCATTTGAACAGAGGGCAGAGAAATTGAAGAAAACTCCTTCCTCGTATCTTCTCTACTTTTTCCCCCTCTTTGATACTTAAGATTTTCTTGCTTTCATTCAAAACGTCAATTTGATTCTAATGTATACTGAAAACTATGTTATATACAAGCGGTGCATTACTTCTTTAGATTGTGGTCCACTTACAATGACATTAGGAACTACTGTTTATAGCTTTCTTATATTATAGCGACACATAGATTTCACCAAATACTCATGACAACTTTTAATCGAAATTTCCGATTAGCTATATACCTTCTAACTGTTTCACTAATGTTCCCGAATTCACTATTATGTTTTCGGTAATTTCCTCGTTAATAAAATTAAGAAAAAAAAAAACAATACGGAGCTACACGATCTGAATAAAGCATGCTATATTTTGGCCTATTCTACGTCGGTATATACCCCAACGGTATAGTTGAGCTGGTTACAAAGAAAGTGTTCAACATAAAGTTGTTGATTTTGTTTCTTGTATGTTTTTAGGCTTTTTCCTCTATCCTGCAATCTGTAGCATGTGTGCCATTATTCTGTAGCTAACTATTTCTATATACTACAGATCTATCAGAATTATCACTCATTTATATAAAAATTAGGGGTTTGTGAATTCCTTATTCTGGAGACAACACAGAGTTCGTCAAAACAAAACTAAACAAAAGTAAAACATACAATAATTTCAATTCAGAGGGAACTACCCGGGGTCATCCCACAAGACCGACACCCACGAGTCATACAGCCCATGAGTTCGATATAGTAAAAAGGTCCACGAGGCCACGAGTCATACAGCTCATGACTTCGACATTATGCAAATAAGGCCCGTGAGTTCTTACATGCTCTTACATATTTCATTAAAGGTTTCTCATCATCTCATCCAAAAATGTTAGAAAGTGGAAGTAAGGTCTCAACCAAAACTATACGATCCCTTTAACCAAAAAAAAAAAAAAAAAAAAAGAAGAAGAAAAAACCCCGATATGGATTTAATGAAAAGGTATAAAAGTGTAATTTCAACGCGATCATGCCATCAGTGACTTACCATGAGAAATTTGCATCTGATTTCTCCGGTTGCAATACATCATTTTTTTTTTCCACGACAGGGTATTGTCAAGGGTTCCATTACCCGGACTCATCAACCGGTAACACTTGGATTTCAATCGAAATCATGCATATATTTTTATTCACCATTTCATCCATTCATCTCGCTATCAATCACTGGATCTGATGGTTCTCTCTGTCTGCATAATTTATTTGGTTCCTTATCTCTCCGTTAGACAATACGATGTCTCTATACTAAGTAACTCATATTAGCGCGATTTCCTACATCCCCATCTGCCAGCCTATTTTAGATATCATTTATGGTATGTTCTTTATATTTCTCTATTTCCTTCCTCCCATTTTATAATCAGAAATCTTTTTTTTAAAGATATTTTTCTAAGTGAACACATTACCGCAGACAGATGCATTGATGTGAAAAAGACAGTCTATCAACATAATGCCCCAGTCACATATAAACACGGATGCTCAAGGATTTACACGGTGATCCGGGGAGATCCGGGGACGTCCAGGGAGATCCGGGATTTTGGTATGACTGTACACACGGTATCAACACGGTAGCTACACAGATAAGGCCGGAAGAGCGCGGTGTCTACACGGACAAACACGGCAGCTACACGGATCAACACGGCATCTGCACGGCAGCCACACGGACCAGCCCGGATTGCTCTGCCAACACGGCAATTCCCGGATGACGCCAGATGTTTTTGACCTCCAAAAGTTGCCGTGTTGGCCTCCCGGCGTCAACACGGATCTCTCCCCGGATCAGATCCGGGGTGGTCCGGGGTGATCCAGGATGTCTATGTGACTGGGGCATTATGCCCCAGTCACATAGACATCCTGGAGCAATCTGGGGTGGTCCATGTGGCTGCCGAGTAGATGCCGTGTTGATCCGTCTATAGCTGCCGTGTTGATCCGTGTAGATGCCGTGTTTGTCCGTGTAGACGCCGCGCTCTTCCGGCCTTCTCCGTGTAATTGCCGTGTTGATACCGTGTGTACAGTCATACCAAAATCCCGGATCTCCCCGGACGTCCCCGGATTTTCCCGGATCACCGTGTAGATCCTTGAGCATCCGTGTTTATATGTGACTGGGGTATAACATTCAGAAAGATGTATTTTTGGTGTAGGCCCTAGATTGCACGCACTAACTGTTCACGTTTCATTTAAGACTTTCCCCATGTGGTGTGCTAATCTAAACATTAATGTTCCATTACATCAGCTGTAAAAAATAAAATGTCATAAGCAGCTGCTAATCAATTAGTAAGCATCTAATTAGTATTCTTAGTCAGCATCTAATCAGTATACTTAACACGTTTACCATCCAGTATATATCGACTCATCCCTCATGTCCTTCACATCTGCAAGTAGATGAACATGATGAAGAGAGTACAAAAATTCTTGTTGGATTGATTTTAAATTTTTGTTATCACCAACTCCTCTACGAGCAAAACTCAGAACAAGCCAGTTCAAAGTTACTACAGTACCATCTAAGCATGAGCAGACTTTCTCTCGAAATTGACTTGTAACTGATATAATATTATTTGAAAACTGGATCTGTCGCATTTAAAACGAATGTCGTGAATATTCATGTTGAACTAGGTGTAAATGTATATCCGACTGTACAGGTGAATGCATAAGCCCATTTCATACATCGGCGATTCAGACAGAGCGCCGCGGCGAGTTAGACCCCGTTTACAGTGCGAGGCTCGGCCGCGGCTCGGCCGCGGCCGTGCCCAGCCCCGCTTCAGTGTAAACGCGCAAAAGGCCAAATGCGAGGCCCAAATTGGCCTCGCATTTGGCCACGCTCTGGAGGTGGTCTCGGCCTTTTCTTGGTGTAAACGCAAACTGGGCCAAATGCGCGGCCAATTGCGCGGCCAATTTTAGTCTGGCTTCCAAACCCTTTGCTGCATCTTTCGCTGTTCAGGATATTAACTCCCTCAACGTCGAAAACTAGTATAGTTTAAGGTGGTTTTGTCCTGCAAAGGATTTTTTCCTCCAGCAAAGGCCTTTGCCGGAACGGCGACTTCGTCGCCACGGAATTCATTTGGCAAAGGGTCTGAAAACCAGACAATACCAAATTGCGTTTGTTTACAAGCAGAGCGCCACTACGACAAAATATTGAAAGGTTTGAATCAAAAGCGCGGCCGAGCCCAGCAGTGTAAACGGACGAAATTGCGCGGCTCGGCCGCGCAATTGAGGCCGGGCTCGGCCGCGGCCGAGCCGCGGCCGAGCCCGGCCCCGCACTGTAAGCGGGGTCTTATACTGTACGTGATAATAATTATGATGGCTGGCTGTACCCATACTTGCCTTATTCAATGTTATTATGAACGGTGTTTGTGCGCTCTCAACGCGTTATAAAAAGGCGTCGAATAAGATTGTCACGGTGTAGTACCAAGGAATTTAGATAAAGAGTATCAATTTTATAACTGATTTCCATTGAACTCATATCTCGGTAAATCCAGAATAAAAGAAGTAAATTTGAATAATCTTACTTTCATTGTTTTGCACAATATCAGAGACTGGCACTAACAGGATGAGAGACTAATCAACTCAGATTTTTCAAACAGTGAACATTGCAAGGTACTGTTTTGTTTGTTTGTTTGTTTGTGTGTTTGTTTGTTTGTTTTTTAGCCATTGTCAATATTTGATTTTCCAGGTATGTGCAGTGTTCTGACGAAAGGCCTGGTAAAAAGGTTATTCCATGATAAGGAGGATCCATATAATCGCCAAATCAGGCCGACCATTAACGAGACAACGGCCATTCACCTGAAGATGCAGTTATTCGTGGCTCGAATCCTGGAGCTGGTAAGAGAGTGGAGTATAAGGCTATATCTCATCAGGGAGGTGAGACTGTTATACCTCACCTTCCTCGTGTTACCAGCATGCTCACATTACGTCATTGGCGATAGCGAGAATTAAAATCATGCGTGTCCTTGTTATGTCGGAATGTGTTACCGCTTTGCATAACCAAGTACGTGTGTGTGTTTGTGTGTGTGTCCGTAAGTGTATTTGTGCGAGTTCTAATAACTGCGCCAGCGTTCAAGAGGCAACTGAATATATCGTTTTAAGTGTCTCACTGTTTTTGTCTGTAAAGTAGAGAATTATGTACTAAAGACCTTGACCCGCGACACTATCAAATCCTGTTTTTGTTCCATGTTTCTATAAGCATTTTTCATGAAGTTATCACTTGTTAGATTTCAAACTTTTGGTTCGTTCTAACAAGTTATCACTTCAGGCGCAAATTTCTTCACTTTGCCTCCCTCTACAAATTAAATTGTATTAAATTAGATTAAAGTGTTCCCCTTTATTCCGACATGTTTGTTAATTTACAGATCAGCAGTTGCGATCTTAACAAATCTAATTTGTAGAGGGAGACAAAGTGAAGAAATTTGCACCTGAACCTTCACCCCTCTGAATGATATTTTTCTTTCAAGTTATCCCTTGTTAGATTTCAAACTTTTTTGGTTCGTTTGTTTCTGTTTCAAAGCTTCAGTTTTCATTATATTTTCATCATAATTACAGGGTAATCAAGCAGTTTTAATGTCTGAAAGGACGTGATTTCGAGGCTGCCATAATGATTGTTAAAGTACGTAAATTCAACATGTCTTGCTGTTAGAATGGGAGTGTGACGCTTCTCAACTCAGGCATTGAAAATATTTTATGCATTTTTCAAGAATAATTGTTTATTGTCTCTATCTTCAATACGGAATATAATAGAGGGTTTCACTGTCTTGACATTGGTAATTGATATACTAGTAGCATCTGCGCGCGCATTTACAACTTAATATTATGAACATTAATTATAACAGTGTAGGAATGAGAAGAGAATGGAAAACGAAATTTGAAGAAACGTTAATGATGTTATTTTAGTTTAAATTTGGGATATTATTGTCCTTGACAGTTACTGTCCTTGATGTTGACGGCCATCACCGGCGTTCATCGTCGGTCTTTCGAAATTGAGGGTACTTAATGAATGCCTATACTTCCCTTTAGATATCGTCAAAAGTACAGATGTAATTTTCGCGATTAAGCGACGCTTAATGCGAAAGCCATTACTGTCAGGCCTATTACTTTCAGGCCTATTACTTATCTGAGAACTAATTCTAAGCCGAGGCAGCGTGCACGGCATTACAGGTAACTGTGTGGTAGTAGTCCAAGTCAATTTAACAATCATCAATTAGGGGCAGTGGCGTATCGGGAGGGGGGGGGGGGGCAAGGGGGGCACGTGCCCCGGGCGCCACTCCTTGGGGCGCAAAAAAAAAAAAAAAAAACGAAGAAGAAGAAAAAAAAGAAGAAAAAAAGAAAAGAAGAAGAAGAAGAAGAGAAACTCGCCCGGAAGGGGGGGGGGGGGGGGCAGAAAACCAAATCAAAGAAGATAAAAACAAAACATGATGTTGACGCGAACAAAATGATAATTAGGTGATCCGAGTATCCTCTCGGATCACCTTCTGTATCTGTACTGATTCTTTCTTTTTTTTCTTTATTTCTCCCCAAAAGTTGTGTAGAGGTTAGCTCAGAAAGTGCATAGTCTATGAATGTCAAACTTATACCATATATGTATCGTGTCGAAAAGACGACAATCGAACTAAAATCAAAGTGATCAGTTGACCGTGACGTCACTATGACGTCATTATATGAAAACACATTCTCAATCATATCCCATTAATGGAATGGAATTTTTCAATGAAATTTACGTCACATAATATTTCAAGTCAAGCGCATTCTAGTCATATTCTCAAAATTCATCTATACTTTAAAACGTGCGCGTACGCGCGCGTTGAAATATTTGTATGCTCAAATCGAGCTCAAAATTTTTTTGCACACGTTTCAGACCATTTGGAGCATTTTTTGAAAAATTGAAAAAATGGGACGGACGCGTACGCGCGCGCGCATATACGCACGCACAGTTCATATGCAATTGAAATTTCCCGTTTTTTCACACAGATCGGATGTCTAAAATGTCAGGGAATATTTCTACAAAGTTTCAAATCGATCTGACTCACTATGACGTCATACGGGCCCGTCAAAGTTGGAATTCCGCGCGCGCGTCAATGGCGATATACAGTGCAACAATGCCAAAATACCGCCAATTTTAAATCCGATTTTACTCGTCAGGATGGAAAGTGACCCCCCACTTTCTTTACATATTCTGAAAGCTAATGACTTGTACATGTCATTTCATGGGTTTGCGATGCTGGAGAAATGACTAAAAGATATCAGATTTCTAAATAAAATTAAAAAAGTAAAATTTCAAAATAACGTCATCAAATTTCAAGTTCACTCGAGCGTATCTAACTTATCCTTTGCCAATTTTCACCCAGATTTCAGTATGTTGTAGCTTATAAAATGCTCTTTCATTCATGTGGTAACATAATTTTGATTGGATGACGGCATCACATCGGAAAAATGGATTAAAAGTAATCCTGTCAAATTTGACCAGTTTACGTGTTATATCTATGGGAGTGCAGTTTTTCTGGAAATGAAAATTGACATGACTATGTTTATCGAGTACTACCTCACTTATGCTTCGGTGAATTTCTCCCAGATTTTAATATGTTGTAGCTGAGACTTTGGGCTATCGCCCATGTGCCCTTCGTTTTTTCATACGGAGTCGGGATCACGTCCAAAAACTTGGCTGAAATTAAAGCTTATCTTGGATGTATTTTCATATTCGTTTCTTTTTGCAACTTTCTTTGCAATAACTCAAGAAAAACAAGCTTTATCAGCCCAATATTTTGCACATATTTAGTTCATGACACGTACATTATTTCATAAAATAACAACTACTTGATCGGACACCATCTTGGGTATGTAAATTAGGGTCAAAGGTCACAAATGTTTCATCCTGTATCTTGGTGAATAAATGTCTTATCTTTCCCATATTTTGCACACGTAAAGAACATGTTACAAGAATCATTTCACAAGATAACTACTTTTTGCTCAGATGCCATCTTGTGTGTGCAAAGTGGGGTCAAAGGTCAAATGTATTTGTTTCTTTATCTTCGTTATGACGTGTTATCTCTATGGGAGGGAATTTTTCTAGATGTGAAAATTGACATGATTGTCTTTATCGAGCACTAGCTCACTTATGCTTAAGTGGATTTCTCCCAGATTTTAATATGTTGTAGCTGAGACTTTGCGCTATCATATGCATGCCTTTTAATTTTCATACGGTGTCGGGATCACGTGAAAACGTGGTTGAAATTAAAGTTTATCTTCGATGTATTGAGATATTTCTTTCTTTCTACAACTTTCTTTGCAATAACTCAAGAAAAACATACCCTATCACCCTAATATTTTGCACATGTTTAGTTCATGTCACGTACATTATTTCATAAAATAACAACTACTTGATCGGACACCATCTTGGGTATGTAAAGTAGGGTCAAAGGTCATAAATGTTTCATCCTGTATCTTGGTGAATACATGTCCTATCTTTCCTTTTCATATTTTGCACACGCAAAGACCATGTTACAAAAATCATTTTATAAAATAATCACTTTTTGCTCAGACGCCATCTTGGGTGTGCAAAGTGAGGTCAAAGGTCAAATATACTTCATTCTGTATTTCCGTTAGTGTATACGGAATTCGGTACCAAAGATGGCAGATATGACTCCCTTTTCTAAATGAGAATCCAAACATCACACGGCCAATGTCTCTAAACACAGATGAAACCTGTATAGTCATGCCTATTGTGATCAGGACTCGAATCATTGATTAAAAAAAATCGGATCACCTTAATTTGTCAGTAATGACAAATTACAATCTCTAGCTTTCATTGTGTTCACACAAGAATTCCATGTTCTGTAAACTGAAATACAAAAATTTTCGGCTAGCTCGCTGCGCTCGCTCGCCAAAATTTATATAAAAAAGAATTAGGTAAGAACAAAACGTGATGATGACGGGGACAAAATGACAATGTCTATTGTGTTCACACATGTCATTTTATATTTAGCAGGCAAAATGTTTCACGGAGCAGCGGCTGCAATTTCTTTCGTTCTGAAGCGATCGCCAATTGGTTTAAAAGAAGGCGCCAACGGTTTCGAACATACGGGGGGGGGGGGGCAAAATTTATCAAAATTCATTACATTTAAATCACTCTCAAAAAGACCCCTTTTAAGTGCTTGAAAAAGCATATCATGTGGACTTTGTTTAAAGACTCTATACCGGGATGGGGATGGGGTTGAACACTTTTTCAGAAATTAGGGGCGCAATTTTCTCGCTTGCTCCGGGCGCCGTTCGTTTTCCCTAGATACGCCACTGATTAGGGGCCCTCTTCCGCTCAAAAAAAAAAAAAAAAAAAGTGTGAACGTGGGATACAAAGAGCGACAATGTAACTCAAATAATGGTATACGGGTAACTTAACTCTATATTACAAACTTTGTATTACCATTAGCGATGGTGGGTATGACTGGGTTAACGTGATAGTGAAGAAAGCAATTACTGCGTATCACTTACACGCAGTGTGACTTGTTGCTATTATACCTCCGAGCAATGAGTGACGGATGTGGGTCTCACTGCATTAACATTTCCATTTTGTGTAATTAATGAAATGATAACCTATAATATGACATGGAGTCCTATCTCTCCTCGCCGTCTCTTCTTAATGCCTGGGGGCATTTCATGAAGCGGTTTTTTCCCCCGAGAAATAAACTTTGTCGGACAAATTTGCTCCCAGCCAATCAGATGCAAGGATTCCAGTAGCTTATAGCAGTTTGTCAAAAATATCTGACAAAGCACTTCATGAAATTCCCCCCCCCCCCCCTCATAAAGCTTGCATAGATATTATTTTTAACAGACAGCTGCGAAGGGGACAATCTGTCAAAACATGAGTCGGATTCCAGACCCCTCCCCCAGTTTTTATAGGAATGGATACTAAAAACACTCTTCCTGCTTGGACCTGTTTGCCAGATGATAATCATTGATAGAGATGGTATTTGCATTTCACCTCCCACACCAGATCCTCTGGAAAAGAAAGTGCCATTTTAACGCATATCGTCACTAATCGGTAATCGTTACCAATGATTAAAAAAAAAAACAAGCAGATAATAGCTGTTAAGATGGTTACAACATTGGCAGACTCTTTCTTTTCCATAATTTAGCCATCAAATCGTGGGGTATTATCATCTAATTGATATCATTTGAAAAAATGGTTCCCCTAATTTCTCTGCAAATCTTGAGAAAGGCTAGCAGAATGAAAACTTAAATAGGTTACAGCTCGTTATTCCGAAGGTTCGTTATTCCGAAGGCTCTTTATTCGTAAGATTCGTTATTCCGAGGGCTCATTGTTCCGAATTTCGTTTTCGGATTAACCAATCTTCGGAATAACGAACCTTCGGAATAACGCCACAAATTTTCGGATTAACGAACCCTTTTTCATTTTCGGATTAACGAACCTCTGGGTATAGGGAATTTGCGTGTTTCGGATTAACGACCCTTCGGAATAACGACCCTTCGGAATAGCGAACCTTCGGAATAACGAACAGCACCCCTTTAAATAATGTGCGAATATTAGAGAGAACGAGAACTTTCAGCTCCTAATCAGTCACGATTAACACTTTTTGAAAGTTCTGCAATTGATACGTAATCATATTTGGTACGTAATCATATTTCATTATTGTGAACCCTGACGAACTCAAATGAAAGATTGTATTACATTCCCTAAAACTAAACCTGAAAATGAATGTTGGAATTTATAATTGCCAAATCCATACTTTAGATTATGTATTACTTTTTGTTGGATGGAAATAAAGTATAATTGAATTGAATGAATAGAATGAAAAGATAGAGCACCAACACAGAAATGTTTGTTTGTTTGTTTGTTTGTTTGTTTGTTTGTTTGTTTGTTTTTTTTTTTTTTTGGGGGGGGGGGCTGCTGGATGGGCTGGTATCCAACCTCCGCTAGCCAAATATTGATATGTTTCTTAATACCACATTTTCCCTTGAATTCCTGTCTTATTTCTTTTGTTACAGAATGAAAGGTTTCAACTTCTGAAGGCCAATGTTTGGTTAACATTCGTAAGTATATATTTTTTCTTTATGAATTAAAAAAAAAATCATATTGCTACGATGATGTGTTCCATTAATCGAACACGTTTTTTTCAGTCATTAACCTTATTTCCCACATTATCTTTACATTATTAATTATGATCTTGACCGCCAAACAATCTCACGAACCCTCTATCGTTGCACTGAATAACAACATTTGTAACCAATTTTTGATTTGATTTATTTCCGCATTCAATCACACACACACACACACACAAATGAATACAAATTTCAAAAGCAAAGACAAAGGATATCAAGTGCAGTGAAATAAAACGATAACAGTACACAAATTATAGATACACATAAGCAATATCATTGAGCAGTATACATACACAGAAACATAAAATAGAACATACAGTATTATTTTCAGTAAATAACAGAGATAATTGAATGCAGGAGACCGCCATCGTAGGCGATTAAGTTTGAAATGGATGGGGCCTCATAACTCCAGGTAAATCTATACTCCAGGTAAATCTGTACAGGTTCAGAGTATAACTGCATTATAGGCGTGCATTCTAATGAACAACCATCATTAACTATAATATATACCTTTATCTTATCTCTTTAATTATCAAGGTACCGAATGACACACATACTTCTTACTTATCTCTAAACCAGAACTTGTAAATCCGTTAATTACATTTTACATTAAGTCGATGACATCTTTTAAGGAATGGTATAGTATTGGTTGGGGTTAGAATTCAGCTTCAAACTTTTTGCAAGATACTTAGAAACCACTTTATGAAATATAAAAAAGCATACAAAAGAGTACAATGGCTGAGATATCAATAAAACAAAGCGATCCTACTAAGAGCTGGGTCCCACCTTTTGTTAGGCTCACTTTATTTTGGATATCTCAGCAATATCAAAACCAATTTTTACCAAATACACTTTGAAATCATCTTTCATATTTCATAATAGGTTTCTCAAAAATCGTCATCAAAAAACGTTGGAAACCTTAAGTACCATCTCAATCGAAACTGTATCATCCCTTTAAGAGAGAGCATAGTGGAGTTGAGTGTCTATTTCTTCTTTCGAAATCAACAGAAAAAAATATCAGATGCTAAAGCTGTCTTATGTTATGTTTTTATAAGATGGGCTTTAGAATCTTTCCAGTCTGATTGGTCAATTATCATGTATTGTTTTTTACTGATCCACACTGAGCCATGCGTCCGGTAAAATCCGAACGCATGGCTCAAGCCTTGTACAGTGTTGTCATAGGTGAACCGGACGCATGATGGAGAAAAAGGTTGAATTTCATGAATTTACGGGCCCATTTTATAAAAACGAATGATGCACAGGCCTGTTTCGTGGATCGGTGAGAATTGGATGCTCTCGTTAAACTTTGGAACAATCTGAAACGTACTCGCTGCATGCACTCGTGGGCTTAAACATTTCCGAAGTCAAACTCGCGCATCCAATATTATTCTCACTTATCCATACCACTCTGTTCCCTGCATCATTAAATTTTGTATAATATAGGTTTTCCCGGCCAATTTCGCACTGCTTTCAATCCAATTCCTTATTGCTGCATTCACTTTAGCAAAATTTAGCGTAGATGACATGCTCGGTATTTCAATTTTTTGATCTCTTCATTCAAATTCATTTTGGAGCATTCAAATTAGGCCTACCTCTAACCTCATTCTAATTAACACTTTTCAACTGAAATTCATAAGACAGCACCGTTTCACTATTCGTTAATTCAATTTAGAATGATATAGTCACGTGATCACGTATATGCTTTCCTCCCTCGTTCATTCAAATTCATTTTGGGGCGTCCAATTTCACATGTTCTGCAATCAATTTAGCAGACATGTTTATGCTTTGGTTCATTCTTTATTTTCATTCATCATAGTTATTGTTTTGTGAGTATCATAACATTTATTTTCGTATTCATTTTAGAGATTTTGGCAACCGTTTTTTTTTCTCTAATGTGCTTATTGAGTCTCCCAGTCCGAAGATAGTGCAAGTGGTCATAACGTATCTGGCCATTGAGCGCTTTATTCCGAGTGTGTCGGCCAGTTCTAGGAAGTCAAGGTTATGATCCTCAAATATTTCTGCAATTCTTTCTCTGTCTTCTTGAGATATACGTCTGTAACTTGTGCTGTCATGACTGTAAAAAGACGAAGTTAATCTGTAGTACTGGTACATGTATAGACCTATAATGACATGACAAGAAAAGGGGCGTTACAGAACAACCAACTCGAGTTATATAGGGTCAAAAATATGATATAATATACATTGACTGCATGCTTAACAGTACGTAGGTGAAAAAAAAGTCACATAGAAATACATGTTTAAATGTTCCCACTATTTCAACAAAAAAAAAAAAAGAAGAAGAGAGAAATAGCATGACGTGAATTTGAATGAATATGCTTGGAATTTGACTGCCCATTCGCGAAATTGAATGACTCAAATACCCTTTGCGGCGAGTGATGGCGAATTTGTATGAACGTATAGAGTACCAGCCAATTTGAATACCCGTTTTACGAATTCGAAAGCCACATTGTGCGAATTTCATTGATCGAAACGCTTAATTGAATGCACGAGTTGCAATTTTGAAAGACAGACTGTGCGATAACGAGAGTTTTTGCTAAATTGAATGAACCTTCTATCAAATGAACTGACAAAAGTGCGAAATTGCGAAAACCTATATCATTCGGATATCGGACTTCAGTTTGCATGCGTGGGCGCATAGCTCATTGAAGCAAATCAAACGTTGAATTACATATTTCTCGTGGCACAATGGATGACACCAGGTATTAAATCAACGGTAGTGAAAAGACAAAAAGCCTTCGAAAGAAAAAATGACCAAAAAAAGAAAAAATGGCGCACCATTCGGAACAAAATCCAGTGAGAAATCGCAGCTGCCAAAGCCAATTATTACTCGAAAAGAGTTCAACATCTCAAACATTGTAGTCTATCAGCCTGGTTTCAACACATCGGAAAAGAAAATTTACGTCTGGGCAAAGAACATCACCCTTGACCCAAATTGAGAACATCGGTCCAACAGATTATAAGTCAACTGCAAACAGAATTAACACACAGTTGGTCAATGTCGCTTCCGACACCCCGCCGCCTAACACTCGTCGCCTCCACCAGCATCCCTTCCCTCTCGAGAGCCCTGACCTCTTGTACAACCAGGGGAAGTTTCGCGAGAGCTCAAGCTCATCACTACCCGAAGACCTGATGGGAGTCCCGCTCGTTTGGTGAGGGAATTCGCATTAGAACTCTCGCAGACATATTCAGTGCCTCTTTTCAACAAGCAAAAGTCCCAGAACGACATAATAGCTGTCTATGACTGTTTGTTCTTTTGTGTGCATTTACAATATTGGTTAGATACTTGAAAGTTATCGCACGTTTCTTTCATGCCATGAATAAGTTAACAACTGAACTAAAACTTTTCACATCACATTCACTAACATAAGAGACTGTCAGTAAATTTATAAACCATATTCAAGATGCCCTTTGATGAACGGTTTCAGGATTTAGTTTTCGTTTGTTTCGTTTTGTTCAAGGATTGGGTAGATGAATTCCTAACATGGAACCCGGAAGAATACGAAGGAGTGGAGAACATCAAAATTTCCTCGGATCTTGTCTGGCTCCCGGACATTGTGCTCTATAACAAGTAAGGCGAAAGAGATTACTGCACGCTAATTCGTTATCAGGGCAAAAACATTGTGGAATTCTCCTATCGTCGCGTGATTATCGATGCCTGCTTTTATCACATTCGAGATCACTTAACATATTGATAATCAAGCACACGCACGCACACACACACACACACACACACACACACACACACATACACACACTTTGTCTTTCTCGCGTCCATTTGCGCTTCGTTGCACCTGCACTCAGCCAATTTAATTCCAATCAGAAAGGATGTGAGCTGTTTGATGGTGTTGGTAGATGGTTTGCTCCGCCAACAACCACCATCATTCAAACTCTCTCATCTGTTTTCATGTCCTCCATAAAGTTATTGCAGTGGGTTCTTACAAAGGCTTATTGATTTATTGACTTATCTATTTATTCATTTATTCATTTATTTTATACATTCAGTCAGTCAGTCAGTCAGTCAATCATTTATATTCTTTTCACAGGGTATAGCCCCATAAGTGGTTTATACACTGTTATTCTTGGGGGTGCACGTTACGTTACGAGACCGACATTTACGAGTCATACAGCCACGAGTCATAGAGCTCACGAGTCATACGGCCCATGAGTTTGACACAAGGCCCACGAGACCGACACATTAAGCCCCGTGTTGTATCTGTGCAACTCGTGGGCCGTTTTTAACTAGTGTCGAACTCATGGACTTTATTCACCTAGTGTCGAACTCATGGGCTGTATGACTCGTGAACTGCATGGACTCATGGACCTCTTTTCAATGTCAAACTCGTGGGTGTCTGTCTTTTATTGTGGGATGACCCCTTCTTGGGGGCCCTCCAACATAATTACAAAGTACTTAAAATAACAACTAATTCAAAATACATGAGCTGTTTCTGACTCTTTGCCCTATAATCTTTGAAAAGAGCTCATAATCCTCAGAAATAGATACTAATGTCTTATATGGTGACCCTCTACCGTTTCATTCTTTTCCATGGATTTCCCGTGGAGAATGTTCTTGAAAACAGTGAAAATGAATCACCTTTCGGCTTGACCACTTACCTGTCACTCATTAGGATACAAAAGAAAATTTCCCCTGATCATTTACATCTTTCAACATAATTTGGTAATATGCTGTGAGTGCTGCATGTGTTATTACGCACTGCTAACATTTTTCATGTTTTCCTCTTGATTTTGATTTTGACCTATATGTATAGAAACAAGCTTCTGCCTTTTACAGTACTATTCAGGCTTGTCTAAAACTTTATAAAAAAAATATATCATTACCTCGCGTAAATGGTGGAAACTCCGGGTTTTGACCTGCATACCTTGTTTTTCGATGACACTATACTGCCAACTGGTCAGTTAAATGGCATGAAGTACAAGGATACTGTAATCAAAACAAAATTCGTCGCAGAATTTGTTAACCTTTGACTTTGTGTAAAAAAGTGAGTATCATAAACCCACTAACTTTTGCAACACCGCCTGCAAACAATTATTCATTTATAAGGAAATGTTCTTGAATATTTTTGAGGTAGTAGAGAGACTAATTAATTATTTAAAGAGGACTTACGACATTTTCACCATTTCAACATTTTCACCGCTGTGTTCGTAAAATTTATTTCCAACTATTAACTGGTTTTGCGTTCCCGTTTCACAGTACGGCAGTGATGTATATCGCATGTAAATGAAACCGAATTTCGATGCTATATCTAACCGTAATACATTTCTGGAGGGTGAAGACTAAACAAGATACTCATTTACTGTCATTAATGGAGTATTGTCCCACTTCTGTTTTCATCAGTGCAGGCACGGGGTATGAACCCTACCTTCAGAACAAGCTGGTGAAGATCTATCACACGGGTCACGTGAATTGGGCTTTTCCTCATATCATCAGAGCCAGTTGTGACTTGAACATCGCCAACTTTCCTTTTGACACCCAACAGTGTGATCTCAAGTTCGGCCCTTGGCAGCACGATTGCACGGAACTCGTCATGGAAGGAGCCGGTGAGATGAGACTGGGTCGTCGTATGGGTGTGGTTTGGGATGAGGGCTGGTGGTTTCTCCTTCTTTCTCATCCATCGCTACAGTGTCACCACCAAATTACACATTTTGAGAGACCCCACGGACGTTAACTCATGTCAGTACGAGGCTACGCTGCGTTTTTACGTCCCGAGAAACACTGTTTTGAAACATGATTTGAAAGAGGAGCGTTTATAAGGGTTTATCCAGAGTTTTTGGCTCGCTCGGACTGTGAGATTGCACATCTCATTATGCGCAGCTTTTCCCTTCGCAATTCGATTGGTCAAACATGGCGCTTGCAATATACGACGTTAATAAACCGTGTTTCAAATCTCGGTTGTTTTTATAAGACTTTCAAAACCTTATTTCCAGTGAAACACGGTTTTGAATCGCACCTCCACAGCGCATTTCAAAGCCGTGTTTCAAAATCGTGTTTGTTATCATGACTACCGTTTTAAACCAAAAAACACTATTTTATAAACCATGTTCTACATTGAAAAGTTTGCTTTAAACGCAACCGAGTACCGTAATCATATGAACTCTAACCCAGTTCCGTCAGTATCCGTAATACATTGTCGGGCCTACTGGTCCCATTTTCACGGCACACGAGCAACATAGAATCACACATAGTCAAAACAAATCCCTAGTTTATCGTGTTTGACTATAGGGTATTTTGAATTTTTGATTGTGAACAAATCGTAACGTCCTATGCAACAGAGTACAGCTCTGTAAATAACGCATTGCAATTTGATCAAACAACGTCCAGCTTGTGTACAAACTGTATATGTTACACAAATTAATAATATGCTTCACTTTTTGTAGGTTCAGTGGTAATATTGACCTAATTTCATAAAAGCATGGGGCTCATATAACAAAATATTCCCTGGTTCCTGATATGAAGGAGACGAGACGGTGTTTCGGAGCGACGGGGAATGGGACATGGTTGGCCTTGCTATTCAAACAAACCAATTCAACTACCCAGACGACCCGGGCGTTCGGTACTATGACGTCACGTTTACCATCAAGATCAGAAGGTAAGTGTTGGGGAAAGTTCACGTTGGTAAAACATCCCTGCAGTTTACGTTCAGGAGTAATGTTTACTCAATTGAGTAACACTTTCGCTCCAATTCAAACCCATGTGCACTTTGGGTGACGAAACGGTAATGCCTATAAATACCCGCGTGACCTTCACTCTGATATAGTTCCGCTGTATCAAAACATATAATTTTTGATCTTTTAGACATGAGAAAACTGTTGCTACTTTTTTTCTCAAGAAAAGACGTCTTAAAGACAAGCAAGCAAGCAAGCAACAAACAAATTATATCTAGATTGAAAAACAAATTGTTTGGCGCACGTTGGATACGGACAAACTTTACGTGTTCTTTTTTAAACCCTCCTTTAATTAAAGCATTGAAAATTAACATTGGTGACAGTTTGAGATATTGACATTGGTGTCAGTCTTTACTTTTGTTACCATAGCACTATTCTGCCACGTCGTGGTCGTCCTGGTATTTTCAAGTATTTATCATCTCTTCCATAAGGCTAAATCATGAACCTGAGTTCGACCATGGAGGTGGCCTACCTCCCTGGTTTGACTAACCCCTTCTCGGTGAGAAGAATACCAGCTGCGTGGCTGTCACTTACCGGGGTAAACGAGTTGAATCAAACAGTAAATAGTCTTCTGCGAGTGAACAGTAGTACGCGCCTGTGTGGGGAAATGACCGTCATGGATCAATTAGACACGTATCAAGTACATGTAGTATCTTCGCCGTTCCTGTATGCGTCTCACATACGGTGAACTTGTGATTGATTTTACCATGCAGGAGGTCCATGCACTATGTGTTTAACCTGCTGTTGCCGTGTATCCTGATAGCTTCCATCACACTCTTGGGATTCCTCCTCCCTGTAGACTCGGGGGAGAAAGTCTCACTTGGAGTCACCGTCCTTCTCTCGCTCACCGTCTTCTTGCTTCTTATCGCAGAGTCAATGCCGCCCTCTAGCGTTGTGCCCATCATAGGTATGTTTTCATACATACATGCATACATACAGGGCTCACACCCGTAAATACAATGGACTGTCCCAGACCCTTCACAAATTCGTACCAAAGATACCAAAATAAATGAAGAAAAAATTAATCAAAAATCAATGATGTAGTTTGGCAAAAAAACTGAATAGCTGTAGATATTGAGTATGAATTCCTCTACAAATTGCATTTTGGTTGGAAGATGAAAGCTTTTCTAGTGGAATTTGAGGGGACTATATTTCATTGGGTACGTGTACGGAAAATGGGTGATTTTTTTGAGCGACAAGAACTCGTAGTCTGGCTTTGCGGACCCCTGGACAGAATTTGAACTGAATTATCCACCCTGAGAATTGAAGGATGAAAGGGTATATCTAACTTATCCAGGTTAGTGAAGCTGAAACACTTCATTTCTCTCAGCTATTTTACAGAATTTTTTGAAATTTGATTTTTAACACACATCCCTATGGGGAAATATTTATGGGTGTGAGCCCTACAATTTCTATAGCGCCATTTTCCATTCTGATTAGATGCTAAAGGCGCTTTACACCAAAGCAAAAAGACTGAAAATACATTCACGGTTCATACAGGTTCGTTAATCGGAAATTGAGACAGGGTTCGTTATTTCTAGAAGTTTTGTTAATCTGAAAACGAATTGATTTTGTTTTGTTTTGTTTTGTTTTTTATTCCGAAGGTTCCTTAATCCGGAAACTAAATCAGGTTCGTTACTACTTACCTTCTATTCAGAATAACGAATCTTCTGACTAACTCGACAAGATGTTCGGAAAAACAAACCCTTTTTCATTTTCGGATTAGCGAACATCTAGGTATAGGAAATTTGTTTTCCTGAATAACGATAGGCCTACTGATTTCATTTTCGGATTAAGAGCCTTCGAAATAACCGTGTTTCACCCGTTCTTTTACTGTATCAGTGTTTCCTAGTCACCTAAATGATTTACAAAAACACTTCGTATTATTTTCAAGATACATAAGGGACGTAAAGGTTTTAATCAGATTTTGATAAGTCTATACTGGTAGGTGACGCTCAATCGTCATACTGACATAAAAAGGCAAAAACGATATCCATACTACTGCGTAGGTTAATTGTTACTGTGATCCTAGACTGACAACACACCTACTGTGCTTCCTATAACTCTGTATCAATACTATCGGTAACGTCTCAGCCTCATGCCAATATTTCCTCAGGCCATTTGAGTGGTGTATCCATCTCGTTGCTTTTTCACTCCTCCCAAGGTCATTACTACATCTCCACCATGGCTCTGGTGTCATTCTCCCTCTTATTAACCGTCACCGTCCTAAACCTCCACCACCGAGGACCCTACTGCAACCGAGCCCCAAAGTGGCTAAGGGTGTTCGTCCTCGGTACCCTGGCCAGGTTTCTCCGACTGCAGCCCGCGGAGCTCCGGCAACGAAAACACGAACTGGACAGAAAGAGCAGCCAGATAGCAACTGTGAATGATAAGCTAGGTGAACTGCCGTGTATATAAGGTTTGTTAATCCGAAAATGAAAAGAAGGTGCGATAAACGAACCTTCGGAAAAACGCTACCTTCGGAATAACGAACTTTCGGAATGACGAACCTTCGATAACGATTTTAAAGCTTTGACTTACAGGGGAAAATCCAGTCCAAATATAAGTTAGTATGATAAGAAAGAGTAAAATATTACGAGTTTAACGGTAAAGTTTTGATCGAAATCGGATGAAAAATAAGGAAGTCATGACATTTTGAAGTTTTGTTAATTTTTGAGGAAACAGTTCTTGAACGGTCAATATGAATATGCCAATGGAAGTGAGCCTGTCATCCCCTCACAACTTGCCATTATTATAGTTTCTACATAAAATTCTGAAATTTTAGGTTTTTCATTCAAACGCAATTATGCCCGAGGCTCAAATCCTGATATATCTAACTGATCACTATTCTAAAGTTATTCAACCAGGAATAACATCAAATTTCAGACTTTAGTGACAGAAAAATTGAATTTTCGTCATTTTTGTACACAATCAATGAAAAATTGTGAGGTTATGACATGGTCAGCTCACTCATTTGCCTATTCATATTCACTGTACAAGAACTGTTTTGCGGAAATTAGCAAAACTTCAAAATTTCATAACTTCTTTATTTTTCACCTGATTTCGATCAAAATTATACCATTGAACTCGAAAGATTATACTTTTTTTTTTTTAAATCAGACTAACTTATTTTTGGACTGGATTTCCTCTTTAACTACATGAAAGATTGAAGAGAGAAAATGAGGTGACTATGGTTAATTGTGATGAACCTACGTGGCTAAGGTATTCAGTTTTACCTCTTGTGAATGCACAAGAGGCTTCCTCCAAACTCTTTGATCCCATGTGTTTCTCCTCATTTTTTTTTTTAATGATTTAACCCTAACTAGGCCGGGCTATTTAGGTAGTTGATAGAGCCGGGGGGGGGGGGGGGGGGGGGGGGGGGGGCCTCCCAGGCCCCCCTCCAGATCTCGGCCGTCGACCGCGCGATCGCGACGAAAATTGGCACACACATTGCCTATGATGTCATCTAAGATACCTTGAAGTTAATATTTCAAAAAGATTATCATTTATGCTAAATTATGCTAATTTATGCATAATGATGCATGAAATCAGACTATTTGGCATAAATCACAAAATAAAGCTCAAAACAGGCACATTTTTTGTGTAAATATTCTGTTTAGTGTCCTTAGCAAATGTAATGAAAAAAAATTGTGATATCAGAAAAAATTCTTAAGTATTTCATTGTTTTTTGAATTTCTTATGTATTTCTTTGTTTTTTCGACCTTATGTTTCCCATTGTTTTTTCGATGAAATTTGTCCGCGACATCGCTCTGAACAAGAAAATATGTTATTCATTGATTTTAATCAATAAAACACCAAAATAATCATGCTTTTATGAAATTTGCCTGTAAGCACAGTTTGCATTGAAATTGTACACGAATTCACGTTTTTGAGCAATATTTGTTCTGACATGCATGAACATATTTATGCGTAACTTCGGAACCGCGCGCCCGGGCGTAGCAAATTTGGAGTCAAAAGATGCGGGAGACTCGAAAGAAAAAAGTCATGAAACGTCGCGGCGACAGCTTCTCGCGATTGCGATACATCGCGCGGAACGTCGAGGGGGGGGGGGGGCCTCGGAGGCCCCCCCCCCCCCCGGCCTAGTTAGGGTTAAGACCCCCCCCCGTTTATTATTTTTTTTTTGTAATGTAAGCAGGGAATATGCTGCTGACTAGAGAGCTAAGTCGAATGGAATGGTTGAAGTTTCACTCGTAAAAGTCGGCTAGAATGAGAAATCAATGGAAGTTTGAATTCCTTTATATGTGTTTACTACATAATTCAAACATCGCTGTTTTGTGAAAATATGTAAAGCTTTCGAATTCCATCAGTTTGTCATTTCAGTTCTGATGTGATTAAACCTCCAGCACTTTGTTTGGTTGTTTGATTTTATTGGTACTTTATTCACTTAAGCAACTAAAATATGGGGTTGAATAATACAGACAACGAGATGTCAAAACCCGTCATGATAGGAAAGAAGATGTATGCTAAGTATAGCCTTCTTTCCACCTCCCTGTCAGAACGATGATTTGTTTGTTTGTTGTTTGTGTGTTTGCCTGTTTTTTCATGCACCTGTTCGCAGATCATTTGGATGGGGGAAGGTCGTCGGTTAACAAAACAACGGAACCGAATAGAATATCCAGCGGGAATAAAAGCAGGGACGGGAGCAGCGAACGTAAAGAGGACGTTGTTGCGCTGATGCTACGGCTTGTTGGTCACGTGCGCTACATACGTGAACATTACCGAGACGTCACTGAATCGGAGGATGTTCAGAACGAGTGGAAGCAGATAGCTTTGGTGGTCGATCGCGTCTTCGCCGTTTTCTACGTCATTGGCATGATCTGTACCGTCACAATTCTATTCTTCAATTTGGCCTGATCAAACAATGTCGTTAAAATTACCCCAAAAGATTTTCTTTTTTATTTTATACAACTCTGACTGATTCTACAGTCTGTGCGGCGGCAAAGGCTCTTTACATACTAGCTCACATACCATTCCACTGGTAATCAGGCTTAATGACTGGTGTAAAGTTTTACACCATAATAATATGTCCAGTATACCTAGTAAGTGGCTACAGAAAGAATTTCTTTGTTCATGAGCTAACTGAACTGTTCGAAGTTTTATCGTTTGCGTTACAAGTTGATGGACACTAAAGTAGTGCATTATTTTTGATGTCATTTGGAATTGATTTTAGATAAATTTGTTGCATGCTCATGAAAACACAGGATGAGAATATTATCTACAAAAAAAAAAGATTTTATTAGTTTGAACATACAGATTTCATAGTGTTAGCTCTTTTATTTCATGAACATTCTCATTTTATATTTCTGTTAGTACTCTCTAAAAACATCGAGTGAAAATTTTCACTCTCAAAAGAGTGAACACAAAAAAAGAGTGAATTTCGAGTGAAATTGGAGTGAATTTTGAGTGAAAATGTTCATTTTCACTCATTTTGGAGTGACGTCAGGGATCACTCGAAGATTTTGGAGTGATCCCTGACGTCACTCCAAAATGAGTGAAAATGAACATTTTCACTCAAAATTCACTCCAATTTCACTCGAAATTCACTCTTTTTTGTATTCACTCTTTTAAGAGTGAATATTTTCACTCGATTTTTTTTTTTAGAGAGTATAATCGGGGCTCTAGGCACAAGGCGAGCCTATAGTGCCTCCTTGGTGTAACCAATGTTTATTAAGCACAGTAAGGTACATATTATTATCTGATTGAGACTGGAAGCAATAGGGCACCGAGTTTTGAGGCACGTCGGATAAAGGAAATAATCTGCATGTTGATCTAGCGGGAGCATAATGTTGTCGCTTTAGGGCGCTATCAGAAGTCGTTAAGATTTGAGTGGATATCACCTGTCTCTTAACGAAACGATAGGATACGTCACAATGCAGGAATAAATATGACAAGTTGTCCAACGAAGCGACCAACAGAACATCGAACCCATGTTTCAAGTCTTGTGATTTGTCAGAAAGAGCAAGATAAAAAAACCAGTTATAGATATTACGTCATTGATATACATTCTTCCTGTTTTCTGATTTATGTAGCATAGGTTTGGAGAGTTAGCGAAATTGATTTTGTTTGGTTTGCTTTATACACTCTAAAAAATTCCGAGTCAGAACTGACCCGGAACTGGGTCCATTGGGGTCACACACCAATTCCGGGTCAAAAATGACTTGGAATTTGGTCATGAAGACCCCGAGTGGGGTCACCCTGACCCAATTCATGACTCTGAATGGGTCATGACCCCATTCCTTGTCATTTCTGACCCGGAACGGTGTATGACCCCAATGGACCCAGTTCCGGTTCAGTTCTAACTCGGATGTTTTAAGAGTGTATATTTGCATTTTTTATTAGTTGCAAAAGCTTTGTCATTGCGCATTATATCACATACTTCTGAATTGATTGCCACGTCACGAAAAGTGGGATATGCATATACAAAACAAAATTTCATTGAAATCAATTACACACACGTTCGAGTAATCTTTCGAAATTGAAGATATATGGATTTTTTGTGCTTCTTTGAGTGGTCTAAAAATCAATCAAACATTGCCATGCCTGTGCGTGGAATCCAGTGTTTGTCTGTTTGCTTGTTTGTTCTTTCCCTGAAAGTCAACCATCTACAAGTATGTATTTCATATTTTGCATTGATTCCACCTACTAATGACAATTCTCATTACGTCATGGTATTTCGTTTGTACATTTATTTCAACTGTTTATATGAGTATATCTTTTTTTTTCAGAGTGAAATACACTAATCAATTAAAGCTATTGTGAAAGAACTACTACTACTCAATCTATCGTTTGAGTTTTATAATTTGTGTCATTTTTCATATTCAATAATGAAATGAAGTCATGGGGTTCTAAACTACATTCCTCTTAGACGGATATCGCTGAAAAACTTTACTGAGGGTTCATTTACAGCCCTATCCTTGTCATTGATTACTCGCAGCCTTAAATTGCTGACTCTAAATAAACGATTTGGTTCATCTCATCAACTTTGCAGGCTTTCCGACTGAATTGCTACAATTGTCCCCCCCCCCCCAAAAAAAAAAAAAAAGTCACAAAACGTTTTATCTTAGTGTGCAGTTGGGCGATTAGTCCGGGAGCCAGCGGGGGTCAGCCTAGCTGAAAAGGTTACCAATTTTTATGTGTATAGCAATTTAGTACATACGCCCCTGAGTATGGAAATGCACGTCTGGCTGGTCATCGGTGGTGGGTGTGGCCAGGAGGGCCACAAAAAGGACCCCCCAAAATTAGGCTAGCCTAGCTGGAAAAGTAACCCTTTGAAAACAACTGGAACTTGTTCGTTACACTTACAGGATAAATGAATGGCCATTGCCAGACGTTTTAAGTGGTGGGGGGTAGCCGCCAGACGCTCTTAAAGGCCCAACTCCAGCTAGGCTAGCCTAGCTGAAAAAGTAACCTCATGAAACCCACTGGAACTTGTTCGTTACACTTACAGGATAAATGAATGACCATTGCCAGACGTTTTAAGTGGTGGGGGGTAGCCGCCAGACGCCCTTAAAGGGACTGGGGATGAGTGTTCGGTTGTGCAAAACATGCGAAAGAGAAGGTGCTTTGGGTATAAAATGAAAGGTAGATATGTAACTTAACATGTGTGAAAATATCTTGGAAATCGGAATCTTCTCAAATGTTTTAAAAAGCGAAAAACAAAACATACTTTTCTGGAAAAAGACCCTTCGATACGATGGCGATACGTATTTGAATTGCGGAATACTGCTTGTTGACTGCGAACATCAAGCCAACTTACAGCGAAATCAAGCCAACATGCCGAGTGAGCTGCGGAACTACTAGTAGTTATACGTAGAGCAATTGTGGCTAGCTCTACGGCTGGCTGTGCTATGGGCGCGGCGAGCGCTGGCCGCACTTCACTTGCCATAACTCGCATCATACACAGTGTGCAGTGCTTCTAAGCTCGAGCTGCTGTACGATCTTGCGTGTTTTCATTTGATGAGAGCGCTAACCTAAAATCAAAGGACTCCTCCTTTTCAGATTCACATGTCCTTCTTCCAAGATATTATGAGAGCTAGTTCTATCGTCAGAAGACTCGGTAGGCTACGTATCCTAAAAGCCATCAAACTCCATTTATTACAAGATTCTTCGTTGAGAAGTACCGAAAGCGGGATAGGTGAATGCGGTAAAGTAATACGTAGCCCGACCAGACGCCGGGCGGGCTATATGTACAGCGACTGGGCTGTGCGTGTACGTACATAGAAACTTTTCCGGGTAAGCACGGACACAGCCGGCCCAGCGCTAGGTCGGTACCATGTACGCAGTAACTGCCGTGCTTCGCACGGCGTATGGTCGGGCTACGTAGAAAAAAAAATCAACGAAATCTCAATTTACAATAATTTACAATTCATGTAATTATTACATGAAACACAAACGGGTTGTGTTATTACATGTACATGCAATTCAATGCAATCTTCATGGCAAACCCATTTTTTTTTTCTTCAAAGATTTGAAACACAAGTACCGGTACCGAGTAGGCCAGAGAATTCGAAGTATCCGGTGCAATGTTATATCTAAACTTGCATTGGAACTAACCAATAGTTCATTTTTATTACCGGTACAACTTGTCATGTATTTGTAATTTCATGTGACTTTAATAGTTGTAACATTTATTGTGGATGATTTTCTTCACAATTGACACATGCACATATTAGGTTAGAAAGTTGGTCATTGGTATGGCTTTGGCCTTACCTATTTTCTGTATAAATAGGGTTAATTGGAATTATTTCACAGATACACACAAAAATGTTGGGAATCAGATCATTTTCAGTCTTCTAGACTGAATAATGTGACACCTGTAATAGTCTAATAACCAATCCAACAATTTCTGAGGCTATCTTATACATTTTCTTATTTATCATATGTACAATGCAACCATGCATGATGCAATGTCTTGTTCACCTATACAAGGAGAAAATAAAGACACAAGGAATAATCTGTTCAAGTCAATTATTTCCACATAGGTCAACAACATTCACTCAGTTTTATCTAGAACCCTGATTGGGTTTTTATCATCAGAACACATTTTTTTCTCATTGGTAAATTGACGCTTAACAATTAGGCCTGTATACACAGGTAATATCTTGTTGTGATATTTCAGTGAATTTAAATCTAACACATTACTTATGTAGGGCTAGGGTTCACTTAGCTCTGTAGCACTCATCACACTAAAAGCAAACTAGGGCAGCACACATGTGTTACTTGGAAGGAGTCCCCTGGCTAACTAACTTGTAGCCAGTTTATTCTTCACATAATTTGGCATGGGTTTACATGTAAATGTGGGTTGTTACATAAATATGCATACACAAAATCAACATAACAAAACATGCAAATAAAGAAACAAAGGTTAAAACTAAATATTCATAATATGTAAATGATGTGCAGGCTTGGGTGATTTAGGCATGATTTCAGTATTACCCGGTACAGGGAACAATGGGTGAGAAGTGAAAGAGTGGAAAATGTCATGTGATATGTGGTGTGTCTGTGATACAATTGTAGGTGGGGTGTGTGGATGCATGTGGATGTGAATACCGGTACTACTGTATGTGTGGGTTGACGTATTTATGTGTAGAGGGGTGGTACCTGTAATAAAAGAAGGGGGGATACACTTATAATAAAAGGTTCAAAATAAATCCCTACACTTACGTTATACTACCATGCATAAATACAAATTTCATGTGCACATATAAATTGCATGTGTACATGGGACCTACATTAGAAGTTGTGTGTACCAGGGTACACTGACCTTACATTTTCTTTTATCTTTGCATGTATATTTGCATTTGGTGTTGCATCATGAGCACAGGTTCTAATTGCAAATGTGCTACATGTATTTAGAAACTGCTCTCACAGTAATGTGATGTGATATACAATGTAGAGATAACAAATCTGTGCTGGCTACTTGCATGTAGGCCTACATCTTTTAAATATAAAATGTCATAATAGAAATAGTTGTAAAGCAAAGATTGCCAATTGACACAGGTAAGGTAATCATTTGCAGAAAAAAAAAGAAAAAAGAAACTGCTCAGCATTCTGTCATTAGTCAATTTGGGCATCTACACATTATACTCCTATCATATTGAACAATTATGATAATAATACTATAACATGTAAATTAAAAGAACCTTACAAATGCAACCAATTTCAAATAACTTGCACATTTGCAGGGAAAAAATATTGAAGTGAAAGTCCAAGAATCAATGTCACAGGGTTAATGACTTCAAGTACAAAGAACACTATACTATTTCAGTGTGGAGACCTTCTACATATTGCATTGTCAAAACACAATTGGTTTAGAGTTTGAGCATATACAATTATATCAGTAGAACATCATGTAGGGACCTACCAAAATGTATATTTCAATGTATTTTTATATCTATGTGAATGAAAACTGAACATCTTGTTTGAAGCACTTCCAACACATTTGTTTATCAAAATTCATACTTTTTTTGGGGGGCCACAAAATATAGATGCAATGAATATTACAAGGGCACAAACTCCATTTACCACAAAAATATTGTCCTCATAATAATGTGATTTGATAGAGTTATCACAAAATTTTGTGCTGAAAAAGTGTCTTCCAAAATGCTGATGGACAATGCTACTGTGTAGGACCTGCTGTGCCACTTGAATGTAACACATGGCATGATATCAGTGATCACATAAATGATGAGGATAATAATCATTATGAAGATGATGATAGTAATAAAGAATTAGCAACAACAACAATAGTAGTAGTAGTAATAATAATAATAGTTAGAGCAATAATGAAATGTGTGAAAGGCCCTTCAGTGATGTACACTGTTGTGCATGACAGCCCTGCTTAAGTTCACTTTAAAACACTGATGCAATATTTTATCGTAACAGAGTAATTGTAGTTTTTCACCTCTGAAACACCTGGGAAACACAGGGGGAAACTAGAAATGTCGCTATGGCGACTGATGCCTCCGCCATTATGCATGATTCCCCCAATAGGAGTATAGGACGATGTCTTCAAAATGTGCGATGACAGTTTCACATAGCTGGCAAAATATTGAAATGACAGGTTTGTCAGAAATATCTTGAATGTTCACTTTCCTTGAGCTAGTTTTGCTATAATTGTCTATGAAAGAGTTCAGGTACATGTATTTGGGGAATTGAGGATTTTTACTTAACTTCTGACTGACCCTTTTATAAGTTTATGCATTGAGTAATTTTAAAGGTATGAAAAAAGAGTGTAATTTAACAGTGCAAAATAATTTTTTTTTTTGCATTAAAACCTTACTTGACCCTTAACCTTTGACCTTTGACCTTCTGGTAGGAAATCTGGTAGGGAAATCATAAAATATTGAGGAGTTGACCTTGACCTTTGACCCCTGACTATTGACCCATGACCCCTATATTCCCTAGATAATCTCTGCCAGTCAGTACATGCGTATGTACCAAGTTCCATGAAGATACATTGAACCATTTGCGAGAAAAGTGAAATTGTAACATTTTCGCCTAACCTTTGACCATTTGACCTTTGACCTTATGACATGAAACTCTCTCTGCAGAATCTTTATGCAGTAGTACATGTCTACACTAAGTTTCAAGAAAATACCTTTGGGCATGGCATGGATATGGGGGAAATAGCAACATTTTTAGCATTTGACCTTGACCTTTTGACCTTTCACCTCTTGCCAATGTCAATTAAATTTTCTCAACTAATTGCCCCATCATACATCATTCTTGGACCAAGTTTGGGGAAAGCTGCTCCATCCAGTTTTGAGTTATCACATAAACAGATAAATTTTAGGATTTGACCTGGATCTTTGACCTTTGACCTCTGTCCGATTTCACTCAAAAATCAATTACGTAATTGTCCCAGCATACATTATCCTCGGACAAAGTTTGGTAAAATTTGCATGATCCAGTCTTGAGTTATCGCGTAAACAGATACAATTTCATGATTTGACCTTGACCTTTGACCTTTGACCTTTGGTCGATTTCACCCAAAATCTAATCAACTAATTGCCCCATCATACTTTATACTTGGACCAAATTTGGTAAAATTCCAGTCAATATTATTCAAGTTATCGCGTAAACGAATGCGGACGGACGTATGGACGTACGTACGGACGGACGGACAACCCGAAAACATAATGCCTCCGGCACCACTTCGTGGCGGAGGCATAAAAAGACCAAATGAAAAACAAGAGACCCGCGGGTCACGCGCTCACCTGAGTGTCGCAATTTCACCTTCCATGCATTCTTGCACACTCTTACCTGAGAACATTGGAAACTTTAGGTCTGCATATGGATCCCTCCCTCCCCCCCCCCCCTCAACTCGGGGGGGGGGGGGGGGGTAGGGGGGGGAGGGGGCAGGCAGTCCTGGATCTGAATCTGCAATTAACAAACTTGGAACTAAAGTCATCGATGTTCAAACTCATGGTATTAACTTTGCTTTATCATTTCTGGTTCTAGAGCAGAAGATTTTAAATATTCCTCATTGTGGGGGGGGGGGGGGGTGGGCCCCCTAGGGGGCCCCCAAGAGGGACATGGTGCCCATTTGAAGGAATTGAGATTCTATCCCCCTAGGGATGCTACCTGCTAAGTTTGGTCAAAATTCATCTTGAGGTTTTCAAGAAGAAGATGAACATGTACAATTCAGGCTCCATTACAAGTATTGGACTTCTCCCCAGCCCTCTCCTGGGTCCTAAGGGCGTGGGGGGGGGGGGGGGGGGGGGGGGGGGGAATGAATCCGCCAACCCCATGAAAAAAACTTGAAACTACAGTCATCAATGTACTAACTCATAGTATCATCTAAGCCCTATCATTTCTGGTTCTAGAGAAGATTTTTTAAGGTTCCTTAATTTTAGGGGGTTTGGCCCCCTAGGGACCCCCAGGTGGGCAATGGTGCCCATTTGAACAAATTGAGATCCTATCCCCCTAGGGATGCTACCTACCAAGGTTGGTGAAAATCAGATATGGCGATCTCAAAGTGAAGATGAAAATGTACAATTTAGGCGCCATTAGGACCCCTCCCCACCCCCTCACCTGGGTCCCAAGGGGGGCACCCCTGATTCCCCCATGAACAAACTTGAAACTACAGTCATCAATGTACTTACTCATAGTATCATCTAAGCCCTATCACTTCTGGTTCTAGAGAAGATTTTTAAAGGTTCCTTAATTTTAGGGGTTTGGCCCCCTAGGGACCCCCCAGGTGGGCAATGGTGCCCATTTGAACAAATTGAGATCCTATCCCCCTAGGGATGCTACCTACCAAGTTTGGTGAAAATCAGACATGGCGATCTCAAAGTGAAGATGAAAATGTACAATTTAGGCCCCATTAGGACCCCTCCCCACCCCCTCACCTGGGTCCCAAGGGGGGCACCCCTGATTCCCCCATGAACAAACTTGAAACTACAGTCATCAATGTACTTACTCATAGTATCAATTAAGCCCTATCAGTTCTGGTTCTAGAGAAGAAGATTTTTAAAGATTCCTTAATTTTAGGGTGTTTGGGCCCCCCTGGGCCCCCCAGGTGGGCCATGGTGCCCATTTGAACAAATTGAGATCCTATCCCCCTAGGGATGCTACCTGCCAAGTTTGGTGAAAATCGGTCATGGGGTTCTCGAGAAGAAGATGAAAATGTAAAAAGTTTACGCACGACGGACGACGGACGACGGGACGCCGGACGAAGAGCGATCGCAATAGCTCACTTGAGCCTTCGGCTCAGGTGAGCTAAAAAAGGACAAAACACTTTGTGCCTGGATATTGCAGCCCTTTCAGTTTCCAGTAACAGTTTAACGCACATGCAGTTTAGGAGTTTACAGGATTTATTTTCCCTACTTGCTACATGGGGCAAGAACAAATTTTCCAGGCAATCAATTCACTGTTTCATTCTGATTCACACATTTGAGTACTAACATGTTTGTTGTTACCTCACAGGAAAGACAGAAATAGAGAGTTCAGAGATATAAATGTAGTGTCATATCAGTTATCACTGCCATCACATGAATGTAGTCTATGATTGGAATTGATGTTATTCATGTTCAATGTGCATTTATCAGAATCCCCAACAATCCTGGTACAAAGGTGCAGCTTTTTCATTACTAACATGTCTTTTGCTATAATACACAATGAAGGCATAAATTGACAGTAGGCCTACAGGAAGAACTGGTGTCAGAGCTATTATCATTGCCATCACTTGGATGCACTCAACATAATTATGATATTGAAGTCATCCAAGTTCAGTTTTCAAACATTTGCCAGCCACAAAGAAGAACATGAGAGGGGATGTCACTGGCTTCATGGAGCTAAGTAGTTGGGAGGGCTGGTTCTGATTGATGAGAGGGGATGTCACTGGATTCACTGAGCTTGGTGGCAGAGAGGGCTGGTTTCCACTGGTGAGATGGATGTCACAGGTCTCACCGAGCTGCGTAGCCTAGAAGAGGCAGTCTTATTTGGCGAGAGGGGGTGTCACTGGCTTCAACAACCTGGATATCTGTGATGGCACTTGGATGTGATGCTAGCTGTTCCACTGCAATAGAGGCCAACAAGCACATTCTATTGATCTCTCATCTAATGACTGAATGTTGGTAATAAAGTAACTACTACACATTTACAATGAAAAATTATTTTACTACTCATATAGACTCAATTAACTATTCAGTAATACACATAGTAAATATTCTCTTTAAAGACTATCATTCAAGCAATGACAAGTTTAGTACTGATGAAAGCAATTATGTTATATGCTGAAAGTCCAATGAAAATAGCTCATTTTATTTATGATATTTACATAAAAATTCCCTAATATGCATGCCAAAGGGACGTCTTCATCATCTACTGTAAAAGTGGAAATTTCTTGCGGTGTTGGTTGAAATTTTCACGCATTTTGCGTAAGCCGAAACTAGCGCGAAAATAAAAGCATGCGAATATTTTTGCTCGCCATTTGTTCAAGTAGTTGATGTCTTGATTCCGCGTAATTATAAACATGCGAAGCTCTTCTTACCCAGCCGACCGCAAAAAATTAGTCGCGCTAAAATATCCACTTTTACAGTAACCTGTTATCTCCTTACATCTGCCCAGGCTCTGATAAAATCAATATCTGTCAGCACTCTCACCAGGTTTTGATCCACTTCAATTTGACCCAAGTCCTTTCCTCAGAGTAGCATTTTCCTCCACAACTAATTGGAGAAGGCAACGGCATTCATGAACTTGTCCTTTTTCCATTTCACAGGGGCATCTGGACTGGAGTTCATCTGTATATCAGACACAATGAAAGGCATTAACACGGACTTACAATTAGGATAGTCCCGTTAGTTCTTCACCAATCTGTAAATTTAGTCACAGAACTTGCTATCCCATGTATTTCAGTGTAGAGTCTACCAGGTAGCTTTATCTTGTAGTGCTCACATACATGCAACAGAGAAAACTCCATGAAATATGTTAGAAATAGACTGTCTACTGTAGAACTTAAATAGCAAAAAGGAAAATAAGACCTACAGAGACCCCAGCCAAATTTTTGATGAGTTGACACTGCACATGACGTCGGGATGACCTCAGCCTCTCATTGTGCATCTGGGTAATTCTGTGAAGTTGGGGCACGAAGTGTGACATTTTAGCATAACTCAATACTAATTATGCTATACATGTATTGTTTATAGGCTTTGCAGTTGTATTGAGACCATACATTTTACTGGAAATTTTGTGCCATTCCGACTCAATTTTGATGAAATTATTAAAACGATATGTAATGGTGTCCTGTAGCATCGTGACGTGTCCATGTAGCATCGTGATAGTAAACATTTGGTCCTAAAAGACAAATTAAGGCAATTAGCTTGACCAAAATTTGATATAATATGCATAATTACTAGATTAGTCAGATAGCTAAATATCTTAACTCTCCTTTCCACAGTTTTACACAAAAAAAGGACACCGCATAGCATCGTGATACATTTTGTAATTTTCTTTAAAATTGAAACTGTGTACAGGAAATTTGAGATATTTAGGTATCTTATTCATACCTTGTAAATATGCATATTGCATCAAATTTTGGTCAAGCTCATTGCCATAATTTGTCTCTTTGGACCAAATTTAAAAATATCACGATGCTACGTGGACACGTCATGATGCTCCAGGACACAGTGTTACATATTGTTTAATAACTTCATTAAAATTGAGTCTGAATGGCACAAAATTTCCAGGAAAATGTGTGGCCTCAATGCAAATGTAAAGCCTACAAACAATAAATGTATAGCATAATTGATATTGAGTTATGCTGACATGTATTTTGTCAATATCACGATGCTACATACATGGACACTGCCCCAACTTCATGGAATTACCCATCTACAAAGTAGGCCCTATTTATTTATATGTTGTGTATACCTCATATCGGGCCTATGATGTCTTTCAATCCAGCCACATGCAAGGGATTTGGGGGTCTGTATAATTCCACATACAATCATATAGTAGGCCTATATGTGGCTGCAATGTACAAACTATGTAACTTGTAACCCTAAAAGTAATGATCAAGACAACCATAATCTTATTAACCACTACCACAGCTTTGGGTTTTAAAAAAAAAATGTTATAAGTTAAATTACAGCAAGAATAAGAACAGCATCGTTTGAGAACACAGAGTTATCTATTCAATTTATTGATGTTTTGTGTACTAAATATCAACATTAACTTTCATTTGCAGGTTCAAAACAGTTGTTGGATCTAGGTGTATTAAAATAGTACCAGGTAATTAAAGTTAGTTTGTACAAACCTTTTGTACCAACGGAAGGGCTGGTCTCAATGGGCAAGAGGGGATGTCACTGGCTTCATCAAGCTGGGAGGGCTGGTCTCGACTGATGAGAGGGGACATCACTGGCTTCACCAAGCCGGGTATAGGCTAGCTGGTCGAAACTGACGAGAGGGAATGTCACTGGCTTCATCAAGCTGGTTAGCTAGGAGGGCTGGTCTCAATTGATGAGAGGGGATGTCACTGGCTTCACCGAGCTGGGTAGCTGGTCAAAACTGACGAGAGGGAATTTCACTGGCTTCATCAAGCTGGGTATCTGGGAGGGCTGGTCTCAACTGACCAGAGGGGCTGTCACTGGCTTCACTGAGCTGCCTAGTCAGGATGGTCCTTGAATGCGATGCTGGCTGTTGCTCTACAAAAGATACCCACAATAATATCTGACAGACCTTTCTCAACAATTAGCACCTACTATGCTACAAAGCATACACCATTAACCACTACACTATAGAGACTGAGTGAACTGCGCTTATATACGCCATTAGCCACTTATGTATGTACGCACAATAGATACACTTCAATCAACATTTTTGCAATGCCATGTGTACCGGAGACAATAACAAGGTACTACCTTACCAAACATGTGAATTCACGTTTTTGGTCCGATCATAGCTGTGATGACAACATATACACAGTTGAGTCTCCACAAAGTATTTTGTAAAAACCGAGAGTTACCAGATTTTGCTGACACTTTCATTCATTCAGTGTCGTTTCGTAAAATTGGATTTCTCGCCTATCGCCAATTTGTAACAAACGTCAGTTCTGATGAGTGTCGTAACTTTCTTATTTCGACATTTTGAGACCCATAATTTGACATGAAGGTAGAATAGGGCAACATAATCCAGAATACGGTAAAATAGGAATTCGCGTATTTACATGCAAAATTCAAATAGCGTGCCATTTCTTACTGTGAACAGCGATTTATGTGTAATAGAGAAGCACATTTCAAAAAGGAGAAATGTTGAGCCAAATTTGGGATGTCATTCATAGGCAAAAAAATTTCCATGTTAACTTATGGTAACCTATACACAGCCCAGTTGCTGTACGTAGGTACATAGCGACAGGATTCGCACAGCGTACTGTACTTACAGCGTCTACCACTCCTAGTCCGAGGCCCTTTTTCTCTGCCATTATAGCTGTAGCCCGACCACACGCTGTAAGTACACTGTGCGAATCCTGTCGCTACGTACGTACAGCGACTGGGCTGTGTATAGTTACCATAACTGGAAATTTTTTTGCCTATGAATGACATCCCAAATTTGGCTCAACATTTCTCCTTTTTGAAATGTGCTTCTCTATTAATTACACATAAATCACTGTTCACATTAAGAAATGGCACGCTAATAAAGTGTTTTGCATGTAGATAATACGCGAATTCCTATTTTACCGTATTCTGGATTATGTTGCCCTATTCTACTTTCATGTCATTAAATTATGGGTCTCAAAATACATAGGTCTAAGATACCTACCATACCTCAATCGCATTCTGAATACACCTTTTTGTGAATCTGCATGTAGCCTTTCTCCACATATGTGAGTATTAAAAATCTCAGGCAGGGAAACTCTGATAGGCCTATAAGTATATCTTTTAGTTTAATAGAAAAATGTTAGGGTGTGGCATAGGACACCTAACAAAATTACTAATCTAGGCCTACTATCAGTATTACTAAGTAGGCCAATAGTGTGTGTAGATCCTCTAAGTGACATCTCTATCAATTAATGTTACACTAACAGTAACAACACTAAACACTGTAACAGTAGGTCCTACTCACACTGAACTAGTATGACTATGTCTATGACTGAGGTCTTCCGAGTTTCACAAATTTATTACCGATCCAGCCGAAGTGAAATGACATCTCTGTCGTTCAGCCCCTTATCTTCTAGTGTCTTGAGGGAAATTGGGACTCTACATTTTATTTTTCTGTCACCATCTCCATACTCTGTCACTGGTTTTCATGGTCTTCCTCTTCTTGGAGACAGATCTCTCGCTCTCCACCTGCGGCTCCATTGTTAGTGTGGATGGTATTTATACGCAGCCAGCAGATCAGAGTTCAAGCGGGAGGAAGAAGATCAAGGTCATTAGTATGTCATTGTATGTAGGAATCGCTTTGTGGGATCTCGGGAGTGTTTCACGAAGAGTGATCCCGGGAAATGCACCGATAACGCTCGCTAGCCAGTGAACAGGCACCCGGGTTTCGCCTCGCAATAGGGGCGATATCTTGGGCTTGCTTTTCGCCGAGGAGAAGGCAATACATTAACGCTGTGCCAAAATCGGACAAAAGAGGGAGGCAAAAACAACACTTGAACGGAGAGCCTCTAAGCCGACCCCCCGTGATTTTGACAAGCGTTACATGTAACGCTCTTCAAAAAATCATAGATATCTTCATAATGCCGTATTTTTCATCGATTCTTTTTCATTGCTTAGTCCTTTCATAGACGTTGGTCCTTGTTTTTGCCTGTTTCACTTCATGAAATAGCACTTTTGCATTTTGGGTTCCAACACTCATCCCCAGTCCCTTTAAAGACCCAAATTTTTCCAGCTAGGCTAGCCTAGCTGAAAAAGTAACCTCATGAAACCCACTGGAACTTGTTCGTTACACTTACAGGATAAATGAATGACCATTGCCAGACGCTTTAAGTGGTGGAGGGTAGCCGCCAGACGCCCTTAAAGACCCAACTTTTTCCAGCTAGGCTAGCCTAGCTGAAAACTAACGGGTAACCTAATGAAACCCACTGGAACTTGTTCGTTACACTCGGGATAAATGAATGACCATTGCCAGACGTTTTAAGTGGTGGTGGTGGGGGGGGGGGGGGGGGGGGGGGTAGCCGCCAGACGCCCTTAAAGACCGAACTTTTTCCAGCTAGACTAGCCTGTATATAGCTGGAAAAAATAACCTCCTGAAACCCACTGGAACTTGTTCTTGTCATACACTCAAAGGATAATTGAATGATTGTTGGCAGACAATAGGCGCCAGACGCCCCAAAGACCAAACTCTTACCAGCTAGGCTAGCCTAGCTGAGAATTAGGAAAGTAACCCCATGAAATTACCCACTGGAACTTGTTCTTACACTTACAGAATAAATGCATGACCGTTGCCAGACGCTTTAAGTGGTGGGGCGTAGCCCCCAGACGCTCTCAAAGATCCAATTTTACCAGCTATAAGGTTCACATATTTCAGAAATGATAGCAGTGTAATTCCATAACAATACCGCTTGCTTGCGAGTTCACCTGTCTATAATCTATGCATGCCTTATTCTTTTGTTCTGCTTCCTTGAGCCCCAACTCATGCATTCTTATGGTGACTCTTCCATGCCATCATCCTTGTTCATTGCAATTTTTTCTATTTTTTTTTAAAATATTCTTATTCTTCATCCCAATTATCACAAATTCTGAAACTCTGTCCTCAGTATAACTAATTCATAGTTGTACAAATGTAAAAATCTGAGTATCACCCTGAGGTCTCCTTTAATGGGGGAGTTTCTTGAGCGCACAGGGAAACATGCTTTGAAATATCAATAGGGCAAGTGTTTGACACGAAATACTGTAGAAATATGAGAATATACAGTGCTGTGGTTTTGGTAGAAGAAATAGGGTATCTGTATTTGTCCTCAGTGATAACCAAAAAACTTATTTGGAAAGAATAATAGACATCAAAAAAGAATTGCCCAATCAAACATGTCGGGATAATTCTCAAACATCAGTGTTCTCATATACTTTGCAGTGTAAAACAAAAATAAAAAAACAAAAAACAAAAAAATAGGGCCGGGTACAGTATCCGGATGGAAATTGGTGGGATGGGCGTAAACCCGCGGGTATTATAACATACTGACGTGAACAAAAAAAAGAAAAAAAACAAGACCAAAAACTACTTTCTTTCTATGCCCTGGGAAGAAATATTCATCAATTGCATTTTGGAAATGTTGAAAATCACAACTTTTGATGAAATTGTGTCCTACAGTATCTCTTCTTATATGAAGGCTTTTTTTTAATAATTAAGTTTCTTTCCTCTATGACCATGATAAAACAAACCCCTGATGATTAAAACAAAAGACAATCAAAACTTGGCAAATGAACTCTTTGGACATTAGCAAAAGGGAATACATTAACAGTTTTTGCAAACACTTTATACAATTGTCTAATACTCCATCAAGCTCATAAAAAATACAATCAGTAAGACTCATCCTCGGTGTACATAGCTTAAAATGCCAACTTTTTAAAAATAATGCCCCAGCTCTTAAATTTACTTTAAAAAGGGGAAGTAAAGCTCAACACCTTTGGCCTATGACTTTTTAGGTACCGTATCACCTTACACGGTTGAGGAGATGGGTAAAGAAAAATTACTAACGAAATAAAACTTATAGGAACATGCTTCACATGACCTCACCGTTTTCTTCTCTTAAGAAAGAAACGAAATATGAAAATTGTTCAAGAGTGTTTTTGAACATAGTACAATACAAAAGCAGACAAATTCAGGGTTTTTAAGAAACATAACTCACAACAACAAGGAATTCCTGTCGTGTCTAGTATTGCACGTTTTTGGTTTGGGGGGTTTTTGATGCTAATATTTCAAGACAAGTTTATGCTCCTGCACTTCAATGAACTTAAATGTAAAGTAATGATCAACCTCTCTTGCCAATAAACTCAACATTTGCTGTTCTTCAGTAAAGCATATGACAGAAACATATGAGAAACATGTCTAAAATTCATATGAATAAGCTCACAGCAACAACAAAAATATTATGTTATCTATAAACTAATACTGCATGTACTTAGTTTCGAGGGATTAAGATGCAAAATGTTATGACAAAAGCCCACTATCAACTTTCATTAACATGTTTTACGTGAAATCATTATTGCCCTCTCGTAACGAAATTGAAAAAAAACCAGAACATCTGAAATTGTTCAAAATCGCTTCTTGATAACGATGAAAGCAAAGGAAACTTAGTGTTTGTAACCACTATGACACGTGTCTACAGATCTGTCATGCTCATAAGAAACGTAACTCACAGGAATATAATTTTATACAGTAAGTACTTGGTTTGGAGGACATTTAGATGCCAACTTTTCAAGAATAATACTCAAGCACTGACATTAACTGATAAAAAAAAAGGAATGCTCAGCTTCTTTATCCAATTAGCTCATAGGTAAAGTTGTAGTTGAAAAAAAAACCGAGTACACATAAAAATATAGACTTCCCGTAACATGTATCACAGGTCATGATCTCCACATTTGCTCCTCTTAACTTAATTAAATATATATTTAAATTTGTTTTAAATTACCTTTAAACAATATGAAGAAAAAAATTCTGTGTCTGCAAAGGCTTGACACGTGTCTAATACTGGGTCACGCTCATATTTAACGTAGCTCACAGGAACAAGGAATTCACGTGTGTATAAAATAATACTGCAGAGAGGGTGCAAAGTTGAACCCTTTATTGAGGGTGAGAAAATGTTCCCTTGGGTACATCTTTCCACCCACACTAAGTGGTGCTAGATTGCACCTCTTCTTGAGGGTGCATCTTTCCACCCACACTAAGTGGTGCTAAGTTGCACCTTTCTTGAGGGTGCGATCTTGCACCCTTTACCTTTCGGCGTACCTTTGCACCCCGTGTAGCCTTTACATCTTGGTGCAACTTTACGTCCTTTCGTGTGGGTGCAAAGAAACACCCAAAGTTCCAAGAATGTGCCTTGTTTTGAGGGTGCAATCTTGGAACTTTGGGTGCTGCTTTGTACCCGCAAGAAATGGTGAAAGTTACACCCTCGGGAGCAACTTTGCCCCCTTGAAAAAGGCTCAACCTCGTACCTTTAGGTGCAACTTTATGCCCGAAGGATGCAAGAATGTACCCTCTCTGGAGGGTGCAATCTTGTGCCTTATTGGTATGATGTTGCACCTATGTGGTGCCTATTTGCTCCATGACTGCTGCATAATTGCTCCTTTAAAGGAGCAAGTCAGTGTCACTGCCTGCTCCTTTATAGGGGCAATATTGCCCATCATCTCAGGGTGCAACTTAGCATCACAAAATCGGGTACGATTTAGTTCCTTAACTACTCTAAACCTTGAATAGTGCGAACTGATGTAAGCCTATTTGCTCAGTATATAACTTATGTTGTTGTTGCACTCTGCAAAGTAAATAGGATTAGTGTAACTTGGATCTTGTGAATCATGAAATGTGTGTGCGTGTGGAATTTGTGAGTTGTGAAAATGTTAATGTAAAAGTTAACTTAGTTGTGTTTGAATAATATACTGAAACCAAAAATGTACCCTATTACCTTTTCAATAAGGTGAGCACTATATCTATCAAACAGTTAACCTTCTCGGCAAGAGTATACATCTGCATGAAGAGAGATGTGAAAATATGATATGCAGTTGCCTGGATTAGTTTTATTCAAAACGTTCTTGAATGCGTACTTATTCACATAATCTATAAGAATAACATATGCTTCTTACCAGTACTCAAAGCCTCTAAAACAAGAGCATGCTTCTTACACTTCTAAAATATACACCATATCTTAAAAACAAAATGTAAGAGGATTTAAGAAGCTGTTTGTATGCATTCAAACGAATCCATATTTCTATCTAAAATCTAAAACGTGTCTTGTAAAAGGGGAATTCGTTTTATAATGACGATGCCAATTGTCTTAAAGTCCTTATCACGACATGTCTTGGAGTTCACGCTTATTGAAAACATGAGATTCTTGGCACGTAGATTACAACTAGGGTTTAAAGAGTTCACTGAGATACGCATACCGTATACGGGCATTTCGATGAAAACATTTAAATACAAGGTACTGTAAATAATATGAAAATCAAATTCGATACCAGCCCGTATCGGCAACCAATAGAGACTATGGAGAACTGCAGTTATATTGTGTTCAGATATTGTTTTGGGTGATACACGCATGCCGACTGATCTGGGATCAATTCGAGTCCCTCGAGCTGAGATTCCGGAACTGCAATGAGCAAACCATCATTATGCATAACAAAGTGACTGAGAATAATGCATGCACCAGTTTCTGTTTCGTTGTTCTATACACAGAAAGTTGTTTCGTTTTCCAATCCTGTGCAGGCACACAGAGATTTACAGAATTCAATCATCTTTGGCTATAACCATGATAACGCCATGGTCGCGTGCAAAGTGAATGCAGCTTATCTAACTTAACCTGTAGTTACTGAATAGGGGACTACTGTAAATTCAATTTATACATTATTAATCGGATGATAGAACCTGTCAAAGAGTAAATTGCGGATATCATATACCATTGTCAAATTCACTTTCTGTTCTATACATAATATCAATGGAATGTTATGAACCACTTCAGCATTACCAAATCATTATCATAATTATTTCCCTGAAACGGCTGCATTTATGAGCGGGAAGAGTTTGGCATCATACATAGCAAGAGTCGTGACTACAAAACTAAATACATGTATTATACAAGGTGTTAGGACACTTTGAATCATCCCCCCCCAAAAAAAAACAACAACAAACAAACAACGACAACAACAACAACAACAACAACAACTTAGTGAAATGTTGTACAATGTATGCCCTACTTCCATTAACCAATGATCTTTGACCTTTGAATACATGGCCCGCATTTTTTCAACGAATAGGCATTTGGATGCAACATAGGTATTATATAAAAGAAAAAAATGTTTAAATAGGAAAATACATTTAACCACTTCAGAAATGATTATGGAACAAAATAGCAAAATATTGACACGTTCACTTCTTCCGTAATGACATGACAGAAAACTTTCCTCACCGAATCGTTCTGCCGTAATTCAGGAGCAAGTCATGGATATATGCTTAGTTCGATTAAAAGAGTCATTGCAAAAGTATCTAATGAAAAGTATGCTTCAGAACTACATCATTGTCATTTATTCTATAATACTACTAATATAGAGCTATTGGTCCGCCATATTGCCTAACAGGTCGTTGTCCTCCTACCACGTTTGTTTAGCAAAATAAGGCACAGAATTTAATTTTGCACTTGTTGCCAAAGACTCTGATCTTCTTTACCGCTATTCTCAGACATGTATATGCTGGTGCTGTATGAATTAGAAACGGAAGCTTACAAATATTCACCATCTAACAAGGCAAAAGCGAAGTAATGTCTCGTCCACGTATCGACTTTGTGATTACAGAGATTTTCAAATGGTATAGTTCATTGACTTTTTGACTGTTGGCGTACAGTCGGACTTCACCAATATAAACACTTGACAGCAATCATTAGATGATCTGAGGAGTGAATTTGGTGGTCATATAGCTCAAAAGTGTGGAAAGTTATTGAAAGAACACCAGAATACTATGTCGACAGTGTTTATCAGGTGAGATACAAACATAGAACAAGTTCCAGTGGGTTTCAGGAGGTTACTATTCCAGCCAGGGCTATAGTGTAGCTGGTAAAATTGGGTCTTTGAGGGCATCTGGCGGCTACCCCCCCCCCCCCCCACTTCTTAAAACGTCTGGCAACGGCCATGCATATATCCTGTAAGTGTAAATAACAAGTTCCAGTGGGTTTCATTAGCAGGGGCGGATCCAGGAATTTCGTAAAGAGGGGGCGCGTTTACAAAATTAAATGGGGGGCGCACGCACCCCTCCCCCTTTTTTTTCTTTTTATTTCTTTTGTTTCAACAAAAAATAAAGGGGGGGGGGGGGGCGTGCGCCGGTTGCGGTCCTCCCTGGATCCGCCCCTGATTAGGTTATATTTTCAGCTAGGCTAGCCTAGCTGGAAAAAGTTGGGTCTTTAAGGGCGTCTGGCGGCTACCCCCCCCCCCCCCACCACTTAAAACGTCTGGGAATGGTCATTCATTTATCCTGTAAGTGTAACGAACAAGTTCCAGTGGGTTTCATTAGGTTACTTTTTCAGCTAGGCTAGCCTAGCTGGAAAAATTTGGGTCTTTAAGGGCGTCTGGCGGCTACCCCCCACCACTTAAAACGTATGGCAATGGTCATTCATTTATCCTGTAAGTGTAACGAACAAGTTCCAGTGGGTTTCATGAGGTTACTTTTTCAGCTAGGCTAGCCTAGCTGGAAAAATTTGGGTCTTTAAGGGCGTCTGGCGGCTACCCCCCACCACTTAAAACGTCTGGCAATGGTCATTCATTTATCCTGTAAGTGTAACGAACAAGTTCCAGTGGTTTTCATGAGGTTACTTTTTCAGCTAGGCTAGCCTAGCTGGAAAAATTTGGGTCTTTAAGGGCGTCTGGCGGCTACCCCCCACCACTTAAAACGTCTGGCAATGGTCATTCATTTATCCTGTAAGTGTAACGAACAAGTTCCAGTGGGTTTCATGAGGTTACTTTTTCAGCTAGGCTAGCCTAGCTGGAAAAATATGGGTCTTTAAGGGCGTCTGGCGGCTACCCCCCACCACTCAAAACGTCTGGCAATGGTCATTCATTTATCCTGTAAGTGTAACGAACAGGTTCCAGTGGGTTTCCTGAGGTTACTTTTTCAGCTAGGCTAGCCTAGCTGGAGTTGGGCCTTTAAGAGCGTCTGGCGGCTACCCCCCACCACTTAAAACGTCTGGCAATGGTCATTCATTTATCCTGTAAGTGTAACGAACAAGTTCCAGTTGTTTTCATGAGGTTACTTTTCCAGCTAGGCTAGCCTAATTTTGAGGGGTCCTTTTTTTGGCCCTCCTGGCCACACCCACCACCGATGACCAGCCAGACGTGCATTTCCATACTTAGGGGCATATGTACTAAATTGCTATATACATAAAAATTGGTAACCTTTTCAGCTAGGCTGACCCCCGCTGGCTCCCGGACTAGATGTTCGTTATTCCGAATGTTCGTATTCGAAACAGTCGTTATTCCGAAATACACAAAGTCTCCACACGTTGACGGTTATAATTCGAAAACGAAAAGAAGGTGCTTACTGATGAATCTCCGGAATCACAAACCTACATTGGCTTTTTGGATCAACGAACCCGAATAATGAACCCTCGGAAGAACCCTCGAAAAAACGAACCTTATTTCATTTTCGGATTAATGAACCTTCGGAATGACGGACCTTTTGCTTAACAAACTAATGTAGCCGTGCAGTCAACAGTATGCAGTAATTACGAGCGCATGAAAGGAAAATGTAGACGTAACGGAAAATTTTACCTTTACAGTATCACATTATGTATACATTTGAAATCTTTACCAATGTGTAGCTGTGTGGCAAAACCATGTTTTAAACATTACACTAAGATTATTTGAAACATTACAGTCATTGAAAAAGCTTAAGTTTTATAGGGATCATTCAGTGCAGTAAATCATACAAACCTTTCTGCAGACACAGTTGGCTAGAAAAAACAAGCAAATGGCGCTTTATGAATATTATGTTGAAAAAAATGAAGTACACAATGTATGCGTGGAAGCAGTATACACAATGATATTTTGTAAACACAAAACAAAACAAAACAAAACAAAAACAGACAACAGAATCCGTAAAAGCAAACTATGCCAGCGCACAAGCTTAACATGGAACATCTCAGTATTAGTTGCATTTGATAATATCTAAAAAAATATTTGGTGATTTTGTTTTAGTATTAGTATTGGCTGGGTCAAATTATCTCCAATAGGGTCCACTTTTTAATCAATTACGCAACAAGAACAACATATGGGTTGCATGTTTCTTGGAGATGTTTCGCAAATGATCATCCAGTGTAAGTTTGGGATTGCCAATACGTATAAGAGGTATGGAAAGGATGCGCCCCTTGAACGGCCTATTCCCTTTGTACAGTCAGAGAGAATATCGTGCGTCCTCAGGACAGCTTGAAGACAGACACCACCTTCTCTACGTCATTACTGAAAACAGCCAACTTCCTATGACGTCATCACTTCCTGTTACCCGTCAATCTTCAGATCTAAGTTAAAGGTGGTATTTATCTGTTGCGTGTCTCACCAATTAACAATACAACATGTAGTTTCAAACTTCTAGGAGAAATGACGTTTAAAGGGATCGTATAGTTTTGGTTGAGACCTAATTTTAGGTTTCTAACATTTTTTGGTGAGATAATGAGAAACCTCTTATGAAATATGAAAGAGCATGTAATTCTATGAGGATTTCAACGTTTATTTGATGAAAAATGGTTTTGAAATGGCTGAGATATCCAAAAAAGAGTAATTCTTATAAAGTGTGGGACCCACACTTTATTATGATCGCTTTGTTTTACTTTGTTTTTGGATGTTTCAGTCATTCCAAACCCGATTTTCGTCAAATAAACTTTGAATTCCTCTTAAAATGGTATGCTCTGTATATCATAAGTGTTTTCTTGGTATCTTGCAAAAATTTAAAAGCCCAATTTTCATCTCCACCAATACTGTACTATCCCTTTAAAGGTATTGTTTACCGTTGGGAGCAGTGATTTGAAAAAGAATGAGTTATCACATTTTTGATGCATAACATGTGTAGGTCAGTTATATCAAAAATCATCCTACCATATAGAAAATTTCGCAAGATGCCAAAAATATAAGGAGATACCTTGATACCTTGATGTAGTAATCCCTTGAAGCAGCTTGTACATGAAGCTATACTGGGATGAACTCGAACTGTGTGTCATGAGGGGGTGTCATTCAGTGTATGTACAGATGTCTCACTATCATACAATAAAATGTGAGTATAGGTGCTCAGTGCGAGTAAAAACAGCGTCGATCCTCTTACACAGTGGCTGATCCAGCAGGAGGCTGCATTGCCCTGAGGATGGGCAAAGCAGCTCCTTGGAATGATGTTGGGTTGGCGGTGCTTACTATGGGTCCCGGCAGACGATTCCATAGTCTTATGGCTCTTGGGTAGAATGAATACTTGTGGGAGTCAATGGTGGATCTAGGGATTGTGTATTTGAGTTGGTGATCTTGTCTTCCAATGTAGTTAGCTGGGGTGATATCGGGTGGGAGGGGCATGGCAACCAGGTGATGTTGGATTTTGTGAAAAAGTGTGCATTGTGCAAGAAGGCGGCGAGAGTGAAGGCTATCCCATCCGAGTGCTGTTACTAGGGCTGTGGAAGATGATGTTGGGCTGTAATCACATAGGACAAAACGGGCTGCAGACTTTTGTACTTGCTCGAGTGAGTTGATATTAATAAAAGTGAAAGGATTCCACACTGCAGAGGCGTATTCTAGTTGTGGACGGACCAGTGCAGTGTAGGCTCTGGCCTTTACTTCTTTAGTACATGGAGACAGGGTTCTGCGGATGAGTCCCAGGGTTTGGCTTGCCTTGTGCCTGATGGTCTGGCAGTGCTTGTTCCACCGAAGGTCAGCCGTAACCGTCACACCTAGGTACTTGTACTCGTTGACTCTGGGAATTACTTGATTGGAAAGGAGGTACTGATAAATACTGGGAGTGCGTTTGCGGGTTATTGAGAGGATGCCGCATTTCTTCACGTTGAAGTTCATGAGCCAGTTTTGGGACCAGGCCGATAGTAGTTGAAGGTCTTGCTGTAGTAAGTGAAAGTCATCGTCAGTCACAATCTCACGGTAGACAACACAGTCGTCCGCAAACAACCGGATGGAGGATTGGATATCATCTTGTATGTCATTTATGTACAAAAGGAAGAGAGTCGGGCCAATCACAGATCCCTGGGGGACTCCTGATGGTACAGCTCTCCATGAGGATTGTGTACCATCAATTACCACGGCTTGCTTCCTTTCACTGAGAAAGGACATGACCCAGTTGAGAGAGTCTCCTTGAGATATCACTATTTTTCTTACTAAACCATAACTGTAGACGGTTTAGTACAGAAATAATCTTATTATAATGTGTTGAATACCCCCCCCCCCCAGTACATTTTTCCCAAAAATCTTTTTAAGTGCAGACTTTAGATTTTATGCAGAATCACGATCGTGAAACACTACATGTTCATTTTACACATTGTAGGCAGGAGGTACCGATAACACCATAGATTATAGTATGTGGGACTAAGTTGCGATTGTTTAGCGAACCCTAACTTGTCACATGAATTTAAGGTGCATACAATACCTGTTTCCGTAGCTGGTCAAGCTGTGAGGTATTCATACTTCTAAATTACCATAATTTATTGTTTTTGATGAGTATCCGGAATAATTAAGCTTAAATTATACTCCGAACCCCCGACTGTCCCATTTGTAGTTCGCGGGTTCCCCTGTGTATTAGATGTGCAACCCGTTAGTTGTCTTGGTGATATTGAACGCTAACGTAGGGGGCGTAGTATAACAAAGAGCTTAATTACGGGACTTTTAGCCAATGAGCGGCCAGAATCGCCGGCGCGCCGTATATAAAGCCGGCGGGAAGCTTGATTCATCACTTTTCGGGAAATTCACTTCTGCGAGCACTCTCATCAGCATCACTTCTTTAGTCACACCAGTTCTCTCATCAATCGTCCTCAACCTCCATCACTGTAAGTCTCACTTGCTTTCTTTTATGCCTCATAGAGCTATGATATATGTCAGTGACTGATGTATCTGGTTTAATGATATTAAATGTTGTTGATAATTAAGAATGATTGTTGGCAATGATGGTATAGAAGGAGTTCAATAGTAAAGTGACCAAAGTGTAACAACTTAGACAGATAGAAGATATAGACCAAGATGGAGATACGGTATTCAGTTGTATGCTTTATTGTCTCATGATTCAATTCATTTACTGTTTATATTAGATGAGACCGAGGAGAGACAACAGAAGAGGGCAAAGAGAGGTGCAAATTTGGGATCCGGGGATCCCACGATAGGGGAACATGGATAGATTTATTAGAATATTCTTGGCTATTTGGACTCTCTCTATGACTACGGATTTTTAATACAATATAATAATCTTTCAGAACACAACATGGCTCATCTTCAGTAGATGTGAATTTTGATATTTTTGAATTGGAATGCAGAAAAGAAACATTTTTTGTGGTCTTGGTAAATCATCCATTTATTATGTAATACCAACCAACAGAAACTTTGCCATACATTAAGAACTTAGTTCGAAGTGGTAAAGCGTACCTCAATAGGAAACAAGTGATGTACAATTGAATCTACTGTACTGGTTAAGTTGGTATTCTTTGGCATGGTTACCATACAGTACATTGGTATAGACAGGTTATGAAGTATAAGTCCAGGTATTGTGGCAAGATTACTATGGAACGAATGTGTGTAATAGGAATCTATAGCAGAAGTCAGTATGTTATAAAGGCATAAATAAGGATTGTATAAGGATGTGTTTACATGCAAGTATAGCATGTATGGATGCATTACAATGCATCTTCCCTCGATATTGAAGTTAGCACGGTTCAGCAGTATTGATGCTTGTGCAAGTACAGGTACATGTATGTACACCCCCCCCCCCCCATTCTACCCTTACCCCCCCCCCCCACCCCCCTTCTCAACTCTGACTCCTGAGTATTGTCACCCATCTGGAGTGGAAATCCTGCACAAGGATAACAGTTTTCGTGCTGAACAAGCACAGTTGAAAGATGGTACATGGCGTTAGCGATACAGAGCCTGGTGTTTACTTGCCGAATAGGCATAACTTGTATTTTTCATCCACTTGTGAATGTGATCTTAGTATCATTCCTGCATCTAGGCTGGAGTCTGGCAAGCAAGAGGATCTGAACCAACCTGGCTTCCAGCCGTGTCAGTTGGAGAATTTGGACCTTTTTGCCTGCCGTTGTTCCCCCATTCCCCCCCCCCCCGATAGAATGAGTGATAGACTTCACTTGGCATTATTAAAGGAGAGTGGTTCACTTTTGTAGTGATGGTTCACATTTTTATGTGAGGATTGTACTAGATGCGAATGTTGAAAATATAAATTCTCATAGTTACTTATAAATGTTCTTGAAAGTTATGGAACAGGTTGGAAAACACAGACAGTTGTTTTTATGAGAAGAATCTACCTGTCATAGTTGCCGGGAGATAGAATCTTGAGGCCAGTAGCTATAAGCGAACGTGTGTAAATTGCTATGTCTTCTAAGTGGCACTGTGTGGCACCAAACCAGTGACCATGTTAGGGAATAGTAATTGGGGCGGAAAAGGCCATGAAAGCCCGCCGTAGGGTGCAGAGGAGTGGATTGGGAAGAAGGATGTTTTTATACTGGAGAGTGGTTAATGTTTGATTGCTGGCATGAGGACATGGAGGACGTTTGGGGATCTGAGGTAGAGACACTGTCATATTAACTAGGTAGGAGGTTTGGAAGACCGAGAGAGTACATAAGGGGCCTGCTCGGAGCAAGGTTATGGTTATGGATAAGAACGTAATGAAGGATGGAAAGAACGGTTGTTAAATGTCACCAATATAGAGTCTGAGCGTTGCTCTAAACGATAGGATAGCTACTGTTAAAATAAACTCTAATATTTATAATAGTAGGCAACAGAATTGTGTGTATGGGTTTACTAGTAATACTACATACTTATTCTTATGTGAAGATACTTAGTCCCACGGTAACCTTTCCTATTCTTAAACAAAATGTCTGCACTTAGCTTTTCGTTTCTCTTTTGTTATAGTCAGTACAAAGCCATAGAAGTATCTAGCATATATCTACATATTGTACTATTTTGTAGAACGGATGAAGTTAGAACTCTAACGTTTAGTGGACTGAGATACACATACAATTACAATGTACAAAGTGTAAAAGAGTTTGTTTGAATTGCATTGTACTATGGTTTCCAAAGACCAAATGCCTTGTAAATAGTTCTGTAATAACAAGTGATCAAGGTTATTACATCAGAACCTAACGTTGTAAATTACAATTTCTTACTGTCACTACTGTTCTTGTACATACCTGGTTGCCTGTGCGTCACGATTAGTGTCCAGTGAGTGTTGATGTGAAGTACCAGTATCCTGTAGTCGTATCGTAGTGTGAATTGTAGCCTGTAAGTTCTCCTTAGGAACAAGTCAGTTGTAGTTTGAAGTCTAAGTACATGTAGGTAAAATTATCACAATAAGTCTGCTTGATGCGGACGCCTTTCTCCATCGAATCATAACCCCGCTCGGAAGCAATTGAATGTTACCATGCTACTCGCGAGACTAAGTGTGGTGTTTGTGACAGTGTTAGTGTAGTGCATTATGGAGTGGCAATGTGAGGCTGCCTGAAGCGTGGAACTTTGACACTGGTTGCACGTGTGGTGTGAGATCGACCACGAGGTGCGCTTAGATGTGGTTTGCATATTGCGCGCGTGTGCTGATTATGGACTGTTGGATGCGCAGTACCTGGTAGTGAATGTTAAGTGTATGTGCACACAACATGACAGTTAGACACACACGCTGTTTCTAAGATCAAGTTACAACCAATCACATGCCTAGTGTCTGACATAACTATTCCTGCTCACAGCCGTACTAAGATAGCCTTTCACTCCACTGTTAGGGTCGTTTGACACCAAGTCAACTGATCTCGGAGGTCATGACTCCTAAAACCATGTGGTGGCAGCAAACAGAATTTTAGGCAAAGGACACTCTCGCGTTACAATAACTATTGTTCACATGTATATTTAACAATACTTAACATTGATTATAATATTTAAAACTTTTACATTGGTTGTTTCCCTAACTCACATTTTAGAAGTATTTTGAAGCACTTACGCTTGGTTTTTGCTTAATCTGCATGGAAATGGTAAATAATGCCTTTAATGTTAAAGGTGGGGAATCCCATTTGCATGCCTTAAATGAAGAGTTGTATAAATACAGTGGTATGTTGAAGATAGTATCATTTTAGAAACTCCCATAAAGTATTGAAAGTGGAAGGTAACATTTAGTACATTTTTATTGACCGTTAGATTTTGAATTGAATTTTTTTCGGGGCTCACCGTAAATTCCAGTACATTACTAGGCTAGCTTTGCAGACCCACGCACTGCATGTGTGTCCATCATGTATATTTTGTTAAGAAAGTTCATCAAAACTTACAAGCATTTCTATATACATTCTTGCCACGCACTCTATATGTTATTACATCAGCTTTTATACTTTTAGATTTGTGTTTATAGATAAAAAATATAGAAGACTACAACAAAAAGGCTTAAGTGTGGCTGACACACAGAACTACTGAGTAGTTGAGTTTTGTGCATTATTCAAGTTGTAGATAACTGTTGACTTCCAAATTTCTCAGCAGTGGCCTAAACAAGTCCCCTGAGGTTCATATTTAATGTTTTGCTGCATTTTGGGAGGTCTGTAAAAGGTATCCCCTACCTTTAAGGGAGGGTGTATCATGTATCATAGCTCATTACGGGATATGATCACCGTGCTAAGGAAGTGATAGATTAGACGGTGTCTTCTATGCGTCAAAGGATACTATAAACAATTGTAATGAATATAGCGCTAGTGCGAAAAATGTAATGTGGCAGTATATTTTTCATCCTTTTCAGCTAAGTAACGTATTCTATCGAGAGTTTCTACTTTTCTTTTTAAATATGGATCTAGCAAAGATTCGCTGTTTTCTCATCTACTTCATTACACCTCAAGTTGCCTGTGACAAAGTGTCATATTCCATTACTAATTAGCTATATATATTTCTTTTTTTAATCAAATCTTTTAACTAGATTGAGATACTTTTCGTGTAGTTTGAATGATTGCATCATATCTATATTCACATTTACTACAGTTCGCGTAGATATCATCAAAGCTGGCAGACCTTTAATCGTAATGCTTACTCACGGTGTAATCAAGGTTAGACAATTTGTGCTACAAAAGTATTCCGACTTGAGTTAGTCACACAACGCTCCTTAGCACACACGACTATAAGTCATTTGTGCGTATTACTGGTTTAATGACTAGACGGATAATGCGCAGTGAAGGTTATTTTGTGAAGTTCTGGCGCCGATTCGACTCGATTCGTTCGAGACAAAATCGGGACCTGTGGGAGGACCTCCAACTTGTACGCCCTCCGCCGCTTCAGTGTGATCTTACCGGTGAATGACTGTTCGCGACGAACGTCGTTTAGTAACAAAACGAATGATAGTTGTGGGTCCGATTAAACCTGACGGAACGCAGTGCTTTGGGGTTCGGCGGCGGGAGTGCGCACTGAACGTCACGTTTGCGTCACACCCTGTACTACCTACCCGTCTGCTGCAGTTTGCCGCCTTCTATCTTTTCAAACACATCTCTCAACGCGGTAGTCCCGGACCACATGGCTCTTAATGCCATGCCTCGTTAAGGAGAAGAAGAAAGAGGAGTATCTTAAAGTTAATTCAATTATCACGTGTACTTTTCTTCTCCCACGGGATCAAAGATTACTTGACTACAAACTATGAGACACTGCGGATAGCAACCGGCATGATTAGGACAAACCAAATCGATAACTAAGAGCAAAAAGAGTCTTTTAAAAGTAGGTTCTTCCCATTGCTGCTGAAGACACCGCTGAAACCAGGTCGTCTGCTAACTGCTTTCACTGCGAGTCATCGTAAAGGCTCCTCTCCGCGGCACTCGGTTCCGACAACGATCGTCGACAAACACCAACAAAGAGACCATGGCGGTTGATAAGAAATGGGTAATTTGCGTCGCCTTCACATCCGTGATAGTCGGTGAGCATATCATTTGAACTGCCACAATATTGTCATTTTCGATGTATATTTTTATGCCTCCGCCACGAAGTGGTGCCGGAGGCATTATGTTTTCGGGTTGTCCGTCCGTCCGTCCGTCCGTCCTTCCGTCCGTCCGTCCGTCCGTCCGTCCTTCCTTCCGTCCGTCCGTCCGTAATGAATTTTGTGGACAAGGTAACTATCAAAAGCTGTTGAGGTATCCTAATGAAACTTGGCATGTATATGTGTATTAGGGGGTGAAGTTGTGCCTATCAACTTTTGGGTGCACGTGCTCAAGGTCAAAGGTCAAAAGGTCAAGGTCAAATACATAAAATTTCACTATTTCCACCATATCTATGCAATGCCTGAAGATATTTTTTTGAAACTTAGTGTATACATGTATTACCCAATTTAGATTCTCTGGTGAAAGTTTAGGTCATGAGGTTAAAGGTCAAAGGTCAAAAGGTCGAGTGAAAGTATTACAACTTCTTTTTTTATCTGTAAATTGGAAAATTGTTTAAGGTATCTTCATGGAACATAGTATATACATGTACTGACTGGCAGTGGTTATCTAGAGAATGTAGGGTTCATGGTATCAAAGGTCAGGGGTCAAAGGTCAAGTGCAACACTTCAAAATTTTACTATTTCCCTCATGTTCATGCAATGCCAGCAGGATTATTATTATTTTTTTTTTACACTTGGTGTATGCATGTGTAACCTAATAGAAATTCTCTGGAGAGTTTTTCTTTTTCTTTTTCTTTTTTTGGTTTGCCTCAAAGGTCAAAAGGTCAAAGATCAAGTGAAAGTGCTGAACTAACTTTTTCCTCCATATCTCAGAAGTGGCTCAATTTATCGTGAAACTTACTGCATATTTATGCATGTTCTACCTGAAAGTGATTATCTTATGAATTTTAGGGTCAAAGGCCAGATGAACATGGTAACAATTTACTATTCAGTACAGAAATTGCACTTTTTCTCCATACCGGTACCATGAAAATTACTCAATGCATAAATGTATGAATGGGTCAAAGTCAAGTTAAAGTCCTTAAATCCCCAAATACATGCTCTCCTATTCATCCAATTAAACCAAGGTCAAGGAAGGTGAACATTCAACACATTTGTGATAAACTTGTCATTTCAATATTTTGCCAGTTTTGTGAAAATGTAATCACATATTGTCCACATGTACATTTACTATCTAGACCTATTAGGAGAATCATGCATTATGGCGGAGGCATACCAGTCGCCATAGCGACATTTCTAGTCTTTGCTTTAGTTTACAGAGATTAAAAAACCAGAGAAGTAATGCTTTTGTCATGTTTGCACAATGTTTTGTCTTAACCCTGTAATCATTTTTCCAGGTCATTACATTTAGGAGGCAAAATTCACATTTTTGATGCATTTTGTTTCGAGAAACTGGCGTTGACTTTTTTTTCCATGAATAAACGGTCATCCGCCCGGTGTGAACTAATTTTTCAATTCATCCTAATTGAATGTTTGCCTCATAATCACATTTGGGGAATAACTCGATTAATAGGAAAGAGGTTGATAGGAAATTGAATCATCAAATAAGAACTGAATAAAGATAAGTCATCAGCCATTGTCCTCGTCTCCCCCCCCCCCTTTTTTTTTAATCGGCCATGTGTGGTCAGAGTCTGTCAACCTTTCAGCTCTCAAACCATGTAGAGGAGCACACTTAGCTCTCCGAGACCAATAATTCACCGCAAGACACAGTCTAAATTGAAAAGCGTAAAGGGGTGATACAACATGTATTGACATTACTTCGGTGTGTCATCCAAAATATTCGTCTATCGTCACGACCGATATCGCTGCAATCGCATAATGTCATCACCAAGGTTGTTACTGTTGTTATTATTGTGGTTGCCCTTGTCATGACAACCACATCAGAAATACTTTCTAGCCCGTCTCGACACACACCCACAAACACACATACACTCACCTAGCGTCTCCATACGAGTGCAGTACGAGTTAATTGCTGTATAATCCCTCATTAACGCTTGTTTCCGCAAGACCGCAACTCATACGGTATATCGTGTAGGAACCTTGAAGTGTTTGATTCACCGTTCACTGTACAAACTCTTAACAACATTAAGCTAAAGTTACCTAGAAAAGCTTTCAACTTCTCAATGATGTTCTTGTAGCCCCTTCTCCACTTTACTCACTAACATGATGTATCACGCTGGTAAACGCAAAGTTCGAAAAGTTTTTTAAAAAGGTTTACAAAAGTTCAAAGTTGAATTTTCAAGTTTCAACAAACCCATGGATAGGGATTTGTTTCGTTTGTCACTACCTTCATCTTATTGTTTAACAACCAACGAAGAATATAATCATATATATTGTGGAAATCCCGTCGATGCAATCAATAGGTGTGGCTATTTTAAAGCCAACTATGGTGTTGATCTGCATTGCAATGAACGGTTAGTATTGTCCCGTATGTTTGAGTATTGCGTGTCTATATCCACAAATTTATGGACGTGTTGTCTATACTGAACTATAGACAATACAATGTCGAGATAAAAGTAAGCTTGACTGTACAAGCATGTGGACAGTGTGCAGGTCCGCTACCTATACGTCTTTTTTCCTTTTACGTCAAAATATTGGATTTTGAATGAAATTGTGAAGATTGATTTGGTCATTTGAATATTTCCTTGCTCTATCCTGTCCTCTTGTAATATATTGTGTTTATTAAGACATTATCATGAAAAAAAGATATCTTTCACAAATATAAATATATATGTCTCAAGCTATGAAAAGGTTTCAACTCTGTTCCATTTTGAAGTAAAAGTACTCCTTTACTCGCTTTAAATCTACGAGCAGTTGGCGATCGTCATTGGTGCTTTTCCAACAATCTTTCTTGCCAAACTATACGTACTTATTTCAGCGCTGCCTACCTGATAAGTTTTGAGATTAGCCGTACCTCAGATTATTTTTAGGTGCTGCTTCTATACATGTATAAGTGAAGTAGTGCTAATTTCGTGGGCCTCTCAAACTTCTTCCCCTCTCAGGAAAAACAAATGGAGATCAGGTAAATGTCGATGACTCACTTATTTTTCAGCTCGTCTCAAATTAAAAGCACAGCGACGTTGGGTGATGTTCGTTATTCGGAAACACACAAAATTCCGTACACCTAGATATTCATTGGTCCGAAAGTGAAAAGGGGTTCGTTAATCTATGGAGGTACAAAGAACATTTTGTGGCGTTATTCCGAATTAGTTATTCCGAAGGTTCGTAAAAAAATGAAAAGAATGTGCGTACTTCCGAACGTTCGGAATCACGAACCTTATTTCGTTTTAGGATTGACGAATCTTCAAAATTGGAACTTTATTTCGTTCTCGGAATTACGAACCTTCAGAATAACGTACCTTATCTCTTGGAGAACAATGAACCTTCGGAATGACGAACTGTAACCACATCGTTCACCTTCTGTAATTGTTCAATGGAATGAAATGTGACGTCATCGTGTATTCTTATCAAATTCATGAGAAATACTTTTGTTGTAATTTCATTGGAAAGAAAAAATAGTCTTTGATTGAAAGTTTGCGTTTTGACCTCTCAAAAAAGAGATCTTTTTAGACAACCAGATACAGACTCTGGCGATACAAGAGAAATATTACCTGAATTCTCTATACACTTGATCAATTCTTAGTTTAATGTACACTAGACAATGTTAGATCAACGGTTGACCTAAAAAGTGTCAGGCATTAGGCGTAAAGCCTCATTGGGTTTTCTAACAACCAAAAAGTCACATTTTGGTACAATCTTTGGTTTATCAGAAGAATTAAAAACATTACAATTAGTATTTATCAGATCTCATTATTTACAGCTTAAAAACATAATTAACCATTTGCAGAAGAAACAAAAATCCAGCATTAGTGTTTTAAAATTGTTCTAAAATGTGAGTTAGAGATAGAAACAACCACTGTAAATATTTGAATCCGTATAATCGATGCTAAGTATTGTTAAATACACACAATGTGAACGATAGTTACAATAAAAATATTTCCAGACTAAACCGTCTACAGTTATGGTTTAATGAGAAAAATACTGATATCTCCATATATTTAAGGCTTTATTTTAAACATTTTATGAGGTAGGATGTTATGTGATTCAACAGACCTACAAATATGCATCAAGTGTGATACCTTGAACATTTTTTTTCTTTAAATCACTGCTCCCAAAGGTAAACAGGACCTTTAAAATGTTAAAGTTCCTTAAAGTGGGAGGGAACATCACCTTGTTACATCCTCCCCGACGACCCTCTCCCCTGCTAGGACGCTTCTCTTCCTCTGGAGGTGCAAATGAACGCCTAGCTGGTCTCTGACATCGGAATCTTTGTTACTTTGACAATAGTTTCGGTTTTTTCAGGCGTTACTTTGCGTGAGTGTCTCACATGAAGGCGAAGATTCATAAAATATATTCATTATGGAACATTAATTTCACTTTTCTGGTGTTGGAATTTCTGCAAAAGAAAAAAAAAACACGCAAAATATCTACTAACAAACAAAGGAAGAAAATACCCCCCCAACAAAACAAACAAAAAAATAGAACAGCAACATCAACAACGACGACGACAACAACAGCAACATCAAAGTATTATTACATTATTACATTATTACAGAACAATTAATGTGTACAAAATTTGACTCTCAAAACAAGACATATAAACATTGAATGGGTATGAGCCAAAATGAGGGAAGTCATTGCATCCAGTGGGTATGAAAGGGGAGAGCCATGGTAATTGAAGAGTGAAATATATCAGATGTTGTGGTAACCCCCCCCCCCCACACACACACACACACAAAGTAGGACAGACAAGAAACCTTTGAAGTATGGTCTGACGACAAATGTCTGTAGTGCAAAGACTTATGCTAGAAAGGAATATACAATCACCATATTGGCATTACACATTAGGGCATATCTGGTATATATGCAAACTCCAGTGATAATTGGGTCAACTTCACGTCACCATAACAACTGAATTTAAGTAACTTACTATTGCTATTGATATCAAGCAATATCCATCCGCTCCTTTTTCGTCGTAAGGTATTAATAAGAGAAATATCTGTCTAAAAATCTTTTAAGGTACAAGGCATACTTGCACGCCTTTGTGTCATCAGCGATTCTGCCAAGTATAGATTAGCGAAAGATGTGTCATTTAATCCCATTTCCCCCCTCTTTTTATATACCTTTCTGTCTAACTTTTCAGTTATGGCAGTGACTGTCCCACTCATTGTTATGACTGGCACGGCGCCACGGAACAGCGCCGCTAACGTCCAGAACGTCGAAGAGTCGGCACAGGGATCGAGACAAAGGCTCATCTGGTAAGATATACAGTAGGCTCACGCGAGGGTTAATGCGCGTTCTTGTAAAATCTGCAACAAATTGGGTTGAATCAAACAAAGAATCCATCAAAATTGTTGTTTTGTTTTGTTTGTTTTAACTGTTGTTGTTGTTGTTTTAAAGCAGACGATAATGTCAAAAAATTTTGGTGAAAGTATTGTCTTACTGTGGTAAATGGAAATATGCGGTATGTTATTGTTGCGTCAATGCGTTGAGGCGCGTTGTGTCCATGCCAATGGCGCAGTGTGCGTGTGGTTGGCATGGGCACAACGCAACTTTTATTTTTCATGTGAATATAATGACGCAGATTTGATTGATTCTAGATTCTTCACTTTCACTTGAGAGAGAATGGACATATACAAATGTATTCTCTATGAGCTCTGCTATGTTGAATAGTTAATAGGCCTGTATCTGTTATTCACTCTGTATTCGACATGTAGCTGAGGACAGTGCGGAGTTTAGACTGTCTATTTGATTTGCTCAATAAATCATTGCAATTTCAACTCATGGGGACTGTCATCGTCAGCGTCATCATTAACCCGGCTTACAACAAATGGTGTCAGGAGTGGGATGATGACAGCCTGACGGAGTGATCCACTTCATCCAGTTGAAGAACCCTGATCGACGAATAACAGCCTCGAGTATGACGGAATAATGGTCCACGTTTCGCTCCGAGGAGACCTGCTGTTTTGACTACACTTTGGTAGCGGACAGGAGTATGGAGGAGCGCTGGGTAATCTTGATCTTGATCTTGATGGTGTACGTTGATCAGCCCTGGTAGAGCAGCACTACTCTGTGAGGCAGCTTCAAGATGATCAGGCTCGTCGATGGCGGGCTGGAGACTGGAGCTGATGGTGCGTCGGGAGTTTTGCTGTGGACGTCGGAGTGCGCTGGCGTGCGTCGGGGGCGGCTGAACATCAATCGGGATGCGAAATCGACGGTTACAGAGCTGCGATATAGCATCTCACGCACTGAGCAAGTATTTGGTAATTGAAATAATGGATGATGCTGAACTTTCGTTTAACCGATTGGACTTTATGCAGATTTTGGACCTATGATGCCATTTGGGCATTACGTTTCATGTTTGAAAATGATGTGTCTTAATTGGTCAGTTTAACTGCGTAATTAGTCATGTGTGAACAGTTTGTTTATAAGGATGTGCAAAGTGATAATTGCTCTTCGTCATCATATCGACAGGCAATAGGGTTGTGTGTAAATCTCGCTCTAGGCCATGCTCAGATTGAAAAGTTTAGTGGGTATTGTGAAGATGGCACTGAAACACCTTTTTCTAACTGGATGGAAGAATTCAATTTTATTATTGAACCTTTCCATTTCAATGATGAGGAGAAGGCTTGGGTTTTGGTGAGCAACCTTACGGGGTCAGCAAGAGAGGAGATTCTTTATTGTCTGTCTGACGAGAAGCGGAGGAGTTTCACAGAGATTGTAAAAGCTCTCCGTCTGTGTTTTAGTCGAGAGAATTCTCACTATTTGCGATGCTTGTTCTATAATCGTGCTCAACATGATAGTGAAGACTTGGCAGACTTCAGTAGGGCTCTCATGCGTCTTTATGCCAAATTGGTATATGCTGCAGACGATGAGAAGGAAGCTGCGGCTCTGAGGCAGCTTAGGGATGAAGCTCTGTCAAATCAGTTTGTCAGTGGAACACGGGATGAGAGAGAACGAATTTTGTTAAGGCGTTTGCACATGAGAAATAGGGGAGACCGATTTGAAGTGCTTAGGAGAGAAGCATTGTTAGTTCTCCGTGAAGACTGTATGCTTGAGGGAGATGGGCTGAAAACTGGGAGTGCTGATACTGGAACACAAGGAGTGTTCACTGACCCGGTTGCTCAGCAGCTAGATCTTTCCTCAGACATGTCAGATACAGCTGGACAGGAGAAGGAGGATGTCATATCTACTCTTTTGGATGGGGGATCGCAGATTCTGAGTTGCGTTGATGTAGATGAGGGTGGTGCAGAAATTGATGCTGGGGGACATGGACGTGAGTCATGTGATGAACAGGTTGATGCAAAGGATTTAGATGCTGGGGTGCTTCTAATTGCAAAACCTGTGGGAGAGGGTACCGAGAGGGGTCCCGAATTATCACTTGAAGGTCAGGATGTCCAAAAGCATGCAAAAGTGCAGCCACAAAGAACTAACGTAGCGCCAAAGGAGAGGTCAATTCCAAAAGGGGAGAATATTTCTCATGGTGACATTGTTGTCGATAATGTAACAACAAGGGAGGCATGCGTACCCAACTGTAACATGTGGAAGCATGGATGTCATGTTCAGGGAACGGTATGGGGGCCCTGGGAGTCAAATTGGAGACCGGATTTGGGGTTGGTCGCTGCAGGTTAGAAACCCGCTGTCCGTTCATGGGATTTGTTGTGAGTTGATTCGCTTACAGTGTATACGTTCATGACTGCAGCTGAAACTTGTGTACCATCTCAAGTAGCAATGGATTTAGGAACTATGCGCATTCAGAGATGCAATATCAATGCGAGAAATGATTCTCAATATAATATGGTTATTGTAATTGATATGTGATTCATAAGAAGTTTTATGAGATATTGGAATAGTGATAAGAAAGTATTTGAAATCACTACTACGTGAAAAAATGAAGGAACTATAGCCACTGTTTTCATTGTTTTGTTGGAAGTTGAACAACATATGGCATTCTGACAATATTAGTGGTTGTTCAGTGAGTCAGGGACGTTTGATAATGAGAAATAGTTGGTCGAGAATTCATGCTTTGAATGATCCCTTAATTTGTGTGAAGTTTTGTAAATGAGCAAATCGCGGACTGTGACGATATGACACATAAAGCGGGGAAGTTACCGTCTATCATAGCGGAAAAGCTTATTTTTGTTAGTTGTGAATTCTAACATTCTGTGACTTCACTTTGTTTCAACTGTGAATTTCGTGATATGTGTTATATTGATTCATTGAGAAGTACATTACTTTTAGAAAATCGATTATTATCATACGGGTCGTATGATATAATCGCGGGGAAGTTGTGTTGTTGTATGCATTTGGCATGTGTATTAAGAGACTTGTCTATATATTGCGTCTCGATAAATTTGAACTATACACATTGATGTATGGTTTTACATACAATGTATAGAACATGTTCTGTTACGGCATGTTTGACGGGTTTTCATGCATTGTTTTCTCGGATATTCTGTACATAACTGACAATGTGGGACGGCTGAGTTCTACATCGAAACGGAACTGAAGAAAATTGTAACATATTGATGTGTTATTCTCTTGGCGCGGAACATTTGTGCCATGTATCAAATATGAGTTTGTATGATTTACTGTAAATTTGGAAGATTCAAGAGTTTCAGCTCTTGGCAGATTTAATGTGTAAAGTTCAATTTTGTAGTATTTCGACGTTTGTATATTTGACTGGAAAAGCGGGGAACACACGCTTTCGTGAAGTATATTTTTGTATAGCATTATGTGCTGTTAATCCGCTCTTATATGAAATTGCTGTAAAGTGTAATGATTTGACATGAAGAGCGGGGAATTTTTTGTTATGTATCATTATGTATAATGTTATGAAAATGATATGATGTAATTGGGATTATATAACCCATGGTTGTGTTATATAATCGCGGGGAAGTTTGTGGTAAATGGAAATATGCGGTATGTTATTGTTGCGTCAATGCGTTGAGGCGCGTTGTGTCCATGCCAATGGCGCAGTGTGCGTGTGGTTGGCATGGGCACAACGCAACTTTTATTTTTCATGTGAATATAATGACGCAGATTTGATTGATTCTAGATTCTTCACTTTCACTTGAGAGAGAATGGACATATACAAATGTATTCTCTATGAGCTCTGCTATGTTGAATAGTTAATAGGCCTGTATCTGTTATTCACTCTGTATTCGACATGTAGCTGAGGACAGTGCGGAGTTTAGACTGTCTATTTGATTTGCTCAATAAATCATTGCAATTTCAACTCATGGGGACTGTCATCGTCAGCGTCATCATTAACCCGGCTTACAACATTACCCAAACCCAGGGTATTCTCTTCAAGGAACACAAAATGTATTTTTTTTGTTGTTGATGCTATTGGTATGATCACGTATATTCGCTTGGACAAGAACTTGAAGACACAACAAAACAAGCCAGACAAACAAAGAATAGAAGGTTGTTGTTGTTGGTGTTTTTTTTTTTTTTTTTTTTTTTTGGGGGGGGGGAAATATACATAAAAGAATTGAAAGATAATGTTTTACTTTTTCTCGATAGTTCCATGTAGGCCTATGTTTTATACTTTTGACAATGCCTGTAGGCAATTAAAAAAATATCGCGAAAAATGAAAAACTAAAAATTGCCTTGATGGTGGGGTTTATTTCTCTTAAAAGATGATTGATGATTCAAGTGAGTATAAAAGTGCGTGGGAGGAATAACCTAAAAGAAGCTAACAGTGTTGGGTCTAATGTGGGTATTTCAAAATCTGAAACTGTACGAGCTATGCTCTATCATAGTCGCCCGCGTTCAAGTTTGTAGAGACCTAAAAATTGTTCCCGGGTTTGTTTCATGTCAAGCTCAAATCATAAACCTCATCTCAAAGGTAGTTCGAAGTTACGTGACAATACGTCTGAGGACTGTCATGTGATTTATAGAAATGTCATTGTTTACCGTCAGTCAAATGTAAAGTTACAGATTAGAAAATAACTCTATTAATTGACAGATTATAAGACAGAATTTGATACGATCTGTGAATACTACTACTTCAGCGTTCGTTGTGCATAAAAACGTACATTTACACATCGCGCGTTCATAACTGGAAGTTTATATCCCAAGAATTAAAGGTAAAAAAATTAGAGCGCCACACGCGTTCAGATTCGTAGAGCTATATGCGATAGGGAGAATTTGCCACCTGTGTTTTGTTTTTGTTTTTGTATTTAAATCCTACCAGCATTGTATCCTGTAAGTTTATGGTATGATCCTTACAACCACCAGTCTTACAATTTCACTGGAATTATTTGCCAAAGAATCATGATGATTCTATTTTTCTTTATCAGGGATGTGATAGTTTAATTTGATTTCAGACTTTTTTACTCTGCCCTAAACCGCCCTAAACTGCAATAAACCCACTTTTCAGGGTTTTTTTATTTTCAGTTCAAATGTATTGAAATGTTGAGTTTACTGTACTTTAGACTTTGTTTTTGGAAGTTTCAGATTTTCTCATACTTTTTTTTCTTCAAGTACTCTCAATAAAGCTACTACCACCTGTTTTTTATTTCACTAGAGTTGTGTGCGAGACCAGCAGTGAGAGGAAACACAACCTGGATGCAATAGAACAGCTTCTGAGAACTCATCTTCTCAACCTTCAGACCTTTGACCTGCACATTGCAACGGTGAGCTCACCCTGCTATATCTGTTTCTACCTCACAACATTTATGTATGTATGGCTCCAATTTTTGTATGGTTTTATAGTATGTCAATGGACTAATGGATCTAGTTTTGGGTTGTAGTGTTGGAGGTTCTTTTCCAATTGAAGCAGCAACAATACACTTGAGAAAAGGGGAGGGGGATGTTTACTTGCGGTTATTTACCCTGATGTTGTGTGCATGTGAAATGTACAGAACCTCTCTCTGTAACTTCTTTACTTTAGTATCTGTATAGATGTAATCTCAGTGTGGCTTCATGCTGATATGCCAAGCCATGGTCCGGGAACTCCCTATAGAAAATGTAATTTATTACCATTTATGTCAAATGTGGTCCTTGAATGGTGGGCAACAAAATACATGATTATTTGTTAGTAGTCTCTTACATCTATTTCGTTCAGTGAGTCCCAAAATATCTGAAAAGTAAGATGATTGTTAGGTGAAAGAGTATCGAGTCCATTGTGTGGGTATGGATATTTCTGAATATAAAAAATTGAGGTTTGTCCAAGTTGATAGATAAATCAGACCATTGTTTTCAAATCACTTAAACATCTGCACTTGTAAGATAGATGAAATATCTGTAGTATAAGATAAATATGTACTTTGTATGATGCAAGTTGAAGTGTGGGCACATGCAGTGTTGTCAAACATTAACAAATCACTTGTCCCTCTCTCCCCAGTCGATGGAGAATGGTCTAAACTACACTGCTGTGGCCTTCGCCATGAATGTGGTCAAGCGCTTCCTGATTGATGAGAAACAGAGTAATGTCCTTAATGAGGCTGACCTCTACAACACTCTCCATGTGCTTGCCCGCATAGCCACCCAGAGCCCCTCACCACCAGATGGGTGAGTATAAGTCATTCTGGCCTAGTGTCCACTCTGGCGTAGTAACTTTCCCAAATACCCACTTTAGCCTTGTGTCCACTCTGACCTGGGGACCCACTCTGGTTTGGAACCCACTCTGGTCTGGGACTCAGTCTGGCCTAGTGCCCACCCTGGTTTAGTGCCCACTCTGGTCTGGAATCCACCCTAGCCTATTATCACTCTGGCCCAGGACCCACCCTGGCTCAGGACCTACTCTGGTCCAGAACCCACTCTGGGGGTGTCTATAACAAGGCATCAATGGCATGCCGTACTTTTCGCAATTCCATTGTCAGGTTGTCCACTCTTCGCGGCAAACTTTTGCACTTCATACAGAGATGGCCTGAAGAGTCACGGGGAAGGGCGCAAAGTTGACGAAGGCAATTTTCTGGCGAATGATTTGAGTTATTGTGTAGAGACTGTTCGCTAGCAGTAGAGTGATGGTCATTGTCCTTTTCGGGTACAATGCAGGTATTGGTAAGCACAAAATAGCGGACTATCCCTGGATTGAGTTCAGGGTATATGGCACTTGGGTCTTTCTCGATGTGGTCGTCTTCACGTTCTGCTTCAGTCTCGATGTTGAGGAGGCTGGATAGACATACTATTTCCAATGCCTTTCGGGTTCTTTCGACAGTGATACCTTTGGGTAGTTAAAGGACAAGTTCACCTTCATAAACATAAGGATTGAGAGAATGTAGCAATATTAGTAGAACACATCATTGAAAGTTTGAGGAAAATCAGACAATCCGTTCAAAAGTTATGAATTTTTGAAGTTTTTGTGCAGTACCCGCTGGATGAGAAGACTACTGCAGTGTGTGAATAACTTAGATGTCACATGCGTACAACAATATAAGGAAAATATAAAGAGAATTTCACAAAATTCCATCTTTTGAAAAAAAGTACACATTCCCTTGACTCGTTACCGACAAATGTTATGGGTAATATTATTCCCTCTGCCTTTAGAAAGAGGCAAGTCAAGTGCACTTTTATTATGCCAAAAAAGTGAAAATATGTTGAATTTTCTTTTACATTTTCTTTATACTGTTGTACGCATATGACTCACAAGCTGTAGTAGTCTCCTCATCCAGCGGTTCCAACACAAAAATTCAAAAAATTCATAACTTTTGCATCGATTGTGCAATTTTCCTCAAACTTTCACTGATGTGTTCTACTAATATTGTTGCATTTTTTCAATCCTTATGTTTATGAAGGTGAACTTGTCCTTTAAAGGAAAAGTTTTCTGATCCAGGTGTCCCCTTATACTTGTACCAGACACCATGATTCCAATTCACAGGAACTATCAAATGCAGTGAGGCACACACAGGTGGGACTATCGACCTTTGGTGTGTGTGTGGAATGTTATTGAAGTGATAATGTGTACTTGATGTCGATGATAGTAATATCTCACCTGGTAGTCCATTCGGTGGTTGCAGTAAAATTTCATGACAAGTGTCATTCCAGGGAGGTCCACAAATTGAAAGTTTCTTGTAATGTGATGACAAAATCCACTTCACAGAGTTTTTGATAAGTAGGAAGTTCTGCATTCTGTTACCATGTCCACCACACATGCCAAGTGCATGCAAGTAATTAGAGATGACGTAACAATAATGAATATTGTTTGCCTTTTCATGAAACAGGTCCTAGCAACCTTTGCTTGTCACCAAACCATGTGCATGATTAAGGTTCAGCTTTTAACATGGCTTTGAAAAACATTCTCTTCTACAAAAGTGCTCTTGCATGGCAGTCTCAGAATAATGTGGCACATGGGATTAACACTGTGGCACACAGAGAGTTAATTGCAAGCATTTCTTTGTCTTTCTTGGTAGATAGTTGTTTGGAAGTGTAATCACAGAGCTGTGCACCTGCGAGTCTGCTTTATTCTGAGGATAATAATGTTCAAATAACTTGTATCACACCAGCCTTCCTCAGCTGATTGAGCTTGTTAGACAGAACCACGGCCCCGCCTTCCTGGACAAAGCCCCCGGGGGTCCCACCTCTATGATGCACTCGGGCATCTCCCAGGCGAGGGAGTTTGACGACCCCCCAGGTCTGAGGGAGAAGACGGAGTACCGGTACCTCCTGAGGGAGTGGGTTAACATGTACTACTCACCGGCTGGAGGCAAGGACAGCACCAAGGCATTCTCTGCATTTGTCAATCAGGTGAGAAAATTTAAACAGATACATTCACTGACAGCATGAGCATCTAGTCTGTATACTGAACAAACTGAGACTTGTGCTACAGATATTTTTGCAAATTACCTCTTGTAGCATAATTTCGTGTGTTGTTAATTTTGTGGTTTTGAGGGTCTAGTAATCGTTACTTCACCTTTCATGAAATATATAAGAATGAGTAACAAGTGAAAATACCATCGCTGAATGTTTTTTACTCCCTGAGATTCCCTGTACATAAACTGGTAGCAAGTTCTGCATTCAAAATACTACTGTACTAGTGTGTCATTATGCCTCAGATACCACTATGTCATGGTCTACACAGTGCACTATTTACATGTGATCCAGTCCTGGCTCAGTATTATTTTCTTTTTATGAAAAAAATTTGTTTGCACTATTACTTTTATCATTCAAAGATGATTTGCGAGATTGGCAAAAAATAACACCACCTCAAAACTGTTAGCTTGTGCAGTATTAGTCATCAAACATTCAATGAATTCAGAGTGGAATGTTGAAAGTATATGATTGAGTGAAGAAAGATAGGAAAGACCAAATGAGAGCGCTTCAAAAACTTTTCATTTTGTCCAGAGGAATTGAAGTTATACTTGATTTTTATTCGTCCCATTCCAGATGCACCAACAAGGCATCCTAAAGACAGATGACCTCATAACACGATTCTTCCGGCTCTCCATCGAGCTCTGTGTGGATGTGTGCTACCGGGCTCTAGGGGAACAGGTACACAGTCAGGCCTTAAACAGGGCCAAGTGTTTCCAGACCGTGGATGCCTTCGTCAGACTCATTGCCCTTCTTGTGAAGCACTCTGGCGATGCCACGAACCCAGTAACTAAGATCAACCTACTCAACAAGGTGGGTGTGTCATAAAATCATTAGTGTTGCTGGGTCTAGGGCAATTACCCCCTGGGCAATTACACCGGACCCTTCCCCAAGCCCTAATCCTAATCCTAATCGTGAACTTAATCCTAACCCTAACCCAAACTTCTAACCGTAAACCTAACCCTAACCCTAATCTTTACTCTAACCTCACCACTAACCAGTATTTTAACCTTGGGGTAATTGCCCCCCCGGGAGGGGGAGGGGGTTGGTAATTGCCCTGATACGAGTGTTGCTCAGTGTAGCGATGAGGTGCTCTGTGTGAGAATATGTGTGTTACTATGCCTGAGTCATCATCACTGTATCATTCTACACTGCAAGTTTATCTCCATTCACAATTGATCCATCAAGACCCAGACAAAATCTTGTGAAATTCACTACTTTACTTCAGTGAGTGAAGGTTGACTCACAAAGAAACTTCTTAGTGGCTTAAGGTTTAAATGTGTAGGTGCAATATACCAAAAAATGCACACATGGACCCCATTGCATAACACTGTGGTAACGTTATGATAAATGAAAACACTGCGGTCAATGGTAAATAATCTGATTTCTTGGCTTTGTTTGGCTACGGAATATTGTACCGAACTGATGATGTCACAGTCCTTAATCATAGCTTGGGGGGGGGGGGGGGGGGGGGGGGGGAACCAGGTGCGCACCTACTACGGCCTGATGAGGTTGTTTAGAACCAGTTTCCGTGGCGATGAATGGCTATGACATCACACATTGGTACTCTTTAGTGATGCTATCGTAATTACCGTTGATTGCAAAGTTACCATAGTCTGATGCAAGTGGGCCCTGGTCCAATATCATAAAAGGTAAAATGACAAATGATGTGGCTAATTAGTAGTGGTGGTATATAATGATCATGGAGTCCTTTGGTTGGTATAATAATAAGGATACTTTCCTTCCCTGACTCTAGGTGCTAGGCATCGTGGCAGGAGTCCTACTCCAGGACCATGAGGTGCGACAGACTGAGTTCCACCAGCTTCCCTACCACCGTATCCCCGGAGCAGATCCTTGAGGCAATCAACTTCCAGGTCATGTCGGCATTCTGGTGAGTGACCTCAAGTCAAGATTTTCCAAATTCATGAAATTCTTCCGTCGAGATGTTTTCATTGCAACTGATTGACAAATTACCCTACATCGACGTAAATAAGCACTGAATTGATGAGTGTTTTAGTAGTAACTATGATAAAAGAAGTCATGGGCGTACATACTCGAGCAGGATTTGAACCTACGACCTCCTGATCTCCGGATAGGCATCATCTCCACTAAACCACCGAGCTTCCACCCGACAGCAAGTGTTCTAATCCTTTTAATCATAATAGTCAAGATTTTGTTGCTGTCACTTATCATTCTTGTTGTCTTTCCAAAGCTGTTTGAGCATAAATGCCCTAGATAAATGCATTTATATGGTGATAAGTTGCTCATAGGCACATATAAATTCTGCTGAAAGAATATGAATATCAACCATACATTCTTGATTAGTGAATGAAAGTTAAATTCAAGACAAGCTGAAATCACTAATGTGGATAAAATAATTTTGAGATCATTGTTAGAACATAAAAATTATGTGTAATATGATTGTCAAACTTTTGGTCTCCCTTTATCATATCTGAGTTGTACTTGCTATCATGCCATGTGTAGACCTCCCCACCATTCTGAATTTGAAGGAAAGAATCTGAATTTTGACTATTCCCAGCTCTTGTTTCAATAGGAGTTTCTTATTTTTCTTGAGAATTTTACTACACACTCCTAAGGGCACTGCTCTTTCTTTCCTACTTATGAGCCAAACCATCCCTATTTTTCAATTAAAAAGTTGGGAGGTCTGCATGTGATGTCATTAGTTTATGTGATCGTGAAAGAAAACCAGCTTTTAAAGAGATTTAAATGATTTCCCAAGAGAACATTCAGAGTTTGATGTAATGCTGTCATTGTCATATTTTGTGTCCTCTAGTAATGTCCTCCATGTGTTGAGGCCATCTAAGGCACCAGGGTTCGTCTATGCCTGGCTGGAGCTCATTTCTCATCGCATCTTCATTCCCAGGATGCTCAGCATGCTGCCTCAGCAGAAGGTGAGAAAGGATCCCAGTCTCTTAATCTTGAACATTACTCTTAACACCTTCACAATGTTTAACCAAATCAGAAATGTAATCATACAGTATGTCCCCCAAAAATATTACAATCAGATTTTTGCATTGATAACACCCAATATGATTAAACTGTCTAAGTGCTACTTAAGGTCTTAAAATATAACATCTTAGCTCTATTTTGCAGAAAATCCCATTCAATTTGGTTAAGCGGCCACAGAGAAATTAGGATTGTTGTAAAGCATGTCATGAGTCTGATTCTTCCAAGTTTAGCACCTCGATGCTCTTGCGCGTGAATGCTATAGACGAAACTTGGAGGGAAGAGATTCCTGACATCCTCTACAAAATTCCTAATTTCTCTTTGACCACTGAAGCAAATCGAATGGGGTTTTCTGTAAGATGTGGGCAATGAGTTATAGTTTCATACCCTGAATTTGTATTTAGATTGATTCACTATTTTTAAAGATATCATTGCCGAGCTCCCGTTGTAATTTTTTTGGGGACATACAGTATAGACCGACTTATCTGTATAAAGACACACCAGAGGTGGCAAAAAAAAAAGAAAAGAAAAGAAAAGATGATGTTTTTAATGGACAGTTTGAAAACTTTGTAACAGGAGAGTCAGCTAGGATGAATGCTAGACTGAACTGGGATAAACCTGCAAAGCTTGGCAGGTTGTGTGACCTCCCAGGGGTTGCATCCAGCTATGAACCAGAAAAGTAAACGACTCACCACTGCAACTTGTTGGCTGAGGGCAGAGTGTTTTTGCCTCTTATTAGAGGAGATAGCATTGCTCAGCTGAGCTTGTACTGAACCAAAATCACACACACTATCATTATGGCAACCTTGTCTCCCTGTACAATAGATAAATCATGCTTTGACTTTTTGCAATGTATTGTTGAATACAGTATTATTGCTTTGTTGTTATTATGTTGCTATATTGCTGCTACAGTGTTGCTACATTTTACTGTGTATGTTGCTCCTTTATTGTTGTTATATTGCTGCTTTATTGTTGCTATGTTGATGCTTTATTATTGTATTGAGGTGCAGTGAAATAAGAAGGTGTCTTCCATGCTGCTCATTGTTTGTCTTACCACAGGGATGGCCCATGTATGCAGGTCTTCTGACTGGTCTCTTCAGTTCCTGACGCCATTCATGCGGAATGCAGAACTGCCTAAACACCTAGCACTCCTATACAAGGTAAAGATTCTAAAGTTTGTAAATCAGCCAGAGCAGCAAACATTATGTCAATCTGAAACTGAGATGCGCGTGAAGCTGTAACATCTAGAAAGTCTTATGTAGAATGGTAAACATGAACCATGAGAAGCTATTGTGGTTCAGTTGATAAGACCACAGACTATCAACCATGAGGTCCCTGGTTCTAGCCCCCTGGCGGCAGTGGTTGCACCCCCTGGGCGAGGCACTCTATCCTCATTGTCTAGTCATGCAGAAGGGACTTCAGCCATTAGTCATCTGATTGCTTGCTTGTGACACAAATTCTAGATTAAATCTTTTGTGCTAGATCATGCGTCATTGATCAAAGATAACCTGTCTACTGGGTATAGATGCAAGGATGTGTGTCATCAGTTGAGAGAAAAGGAAGATGCTATGTTGTCACATTTTACCTTGGTATTAAGGACTTCCCAGCTTCCTGCAATTAGTTAATTGTTACCATGCTTTTACAAGGAAAACCTGCAGTTTTTACAAGATGAGACAAATGTGGTTCAGTGGTATTTCACCCGAGAATGGAACAGTGGAAAGATTTTTGTTGCCATTGAATGAAATGAGCGATTGTGTGTGACAAATAATTCTCCAGTAATCGTTGCCAGCTAGAAATGTTCATATCCATATCTTTATTATGGGGAAATCAATGTACAGTGATTCTGTGTTGGTACATTGTGTTGGGTCAGATGATGTAATAGGGGTTCTAGGACAATTACCCCCTTTACAATTACCCCAGACCCTTACCTTACCCCAACCCAAACCGTAATCCTAATCCTGAAGCTAATCCTGACCCTAACCCTAGCCCTTACCTTAATCTTTGCTCTAACCTTATCACTAACTGGTACCTTTAGCCGAAGGTAATAGTCCTTGGAGGTTAATTGTTGTGATACAGTTAATAGGCTTAGGTGCTGTTTGTTACCCTTTAAAGGTATCATTTACCATTTGTAGATGAAACAAAAACCTAGCATTACTGCCTTAAAATAGTTCTAAAATGTGACTTAGGGATAGAAACTGTAGAAATTTGAATCAGTAAAATCGATGTTGAGTATTGTTAACTTTACAAAATGTGAACAATTGTTATAATAAAAATGTTTCCAGACTTAACCGTCTGCAGTAACGGTTTATTGAGAAAAGTACTGATATCTACTGATATTTTAGGCTTTATTGCAAAAAATATATATTATAGGATGTTTTGTGGTACAACAGACCTACACATATGCATGAAATGTGATATCTTGAACATTTTTTGAATCACTGCTCCCAAAGGTAAACAGGACCTTTAATTGTGTGTTACCCTGTAATTTTTATGTTTGTTACCCTTCTGTTGTTTGCAGGGTACGCTGAGGGTGCTACTGGTCCTTCTCCACGACCACCCAGAGTTTCTCTGTGACTACCACTATGGCTTCTGTGATGTCATCCCTCCAAACTGCATCCAAATGCGCAACCTCATTCTCAGCGCGTTCCCTCGCAACATGCGCCTCCCAGACCCTTTCACCCCAAACCTCAAGGTAAGTCTCATGTCATTGTCCACTCTCTTTAAGTTCATGGTGGCTGTATCAAAGTGTAAGCTGGCAGCATTTGCAGTTTAAATGCCGACATTTGCCATGCATTCTTGACTGGATTTAAAAAAATGATATAGCATAATGTTGGGCAGAATGGTAAAAACAAGATTATAAAACCAATGCCTAACACACATCATTTTACATAAGAGTATAGTGAATTTGGAGATGTACAACTGTATGTCACAATCATATCATCTCAGCAGACAGCTAACGTGCAGATACAAGATAATGCATTATCATGTTCACTGTTTTGTAGACAGCTTCTATAAGTACAGAATGTTTTATCTCAAATCGAACCTTTTTCGTGACCCTGTATAACAAAGTCTGACAAAAAGTCAACAGATATATATATATGTTTTTTTTCAATACTCATGTGCAGGCTTTAAAGTATGAGTTTCTCAGCATAAAATGGTATATAATTCATCAAGACTACATGTTCCTATCCTACCAAAATAAATTGTGGGAAATAAGTAAGTAGTAAAGTAAGTAACGTGTCGATGTAGAAAAATCGTAAGAAAATAATGCTACTGTAGAGAGGGGGGTTTTAAAGTGAAGGGTCTACGTAGCCAGGTGAATTTAGTCAACTGTCATATTGTGTGGTGTGACTTTAGGGGGGTTTGAGGATGCAGGGTCACACATCATGCTGAAGCATGAAGTAACTGTTACCATATGATTTTGTTTCAGGTTGACATGCTGGCAGACATCGCTCATCACCCCAGGATCCTCACCAACTATGTCACTGTCATCCAGCCTGCTTCTTTCAAAAAGGTCAGTCACTGAGCTCCACTTGTTTTTTTGTTTGTTTGGTCTTTGTTTCTTTGACCCACACTACTTCAGAGACTTTAGTGCCACACTGTCTTGCATCCCTTTGTCTGCATACAATGCTTTTCTTGTTGTTCTTATAGTACAGGAAATGTCTCGGTCATTTGATATGTAGGTGGAAAGAAGCTAAAATATCTCTTGGGAAATGGTGTATGAGGTTTGTGTTAAAGATTACGTAGCTGTTCATGCGAGATCATGATTTCGCTGTGCTTGTCTTGTAACTGCTATGTTTTGGACAAGTGATACATGAGTTCTGAAAGACTTGTTATGATCTAATACATCAATAGTGGTTCATTCACAACAAAGTAAGATATGAAGCCCTTATGCAGAGGAAACAAAGCAAACCCTGTGTTTGATAGATATATTGACAGAAACCAGATTTCCTTTGGTAAAGCCATGCTAGAAAATGCTGAATACTAAAATCAAGCATGGTAAGCAATGCTAACTGGGAGTTTATCTCTGTTCTTATCCTCCACAGGACCTTGACTCGTACATCAAGACCCGCAGCCCCGTCACCTTCCTGTCGGAGTTGCGCAGTCACCTCCAGGTCTCCCAGGAGCCGGGCCAGCGCTACAACGTGTCGCTGATGAACGCCCTGGTCCTCTACGTGGGCATGCAGGCAATTAATTACATCCAGAGCAAAGGAAGCACGCCCTCTATGAGAACCATCACCCATTCCTCACACATGGACATCTTCCAGAACCTTGTGGTGGACCTGGATACAGAGGGTGAGCTTCTGATTCCCTGCTTCTGCTCCGAGTCATTTGCCGTATTCATAAGAGAAAACATACATGTTGCATTACTGATTTAAATCCATGTTATAAACATATCATGATCACATACATATATTTTTTGATACTTTGGCGAATCATATGATGCAAGGACATAGATATTCAGTGAAACAGTGGTCAGAATATCCCACGCCCTGGCTGAACTTAAGATAAATATTTTCTCCTATCATAATGTTTGGAAATATAACATGGCTTTACAATATGTTTTATACATGTGGTTCATAAAACATCATGCAGGCTTTTGAAGCACAATGTGACTTTGTTACTCTGATCAACTTGTGGTCATTCTTGAGTTTTGTCAAGTGAGACATAGTTGTCTAGATTTAGGAAATAAAAAAAAAGTTAAAATTATTCAGACCACATGGTGTTGTGCTTGCGTTTAACGAGTGAGTTGGTCGTACATCAGCTGTTCATATTTGTACCATGCCACTAGCTACTGTCTTGTAAAAGTATTTCTAAAAATCACTTGGATGAGTTTCTTACAGACTAGTGAAGACTGTACCTCTCCTTAGAGCTGTGTTCTCCATCTGCCTATAGATGTATACACAGACACAAGATCCTAAACCATTCACCCCTCATTCGTCCCTTCCCCACCTCACCCCAGGTCGCTACCTGTTCCTGAACGCCATCGCTAACCAGCTGCGGTATCCCAACAGCCACACTCACTACTTCAGCTGCACCTTGCTCTACCTGTTTGCTGAAGCCAACACAGAGGCTATCCAGGAACAGATCACACGGTCAGTGGTTGTGGACAGTCAGTGGACAATCAGTGGACAGTCAGTGGACAATCTCATTTCACAGAGGAGTGGCTGCTACAAATGAAATGCAGCCCTTCCTTGATTCCAATGCATGCACTGACCTTCATGATAGTGGTATTAGAAAATCTACCAAGTATTGAGGGAAATTGCCGTAATGTTTTTCTTTTCTGAACCAGTACATTAAGCCTGTCACTGCCTTGTTAAGAAGACAATATCGCTTTTAAAAAGCTGATCCCTTTTGTTTTGAGTACTTTCAGGAAATTCTTATGCTTCTGTACCAATGGGCTCTTGAGGCATTATCTTGTTATTCATTTTTTTTTTAATTTCCATTTATGTAATTAAAGAACTACTACAAGTCGATCAGTAAAATTTATTTCATGTTATTATCACTGTATTAGTATTTTCAGATTAGAGTAGCCTTGTGAGGTCAAAATGTCAGTTTTTAATGTATGATCTTCTCTTTTCAATATAAATAATTGGAATCTTATGAAACTTTTTAAGGAGACAAATTGATGATGCAAATTTCTTACCTAATTTTAGGATGCATACGTTTATCTCGGGATAAAAATTCAATTGTCAATTTCACAGTGTATAGTTCAATCATACATTTAGTAACGTATAAGACTATGCAGGGAATTAGTCAATTTGAATGATGATTCTCTGATTAGCAGTTGGTCAGTCAGTCTCATAGGTTTGAGGACAAAGTTCAGGAAGAAGCATTTTGACCCGAGAGGTATCGTGACCTGCTAGCTTAAGTAAGAGAGAATCTCAGTCAAAGATACATTGCTGTTCTTTCATTTATTCACATATTTTGCCTATGTGTGGAATAATTTATGGTGATTTCACTACCAGATTATACAGGGTTTATTGTAGTCTTGTTGTATTTTCTGTCAAAGGAAATATAACTGCCAAGCTTCATTCTAAACTGCTCTGGTCCTGTCTTGTTGAGCACTAATGACAAAGTGGTCCACACTTGTTTGACCTTGTGTTTACAGTGTGTTGTTGGAGCGCCTCATTGTGAACCGGCCGCATCCTTGGGGACTGCTGATCACCTTCATTGAGCTCATCCGCAACCACAACTTCAAGTTCTGGAGCCACGAGTTTGTGCACTGTGCTCCAGAGATCAAGAAGTAAGCAAGTCCAACAGTTTTCTCTCACCATTGAGGCAAAGATACTACATTATTTACTCTGATAAATGAAATTTATTAATTCAGTGACTGTCGATGTACAATTTTCTGCTGTGTCCTGTGTATACTTTGACTTCTGACATCCATATACCCTTAATTCTAAGTTAGTGAAAAATTGGGGCGATTAAAATTTTGCAAAATGCAGCATAATGTTCAAATACCCAGGGCTCAATCACTCTACTGAAGAGATGCAATAGTGCTTTTTGATTGAGTAAGGTAGTAAGGTATTACTATAAAGCAGGAAATATTTATGGCGTGACATACTAGTGAATTGGCCAACGGCCTTCTTTGTGGCTTGAAATTTTTGCAAATATGCTGCTGACATCCAATGCACAATAATGTAGACAGGAACTAGCTTTCACATGCATTTCAGTATTGCGAATCTTGGCTTCGCAAAATTTACAAAATTAAAATGCATGAGAAAATTTCTGGTTTTACAGTACCTGTACTTAGATGAGGAGTGGCAATCATTGCAACTTTGCTCCGTTTCACTAATGGCTAGTTTTGGTTGCTTCAGCAAGTTTTGATAATTAATTTCATTGTACATAGATTTCACCTGACATAATGATCTAATCAAAGTTCATATGTGTGTCTTTGATACTCACAGGCTGTTTGAATCGGTGGCTCGTAGCTGTATGCAGCAGAAGGGGAGTGCGCAGACCGGAATGAACCGCGATTCAGCCGAGGCCCACGAAACCTAGCCTCTACCATCGTCGATCCGTGAAAAGCGGAAACTATGAAACTGTGTGAGAAACCCAAGCTCGGAAAAAAAGACACTCTGCTATAACCATGATTCTGTGATTCTACCTGGCCTTCTGATTTTGGTGTTGTGGCTGAAGTATAGCCACAAAGGCAGTTTGTGGTGGTCCTGATTATGCAGCGTTGACTGCACATTGTCAAAATCAACCTGACAGAATACAGTAATGTTTCCTGTATGTAGAACAAAGGTTTTGACTGCAACTAGCCCTGTTGTCTTTGTGTCAAGATTTTTGTACTGTACTGACCTCTATTCTATCATCTTTCTGTACTAGAGTAATCATCATCATTCTTAATTGCATTAATACTTTTTGTTTTGCCTTGATTTGATACGCATCTGCTCAGTCAAAGAGTACATGGCAAAAAGTGGATTTTGCTTGAAAGGAGCATGTAGAGTCTCTGTGTATTCAGTTTAATGCTAGCAAGTACAAAATGCCGTGTGCTAGTAACAAGCCTCCAATGTATAGAAGGCTCTTCCATATAATCTCCTGCGTGGCTTTGAGCATGGAATAATGTGCAAATATGATTCTGTTGGCGACATGATATTCCCTGTCACGAAAGACTTTTTATGTTGTGCCTTCTAGTTTCAGTCAACACATCCCAAGTGCCAAGAGGTTGTCATTCTTGTTGTAGTTGTACATGTTGATATTCTGGTGCTCCACTAAACAAACGGCTATGACGCAGAACAAACATGAGGCTAATAGTTTGTGTGATTGCGAAATGTCACCGTTGTGTCAGTACATAATCCATGTCGTTTTCAGAGGCGACATCCTAACAAACAGTCTGCATTGCATTAAAATTCACAATATGATGACACCCCACCCTGATGAGAGTCCGATAAGAGGTGGTATTCTTTACCTCATGCTCAACTAATTCATGGTCCAGTTTCCTTTCTGTCTGGCTTGACCAAGAAGTTCGATGAAGAGGACCACAACACTTCACTCACAAACAGGGCTCCGTGGCATAAATTATAACTTTACAGTTAATGGTAACTCTGAAAATCAGTGGTAACTATCATAGCAACATTATTCCATAGCCAATCACAGCCAAGAAATCACTGGTGGTTACCATTGGTTACAGAGTTATTAGTGATTGTAATATTTTCAGAGTTTTATGAAACAGAGCACAGATTCTCAACCTGAACATACGCTCAGTTTATTAAGCCATGTCTCAGTACACCATGTCTTTGTCATGATGGACGTTTTGAATTGCCACCATGCACTTCCATTGTATTTTGGCTCATTCTGAACTTGTAGCTGATGAGAATGACTTCCACCTCAATTTATTCATGAATTCCATATGTCTGCATGTATCTTGAGAATTTGAGGTACCTCATGTTTACAACAGACATTAGGGATACACTAATATTATTTCCTATTTGAGTGTGTGAATCATTGTTGTTGCTACAAGTCCAATAATATCCTGTATTTGGAACAATACCCAACAGTATACTAAGTCTGCAGATTTACATCAGTAATTTCATACTTAATTCATTTACATCATCTCTTATCAAGTAAATTTTCAAGTAATATGTGCATGTTACCATGAGATATGACCAAATTTCACTCCGTTCAAATTGTCACAAGTTTACCCTTTGATATAGTGAATGTGATGTGGGTATCTGTCATATTGTATTCAGAAATGTATTTTGGGTAACTGGTGCAGTGGAGATTCTTAACTAAAAGCAACAGGAAACCACTTTCTTATGTAGAATGTCCTCATTTGTTGGAAAAGTGCACAAGCAGCCATATGGGATGGTTAAGTTATCTCACAAATCGTTTTCTGTAATTGGACAAGACGGGTTGCAGACACGTCTGCCGTTGTCATGTGACAATGTCACATGGTTGGTTCCAGCTGTGCTGATCAACTCTTGTGTCATAGTCTCGACTCCAGGCAGCGTAGTATGCAACTCTTCTTAGGCCACGCCCCACTCCAGATGTGTCCTGCTCTTGTGTCTTTTTTCTACAGTGTTCAGTAACGTCCCCTTCAGATATTCAAGAGATCAAGTCAATTACGCAGTTGACTTACAACCTGCACTTAGATCATAATATAATGCTGATATTATTGAACACTGGGTCTGTTGATTTACTTAAATGTGCAATTTTTTGCTCCCTTGAGAGGCTCGGAGAAAAAACATATCGGTTTAATCTGCCTCGTGGATTGCAGTAACCATGTCCTTTCCACACAAAGTTTTTTTCGTTGTGTAGTATCTTTCATACGTCACTGTGAACTTAACAACTGGACATTACCAAGTGAGGTGTATGGACCCTTTACCTTCAAACTGAAATCACATAGCATGCCTGAATCGAAAGCCCAGATCTGGTCATCATCTTTGAGTTATTGAAGAGCTGTTTCCTACGAGTAGAGGTCCTCTTACTTTTATAGGTAAACTTTGTTTTGTTGCTGTTAATAATGAAGCATTTTGGAAGACTTTATATATATGATATTGTTTTAACATTTCTTTTAGATTGTAGGTGACGCCTTTCAGGTAACACGTGTATCGTAATCTGCCTCCCTCAGGATCGGTTTGTATGTTGACAAGAAACGGGGTTAGGAGATATACTGTGACTGTAAAAATGTATGTAATAATGGTTTTGTTGACCGATGGAGAGTAATGGATGTGAATTTTTCTTTTCTGAAAGGAATGGTTGATGCACAGTGTTACAATGAAACTGCTGGTACTGATGTCTTATTTGTCTTTTCTGCAAATATTTGAAATAAAACTTAAGGCATGTATATGAAACATGTAAAATTTGAGTTACTTGCATTTTGTTCTGTGTATGACTTTTTATTTCAGTTTCACAAAATCTTCCTACACTTTCATCTCAATGGTATATTTATTTACAGTGTAATAATCTAATATGAACACTGGCCATATATGCTGGGTGAAATTCAGTCATATACCAAACAAAGAAGCTATGACTGAATTCTCATAGTTTGCTTTCCTAAAAGAAGAAACTTAGTACAGCACACAATATCTTAAAGCATTTTGTTACAATTCATTTTTGAATAGGGGGAAAACAACAGAGGGAGATGAAAGTTCATTCTTTTTAAATGCAACCTTGCATGCCATGTGAAAGTGAAGACTGCAGCAAACTTGGCCAAGAACAATAATTAAGACTTCTTTCTCAACAGTCTTTGATAAGTTACCTAAACAAAGCATTAGACACACCCAGTAAAAAGAGAAATCATTGTCTGAATCAGGTAAATGGAATCGAGATAACTTCCAATATGTATTCACACAAGATAAAGAGTAGAACTAATAATTGCTCACCAAGGGTTATTCAGTGAATTGAGACTTTAAATTCTTGATCTTGGAGTCCCTACTTCGAGTCAACTCGGGCAAGACACGTTACCCTCCTTGCCTCGTCCTTCAGAGGGAGCTTACGGCTATTTGTCCCTTGGCAGCTTGCTCATTTAACATTCAATTGCTTCCTTGGTAGCCACGTAAAAAACTGATCCTAACTAGCAACCACAAATTTGTCACGAAGAGAATAATGTACAATGTAGTTAGCACACGAATGGAACCAATATTGTTTAAAAAAATTATTAAAAAAGTCGCCGGGTATTGAGTCGTTATGACTGGAGTTCTGAAAATTACAATAAAATCCAGATGATTAGGGCTATATATATACACCACACGTGCATTGCCACAGGGATCACACATGTTGAAGGATGAGGACTTTGAATTTTTGAAACAAATTGATGCATTTATGTCAAGACTCGGTAACGTTTAGAGTGTCGGGTCGGTGGCGTGAGTTTCAAGGGAACTACAACAGCCTGGGGGGAGGCCAGCTTGCTACCGTATTTTATACATTTGCCCCAGCCAGACTTTTGTATCAAGATTTTTCTTAATATCCAGAAAAACTTGCCCGACATACCAACTGACGAGTGCAAAAATGGATAAAGGAATAAATAAAGGAATAAATAAAATCAAGAAAATACAGTTTGTGTATAAATTCAATTAAAGAAAATGCTTTTGTATTGAATTGTATATAGTTGCAAGAGATTCATTGAATGGTTATTGTTTCATTAAGTTTTACCTCAGGAAAAAACTAAATTAATTTCAATATAAACTTAATTTAGATACTTGATTATTTTTTTGATTCTTTTTTTTTTACACCTGTATGTTCGAAAAACTGCCTCTAATTCTAATGAGAAAAGGAGGCTACATAAAACATGACTCCAACAGCCTTGTTCTGCTCAATCATGCTTCTGTAGTGAGTCACCTACATGCGGTACTTTCTTTGTCTCAAAACATGGAAGTCATGCAACCAAATATTGTACCTCAGTGGGGCACATTATGAATATGGGGATCACGTGGCCACGCACTTGAATTTTGTCCTCTGCAGCATAGTGTTGCCAAATGGCGCGGGCAACAGCTTTTTTTTTTTTCATCCAGTGTGTACAGTACAGACAACTCCCGTTTAATCACGAAGTCCGCGGGACTGCCAGTTTTCTTTCGTTATATCGAAATTTCGTTGCGGCCGAACAGTAAACTATGTAAAGATATATACAGATGATAATTTTGGGACCTGAATTTTTACTTCGTTGTATCGAAAATTTCTTTATGACCGTGTTCGTTACAACGAGAGTGCGCTGTTTGAAACTCCTGCGTTGCATAAAAGTTACAATTATGGTAACTTTGCCATCCAGTGGTAACTAACATGGTAACAACACCCAACAGCCAATCAAAATGAAGAAGTCCATGGAAGTTACCATTGGATGGCAAAGTAAGCATAGTTGTAACTTTTATGCATCGGGCCGCTGGATCCAAAACTGAAACATTAGAAGATGCCGATATAATTGCTTTTAATTTTTTTTTTCCGGGGGGGGGGGGGGGGGGGGGAGGGGATTGAATAAACAAAATTGAATTATTTTGATTTTATTTCAAAGCGTACTTGAGCAGGAATATATTTTCCATTTGAGTCACTTTTAGATCTCTTGGTCACTAGTTTTGATTGCTGTGACTCGAAGCATAAAAAGTTAAGCATCAGTGTTGCGTCATGAATTCAGACGGTGAAAGACTTGTTTATTCCATCAGCTCGACCTCACAAACATAATTATTGTTTGTTCATTCATTCAACGGTCCCTATGAATTACCCTGCAATACCCCTCCACGAGGTTACGCGAGCACATTTTGAAACGAATTGTGGTCCTAAATTTAATAGGTATAATCATCTATTATAGGTCTGGGCTATTACTGCTATCAGATTCTGTTTGCGCATCTATCTACCACCCCTTCCCTTCGAACTTTTTCTCTCGTTGCGATGGGGAATTCCAAATTCTGGAGATTAAATTTTTCCCAGATTTGAAAAGATTCCTGCTTAGTATTGCCATGTAAACCACATTCACAGATAATTTCTGACTGTGTCCCCATCTTTTCACCTTTGTGCACCACCGCTCGATGTGTATAGAAAACCTCCTTGAATGCAGAAAAAGAAAACATTTCAGTGAAGACTGATGATACACCATGTGTGGAATAAGTTGTCAATCAAAAGTTATGATTTTTTTTAATAGTTTGGAGTCAATCCATATGCCGTCTTTGCTTGCTAGGAAGGTCACAATGCGTGCTGTAAGGATAGTTAAAACGACATAAAGTAATTGTAAAGAGAATACCCCCATTATTTTTAATGAAAATATCTATCCCTCGACTTATTCCTGACATAAGGTAGGGTATAGTTGCTCATGCCTTTAGATGTTGAAAAACTTGTTTATCCTCAAGCTCGATCTCGCAAACAAATTCTCTGTTCATTCACCCTTGACAAGGACCCCTTCGAACTGCCACCGCCTCCCGTCCTTTGTCTGTTATAATGTGGGAGCAAACAAAACGAATATTGTCGTCTTAAATTTAGGTCTGATTACATCTGATATACGAGCTGTTCTGGACGCGGTTCTGGGCTGTCACTGCTATCAGAATCTGTTTGCGTGTTTGTCTGCCTGCCTCTTGCTTGCTGCTAAGTTCTGGGATGTCATTTTCCTTGATTTAAAAAGCTCTCTGCTTATTAGTGACATGACAGCCAAATTTACAGATGCCGTCTACCCTTCCCCCATCTTTCCACCTATAATATAATGTGCATCGCCAGTTGTGAAGAAAGACCATACTTGTATTACATTTATTACAAATCCATGGCACTGTTACTGCTTACACATCATTAACTGTATGAACTAATATCAAAGGAGGTATAATATCAGTATTCACCTAAAAGTGCAATGTTGTACACCTCGTTTAGACGAAACCATTTTGTTTCCATGATGCTCGATCGTTTATTTGAGCAAAATCATTGGCAGCTCGGTGAATATACGTTTTCCCATTCATTTTTAAAGTTCTTTTCATTCAATTTCACAAATTTTAGCTTCAATTCGTCGCGGGATCTTATTTTCAAATTCGTCTTTCGTCATTCATTTTCAAATAAAGTCCATTCAATTTAGTCATTTGGCATACATTTTCTTCATTTACTGTTCAAATTCGTCAGTCTCACTCGCAGCACTCAAAACAGCAGGATCGATTTCGTCTTTTGTCAATCATTTTCGTTAAATTTTCATTCATATTCGTCTCATATCTCTATCCGGTGTGATTTCCCAGTCATTCATGCATTTTTTTTTCCTGTCACCTTTCACATTTTTTTAAATTTAGGCGTTAACATACACACAAGTGTCCCCCCACCCCTCCACACACACACACACAGAACCACAGATACAGACACACACACAAGCAATCCGAGGACACACTGATACAAACAGACGTACCGTCTCGCATGCGAAAACACTGACAAACGATTTCTGGGCAAACATGATTAAAGACAAAATTTTAAGTGCATATGTAGAATTGTGGCCTGTTTAATGTCAAAGAATGGATAACATAATTATGTTTGCTGCTTTCCAGGGTACAAAATTTAAAGTTTGCTTCATGCGTTATGATGCGAAAACCTGAAAATTACGAGTTAATGTTCAAAAGGTGACACTGACATACTGTCCTGGGTTATGACTTTTGACTGTCGATGTTTGACGAAAAACGAATTACAATGACAATTGACGAAATTGAAGTTAGGATTTGCGTTCCACGTGCTTCTCGGGACGAAATTGAATAACAAACCTTTGAAATTGAATAACAAAAGTGCGAAAATGGATTGGAAAACGTATATCTATTCCATTCACTGTTAACTTGTTCCCGAATCGAGCAAGCCACGACTTTCGGCAAGTTCAGGAAATGTCGCAGAGACAAGAACTGACAAGAAATGCCCTGGGAAATTGAACATACTGTACTGGTAAACAATTTCTTCTGTAAAGGGGAAATCTAGTCCAAATATAATAGTCTAATCATGGACCTACGTAAGTCCATGGTCTAATAAAAAACAGAGTAAAATCTTACGAGTTAAAAGACAAAACTTTGACTGAAATGGGATGAAAAATAAGGAAGTTATGACTTATTTTTATTTTTTTAATTTACCTCAAGAAAAATTACTGATATAAATAGATTAAAGTCTGCTTTGAAAACGCATTTGTTTACAGTGTAAGCAAACATGAAGCTCGGTACCATCACTGTAAGAGGAATTGTATGTTTTTGTATAATATTTTCATTTTTTTATTTCTTGAGCGCATAGGGACATTATCACTTTGTGTTCTATGCGCTATATAAGCACTGTCAATTATTGTTATTATTATTTTTGAAGCTTTGTTGTTGTTATTTTATAGAAAGAAAGAAGAGAGAGAAAATGGGGCCCTATACAAATAATTTGCCCCAAAGCTTTGTTAATTTCTGCAAAAGTTCTTGTACAATGGACATGAATATGCAAATGAGTAAGCTAACCATGTCAACCCTCACAATTTTCCATTGATCGCGTACAAAAAAAAAAGAATACGAAAATTCAATATTTTTGTCATTGAAGTCTGAAACATGACGTTATTCCTGGTTGAACAACTTCAGAATAATGATCAGTTCGATATACCGGGATTGGAGCCTCGGGCATTATTGCGTTTGAAAGAAAAAACAGAAATTTCAAAATCTTATCATGCACAAACTATATGGCAAGTTGTGTTAGGAATGACATGCTCACTTTGCCATTTGCATATTCATATTGACTGTTCAAGAACTGTTTCCTGAAAAATTAGCAAAAATTTGAAACGTCATAACTTCCTTATTTTTTAACCCGATTTCTATCAAAATTGTTGTACTGTTGAACTCGTAATATTTTACTCTTTGTTATCAGTCAAACTTATATATGGACTGGATTTCCCCTTTAAGACCTTCAATTATTTCATAAGCTCACCTGTTTTCCAGCCTATATCCTTTGTCGGTATTGTAGCCACCGTGTACGGCGTCACGGCCTCGAATCAACTCACAAACAGCCAGCTATACCCACAAATCGCAACGGCCGATGTGGGCCTATTTATACTGTAAGAAAGTCACATGGCACGTAGACATTTTTTGTTGTTGTTGGTGGTGGTAGACAAAGAAACATGCATACAGGACATGATGATAACGGTTTTACTTCCTTTTTGATTGGTTAAACTGCCAGTCACTGGATATGAGAGTTACGGGAAGTGGGTGGAGGATGAGTTATCCTGTTTTTTTTTTTTCCTCTAGTCATTTTAACATCGAAATGAATCGAGATTTAATGATCACTGAATTGAGCATGTATTTTAGAAGTCTCAAGCCGCATAAAATTACAACAGTATGACATACCATATTGTGTTAGGATTGAATATCAATGTTCGTTGTTTCTTCACAGTGACAGAAGTGTTATACCTCGGATTGTTGTATCAAAATAACCACGCAAACAGTTACAATATAAGGCAAGATGAATACGAGATCTTTCACTAAAAAGAAGAGAATGACAAATTAATAAACACATTTTGACATTGTGGTTGTGACTTTGATATGACGGGAATAGGTTCTACTTTTTTTATACATTTCTCTTTATTTGTATCCACTCAAAAGCTGCAGTTCAGTTTCACATTGCAAACGATGATTTTAGCCCCTTACGTAAATCAAAATAATGAAAGCAGCTAAATTGGGGAAATATATACTTTGGGGGAATTAACAGTGTGTCAAATTCATTCCTTAATTACTATTCGTTGCTATAATTTGTTATCCAAAACTATAAGCTCATATATCAATGTTCAAGTCCATCAAACAATAATATAACAGCTCCAAACGACTTTTACGTGGACCTTTGTTAGAGAGACAATAATAAGGATCCATTTAAAGGGACTGTATACAGTGCTGGTTGAGGTGAGGATTCAGCTTGTAACGTTTTGTGAGATATTTAGAAACCACTCTATGAAATGTTCAAGAGTATACCCGGAGAGCATACAATTCTAAGGGTAATCAAAAGTTTATTTGATGAAAATTGGTTTTGAAATAAATGAGATATCTAAAAGCAAGGTAAAACAAAGACTGCAGATCCTAATAAAAGGCGTACGTGCCTTGTCAATTTTATTACGATTGCTTTTTTTAATATCTCAGTCATTTCAAGGCCAATTTTCGTCAAATAAACGTTGAATCCTTCTTGAAATTACATGCTCTTTCATATTATAAGAGGTTTCTCATTATCTCACCAAAATGTTATGTACCTGAGTCCTCACCTCAACCAGTACCGCGTACACAGTCCTTTAGTGCAGCGTATACACTCAGTGTATGAACGCCATGGATTATCATTATCACACGTGCAGGGGCTGCGTGTGTATATGGGCAGGACAAGTGAGGCACCCCCCCCCCCTGTATTTCACAAAACCACTCTATATTCAGAATTTTTTTCTGAATATGCTACTTTTATTCATGGGACAATGTACCTTCGATGTAGAAATGAAATCTGTGCCACAAATGTGATATGTTATATAGTTTATACGTTTGCATCCTAAAATCCTAGTAAGTATTGTTCATAATCAACATCATTATATCAATGAGTAAAATGTACAATAGTATATAGAAGAATTTAAAATGAATATGTCTTATTGGTATAACAAATTGGTGCTGTTGTTGTTTTGTTCCAGTGTTCCACGTTTTACAAGCGTGGCTTTTTTAGTGGAACACTGTTTTCCATCATTGTGATTATTTACTATTTTTGTTGCCATGACAAAGTGCATTGTTTCTTTTTTACGACATCATTCGTGTATAATTTATATTGTATTGAAAAAAAAAATCCTTTATCGGACGAGTGTAAGAGAAATGAAACAAAAAATTGTATCACTTTGGATTATGTCAACTTTTTCTTTTCTTTTCTTTGTGATGATGGAAATAAATAAACTATTGAAAAAAAAATCTCATTCTGTTTTAAGATAGCCTGTGCTGGGGTTGGGGATTTTATCCTTCCTAGAAAGAAATGTAATACTTCTATATTAAATTTTTAACGTAGAATTTCACAAATTTTAGGCCTTTATTGGGTCATTGGGATTGCATTTAGGCCTATATACCGTCTAAAGTGAATATTGCGTGTTGTCTTTATTCCTTCCAAACGTAGGCAAGGATCAAAGTATATTTACTCTCCTATATATAAAAGCTCTTTTAGTTTCTGTTGAACTTTGTGGTCAATTAGTGTTAGGGTTATAGGGCTTAGCTACTTTATAACAATGTCTCAGTTTCTGATTATTTCAAGGTTTATGAGGTGTAAGCAGGGGCGGATCCAGGGAGGACCGCAACTGGCGCACGCCCCCCACCCCTTTATTTGTTGTTGAAACAAAAGAAATAAAAAGAAAAAATGGGGGAGGGGTGCGTGCGCCCCCTCTTTACGGAATTCCTGGATCCGCCCCTGTGTAAGTCCATGTCTTGACGTACAGTTGGGTAGGCCTACACTCTTATCATGCGTTCCCCATATTCAAGCGTTACTTTATAATATTGATCGGTAGCTCAAGTCATTATCGATTCTGCATTCACGTAATTTCAGAAGACTAGTTAACAAGTAATATTATTTCAACTGTTTATGGTATCTTGCCAATAGCTAGCTCATCTAACTGATTTGTAACTCATAGACCTACTATATACATGTATACTGTACAACCTCAGTTCTTACAGCGCATACGTGTGCGTGGGTGTTTAGGAGAGATAATGGTGGTTATAAAGTGCGGGAAACAGTTCAAAGTAGAGGGGGCGGCGTACCCACAATACGCTCAGATAATTGAACCTCTTAAATTCTCCCTCTTATGAATTCAGCTGAACTGCAATCAACATAACTGTCTGCAAGCGAGCAAAGAGGTTGCAATGTTGAAGACTAGGATATATTAAAGCAATTTAGGCCTAAAACACGATAATCATGTTCGTAGTATTGACATACAGATGGCACGATAATATTAGCATACCTGTGTACATTTGCGTTCTGCCTAGCTTTTGTCAAAGTCCCTCTCGCTCCAATGTTGAAAAAACAGGGAGCGGACTGGTTTTTGGCTTGGCATGGTTGCGAATGTCGTGACATCAGCGTAGAGTAATACGGCCTTGGATTGAGGCTACATTTACACGCGATTGTGCAATGGACTACCACATGATTGCCTGTGTCATGTGACTAAGTGCTCCATACACACAGTACAAACGTACTTAGTACTGTGTTGGGAGTACTTGTATTACAATGTAGTAACCAGCAGTGCGGCAGGGATATAAACAAGGTGTTCCAACTGTGAAACAGTAGACACTTAATACAGCTACTTGATCGTACTTGACTCTGTGAGCTGTTACCAGAATTTCAGGCAAGATGAGAACGGGTTTGTACACTCTGGCGATAATCCTTGCCACTACGGCGGTGATAAATGCCTGCAAGTTCCCTCCGTCCGTGTGGTGCAGTTCTCCAGACATTGCAAAGTCATGTGGGGTAAGGATAGTGATTTGAAAATGAAAATGCCCTGATTGTATTCACTTCGTGGTAGGCTAGAAAAGTACGGTATGGTTTGTACAGTTTGCTTTATAATGTAGACCGATAAATCTGCCTCTTGTTCGGTGACCTAGCTCTTGTTAAGTATAGGACGGTCGCAGTCGGTACATGTACTACGGTCGGCCCCTTCTTCTTCTTCTCTATACACCCGTAAGTACAGGCCACCGTCGGGTGTATTTTCGTACTGTTGTGCTGTGCAGGCATATGTACAGTGTCTGGATTAAGAAAAATCTACATGGAACGTACTATGTGCGGCTAAAAAACAGGCATCCGTGTCTTAACGGAGTTGGGTCTTGAGTACCTCTCTCTTAAAGCTTGACAGAGAGGTACAGGAGACGGTGGCCTGGGGTAATGAGTTCCAAAGCCTGGTTGCATCTGGGAAGAAGCTTCTTTGTAGGACTTGTGTTCTTGCGAATGGTACTTGGAGTTTCTGGTCGTGTCCCCTGTTTGAAAGAGGTAGCGAAGGGGTCAGAACTGTTGCGGGGACGGATATCATGGAGTTCTTAATGCAGTAAATCATTGCAACCTTTGCCTGTGCTCTTCTTTCTTGCAGGGATGGCCATTGAAGGCCCCTGTCGCATGTCGCGAGGTGAGGGGCCGGGCTGCGTCCGACTCTATTGCCAACCGTACATACAAAGGGCAGATTTATCAGACTAACGTTAGACTTAAACCATAGAGGCAGATTTACCGGACTCCTCGTCGCTGCTCCGACCATGTGCACCCTCGTGTAGTACGATAAGCCGTTGAGCGCAGCGAGGTTACGTCTCACTTCCCTCACCATCCATTGTAAAACTTGCAGTGAGATCTTTAGATTAATTTGGGCACTTGACTGTTGACAAGCTAGTACAAGCATAGCATAAAGCCATAACATCATCAGGTACCTAAAACATGTCGTTGGTGCGGGGTGTATTTTAAACTTGAACTTTAGAAGAAGTACAAGAATGCTGAGAGATTTTATTGGCGTGTAATATAGGCCCACTTCTTCTTCTTCTTCTTCTCTTTTTCTTCCTTTATGGTACAGTCCACCACTGGCATAATATTGTACTTGTAGGCCTTACCCTAGCAGTCTAGGATCTATACCTCATGCTCGTCAAGTGCTGGGTTCAGGCCCCCTTCCTGCTGCAGTGTGCAGGGAAAAATCACTGCAATTTTCTATGTGCAGCTAGAAATTCAGGCAGGCACTCATCAGAGCTTTGTAATGCACCTTCTTCTTATATAGATCTCCAAGGAGGTGATGGATGGTGGTAGGAAGTTCCTCATACACATGTACAAGAATTTTAATAATAGATTCTGAATAATGTTGTGGTTTTATTATTATTTTTTTTTTTGTAAAAGGCACATCCCTTCATGGAATTCTTGGATCCGCCCCTGTACTGTATATGGCACCATGCATGTATACGCTGGCTATCTGTATTAACATAAATCTGTTCAAAGCATTTGTTTGAACTGCCTGTAAACTGCATTTTTGTCATTTAGCCTTTTCTTTGCCTTGTTTATTTTGAAGAAGTTGCAATGAGTAGTCTACACAGCTAGTTGATTGTTTCATTTTCAGTTGTTGACAGAGGTGATTATTGTGACCACAGATATATTAAGTATATTCTATAGAGGGGTGGGTCACCTTTCCACACCCTTTTCATCACTTTTGCCTGGTTGATGGGGTTATTGCCATGACGATTGTAAGAAACGTAAAGGCAGTGATTGTGTGTGGTGTTTGTTGACACACTTGGTTATTGACGGCTTCATTTCACATCATTTCTCGCAGGTGGAAAAGCAGTGCTCCTTTTGGCAGTCTAAGAAGGGGGTAACAGACGCACCCCCTGTTCAACTGGAGCTCTACTATGAATCCTTGTGTCCCGACTGCCGTCAATACATTCAGAACCAGCTGTGGCCAACTTGGCAGAAGATCGGTGATTCCGGCATTCTGAACCTCACTCTGGTTCCTTATGGCAACGCTCAGGTATTTGTCGTCTTTTTTCATCTTCATTTAATTTCGGTTAATCAAAAGAAAAGAAATAGCAATTATGTTATCTCAAGCTCGTAACGCATTGCAACTCCTTTTCACTCCCTGACTTATGATGCGAAACGGTTTGGAAGAATGTCTTACTATCAGAATTTTTTTAGATTGTGAGAAACTCTTCATTCTTCATTTGCTAAAAAGGATAACCAACGTAGATATCAGATTGTGGGAGAAGCGATCAAGTCCCACGATTTATATACATGCAGGACCCGCATGCACTTTAACAAAGGTCAGTCAATCCGAGCGCATTAAAATCGGTGAAACTTCTACTTTCTATGTACAGTGCGCTCCCGTTTTAACGAACAGGATTATAACGAAATTCCGGTTACATCGAAGTAAAAATTCGGGCCGCAAAATTATCTGCTCTTTGTTCTTTATTGTTTATTTGTTCGGTTATAACGAAACTTGGATGTAACGAAAGAAAATTCTCGGTCCCGAGGACTTCGTTATAACGGAAGTCCACTGTATATTGTTTATCTATGTCTTCTTTCACAATGTACACCATTAAAAGCAAAGACTAGAAAGAAGTTGTCTTCAGGTTTACTTATCCCACCTAAGCTTTGAGAATTATAGCTCGTAATACAAAATGTGATGCTCGGTAAACTATGCAGAGAATTCTTAATTGAAACTGTATAGCTCATTTCCTTTTAGCTCAATCACTGATTACGATCTGTGATGGTCTGTGAAGCAATTCGTGGAAGTGTAAAAGGGGCTTTAGGAAAACAGATATATTAATTCCGTTAGCATTATACGGCAAGCAGAATATCATGGCTGCGTATTATCAATAAACACTTGTGTGACCGCAAATTTGTCTTAGTTTCCTTGTAATATTGATCGTATTACCAAATATGGCAAATTGGTGTTAAATCATAAACTTTGTACTAAAGTATGGAATAAATTAAAACAGGAAGCAAAATAGATAAGTATGGACGAAATAAAAGATGGCTTGAATACAAAAGTAGGCTTACACGAGTAAAAAACGTCTTTATTGTGTACCCACTGCACACAGACCCCAGAAAGCGGATAGCGTTTGCATCCCATACCAACAACAAGAAACTTACAGGTTATGGACAGAACGAACACTAGTACCGCATTCCACTTAATTACCGTTCTTTGTTGTCAAGTCTCTTTTCCGATGTTAATCGTAGAAGGTTTCTCTCTCTCACCCTCTCTTTCTCTCTCTATGTCAGGAGCAACAATATGGCGGCCAATGGTACTTTACTTGTCAGCACGGTGCCGCCGAATGTCTGGGAAATCTGATTGAAACGTGCGCACTGAACTTTTACGCAATGCCAAAGGCGTTCCCGTTCATCTATTGCTTGGAATACTACGGTCCGACGCTGACCAACGCCGAATATGTAAGTCACACATGGTCCAAGTTCGCCCATGTTTTCAGCAGTCAGGGTGTTAAAAAAGCCATGCAGAATTCAAATTGATATTAATGATGATAGAATTGAATAAACAGAGTGAGAGAGGATTTTGTTAAACTCGGACATGGCATTAGGGGTCACGATGTTCGTTTGTCCGATGGTATATGAATCTGAAAGTGAAAAGAAGGTGGCTACCTGCAAAATTACAAATTTTATTTCGTTTCCGGATCAAGGAAACTTTGAGATAACGAACTGTAATTGAAGAAACACAAGAAGATACAAATGAGAAATGAATATGGAACCTCAACCATTCTCTTTGTTGGATGTTGATGTAGTTTATATGTTGTGAATTTGCACAATAAACGTGGGAATAACCTTGCGAGGTGAGAGGGTAGAGCTGTGAGACTCCGGGGACATTTCAGGCGTGCGCAACTTGATCGATGCCCGGCGCCCTGTTGACCAAATCGCGAGACTCTTTTTTACATGTGTAACAGGGAGGTGTTATAGTAGGTTTGGCAAGTCTTCGTGATCCATGAAAAAATAGTTTGCGTTCTCTAAAACATTACAATGGGATGTCGAGCATTCCTCTTCGTTGACTTTATCTCAAAGATGAAATATGGAGCCGAGGAATAAGTTGTTTAGGCCTACATGTGATTAAATTACAAACTGTATTGTAACGTAAAAATGTGAATAAAATACTCGAATTTTTAAAACAGCTTTTGAAAGAATCTATTCTCATCGCAATGCACCATCGAAATAAAATAAGAATTAGTTCCTCTTATCAACTGAACAAGCGCGCTTTTCTACTTCCTGCTGTTAAAAGTAATTCTAACGAGCTGCATTCGATTTGCTGCTCCAACTCAAAGCAAGCGCACTCATTGTTACCAGCCACTTGAAGATGAGATAAACTAGAGCAAACTGCAGCAGGAGACGTCTTTTGTGCTTTGAGAGCGTTAGTCCTTTATTACTGACGCGTTTCTTGTTGTTGTTGTTTTGTTGCTGTTGTATTTGTTATTGTTTTTGCTGTTGTTTTGTTGCAGTTATTTTTGTTATTGTTTTTGTTGTTGTTTCTGTTGTTATTGTTTTTGTTGTTATTAATTGTTTCTTTGTCAAAGCACTTGCAATGACATATGCAAGTGCATATGTCTTCGGTGCCTATGTCTCTAGTGCATATGTCTTCCATATGTCTTCGGTGCCGAGCATGACTTCAAAGGAGGACAATACAATTAGTTCCTTATAAGCACCTCCCTGATGTAGAGGGTACAGGTACTGTATACGCCGAATATTTCACGAGGTTTTTATTTTCACGAATTTCGCGAGTCAGGTGCTATTCGCGAAGTTGAAGACACACGAAAATTATTGGCTCTGATCCCGATGTGGATGTGACATACGCGTGTACATTTCTCCGTTCAGTACAGGACTCCACGATCGCGAATTTAAACCACTCGCGAAATCGTCGGGAATTCCTGATTCGCGAACATTTAGACTCGCGAAATATATGGCGTATATACAGTATTTACATGGATAAGGGTTAATTGTGCTATAGCTCACGTTCTCTTTGCAATGCTGATTCATTCTTTCATTATTCTTCCTTTCTGACCACATAAAGTGCGCCTCCCTGCACTCCGTCGACTACTCGAAAATCGAGACGTGTACACAGAGCAAAGCAGGGAACGAGATGGAGCATCAAATGGCCGTGAAGACTGACGCCTTGAATCCCCCTCATCAATACGTACCCTGGTTGGTCCTCAATGGGGTGAGATATGAGCACAGTCTGCATTTTTGCACTTCTTTTGATGGAGCTGTTGCATCTGTGAAGAAGATTAGGGAGCTTTAGATTTTAGACGCGCGGACGTTCAAAGGGGGAAAAAACATGGTCTGAGCGTGCGCAGTAGCGCGCGTCAAGTTGACGTGCGCTTCTGCGCACGCTCAGACCATGTTTTTTTCCCTTTGAACGTCCGCGCGTCTAAAATCTAAAGCTCCCTAATATGTTCCTTAAAAGGGCATTGTACCGGTTTTTTATTTTTTATATGTTGTTCTTTTAATTCTAAAAGACCCAGCGGTGCAAACAGAATCAAAATTTCTTAACGATTTAGTCCGTAATTTCATGTTGAAAATGGAAATTTTTGGGCGAGAATTATGCTAATGAGCTGACGAGCCCGGATGTCGTGATGTCACAGGTGCCAAATGTTTCACTGATTACAAGCCCTCGCATACGCGTGCGTTAAATCGTGCCGAGTAGCAGACGACGCTTAGGCCCAATTTAGCTAGCAGGCGGCACTTGTGTACTGTCCTATCCATGCAGCTGTCTCAAATTTCGCTGAACCAAATCGCACCAAAATTACAGGATATACTTCTAAGCATATTTCAAAATACCGTATCATATTTGAACGAAATCGGTTATCGAGAAGTATCAATATTGACGCCGAATTTCAAGTTGTCACTAAAAAAATCCTCACACTTCGCGAGAGATCTTGGTAAGCGCGATATGCACAATCTAGAACTGAAGTTAGCCGACTAGTGCTGTGCGAACGGGGAATTTACGCGGGAACTGAATTTAAAAATGTCATGATTTTAGCGATTTGTGTGATTTACGAACTTTATTTTTCATTCAACTTAGCTCAAATAATTTATAAATTGATTTCTTGCTCCCAATTACTTGAAAGATTTGTCTCATGATATTAGATGGCTAACTTCAGTCTGTGCGTGCGCAGGCAAGTAGGGCTACTTACTATACGCTGCGATCACTCTTGTTTAGTCGTACAGAGCAGATTGTTTTTAGCGACGACAGGAAAGTCGACAACTTCACTCACGCTTCTCAACTTGCGATTTGGTTCCAATTAGCGTGAGCAAGTGGACATGAGTCATAAAATACTTCTTGTGATTTTGGTGCAATTTGGTTGGGTGAATTTTGAGATATCTACATGGATACGGAAGTACTCTAGCACTATGCCTACACCAGCGCTTGGATCGCGAAGCGGTGGCACTGTTTGTATCTACGTGGTCGGGCCACTCTTCCGAGGTATGGGTCCTACTAAAACTAGATCTAAGTTAGTCCTTGATGTTAATACGACCACCATGAGATTTATCTCGACCACAAAAACATTGAAAATCCATAAAGCAGATACCTTACCTGCAAAATTCAGCATAGAAACAACAGAGCCTGCAGCACAAGGGCCTCTAGCGGCAACGCTAGACCTTGGAGTCTGGACTTTCGTCTGGACTTTCTTCAAGTTCTGGCAGCAGGGCCATTCGGGGTGGGTATGTATTGCATACGAAACGTTTACGCTGTGCCTATTATTAGCGCTGTGCACGTACAGCTGTCGACGGAGCGGCGAGTAGAATCTTCTCGGTCCTTGACTGCTCACTAGTCCTAGTCCTAGTTCTAGTCTAGAGTCTATATGTACTGAGTGCCGTTTTCTTCTAACTAGGCGTAAACCGTGATTGCCGTTGACTATTTTTTGGATTTAGATTTTAAGAATCACTCTGTCCTAATCTTCGTTAGATAGTTTGAACTGTGATGTCGAACCATTATCGCTCATCATCAATGCATAGTTAGTGCAACGTTACTTTTTTTACACACAGTTTTCTATGGGCAGCACGTTCGGACAATGATGCCAATTTCATTTTGCATATCTGGAATATTCCCCACAAATTTGATCTAAATAAAAAGCTTTTGAAGAGATTCCTTTTAAAAATTAATAAATATTGTTTAACATGTTTATTTCAGCTCCATATTGCAATTTTACTAAATAACAGTTTTTGCAGTACTTCGTGTGAGATTTCATCAGTAAATTGACATGTGTAGAACCTTTCTAGTTCGTTTTGCTATTCAAAAGTCGGAGGTTGGCACCTGTGACGTATGCCAAATTGTGTGGATCGTTCCTTGGCTTGCTCGTTTTCATTTTTTTCAAAAATCATTACAGGCTTATCCTGGGTTTTAGAATCCTCTCTTTCCAGTTGTAGGCATCAAAAAAAAATGTAGATTAGAATTATCAGACAAGTAGAAAATGTCAGTACAGGTTTCTTTTAAGTAGGTACCGATGGAAAAGTTTCTGCGAAGCAAAATTGAGCACAAATGTTCTTTAAGGATTTTTTTTAATAATGTAGAAGACATCAATATTTGTCAAAAATATAGTGGAAATGATCAAATGCAATGCCAGTGATTCTCAGACATTTATCGTACTTGCGGAGAGCTCTCGACATCACGAGCGTGATAAGCAAATGCTGAATAATTTGATGCAATGACATTATGCTGGCCTCAGATTTCTAGGTACCGGTAGCACTAGATCCTATCCAGTCAGCTAACCGCCGTACACACAATGTACAACAAGAATAAAATTGCAGACAGTCGAGTCGAACGTTGCACTCTTGTCTTCATTGAATTATCCTTCTTGCTGTGCATGCGCAAGCCCAAGTGCGTGTGCGCATGTATGTGATGAACGAACGGTAAAACTGCAAATGAAACAATGAATGATACACTGTATGAATATATCAAACATACATTTCTTTGGATCACAATAAATTGAATGTATATGGATATAATGCTCCATTAACACACACAAAAAAAAGGTTTGCTTCTTCTGAACAAACAATAGTACACTGTCTTGTACTGCGTCATTATACATACACATTTTGTATCCATGCATGTATTCTCTACACATTATGAAATGACAGCTTTTGAATGTCATTATCCATCCACTGTTACACTATAGCAATGTTAATTATACACCTTGTACACTGTTGCAATATCCACAAGAAAAATATTGCTTAAAGGCTGTAATATAGAATCTACATGTAAAGACCCTATACCAGACTTACAGACTTGTGATCTTCCAAGCCTAGAAGCTTAACCCTTCTGGATGCATTCCGATTGCGATCCTGTCCCAAGCTGTGAAATAATACAGTAAGTTGCAAAAGATTGTATGAAAAATACAAAATAACTTACATCACACATTATATACCTACATGTGTGGCACTACGCTTGCCTTCGTACATTTAAGCAAAATAAATTATACTTTCTCTTAAGCTAAAGCTGCTTAAGATGCCTTAATAACGTACACTTCATATCACATAAAAATGTGACAATATTTCAGCCTGTACGCTACCATACATCAAACCACATATTTATGAATGAATACGTAAAGCACGTATGTCGAAACACAAAAACACAAAAGACAGTCTTTTATTCATCCTGACGTCCAAATGCATTATTTAGACTGAAACTGTCCACACAGCAAAATTATCACTAATCTTCATCATTACTGATATCAAATCCAACCTCATATCTACTTTTACCTTCACCTGGAAATGTTACTCAACAGAGTTGCTTAACTGTCAAATTCTGTCTTACAGAAGTTGTGAATTAATTCTGAATGTATTACTACCAAATAAACCAAGTTCTGAATACTGCTCTACACATCATATCAGCTCACGGCCAAGTGATAACACAAAGAGCCAATGCGAATCTATACGACGCTACAACTACAGTAACTCTACACGCAACGTACAATGCACAATGCGAAGCTGTCAATCCTACGCTATATCAATATGCACCGTACATAACCTACACTAGCGTCACTTACGCTAGACCGTTCATAATATCCGGACACACAAAAGGCATTTAAATTCTCTTTTATCAAGAACTGTGAACAACGTAATAATCGTAAACTTACGCAGAACCATCAGATGCAAGACTTCCATCCGGGATTCTGTGATTATCATGTGATAATCTTGCACATTTTCTGCATTTTTGCTAGACTCACGAACCAGCAAACCGTCGGTTCGTGCGCCATCTTTCTAGCCCATTATGGAAGGCCGAAAATCACACTACTATATATTGCGCGCGCGCATACATTTAACACACAATCATCGCTATGTTTGATGTGCTAACACTAGCCTACGTATGAGAAGCCGAAATTGCAAAAACAAATTCAGCGCGAACAGCACAGACATATTGAACATGTCATTATTCACAATCTGTGTATTATAGATATACAGTATCTGTAAAGGGCCTTAAAGTACAATGTTCATTCATTGCAGAAAGGTGAAATTTGTTTCGATTGTATATGTGTCTTTTCAAACGATCACCCGTGATATGTGAACAGACCTTGCATGTTCCAATGTACTCCAGGAAAAAACTTACCCAATGAAAATCATGGAGTACCATCCAGTTTACACGTCCTTAGGATGACGGTTTTTTGTTTGTTTGTTTGTTTGTTTGTTTTTTTCAACTATGATGTCTCTGCCGACCCAGGGGTAAAAATGAGTGCCTGGTTATGTCAGGGTAATAATAATGCCAGTGTCCTCTAGAAGAACGATGGTAACACTGAGGCGGTTACCCTAGGTGAATAACACCATATTTTTGTTAGAAACTGAGAAACTGTCAGTCGTTTATTTTCAATGCTAACATTTCCTCCATCATTTCTTTCAGTATTTATCATTTAATCAGTCAACAAGAAATTGTCAGTCGTTGATTATCTTTATTTTTATGCCTCCGCCACGAAGTGGTGCCGGAGGCATTATGTTTTCGGGTTGTCCGTCCGTCCGTCCGTACGTCCGTACGTCCGTACGTCCGTACGTACGTCCGTACGTACGTCCGTACGTACGTCCGTCCGCTTTCGTTTACGCGATAACTCGAGTAATATTTACTGAAATTTTACCAAACTTGGTCCAAGTATGAAGTATGATGGGGCAATGATTTGATTAGATTTTGGGTGAAATCGGCTAAAGGTCAAAGGTCAAAGGTCAAGGTCAAATCATGAAATTGTATCCGTTTACGCGATAACTTAAGACTGTATGGAGCAAATTTCACCAAACTTTGTTGGAGGATGATGTATGATGGGACAATTACTTGATTAGTTTTTCAGTGAAATCGGACAGAGGTCAAAGGTCAAAGATTAAGGTCAAATCCTAAAATTTATCTGTTTACGTGATAACTCAAAACTGGATGAAGCAGCTTTCACCAAACTTGGTCCAAGGATGATGTATGATGGGACAATTAGTTGAGTAAATTCTAGTGACATTGACAAGAGGTCAAAGGTCAAAAGGTCAAGGTCAAATGCTAAAAATGTTGCTGTTTCCCCCATATCTATGCAATGCCCGCAGTTATTTTCTTGAAACTTAGTGTAGACATGTACTACTGCGTAAAGATTCTCCAGAGAGAGTTTCATGTCATAAGGTCAAAGGTCAAAAGGTCAAAGGTTAGGTGAAAATGTTGCAATATCACTTTTCTCGCAAATGGTTCAATGTATCTTCATGGAACTTGGTACATATGCATGGACTGACTGGCAGGGATTATCTAGGGAATATAGGGGTCATGGGTCAATAGTTAGGGGGTCAAAGGTCAAGGTCAACTCCTCAAAATGTTACTATTTCCCTCATATACTAGTATATGCAATGATTGCATTATTAGTTTTAAAATTTAATATATGTACATGTATTACTTAATGGAGATTCTCTTGGAAATTTCCAGCCAGCAGGTCAAAGGTCAAGGGTCAAAGGTCAGGTTTAAATGAAAAAAAGAGAGATATATTTTGTACTGTAATTACACTCTTTCTTCATACCTTGAAAATTATACTCAATGCATAAACTTATAATAAGGTCGGTCAGAAGTCAAGTAAAAATTTTCAATTCCCCAAATATGTGTACCTGCACTCTTTAATAGACAATTATAGCAAACCCAGTTCGTGGAAAGTGAACATTCAAGATATTTCTGACAAACCTGTTATTTCGATATTTTGCCAGTTATGTGAAACTGTCATCACACATTGTGCTGACATTGTACTATACACCTATTGGGAGAATCATGCATTATGGCGGAAACATCAGTCGCCGTAGCGACATTTCTAGTTTTCTTTTGTCAGTCAGTTTATCAGTCAATATGTAAGCCCTGTTTGGATCAGTTTCCCAAAATTTCATTTTTTTTTTTTGTAGAACAAAGTCGACAATACATTGAAAACTTGATGCAAAGAGATCCGTGTAATGATACTGCGACAATACGAACTCGTTTCTTATGTCCCATTGGAAACAATTGTTTTGTGTTGTTATAACAAAGTACCATACTGAATGGAATGCAATTTTGCAAACGCAAGACCCTTCACGTTTTCCCCACTACAGTGTGAAAACGCGATATAAGGAAATTCTTGCGATACAGGAATGATAAAGTTATAGGCAATGGGTCACTCGTTCTCTGATTCAATTTTGCTTTATTGATTGCTTTCTAGGTTCACACTGAGCAGATTCAGAATGAGGTAACGTCCAATACCCTGGGCGTGGTCTGTGACACCTACACGGGCCCCAAACCTGCAGGGTGCACCACGCTCCCCAAGGCCTGCTCCCGAGAGTAAAAACCAACCTCGTCTCATTCCTAATCTGGAGTCGCATTACCACGTTCTTCTCTTGATACCTGGTCTTCCATTAGACAACGGCGAAGTTCCCCCAAGAAAGAAAGAGAGAACAAAAATAATAATCGACACATGTGTCGTAGCTAATTCATTAAAAACTTGTTGTAGTCAGCCAGGTGTTCATTATCTACCAATTCTAATGAGGTATGGGCTACTATTATTATCTACCAATTCTAAACGGGGTATTAATATCACGTTAAAACCGCTCATCAATGAAGGTATGAAAAATACAACGGCAAAATACAACCTTGATATCGATTGTGATGACCCGGAATACTAGCGTTGAATTACGGCACAATAGTGTAAAGAAAGAACAAAGGAAAGAAAAGAAAAGAAAAGAAAAAAAAAAGAAGGAACATGTAGCTTAGCAAAATGTGAAGCTTGATCGAGAATGATCGATATGCAGAAATCGTTGCGTAATCTAAAGCCTCTTTACAACCCGACGCAGAAAAAGAGGAGAGCGGTCACTTAATCGTCGTCTAAACGTCCACGATGCGAATTCTAAAGCTCTCTGTTAACTTCTTCATCAGAGATCATTTGGATCATTTTCTTTTATTCATTTGTAATTGATGATTAATGATATTTTGTTGCATCATTAGACCAAAATATTAAGTTACATGAGGTATTGTGTATCAGTCGGATTGAAAAAAGTGCATGTTATCTCAGGTACTAACGTGTAGTTGGTGAGCATGGCATAATAGTGAACCAAGATTAGTTTTTACTTTCTTATTATGTGTATGTGTGTGAATTATAGGGTGACTCATGTTGTGTTCTAATCTTGAGTTGCATTCTAACCTTATACAATACCAGATATCTATTGGACAATATATTTCTGATATCATAATCAATCAAAGTAAACGAGTGCATGTATTACATTCACCACCGTTGTGTTTGTAAAACCTTGGAATCGTCAAGCGGTTTCCGTAAAATCCCAGGTACGTGACTAAAATGTCAACACACATACGTTCATTCGACCGTTGGCATTGTAGATCCATATGGATAGTGGAACAAGGTGACGCTTTACAATATTATGTCAACTCAGGGCAGCTATTGTCTATACCTTCTATAAAAATATGCATGCATTTACAATTTTCTATACATTTTTAGTTTAATAGTAAAGAGTTATGCATATACAGTGTATAGCAAGGGATACCCTGGATACTGAGAGACTTGTCCACACTTTTACGATCCAGTTATCAAGAGGTTCTGCCAAGATCGTGAGTGGTCCTATTGGGATGTGCTATCATTTTATAAAAGCGGGTCCACGTGCGCATTCTAAAATGTTCACATTTTTAGCAAATGCGCCAGATACGTCACGGGAATAAACTTCAGAAACGGGTAAAAAGTGCGATGTTTAGCACTTTATCTCTGGGATTTACACGCTTGAAGCCTACTGCACTTACCAGAGACTTCGACGAACCACAAGTGGGCATCATGTGTTTGTTATTTTGACCAACACCGTAACCAGTGTGCTTGAGGAATCTTGTAACATTCTTCATATTGATTGTAGGCATTAGGTTTGTGATAACACACTTCAATTATCTACTTTGTTGAGATAACAAATCGTGCCCTTGACTTCAATAAAACTATTTCTACTGATTCAAATCTAATTCCTCAGTCTTTGAATGTTATTTGAATCTTTACTCTGCAATAACTGTGAGCTTACTCGGCATTCCTCTTACAAGTCGCCGCTGGAAATCAAGAAAAGAAAGAAGGGAAAAAAGTTTTGTTTGTTTAAAGGGGAATTCCAGACCAGTTTAAGGTAAGCTTGGTTAGAAAGAGTAAACTCTTTAAAGCACAATAGTGAAAATTTGATCAAAATCTGATGAAACTTAAGGAAGTTATGAAATTATAAAATGTCACTAAATTTCACAAAATGCCTCTATAACAGCCGATATAGTGTAATAATTGTTATATATATGTAGATGAGTGAGTTAATGATCAAATTCTCATTGTTGTGCGTTTATATAATTTTATTTTGACACATCGTGAAGTTTTACATCCGGTAGAAATGACGAGAGTTTAAAGAGTGCATTGATTCCGTTCAGTTTACAGCCACAAGGTTTTATCAGGTATACAGGGTCAACCCGAACACCGTTATTGATGGTATAAGATATATCTCGTGTACAGGCTACTAAACAGTGCACTCCCGTTATAACGAACACGGGTCTAACGAAATTTCGGATACAACGAAGTAAAATTCGGGTTCCAAAATTATCAATACGTCTCTATACACATTATTTGTTCGGCTATAAAGAAATTTCGATATAACGAAAAAAAAAAGCAGTCCCGAGGACTTCGTTCTTAAGGGAGTCGCCTGTATAATATCCCTGTAGAGAAGAGCTCTCTTGTACACTAATAATGTATGACATGTCACTGCAAAGCAAGGCTGTCCTTAAAAATGGACACGCCCACGATGCTCAAAAGTCTGATACCACTAATTGAAGGTAGGTAGTGTACCCATGGGCAGTACAAACGAGCGGCGGTCACGTCATAGGACTAGAACGACGAGAGAGAGAGAGGTCGGGAGGCGACTCGCGACGAGTGACGGGTGATAGGGGTGAGCAGTGATCTCTATGTAAAATTTAATACCTAGAGATCAGTGGGGGTGAGTGACGAGTGATGCTAATGAGTGACAATCGGTGAACTCTAGGGTGAAGTTGACTTCCATTGTTATCGTGAATTTATACGATATGTATAATTTTCGTTAGAGAAAAACATGAAATGAGCAATTCATAATATGGAATTCCAAGTTTTTTTGTTGCTTTTTTTTTCACGAAACAGTATCACTTGGCATTAGTGACAACACCTTGAAAATTGAATGAGGTCATGATGCCATTACGTTACAAACTATGCCAATCACGATTATTATTATAATATCCGTTACGTTTTACACCAATGATATCGAAAATACTTAATTTATTTAACTTGATTAATCTTCAAGGGGAGAGCTCGGGATAAAGTTACTAAGCCTGCCATTGTCCAAGTACATGATACAGTCAAGGGAGACGGGGAAAAAAAAGGCCATTGCAGAGAGTCGGCCGCTAGAGATAAGGCCTACAACATGTTTTTTTTTTTTTTTTTTTTTGTCTGGGAAATTGTTTTTAGTGGCCGTATACGGTAGGTGGCCTCTAAGACAGGTTTAACTGTATTCTTTTGTGCGAGCTAGTGAGAGAGTTTGGAGGCGATGACATTCCCTCATCGCGTGATAGATACCACAACCTTTTTTCTTTTAATTCTATAGGACCTATACCCAATCAGAATTGGACCTGTTGTTTGTTTTTATTCACACTGTTATGTTATAAGAATTAATGGGAACGTGGATTTGGGACAGATTTAAACGCTATCTGCCATGATTTGAAACAAAATAAACATCTTTATACTAATAGCGATCGTCATCTGTTCGAGTATGGCCTTCTAATGTTACAAGATATATGACCAAATTGGAATGTCACGCTGTGACAGCATGCAATGTTCACTTTTCGCTGGCGCCGCCACACGAGCTCTGTGAAGATGTGCCCGAATGAGGGCGGACAGGTTTATTACGATGTGTGAACACTGATCTCTATACAAGAGGTAGCTCAATGGGGCTGAACGATTCTTCTTCACGTTTCATTAACCCGCTGATGAGGAGTTCAGGAGGCGCTCGATGTTCGACATGATTGCGGCGTGCGCGCCTCAGAAAAGTTAATTAAGCTAATGGAATTGATCACAAGTAGGCCTTTAACCTAAAAAGTGCAACGAACAACCCGTTAAAATTTTCTTTTAATGTAAGTCCTCTCCCAGGTTTTCTATTAATTACATTACGACAATGATAATCTGAATGTCAGAATATGACATGACATGTGACAGTATTAGCTCAGAGTCATTTTCTTGTTGCTACATTTGTAATTCAGGATTTTTACCTTGAATGACTCGAGCGTCTTTCAAGGGACTTGTAGGTTACAAAAGTTCTATTTTATCAGATTTAAGTTCCTTTTTCAAACTGGGTTTGGCAATGGGAAATCGCCGTGAAATAAATTGTCATTTTAGGCTGCAAAAACCTAGGACCGTTTGAGGATGGATCCTCAAAGTGTCGCAAGAAAGAGATCGACATCCTAAAGAGTCACCAACTCATAGTGTCGACGTGCTAAAGGGAAGGATATAATATAGGCTACGCTTCGTTTCTCAAAGGCGGTTCCGATATACTTTGGTGACTTTGATAACAAAGTTATACCAGGATAATTAAGGGAAATAATCTTGAAATTCGGCAGGGGGTAATGACGTCGGCATTGTGTTTGAAGACTGAAACAAGTACATTCACAGACAGACCAATGATGGTTGCAATAACCATCATTGGTTATTGTGTGTGTGTGTCTTCCCGAGTTACGCACGTCTTGAGAAACTATTCTGAGAACCAGTGATATTTTCACGTATTTTCATCTATTCTCGTCCTCGAAACCTCATATTAAGGGTCATATTGAGGAATACATGACATCCTCCAACCACTGAGCATATTGTGTCACTGGACTAAGCATTCTGATGTGGTAAATTGACGAGGAGAAAAATCAGGAAATGTCATCGAAGAACACCAAGGCAAAGCTGAAAACATCAAACGGACAGTGGAGCGACAGGCTCCGGGGAAGCTCTCCAGTAGTTCCGATCGATGTTAGCGAAGGCAATGCAGGTGCTCAACAGAGCGAAGGAGCCCCATTCGCTCTCGACGAACTTGGACTTGATCTCCAACCAAGAATAAAGGAGGCTTTGTGTTGCGATGACGTGCTGGAAAAGATCAAGAATGTGATAATGGAGGCAATCACGCAACAGGTCACTTAAGATGTCTACGACGCCATGTCAATGGATCTAGCTGCCATACGGAAAGGACAAGACACAAGGAAAATGTCGACAAACTGCAGAGAAAGTTGAGAAACCTGCAAGCTAGTCTTGACGACCAGGAGCAGTACAGCCGCAGAGAATGCCTCAGATTCTACGGCGTCCCAGAACATGAATCTGAAAACACCGATGATATCGTTCGAGATATCTCCAGCAAACATCTACAAGTGAAGCTGACTGGAAATGACATCGCCAGGAGCCACGAATCACTCCCAGAAGCGGAAGGAGGGAAGGACGCCCAAATCCCATCATCGTGCGATTCTCAGCGTACAACATTCGCCAACGAGTGTACGACGCGAAGACCAAGCTGAAGGGCTCAGACATCTTCGTTCAGGAGGACCTAACCCCGTTCAGAAGAGACCTGATGAACAGAGCGATGAAAATGCCCAATGTGAAACGCGTCCGTACCAACGATGGGAGAATCACGGTATGGAGATCGACACCTGATGGCAAGGAGAAACGAGTTCTAGTCAGGACCGTGGACGACCTCGCACTTCTCGAGTAAGTCGCGTGACGACACTGTGCTGTCTCCGTGTTTTATTCCCGAGATGAAATTGAAATATCCATGTATCTGTTGTGGAAAAAGTGTGCGGAATAATCAAAATGCTATCCTGTGTATTTTATGCCATAATTGGTGTCACCTCGTTTGCTCAGAGAAAGAAATCGATTTTTTCATAAGTGATAAGGACTGGATATGCCGCAAATGTTGTTGGAAACAGCTTCCTTTTACATCTGATGAAACTACCAAGTATCCTGATTCCTCAGTCAGCAAATCGTCTGTTACCCCGGTAGCATGCCCTTCACCGTCGCTTGATATGCCTGTTGAACAAATTCAAACTTTGAAACAAGAAAAAGGTCTGAAAATAACTCACCTCAACTGTTTGTCATTAACAAAGAATATAGATGACTTGCGTCATCTTACTCATGTGACAGATTTCGATGTATCATCGTTGAGTGAAACTCATTTGAATGACACCATAAAAGATAATGAATTAAATATTGATTCATATAATTTTCTTGGGAAAGACAGAAACCGCTTCAGGTGGCGGAGTAGCTATGTGTTTAAAAGAAAACATTGTTTTTAAAGTAAGAACTGATTTAGAAGAGAAAGAGCTTGAAATGATTGTTGTTGAGATTTTTTTTGCCAAATGCTAAGCTATTGTTTGTAGTAGTATGGTACAGACCACCAAATACGACCTTGGCAGTTTTTCAGCTTTTCGAGAAAGTTTTACAGAAATTAGATGATACTGGTACGGATTATTTGATATTAGGTGATATGAATTGCGATATGCTTAGTCCTCGGTCATGGCAAACGAGAAGACTTTGTGACATAACAGAAAATTTTGGTTTGGTACAATGTGTAAAATCATTAACAAGAGTGACTTCAGTGACAAGTACATTTGTATACATTGGTGGATGTGATATTAACAAGTAACGAAGATAAGATAAGAAATGTTAAAGTGTTACCAATCGCCTTGAGTGATCATTATCTCATATGGTGCATGGGGTAATACAAAGCAAGGTGAACACGGTCTGCACAGGTATAAGTATAGCAGAAATATAAAGAAAATAAATATATTGCTGTATAAAGATGATATAAATTCACTGACATGGACAGATGTTTTTGAAGAGCAAGATGCTGAGAAGGCATACATATCATTTGAGAACAAGTTCAAGGGAATATTAGATAAACATGCACCTCTACGGAAGAAGAGAGTAAAAAAGAAAGAATCACCGTGGATAAATGAATGTATCATTGAACTTATTCAAAATAGAAATAAACAAAAGAAAAAAGCTCAAGAGACGCAATCACCTGATGACTGGGATCGATACAGAGTATTAAGAAATAAAGTCACTGCTCAAATACGTTTGGCGAAGAAAGAATATATTTCAGCATCTATTTCCTCTTGCCAGGGTCAGTCAGGTGATATCTGGAAAGCACTGCAGTATGTACTCCCACAGAAAAACAAAACTTGTGCCATTAATCAGATTGGGGAAAATGGAATAGAAATTGATGACAAAACTGTGATAGCAGAAAAGGTGAATTTATATTTTACAAACATAGGCAAACAAATACAGGGAACTATCTCAACCAATGATGATTTTCACAGCAGACATGAAGGAGAAGAAATGAATGATGGCTACAATACTGATGATGATAATGAAGATGATGATGAAGAAGAAAATGAGAGCAACAATGAATTTGATTTCAAAGAAATAACTGAACAAGAAGTGTTGGATATGTTGAATGGTTTACAGGAAAATAAATTAAGTGGTTTAGACACAATCCCAGCATCCCTGATAAAGCCCGCAGCAAGTTACATTGTCAGACCTCTTACTCACATTTTCAATATGTCCATAATGCATGGCTCATTTCCCAAAGAATGGAAATTGTCACGGGTAACCCCGATCCACAAAGGAGGGGATAAGAGTGACATTGGGAATTATAGACCTATATCTGTTTTACCCATTTTTGCTAAAATTATGGAGAAATTGGTATGTAACCAGTTTTACAGATATTTGATTGAAGAATCTATATTGAGTGAAAGTCAGTTTGGCTTTAGACCGAAACATTCTACTGAAACAGCTCTATTGAATGTGACGGCAAACTGGTCAGATTCTATAGACGAGGGCAGATTTGTAGGAATGGTAGCCTTAGATTTGAAAAAAGCCTTCGACACTGTCCACCATGGTATTTTATTGTATAAACTCACAAGAACGGGACAAAGTGAAAGAGCTCGTACATGGTTTCGGAGTTACTTACAAGATAGGTATCAGTGCACTGTTGTCAATGGTGTTACGTCATCAATGCAGAAAGTAGATTGTGGTACTAGTATATCAAAGGGAAGTAATCTTGGCCCTCTATTGTTCACATTGTACATCAACGACCTAGCAAAGTGTATAAAGAAGTGTAAAGTTTCCCTATACGCTGATGATACGTGTATTTATTTTTCGCACAAAAACCCTTCCACCGTCATTGACACTTTAAATGAAGAATTAAAATTGGTAAATCGATGGCTGACCCGACATAAAATGGTTTTGAATGTAAAGAAATGTGAGTTTATGCTGGTAGGATCCAGAAAGAGAATTAGAGATGTTGTTGTACGTGATGTTGTTATCGGAGGAAAAACAATACAACGTGTAAAGCATGTGAAATATCTAGGAATTATGATTGATGAGCACCTTGACTGGTCATTTCAAGTGGAAACGTTAAGAAAAAAGATTGTAAAAGATATATGTTTATTGAGGCGGATTAAGTATTTTATAGGTCAAAAAACCGCACTTACGTTTTATAAATGTATTACCCAATCTAAATTTGATTATTGTAATATTGTATGGGGAAATGTGGGAAAGGGTCTTGAACAAAAGCTACAGGTTGTACAAAACAGGGCAGTGCGAACAGTTATGGGAGTAGATTGGGCAGTTTCTTCTGATACAGTTTATGATATGCTTAAATTAGATAGAAATATTAAGATCGAAAGATTAAACGTGTTTTTTATTTTATGTATAAAGTAGTTCCTGATTTAGTGCCTTTATGTTTGCGACGTCATTTTGTTTTTAAGAGTTATAATTACAGTCTAAGACAAACGATACAGAATTTCATATTACCGCCGATTCGCACGGAGTTGAAACGAAGGAGTATTTCTTATTATGGGACAAAACTGTGGAATAACTTGAGAGATGATATTAAGGTAGCAAATTGGGGTGAGTTTAAAAGGCGAGTTGATGAGGATGAAAGTGTTTTAGTTAGAGCAAAGGAATTTTTATTGTTCAGATAATATTTGTGATTATATGTTTTATCTTATTAAAAGAGTTTGTTTTCAATATACAAGTATATGCAGGGGCGGGTGGGTTGTAGTTGTGTGTGTGTGTGTGTGTGTGTGCGTGTGTGTGTACGCGTAGGCTAGGGTAGTTAGAAGGGATGTGCAGTGTTCGTTTTACAGCAATCTGTTATCAATAGTTTTAAGTGTGTTTTTCGTGTGTGTTAGATATTATTTCGGTAATTTTGTGTTTGATCTTATTCTATTGTTTTTATTAATCAATTAATTACATAATTAATTATTTTAAGATATTTATGACTTTAAGTTTTGATGGAAATGTTATTTTATTTTGTAATTTGATAGTCTTGCCTGTTTTGTGTCTTGCCTACGATATTATGTTAATTGATTTGTGTAGTTTTATGTAGTTTTTATTTGCTTTGAATCTATGATGATGAATCACGTTATGTATACTTGTTTTTATTGCACGGACTGACTGAAAAAAATAGCCGTGGCTGATGTTAGTACCGTGGTTAAATAAAATGAATTAAAAAATAATAATAAAAGAATCAAAGCGATCCAAGTGAAGATATAGGAAGACAACGAGAATAACCTTGATAGTGATGACACTGAATAGCTTTAATAGATAAATCTTTTATGACGACAAAGTAAGGATCATGTATTGGTATACTTAAAGGGGATGGCTAGTAACTGATCAGTGGGAATCAGTGGGAATGCTGGGGGATGATTGTTCCAATTCTTGTGGGATTCATTTAAGAGTACATTATATATTTATTGTTGTGTGAAAATTATTTGCTTCAGAATGGTCTCATATTCAAGTAATGTGCAATTTAATGTTTCCAGGTTAGCGTTTCTCAGTGTAAACGCAAACTGGGCCAAATGCGCGGCCAATTTTAGTCTGGCTTCCAAACCCTCTGCCTGTATCTTTCGCTATTCAGGATATTAACCCCCTCAACGTCGAAAACTAGTATAGTTAAAGGTGGTTTTGTCCTGCAAAGGATTTTTTCCTTCGGCAAAGACCTTTGCCCGAACGGCGACTTTGTCGCCACGGAATTCAGTTGGCAAAGGGTCTGAAAACAAGACAATACCAAATTGCGTTTGTTTACAAGCAGAGCGCCACTACGACAAAATATTGAAAGGTTTAAATCAAAAGCGCGGCCGAGCCACAGAACTCTGACTAGTAGAGTTCTGTGGGCCGAGCCCGGCAGTGTAAACGGACAAAATTGCGGGGCTCGGCCTCGCAATTGAGGCTGGGCTCGGCCGCGGCTCGGCCGCGGCTCGGCCCAGCCCCGCACTGTAAACGGGGTCAAGGATTTACCAGAAGCTTTTCTACTTAACATGTCAAAGGAAGAAATGAGCCTATCACATGGACCTTTGAAGTATTATTCATGTGCAGTTAGATATTCTAAATATTACAACATAAAGCAACGTCGAGATTTAGTTAGTAAGGATCTTTTCTTTTCATTAAATGTATCCATCAATTTAAAAGAATAATCCTCGCGTGCACGTGAGGCGATTTTTCCGGATTGCTCATCGTTTGCTAAAAATGTTTGAAATTCCGTACGCAAAGACAGCGAAGGAGAGGTAGAGAGCGGGGGGTGTGCAAAAACAGAGGCGACCCGCATTTGACATTTCATGTCACCATGAGTGTGACAAGAAAAACATGCCACGTGATGATGCAGGGAGATGTTCAGCCGCGCGGATGAGCGCACTTTTCTAATCGGATTCTCCAACGCATCTCCCGCACGCACTGTCCATCTCATCTCACTAATAATGAATGATACTGTGTCTCCTCCTGTGAAGCTTCTCAGTACTATACAGGTGCCTGGACTATTATTAGCTTTCTATCTCAGTGGAGGACATCTAAGAGTTACAGTTGAGTCATACTGAAGTATCTGAAGCAGCGTTGGGATACGAAGGGTGTTGATATTGCTGTTAGCTTGTCAGTATATCTTGCGTGGACACTGATATCTTCCCAATGGACGGACACTTAATGAAAATCTTTCTGTTTCTTCTCCTTATTAGCCAAGGTGAGTAAAGGATATCTACACTTCTTGTGTGGCGAACAAATAAAATATAACTCGATTTCTTTGAGGACCAGTCAGGTGCTAATTTTCGTTCATTAATACCAGTTGGAATTTATGTTTCTTTAGGTGTATCGTATGAAATGTTACGTGTTAAATACTGGAATCTTTTTGCTAACCTTTTACTGCCATGAAAAACGAACAACACTAACATAGGCCTATAGCTATTATACGAAGTGAACATCAAAACACATGAAAACATGAAACATGAAACATGAAAAATGATCATTTAATACACCAGAAAGAAATTTACCCTCATACCGCGCTGTTATATTTCATGACACATGGAAATTGTTTCACCCATTTTCACCGGAAGAAAGACAGTAAAGCAGTTTGTATTAACACCTACGTCATAATCATTATTCAAAGTTTATGGTCGTGATTTCAAATAATGCCAATTTATGAGGTAAGAGTTTTCTTCGATTTGTCTGCCATCTGTACACCTGTCAAAGTTAATCGTGTCACTGCTGGCAACCAGGGATATAGTCTGGTGGTACTGTCGCTGTCCGGAAAGCATTAAATGATATGTTGGATTCCCGCTGGTGTCTTTTCCTGACAGGTTTGTTGAAAATGTAGATCAGCAAGTGTGATCATACAAAGTTCATTTGAACAGAGGGCAGAGAAATTGAAGACAAACTCCTACTCGTATCTTCTCTACTTCTTTACCTCTCTTCTTATGATTTTTCTCGCTTCATTTAATGCGTCGATTTAATTTGAAAGTACTAAAAACTGTCTTGTCCGTGTATGCTACCAAGAATATTATGTCATATATAAGCGGTGCATTGCTATTTTTAGATTGTGGTCTACTTATACAGTGACATTAAGAACGGCTTATAAGATTCTTATAGAGACACTATAGATTTCACCAAATACTCATCACAAATTTTAATCGAAATTTCCGATTTGCTACCGTCTATTTCACTAATATTCCGCAATTCACTGAATTATGTTTGCGGCAATTTCCTCTTTAATAAAATGGGCTCTTTTGATAAAATGGCAAAAAAGAGCCCAGATCTCTATACGGAGCTACACGATCTGAATCAAGCAAGCCATATTGTGACATATTTTACGTCGGTATATATCCTAACGGCATAGCTGAACTGGTGTCAAAGAAAAGTTTCAACTGAAAGTTGTTGATTTTGTTTCTCATATCCTGATATCGGTAGCATGTTTGCCATTTTTCTGTAACCCAGCAATTTCTGTATACTGATCTATCAGAGTTATCACTCATTTATAGGGATTAGGGGTTTGTGAATTCCTTATTCCGGAAACAACGCAGAGTTCGTTACAACAAAACTCAATAAACAAAAGTAAAACGTACAAAAATTTCAAATCAGAGGGAACTACCTGGGTTCATCCCACGGGACCGACACCCCAAGTCATACAACCCATGAGTTCAATGTAGTAAAAAGGTCAACGAGGCCACGAGTCTTACAGCTCATGACTTCGACACTATGCAAATAAGGCCCATGAGTTCGACACGAGGTAAAAACAGCCCATGAGACTCGACATTAATTTGTCGGTCTCGTGGACCTTGTTTGCTTAGTGTCGAATATTATGGGTAATGGGTTGTATGACTCATGGGCTGTATGACTTGTGGCCTGTATACCTCGTGGGCTGTGTGACTCATGGGCTGTGTGGCTCGTTGGCTGTGTGATTCATGGGTTGTATGACTCGTGGACTGTATGCTTCGTGGGTGTCGAATTCATGGCGTGCACCCTTGACATTATCCAAGGGCCCAAACTGCTCATTTTTTTCTCCTCGAGATATACCTCCATTTCGTCTTTTTTCACATTTTTTCCCCAGGCTATTCCCATGCGGAGTTTGATTTTGATGCGATTTTCATCCCTAGTATTCCATCAAAGGCATGAAAGATTTCCTGTCAATACATACAATTAAAGCCTTTTTATGCATTTTTTTTTTTTTTTTTTTTTGCAACTGAGGACGAACATACTTTCGTTGTCAAGTGTGTTTTTTGAGCGCCGGTTAGATATGCGTAAGTATGTGTTTTGTCCAATATAATCATCCCTAAGACACTTGGGGGTCGTATAATAGCACCCCCATACCTATAGTTCTGATCCAAATTCGTGACGCCAATTCCGTAAATCACGACGCTGCGTGAATACACCACAGAACACGACATGGTTGTGTAAAAAAAAAAAAGTTGTTGAATATCTGGAATTTAGAGTTCATCTTTTTTGAGACACCTGTCGCATAATACAGTCTCGAAAGTTATGAGAATTTAAAGGGATGGTATAGTATTGGTGGATATGAGGATTGGGCTTTTAACTTATTGTGAGATACCAAGAAATCACTTATGAAATAGAAAGCATGCCATTCTAAGAGGATTCAAAGTTTATTTGATGAAAATAGGTTTTGGAATGGCTGAGACCTAAAAAAAAAAAAAAAAAAAAACAGAGTAAAGCAAAGTGATCGTAATTAAAGGTGGATCCCATCCTGATAGGATTGCTCTGTTTTGGGTATCTCAACCATTTCAAAACCAATTTTCATCAAATAAACGTTGGATTCCTCTTGGAATTACATGCCCTTTCATATTTCATAAAAGGTTTCTCATCATCTCATCCAAAAATGTTAGAAAGTGGAAATTAGGTCTCAACCAAAACTATACGATCCCTTTAAAGGGATGGTACAGATTGGTGGAGACAAGAATTGGGCTTTTAACTTTTTGCGAGATACCAAAAAAACAAAACAAAACAAAAACAAAACAAACTTATGGTATAGTATACAGAGCATACCATTTCAAGAGGAATTCAAAGTTTATTTGATGAAAATCGGGTTTGGAAGGACTGAAACATCCACAAATAAAGTAAAACAAACCGAGAGTAATAAACTGTGGGTCCCACACTTTATCAGAATCACTCTTTTTTGGATATCTCATTTCAAAACCAATTTTCATCAAATAAACGTTAGATTCCTCAAAGAATTACATACTCTTTTATATTTCATAAGAGTTTTCTCATTATCTCACAAAAAAAAATGTTAGAAACCTGAAATTAGGTCTGAACCAAAACTATACGATCCCTTTAACCAAAAAAAAAAAAAAAAAAAAAACCCCGACACGGATTTAATGAAGTGGTATAAAAGTGTAATTTCAACGCGATCAGGCCATCAGTGACTTACCATGAGAAATTTGCGTCTGATTTCTCCGGTTGTAATACATCATTTTTTTTTTCCACGACAGGGTATTGTCAAGGGTTCCATTACCCGGACTCATCAACCGGTAACACTTTGATCTCCATCGAAATCATGCATATATTATTTTTGTTCATCACTTCATCCATTCATCTCGCTATCAATCACTGGATCTGATGGTTCTCTCTGTCTGCATTATTTATTTGGTTCCTTATCTCTCCGTTATACAATACGATGTCTCTATACTAAGGAACTCATAATCAGCGCGATTTCCTACATCCCCATCTGCCTGCCTATTTTAGATATGGTATGTTCTTTATATTTCTCTATTTCTTTCCTCCCATTTCATAATCAGAAATCTTTTTAAAAGATATTTTTCTAAGTGAACACATTACTGCAGACAGATGCATTGATGTGAAAAAGACAGTCTATCAACATAATGCCCCAGTCACATATGAACACGGGTGCTCAAGGATTTACACGGTGATCCGGGGAGATCCGGGGACGTCCAGGGAGATCCGGGATTTTGGTATGACTGTACACACGGTATCAACACGGCAGTTACACGGAGAAGGCCGGAAGAGCGCGGCGTCTACACGGACAAACACGGCATCTACACGGATCAACACGGCAGCTATAGACGGATCAACACGGCATCTACTCGGCAGCCACACGGACCACCCCAGATTGCTCCGGGATGTGCTATGTGATCCGGGATGTGCTATGTGACTGGGGCATAATGCCCCAGTCACATAGACATCCCGGATCACCCCGGACCACCCCGGATCTGATCCGGGGAGAGATCCGTGTTGACGCCGGGAGGCCAACACATGCCTTATTCATTGATATTATGAACGGTGTATGTGCGCTCTCAACGCGTTATAAAAATGCGTCAAATATAAGATTATCACGGTAGTGCCAAGGAATTTAGAGAAAGAACATCAATTTTATAACTGACTTCCATTGAACTCATATCTCAGTAAATCCAGAATAAAAGAAGTAAATTTGAATAATCTTACTTTCATTGTTTTGCACAATATCAGAGACTAGCACTAACAGAATGAGAGACTAATCAACTCAGATTTTTCAAACAGTGAACATTGCAAAGTACTGTTTTGTTTGTTTGTTTGTTTTTTAGCCATTGTCAATATATGATTTTCCAGGTATGTGCAGTGTTCTGACGAAAGGCCTGCTAAAAAGGTTATTCCACGATGAGGAGGATCCATATAATCGCCAAATCAGGCCGACCATTAACGAGACAACGGCCATTCACCTGAAGATGCAGTTATTCGTGGCTCGAATCCTGGAGCTGGTAAGAGAGTGGAGTATAAGGCTATATCTCATCATATTACCAGCATGCTCACATTTGAGCACATTGTGGTAAGAATTAAATTCATGCGTGTCCTTGTTATGTCGGAATGTGTTACCGTTTTGCATCTGCATGCGTGTGTGTGTTTGTGTGTGTGTGTGTCCGTAAGTGTGTTTGTGCGAGTTCTAATACCTGCGCCAGCGTTCAGGAGGCAACTGAATATTAAGTGTCTCACTGTTTTTGTCTGAAAAGTAGAGAATTATGTACTAAAGACCTTGACCCGCGACACTATTAAATCCTCTTTTTGTTCCATGTTTCTATAAGCATTTTTCATGAAGTTATCACTTGTTAGATTTCAAACGTTTTTGGTTCGTTTGTTTGTGTTTCAAAGCTTCAGTTTTCATTATATTTTCATCATAAATACAGGGTAATCAAGCAGTTTTAACGTCTGAAAGGACGTGATTTCGAGGCTGCCATAATGATTGTTAAAGTACGTAAATTCAACATGTCTTGATGTTAGAATGGGAGTGTGGCGCTTCTGAACTCATGCATTGAAAATAATTTATGCATTTTTCAAGAATAATTGTTTATTGTCTCTATCTTCAACACGGAACACTGGTTGACATTGGTAATTGATATACTAGTAGCATCTGCGCGCGCATACAACTTAATATTATGAACATTGATTGTAACAGTGTAGGAATGAAAAGAATGAAAAACAAAATTTGAAGAAACGTTGATGTTATTTTAGTTTAAATTTGGGATAGTGTTCTCCTTGACAGTTACTTCCTTGATGTTGACGGCCATCACCGGCGTTCATCGTCGGTCTTTTGAAATTGAGGGTACTTAAATGAATGCCTATACTTCCCTTTAAATATCGTCAAAAGTACAGATGTAATTTTCGCGATTAAGCGACGCTTAATGCGAAAGCCATTACTGTCAGGCCTATTACTTTCAGGCCTATTTCTTATCTGAGAACTAATTTTAAGCCGAGGCAGCGTGCATGGCATTACAGGTAACTGTGTGGTTAGTAGTTCAAGCCAAAGTCAATTTAACAATCATCAATTAGGGGCCTGTTCCGCTCAACAACAACAAAAAATGTTCTCAAACTGGTCAGAGTGAACGCGGGATACAAAGAGCGACAATGTAACTCAAATAATGGTATACGGGTAACTTAACTCTATATTACAAACTTTGTATTACCATTAGCGATGGTGGGTGAAAGCAATTACCGCGTACTTACACGCAGTGTGGCTTGTTGCTACCTCCGAGCAATGAGTGACGGATGTGGGTCTCATTGCATTAACATTTCCATTTTGTGTAATTAGTGAAATGATAACATGTAATATGACATGGAGTCCTATCTCTCCTCGCAGTCTCTTCTTAATGCCTGGGGGCATTTCATGAAGCGTTTTTTTTTTCCCCGAGAAATGAACTTTGTCGGACAAATTTGCTCTCAGCCAATCAGATGCAAGGATTCCAGTAGCTTATAGCAGTTTGTCAAAAATATCTGACAAAGCACTTCATGAAATGCCCCCCCCCCCCATAAAGCTTGCATAGATAGTATTGAACAGACAGCAAAGGGGACAATCTGTCAAAACATGAGTCGGATTCCAGACCCCTCCCCCAATTTTTATAGGAATGGATACTAAAAACACTCTTCCTGCTAGGACCCGTTTGCCAGATGATAATCATTGATAGAGATGGGTATTTGCATTGGAAATGGTGTAACAATCTCAACGCCGCCACCTCTCACACCAGATCCTCTCGAAAAAAAAAGTAAAAAAAAAAACTCATATCGTCACTAATTGGTAATCGTTACCAATGATTAAAAAAAAAACCAACCAAGCAGATAATAGCTGTTAAGATGGTTACAACAGACGCTTTCTTTTCCCTAATTTGACCATCAAATCCTGGGGGATTATCATCTAATTGATATCATTTGAAAAAATGGTTCCCCTAATTTCTCTGCAAATCTTATACTTGAGAAAGGCTAGACGGAACTACATTGCTTAAATCTGAACAAAAGCAGAATGAAAACTTAAATAATGTGCGAATATTAGAGAGAACGGGAACTTTCAGCTCCAAATCAGTCACAGTTAACACTTTTTGAAAGTTCTGCAATTGATACGTAATCATATTTGGTACGTAATCATATTTCATTATTGTGAACCCTGACGAACTCAAATGAAAGATTGTATTACATTCCCTAAAACTAAACCTGAAAATGAATGTTTGAATATTAATTGCCAAATCCATACTTTAGATCATGTATTACTTTTTGTTGGATGGAAATAAAGTATAATTGAATTGAATGAAAAGATAGAGCACCAACACAGAAATGTTTGTTTGTTTGTTTGTTTGTTTGTTTGTTTGATTGTTTGTGGGGGGGGGGTGCTGGATGGGCTGGTATCCAACCTCCGCTAGCCAAATATTGATGTGTTTCTTAATACCACATTTTCTCTTGAATTTCTGTCTTATTTCTTTTGCTACAGAATGAAAGGTTTCAACTTCTGAAGGCCAATGTTTGGTTAACATTCGTAAGTATATATGTTTTTCTTAATGAATTAACAAAAAATTCATATTGCTTTGATGATGTGTTCCATTAATTCAACACGTTTGTTCAGTCATTAACCTTATTTCCCACATTATATTTACATTATTGATTATGATCTTGACCGCCAAACAATCTCCCGAACCCTCTATCGTTGCACTGAATAACAACATTCATTGATTTGATTTATTTCCGCATTCAATCAGACACACACACACACACAGAAATGAATACAAATTTCAAAAGCACAAAGACAAAGAATATCAAGTGCAGTGAAATAAATCGATAACAGTACACAAATTATAGATACACGATGTCATAAGCAATTGCATTGAGCAGTATACATACACAGAAACATAAAATAGAACATACAGTATTATCTTCAGTAAATAACAGAGATAATTGAATGAAGGAGACCGCCATCGTATAGGCGATTAGGTTCGAAATGGATGGGGCCTCATAACTCCAGGTAAATCTATACTCCAGGTAAATCTATACGGCTTCAGAGTATAACTTCATCATAGGCGTGCATTCTATTGAACAACAATCATTAAAATATCTTTATCTTATCTCTTTAATTATCAAGGTACCGAATGACACACATACGTCTTACTTATCTCTAAACCAGTACTTGTAAATCCGTTAATTACATTTTACATTAAGTCGATGACATCTTTTAAGGAATGGTATAGTATTGGTTGAGGTTAGAATTCAGCTTCAAACTTTTTGCAAGATACTTAGAAACCACTTTATGAAATATTAAAAAGCATATCAAAAGAATACAATGGCTGAGATATCAATAAAACAAAGGAAAACAAAGCGATCCTAATAAGAGATGGGTCCCACCTTTTGTTAGGCTCACTTTATTTTGGATATCTCATCAATATCAAAACCAATTTTCACCAAATACAATTTGAAATCATCTTTCATATTTCATAATAGGTTTCTCAAAAAATCGTCATCAAAAAACGCTGGAAACCTCAAGTACCATCTCAATCGAAACTGTACCATCCCTTTAAGAGAAAGCATAGTGGAGTTGAGTGTTTATTTCTTCTTTCAATATCAACAGAAAAAAATCAGATGCTAAAGCTGTCTTATATTATGTTTTTATAAGATGGGCTTTAGAATCTTTCTAGTCTGATTGGTCAATTATCATGTATTGGTTTTTACCTATCCACACTGAGCCATGCGTTCGGTAAAATCCGAACGCATGGCTCAAGCCTTTTACTGCGTTGTCATAGGTGAACCGGACGCATGGTGGAGAAAAGGGTTGAATTTCATGAATTTACGGGCCCATTTTATAAAACGAATGATGCACAGGCCTGTTTCGTGGATCGGTGAGAATTGGATGCTCTCGTTAAACTTTGGAACAATCTGAAACGCACTCGCTGCATGCACTCGTGGGCTTAAACAGTTCCGAAGTCAAACTCACGCATCCAATATTATTCTCACTTATCCATACCACTCTGTTCTCTGCATCATTAAATTTTGTATAATATAGGTTTTCCTGGCCAATTTCGCACTGCTTTCCATCCAATTCCTTATTGCTGCATTCACTTTAGCAAAATTTAGCGTAGATGTTGTTGTTGTTGTTGTTGTTCATTTTCCATCTGTGAAGATGGCTGGATAGCCCATATTCAGCTACACTAAGCTGGTCTTCCATGGGGTCCAGTTGGATGTGGGCTGGGACACCACTTCACCGGGTTAGACACCCTGCTCTTTTCGATGAATGAATGAAGCGGGATTTTTTACGTGCATGAGCTGTGACTCTCTCATACACGGGAACTCCATTTTATGTCCTATCCGAGGGACAGAGTGTTTTGCCTCTTGCTAGAGGGGACGGTATGTTTACACACAACATTGCTCAGTCCAGACTCGGGTTCGAACCCGGGCCGCGTGATCGTGAGGCAGACGCGCTACCGACTGAGCCAACTCACCGCACTCACCAACTCACAGAATAATGATGACATGTTCGGTATTTCAATTTTATGATCTCTTCATTCAAATTCATTTTGGAGCATTCAAATTGGGCCCACCTCTAATCTCATTCTAATTAACACTTATCTTCTGAAATTCATAAGACAAGCACCATTTCACTATTCGTTAATTCAATTTAGAATGATATAGTCACGTGATCACGTATATGCTTCCCTCCCTCGTTCATTCAAATTCATTTTGGGGCGTCCAATTTCACATGTTCTGCAATCAATTTAGCAGACATGTTTATGCTTTGGTTCATTGTTTATTTTCTTTCATCATAGTTATTGTTTTGTGAGTATCATAACATTTATTTTCGTATTCATTTTAGAGATTTTGGCAACCGTTTTTTTTTTTTTATGTGCTTATTGAGTCTCCCAGTCCGAAGATAGTGCAAGTGGTCATAACGTATCTGGCCGTTGAGCGCTTTATTCTGAGTGTGTCGGCCAGTTCTAGGAAGTCAAGGTTATGATCCTCAAATATTTCTGTAATTCTTTCTCTGTCTTCTTGAGATATACGTCTGTAACTTGTGCTGTCATGACTGTAAGAAACGAAGTTAATCTGTAGTACTGGTACATGTAGACCTATATGACATGACAAGAAAAGGGGCGTTACAGAACAACCAACTCGAGTTATATAGGGTCAAAATATGATATATATACTTTGACTGCATGCTTAACAGTACGTGGGTTAAAAAAAAAGTCACATAGAAATACATGTTTAAACGTTCCCACCATTTCAAAAAAGAAGAAGAAGAAGAAGAAGAAGAAGAAGAGAGAAATAGCATGACGTGAATTTGAATGAATATGCTTGGAATTTGACTGCACAGTCGCGAAATTGAATGACTCAAATACCCTTTTCGGCGAGTGATTGGGGTGGCGAATTTGTATGAACGTATAGAGTACCAGCCAATTTAAATACCCGTTTTACGAATTCGAAAGCCACATGTGCGAATTTCGTTGGTCGAAACGCTTAATTGAACGCACGAGTTGCAATTTTGAAAGACACACTGTGCGATAACGAGGGTTTTTGCTAAATTGAATGAACCTTCTATCAAATGGACTGACAAAAGTGCGAAATTGGCCGGGAAAAACCTATATCATTCGGATATCGGGCTTCAGTTTGCATGCGTGGGCGCATAGCTCATTGAAGCCAATAAAACGTTGAATTACATACTCCAGTATTTCTCGTGGCACAATGGATGACACCAGCCATTAAATCGATGGTAGTGAAAAGACGAAAAGCCTTCGAAAGAAAACATGACAAAAAAAAAAAAAAAAATCAGTGAGAAATCGCAGCTGCCAAAGCCAATTATTACTCGAAAAGAGTTCAACATCTCAAACATTGTAGTCCATCAGCCTGGTCTCAACACATCGGAAAAAAAAAATTACGTCTGGGCAAAGAACATCACCCTTGACCCAAATTGAGAACGTTGGACCAACAGATTATAAGTCAACTGCAAACAGAATTAACACACAGTTCGTCAATGTCGCTTCCGACACCCCGCCGCCTAACACTCTTAGCCTCCACCAGCATTCCTTCCCTCTCGAGAGCCCTGCCCTCTTGTACAACCAGGGGAAGTTTCCCGAGAGCACAAGCGCATCACGTATAGGGTACTACCCCAAGACCTGATGGGAGTCCCGCTCGTTTGGTGAGGGAATTCGCATTAGAACTCTCGCAGACATATTTAGTGCCTCTTTTCAACAAGCAAAAGTCCCAGAACGACATAATAGCTGTATATGAATGTTTGTTCTTTTGTGTGCATTTACAATATTGGTTAGATCATTGAAAGTTATCGCACGTTTCTTTCATACCATAAATTGTTAACAACTGAACTAAAACTTTTCACATCACATTCACTAACATAAGAGACTGTCAGTATACCATATTCAAGATGCCCTTTGATGAACGGCTTCAGGATTTATTTTTCGTTTGTTTCATTTTGTTCAAGGATTGGGTAGATGAATTCCTAACATGGAACCCGGAAGAATACGAAGGAGTGGAGAACATCAAAATCTCCTCGGATTTTATCTGGCTCCCGGACATTGTGCTCTATAACAAGTAAGACGAAAGAGATTACTGCACGCTAATTCGTTATCAGGGCAAAACAGTGTGGAATTCTCCTATCGTCGCGTGATTATCGATGCCTGCTTTTATCACATTCGCGATCACTTAACATATCAATATCAAGCACACGCACACACACACACACACACACACACACACACACACACACACACTTTGTCTTTCTCGCGTCCATTTCAATCAGAAAGGATGTGAGCTGTTTGATGGTGTTGGTAGATGGTTTGCTCCGCCAACAACCACCATCATTCAAACTCTCTCATCTGTTTTCATGTTCTCCAGTAAGTTATTGCAGTGGGTTCTTACAAAGGCTTATTGATTTATTGACTTATCTATTTATTCATTTATTCATTTATTCTATACATTCAGTCAGTCAGTCAGTCAGTCAGTCATTTATATTCTTTTCACAGGGTATAGCCCCATATTCCAGTGGTTTATACACTGTTATTCTTGGGGGTGCACGTTACGTTACGAGACCGACATTCACGAGTCATACAGCCACGAGTCATAGAGCTCACGAGTCATACGGCCCATGAGTTTGACACAAGGCCCACGAGACCGACACATTAAGCCCCGTGTTGTATCTGTAACTCGTGGGCTGTTTTTACCTAGTGTCGAACTCATGGGCTGTATGACTCGTGAACTGTATGACTCATGGACCTCTTTTCAATGTCAAACTCGTGGGTGTCGGTCTTTTATTGTGGGAGGACCCCTTCTTGGGGGCCCTCCAACATAATTACAAAGTACTTGAAATAACAACTAATTCAAAATACATGAGCTGTTTCTGACTCTTTACCCTATAATCTTGGAAAACAGCTCATAATCCTCAGAAATAGATACTAATGTCTTATACGGTGACCCTCTACCGTTTCATTCTTTTCCATGGATTTCCCATGGAGAGTGTTCTTGAAAACAGTGAAAATGAATCACCTTTCGGCTTGACCACTTACCTGTCACTCATGAGGATACAAAAGAAAATTTCCCCTGATCATTTACATCTTTCAACATAATTTGGTAATATGCTGGAGTGCTGCATGTGTTATTACGCACTACTAACATTTTTCATGTTTTCCTCTTGATTTTGACCTATGTATAGAAACAAGCTCGTGCCTTTTACACTACTATTCAGGCTTGGCTAAAACTTTATAGAAAATATATCATTACCTCGCGTAAAAAACTCCGGGATCAAAATCAGATGGAAATTAAGGAAGTTACAAAATTGTGAAATTTCACTAATTACTTTCACGAAATAGTTCTTTAACAGTTAATAGGAATATGCTCGTGGTTGAAAATGGCATTGTCTCACAATAACTTTTCGTAATAGTTTGTGCATAAAATCTTGAAATTTTCAGTTTCCTTGTTCATGATTACCCAATTATTCCATATTCTCATGTCCTAAAACAATGTCTGCATGATTAATCATTATTTTGAAGTCATTCAGCCAGCAATAGTGTTTTACGTTTTAATAGCAGAATAATTGAATGGTCGTCAGTTTTTTCAGTCCACGACCACTGGAAAATTTTGAGTTGATGACTTGGTGTCATCAGCTCACGCACTTCCATATTCAAATCAACTGTTCAAGAACTGTTTTGTAAACTTAGCGAAACTTTAAAATTCAATAACTTCCCTAAATTTTGTCCAATTTTTATAACATTTTCACCGCTGTGTTCGTAAAATTTATTTCCAACTATAATATTAACTGGTTTTGCGTTCCCGTTTTAAAGAATGGCAGTGATGTATATTGTATGTAAATGAAACCAAATTTCGATTCTACCGTAATACATTACTGAATGGTGGAGACTACACAAGATACGCATTTATTGTCATTAATGGAGTATTGTCCCACCTTTGTTTTCATCAGTGCAGGCACGGGATATGAACCCTACCTTCAGAACAAGCTGGTGAAGATCTATCACACGGGTCACGTGAATTGGGCTTTTCCTCATATCATCAGAGCCAGTTGTGACTTGAACATCGCCAACTTTCCTTTCGACACCCAACAGTGTGATCTCAAGTTCGGCCCTTGGCAGCACGATTGCACGGAACTCGTCATGGAAGGAGCCGGTGAGATGAGACGGGGTCGTGGTATATGATGGGTGTGGTTTGGGATGAGGGCTGGTGGTTTCTCCTCCTTTCCCATCCATCGCTATGCAGTGTCACCACCAAATTACATACTCTGGAAGACCCTTGAAAGACATCAATTATTAATGAATGTACATTCTTGGCTGCGTGAATAAGATTTTGCGTACTGAGAAACACGAATTTGAAACATGGTTTGAAAGAGGAGCGTTTATAAGGGTTTATCCAGAGTTTTTGGCTCGCTCGGACTGTGAGATTGCACATCTCATTATGCGCAGCTTTTCCCTTCGCAATTCGATTGGTCAAACAGGGCGCTTGCAATATACGACGTTATATAAACCATGTTTCAAATCTCGGTTGTTTTTATAAGACTTTCAAAACTTTATTTCCAGTGAAACACGGTTTTGAATCACACCTCCACAGTGCATTTCAAAGCCGTGTTTCAAAATCGTGTTTGTAATCACGACTACCGTTTTAAACCGTAAAACACGATTTTATAAACCATGTTCTACATTGAAAAGTTTGCTTTAAACGCAACCGAGAACCGTAATCACAGAACTCTAACCCAGTTCCGTCATTGTCCGTAATACATTGTAGGGCCTACTGGTCCCATTTTCACGGCACACGAGTAACATAGAATCACACATAGTCAAAATAAATCCCTAGTTTCTCGTGTTTGACTAGGGCATTTTGAATTTTTGATTGTGAACAAATCGTAACGTCCTTTGCAACAGAATACAGCTCAGTAAATAACGCATTAATTTGACACAACAACGTCCAGCCTGTGTACAAACTGTGTATGTTACACAAATTAATAATATGCTTCACTTTTCGTAGGTTCAGTGGTAATATTGACCTAATTTCATAAAAGTATGGGGCTCATAATTCTAGCAAAATATTCCCTGGTTCCTGATATGAAGGAGACGAGACGGTGTTTCGGAGCGACGGGGAATGGGACATGGTTGGCCTTGCTATTCAAACAAACCAATTCAACTACCCAGACGACCCGGGCGTTCGGTACTATGACGTCACGTTTACCATCAAGATCAGAAGGTAAGTGTTGGGGAAAGTTCACGTTGGTAAAACATCTCTGCAGTTAACGTCTAGGAGTAATGTTACTCAATTGAGTAACACTTTCGCTCCAATTCAAACCCATGTGCACTTTGGGTGACGAAACGGTAATGCCTATAAATACCCGCGTGACCTTCACTCTAATACAGTATAGTTCCGCTGTATCCAAACATAATTTTTGATCTTTGAGACATGAGAAAACTGTTACTACTTTTTTTCTCAAGAAAAGACGTCCTAAATACAAGCAAGCAAGCAAACAAACAAATTATAACTACATTGAAAAACAAATTGTTTGGCGCACGTTGGATACGGACAAACTTTACGTGTTTTTTTTAAACCCTCCTTTATCAAAGCATTGAAAATTAACATTGGTGACAGTTTGAGATATTGACATTGGTGTCAATCTTTACTTTTCTTACCATAGCACTATTCTACCACGTCGTGGTCGTCCTGCATGGTATTTTCAAGTATTTATCATCTCTTCCATAAGGCTAAATCATGAACGTACGTTCGACCACGGAGGTAGCCCACCTCCCTGGTTCGACTATAACCCCTTCTCAATGAGGAGAATTCCAGCTGCATGGCTGTCTCTTACCGAGGTATATTGTATTTAATCGAACGGCATGTTATTGTGTTCTGCGAGCGAATATTACGTAGTACGCACCTGTGTAGGAAAATGAGCGTCATAACAGACACATATTAAAAGTATAGCATTTCCCGCCGTTCCTGTAGGTCCTATGCGCCGCACACACGATGAACTTGTGATTGATTTTACCATGCAGGAGGTCCATGCACTATGTGTTTAACCTGCTGTTGCCGTGTATCCTGATAGCTTCCATCACACTCTTGGGATTCCTCCTCCCTGTAGACTCGGGGGAGAAAGTCTCACTTGGAGTCACCGTCCTTCTCTCGCTCACCGTCTTCTTGCTTCTCATCGCAGAGTCAATGCCGCCCTCTAGCGTTGTGCCCATTATAGGTATGTTTTCATACATACATGTACATACATACATACAATTTCTATAGCGCCATTTTCCATTCTGATTAGATGCTAAAGGCGCTTTACATCAAAGCAAAAAGACTGATAATACATTCACGGTTCGTGTAGGTTCGTTAATCGGAAATTGAGACAGGGTTTGTTATTTCTAGAAGTTTCGTTAATCTGAAAATGAATTGATTTTTATTATTATTATTATTCCGAAGGTTCCTTAATCCGGAAACGAAATCAGGTTCGTTACTCTTTACCTTCTATTCAGAATAACGAATCTTCTGACTAACTCGACAAAATGTTCTGAATAACAACCCCCTTTTCATTTTCGGATTAGCGAACATCTAGGTATATGAAATTTGTTTTTCTGAATAACGAAAGGCCTACTGATTTCATTTTCGGATTAACGAGCCTTCGAAATAACCGTGCTTCACCCGTTCTTACACTGTATCAGTGTTTCCTAGTCACCTAAATGATTTACAAAAACACTTTGTATTATTTTCAAGATACACTCTGTACATAAGGAACGTGAAGGTTTTAATCAGATTGTGATAAGTCTGTACTGGTAGGTGACACTCAATCGTCATACTGACATAAAAAGCCAAAAACGATTACTGCATAGGTTAAACTGCTGCTACTTTTGATTTTACTGTGATCCCAGACTGACAATACACGTGCTGTGTATCCTATAACTCTGTGCCAATACTATCGGTAGGGTCTCGGCCTCATACCAATATTTCCTCAAGCCATTTGAGTGGTGTATCCATCTCGTTGCTTTTTTACCCCTTCCAAGGTCATTACTACATCTCCACCATGGCTCTGGTGTCATTCTCCCTCTTATTAACCGTCACCGTCCTAAACCTCCACCACCGCGGACCCTACTGCAACCGAGCCCCAAGGTGGCTAAGGGTTTTCGTCCTCGGTACCCTGGCTAGGTTTCTGCGACTGCAGCCTGCGGAGCTCCGGCAACGAAAACACGAACTGGACAGAAAGAGCAGCCAGATAGCAACTATGAATGATAAGCTAGGTGAACTGCCGTTTATATATAAGGTTTGTTAATCCGAAAATGAAAAGAAGGTGCGATAAACGAACCTTCGGAAAAACGCAAACTTCGGAATAACGAACTTTCGGAATGACGAACCTTCGAAATAACGAATCTTCGGAATGACGAACCTTCGGCATAAGGATTTTTAAGCTTTGACTTATAGTTAACTGCATAAAAGATTGGAGAGAGAGAATGCCGTAACTATGGTTAACTGTGATGAACCTACGTGGCTAAGGTATACAATTTTACCTCTTGCCAATGTGAATGTCCAAGAGGCTTCCTCCAAACTTTTTGATCCCATGTATTTCTCCTCACAGTCACATCTTAAATGATTTAAGACCCCCTCCCGTTTATTATTATCTTTTTTTTTTAATGAAGCAGGGAATATGCTGCTGACTAGAGAGCTAAGTCGAATGGAATGGTTTCACTCATAAAAGTCGGATATAGAATGAGACATCAATGGAAGTTTCAATTCCTTTATGTGCTTGCTACATAATTCAAACACCACTGTTTTGTGAAATTATGTAAAGCTTTCGAATTCCATCAGTCGATTATTTTAGTTCTGATTTAATTACACCTTAAGCACTTTGTTTGATTGTGTATTTTTACCGGTAGGCCCTACTTTCTTTACTTTAAGTCAACTGAAAAATGGAGTTGAATAATACGAGAAGTCAAAACCCATTTGGAAGGAAGATGTAATGCTTAGTAGTCTTCTTTCCACCTCCCTGTCAGAACGATGATTTGTTTGTTTGTTGTTTGTGTGTTTGCTTGTTTTTTCATACACCTGTTCGCAGATCATTTGGATGAGGGAAGGTCGTCGGTTGACAAAACAAAGGAACCGAATAGAATATCCAACGGGAATAAAAGCAGGGACGAGAGCAGCGAACGTAAAGAGGACGTTGTTGCGCTAATGCTACGGCTTGTCGGTCACGTGCGCTACATACGTGAACATTACCAAGACGTCACGGAATCGGAGGATGTTCAGAACGAGTGGAAGCAGATAGCGCTGGTGGTCGATCGCGTCTTCGCCGTTTTCTACGTCATCGGCATGATCTGTACCGTCACAATTCTATTCTTCAACTTAGCCTGATCAAACAAGGTCGTTAGAATTACCCCAAAATAATTTTTTAAATATATACAACTCTGACTGATTCTACAGTCTGTGCGGCGGCAAAGGCTCTTTACATACTAGCTCACACACCTTTCCACTGGTAATCAGGCTTAATGACTGGTGTAAAGTTTTACACCATAACAGTTATGTCCAGTATACCTAGTAAGTAGCTAAAGAAAGAATTTCTTTGTTTATGAACTAACTGAACAGATCGAGGTTTTGTCGTTTGCGTTACAAGTTGATGGACAAAAGTAGTGCATTATTTTTGGTGTCATTTGGAATTGATTTCAGATAAATTTGTTACATGCTCATGATAACACACAGGGTGAGAATATCTATAAAAAGGATTTTAGGAGTTTGTATAGCTCTTTTGTTTCATGAACATTCTCATTTTATATATCTGTTAGTATAATCGAGACACTAGGCACAAGGCGAGCCTAATACTTCCTTTAGCATATATAAGTTTGCAGAGTTAGCAAAATTGAATTTGTTTAGTTTGCTGTATATATTAGTAATCTTCATTTATTGCAAAAGTTTTGTCATTGCTTTGAATCACATACTTCTGAATCAATCGTCACCTCGCAAAAAGTGGAATATGCATTAAAAACAACAACAAAATTTTATTGACATTTACTATTACACATGCGTTCGAGTAATCTTTCGAAATTGAAGATATATGGATTTCTTTTGCTTCTTTGAGTGGTCTAAAAATCAATCAAACATTGCTGTGCCTGTGCGTGGAATCCAGTGTTTGTCTGTTTGCTTGTTTGTTCTTTCCCTGAAAGTCAACCATCTATTTCATATTTTGCATTAATTCCACAGTTCTCGTCATACGTCTTGACACTTCGTTCGTACATTTATTTCTACTGTTTACATGGATTTGTCTTGTTTTCAGAGTGAAATACACTAAGCAAAGCTGTTGTGAAAGAATTGTTTGAACTATATAAATTTGTGTCATTTTTCATATTCAATAATGAAATGAAGTCATGGGGTTCTAAACTACATTCCCCTTAGACGGATATCGCTGAAAAACTTTACTGAGGGTTCATTTACAGCCCTATCCTTGTCATTGATTACTCGCAGCCTTAAATTGCTGACTCTAAATAAATTATTTGGTTCATCTCATCAACTTTGCAGGCTTTCCGACTGAATTGCTACAATTGCCCCCCCCCCCCAAAAAAAAAAAAAAAAAAATCACAAAACGTTTTATCTTAGTGTGCAGTTGGGCGATGTTCGTTATTCCGAATGTTCGTATTCGAAACAGTCGTTATTCCGAAATACACAAAGTCTCCACACGTTGACGGTTATAATTCGAAAACGAAAAGAAGGTGCTTACTGATGAATCTCCGGAATCACAAACCTACATTGGCTTTCGGATCAACGAACCTTCGGAATAATGAACCCTCGGAAGAACGAACCCTCGAAAAAACGAACCTTATTTCATTTTCGGATTAATGAACCTTCGGAATGACGGACCTTTTGGTTAACAAACTAATGTAGCCGTGCAGTCAACAGTATGCAGTAATTACGAGCGCATGAAAGGAAAATGTAGACGTAACTGAAAATTCTACCTTTACAGTATCACATACGTTTGAAATCTTTACCAATGTGTAGCTGTGTGGCAAAACCATGTTTTAAACATTACACTAAGATTATTTGAAACATTACAGTCATTGAAAAAGCTTAAGTTTTATAGGGATCATTCAGTTGTAAATCATACAAACCTTTCTGCGGACACAGTTGGCTAGAAAAAACAAACAAATGGCGCTTTATGAATATTATGTTGAAAAAAAAGAGGAGTACACAATGTATGCGTGGAAGCAGTATATACTATGATATTTTGTAAACACAAAACAAAACAAAACAAAAACAGACAACAGAATCCGTCAAAACAAAGTATGCCAGCGCACAAGCTTAACATGGAACATCTCAGTATGAGTTGCATTTGATAATATCTAAAATATATTTGGTGATTTTGTTTTAGTATTAGTATTGGCTGGGTCAAATTATCTCCAATAGGGTCCATTTTTTAATCAATTACGCAACAAGAGCAACATATGGGTTGCATGTTTCTTGGATATGTTTCGCAAATGATAATCCAGTGTAAGTTTGGGATTGCCAATACGTATAAGAGGTATGGAAAGGATGCGCCCCTTGAACGGCCTATTCCCTTTGTACAGTCAGAGAGAATATCGTGCGTCCTCTTAAGGACAGCTTGAAGACAGACACCAACTTCTCTACGTCATTACTGAAAACAGCCAACTTCCTACGACGTCATCACTTCCTGTTACCCGTCAATCTTCAGATCTAAGTTAAAGGTGGTATCTATCTGTTACGTGTCTCACCAATTAACCCGTTCCATACTGAATTCTGAAATCCCCATAAACTTAATACACAGGCCACCAGGTTCCTGTATGGAACGGGTTAACAATACAAAATGTAGTTTCAAACTTCTATATAGGAGAGATGACGTTTAAAGGTATTTACCTTTGGGAGCAGTGATTAAAAAAAATGAGTTATCACATTTGATGCATAATATATGTAGGTCAGTTGTATCAAAAAACATCCTACCATATAGAAAATTTCGCAAAAACCCTTAAACATAAAATATAAGGAGATATCACTATTTTTCTTACTAAACCATAACTGTAGACGGTTTAGTACAGAAACAATTTTATTATAACTATTGTTTACATTTTGTATATTTAACAATACTTAAATTATAATATTCAGAACTTTTACATTGGTTGTTTCTATCCCTTACTCACATTTTAGAAGTATTTTGAAGCACTAAAGCTGGGTTTTTGTTTCATCTGCAAATGGTAAATAATGCCTTTAATGTTAAGGGAACGTGTGTCATGTAATAGCTCATTACGATATGATCACCGTGCTAGGGAAGTGATAGATTAGACGGTGTCTTCGATGCGTCCAAGGATACTATAAAACAGATGTAATGAATATAGCGCTAGTGCGAAAGATGTCATGTGGCAGTATATTTTTCATCCTTTTCAGCTAAGTAACGTATTCTATTGAGAGTTTCTACTTAAAAAAAAAATGGCTCTAGCAAAGATTCGCTGTTTTCTCATCTACTTCATTACACTTTGCCTGTGGCAAATATCATATTCCAAAGATGTATATATTTCTGGTTTTTTTTTAAATTAAATTTTTTAACTACATTTAGGTACTGTTCGTGTAGTTTGAATGATTGCATTATATCTATATTCACATTTACTACAGTTCGCGTAGATATCTTCAAAGCTGGCAGACCTTTAATCGTAATGCTTACTCACGGTGTAATCAAGGTTTATAGACAGTTTGTGCGACAAAAGTATTCTGGCTTGATTTAGTCACACAACGCTCCTTAGCACACACGACTATAAGTCACTTGTGCGTCTTACTGGTTTAATGACTAGACGGATAATGCGCAGTGACGGTTATTTGTGAAGTTCTGGTGCCGATTCGACTCGATTCATTTGAGACAAAATCGCGACCTGTGGGAGGACCTCCAACTTGTACGCCCTCTGCCGCTTCAGTGTGATCTACCGGTGAATGACTGTTTGGCGGCGACGAAGGTCGTTTAGTAACAAAACGAATGATAGTTGTGGATACGATTAAACCCGACGGAACGCAGTGCTTTGGGGTTCGGCGGGAGTGCGCACTGAACGTCACGTTTGCGTCACACCCTGTGCTACCTACCCGTCTGCTGCAGTCTGCCGCTTTCTATCTTTTCAAACACATCTCTCAACGCGGTAGTCCCGGACCACATGGCTCTTAATGCCATGCCTCGTTAAGGAGAAGAAGAAAGAGGAGTATCTTAAAGTTAATTCAATTATCACGTGTACTTCTCATCTCCCACGGGGTCAAAGATTGCTTGACTACAAACTATGGGACACTGCGAATAGCAACCGGCATGATTAGGACAAACCAAATCGATAACTAAGAGCAAAAAGAGTCTTTTAAAAGTAGGTTCTTCCCATTGCTGCTGAAGACACCGCTGAAACCAGGTCGTCTGCTAACTGCGTTCACTGCGAGTCATCGTAAAGGCTCCTCTCTGCGGTAGTCGGTTCCGACAACGATCGTCGACAATCACCAGCACAGAGACCATGGCGGTTGATAAGAAATGGGTAATTTGCGTCGCCTTTACATCCGTGATAGTCGGTGAGTACATTTTAACTGCCACAATCTCGTCATTTTCTATGTATATTTCATATGCTTTAGTTTACAGAGATTAAAAAACCAGAGAAGTAATGCTTTTGTCATGTTTGCACAATGTTTTGTCTTAACCCTGTAATCATTTTTCCATCGAGGTCATTACATTTAGGAGGCAAAATTCACATCTTTGATGCATTTTGTTTCGAGAAACTGGCGTTGACCTTTTTTCTCCAAGAATACTAGTAAACAGTCACTAGCCTGGTGTGAACCAATTTTTTTAATTTATCCTAAATGAATGTGTGCCTCATAATCACATTTGGGGAATAACTCGATTAATAGGAAAGAGGTTGATGGGAAATTGAATCATCAAATAAGAGCTGAATAAAGATAAGTCATCAGCCATTGTCCTCGTCTTCCCTCCCCCCTCTTTTTTTTAATCGGCCACGTGTGGTCAGAGTCTGTCAACCTTTCAGCTCTCAAACCATGTAGAGGAGCACACTGTACTGTAGCTCTCCGAGACCAAAAATTCACCGTCAAGACACAGTATAAATTGAAGAGCGTAAAGGGGTGATACAACATGTATTGACATTACTTTGGTGTGTCATCCAAAATATTCGTCTATCGTGACCGATATCACTGCAATCGTAATGTCATCACCAGGGTTGTTACTGTTGTTATTGTTATGGTTGCCCTTGTCATGACAACCGCATCAGAAATACTTTCTAGCCCGTCTCGACACACACCCACAAACACACATACACTCACCTAGCGTCTCCATACGAGTGCAGTACGAGTTAATTGCTGTATAATCCCTCATTAACGCTTGTTTCCGCAAGACCGCAACTCAAACGGTATATCGTGTAGGAACCTTGAAGTGTTTGATTCACCGTTCACTGTACAAACTCTTAACAACATTAAGTTAAAGTTCCCTAGAAAAGCTTTCAACTTCTCAATGATGTTCTTGTAGCCCCTTCTCCACTTTACTCACTAACAATCATGATGTATCACGCTGGTAAACGCAAAGTTAGAAAAGTTTTTTAAAAAGGTTTACAAAAGTTCAAAGTTGCATTTTCAAGTTTCAACAAACCCATGGATAGGGATTTGTTTCGTTTGTCACCACCTTCATCTTATTGTTTAACAACCAACGGAGAATATAATTATATATATTGTGGAAATCCCGTCGATGCAATCAATAGGTGTGGCTATTTGAAAGCCAACTTATGGTGTTGATCTGCATTGCAATGAACGGTTAGTATTGTCCCGTATGTTTGAGTATTGCGTGTCTATATCCACAAATTTATGGACGTGTTGTCTATACTGAACTAGACACAGCGTACAATGTCGAGATAAAAGTAAGCTTGACTGTACAAGCATGTGGACAGTGTGCAGGTCCACTACCTATACGTGTTTTTTCCCCCTTTTACGTCAAAATATTAGATTTTGAATGAAATTGTGAAGATTGATTTGATCATTTGAATATTTCCTTCCTTTATCCTGTCCTCTTGTAATATCATGTGTTTATTAAGACATTATCATGAAAAAAGATATCTTCCACAAATATAAATATATATGTCTCAAGCTATAAAAAGGTTTCAACTCTGTTTCATTTTGAAGTAAAAGTACTCATTTACTCGCTTTAAATCTACGAGCAGTTGGCGATCGTCATTGGTCCTTTTCCAACAATCTTTCGTTGCCAAACTATACGTACTTATTTCAGCGCTGCCTACCTGATAAGTTTTGAGATTAGCCGTACCTCAGATTATTTTTAGTCGCTGCTTCTATACATGTATAAGTAAAGTAGTGCTAGGTTTAGTGGGCCTCTCAAACTTCTTCCCCTCTCAGGGAAAAAAATGGAGATCAGGTAAATGTCGATGACTCACTTATTTTTCAGCTCGTCTCGAATTAAAAGCACAGCAACGATGGGTGATGTTCGTTATTCGGAAACACACAAAATTCCGTACACCTAGATATTCATTGGTCCGAAAGTGAAAAGGGGTTCGTTAATCTATGGAGGTACAAAGAACATTTTGTGGCGTTATTCCGAATTAGTTATTCCGAAGGTTCGTAAAAAAATCAAAAGAATGTGCGTACTTCCGAACGTTCGGAATCACGAACCTTATTTCGTTTAAGGATTGACGAATCTTCAAAATAGGGAACTTTACTTCGTTCTCGGAATTACGAACCTACAGAATAACGAACCTTATCTCTTGGAGAACAATGAACCTTCTGAATAACGAACTGTAACCACATCATTCACCTTCTGTAATTGTTCAATGGAATGAAATGTGACGTCATCGTGTATTCTTATCAAATTCATGGGAAATACTTTTGTTGTAATTTCATTGGAAAGAAAAAATAGTCTTTGATTGAAAGTTTGCGTTTTGACCTCTCAAAAAAGAGATCTTTTTAGACAACCAGATACAGACTCTGGCTATACAAGAGAAATATTACCTGAATTCTCTATACACTTGATCAATTCTTAGTTTAATGTACACTAGACAATGTTAGATCAACGGTTGACCTAAAAAGTGTCAGGCATTAGGCGTGAAGCCTCATTGGGTTTCTAACAACCAAAAAGTCACATTTTGGTACAATCTTTGGTTTATCGGAAGAATTAAAAACATTACAATTAGTATTTATCAGATCTCATTATTCACAGCTTAAAGGCATAATTTACCATTTGCAGAAGAAACAAAAATCCAGCATTAGTGTTTTAAAATAGTTCTAAAATGTGAGTTAGAGATAGAAACAACCACTGTAAATATTTGAATCCGTATAATCGATGCTAAGTATTGTTAAATACACAAAATGTGAACGATAGTTACAATAAAAATGTTTCCAGACTAAACCGTCTACAGTTATGGTTTAATGAGAAAAATACTGATATCCCAAACATTTTATATGGTAGGATGTTATGTGAGTCAACAGACCTACAAATATGCATCAAGTGTGATACCTTGAACATTTTTTTCTTTAAATCACTGCTCCAAAAGGTAAACAGGACCTTTAAAATGTTAAAGTTCCTTAAAGTGGGAGGGAACATCACCTTGTTACATCCTCCCCGACGACACTTTCCCCTGTTAGGACGCTTCTCTTCCTCTGGAGGTGCAAATGTCACGCCTAGCTGGTCTCTGACATCGGAATCTTTGTTACTTTGACAACAGTTTCGGTTTTTTCAGGCGTTACTTTGCGTGAGTGTCTCACATGAAGGCGAAGATTCATAAAATATATTCATTATGGAACATTACTTTCACTTTTCTGGTGTTGGAATTTCTGCAAACGAAAAAAAACCGCAAAATATCTACTAACAAACAAAGGAAGAAAATACCCCCCCCCCCAACAAAACAAAAAAATAGAACAACAACATCAACAACGACGACGACAACAACAGCAACATCAAAGTATTATTACATTGTTACATTATTACAGATTAATTAATGTGTACAAAATTTGACTCTCAAAACAAGACATTAGACAAACATTAAATGGTATGAGCCATAATGAGGGAAGTCATTGCATGCAGTGGGTGTGAAAGGGGAGAGCCATGGTAATTGAAGAGTGAAATATATCAGATGTTGTGGTAACCCCCCCCCACACACACACACACACACACACACACAAAGTAGGACAGACAAGAAAGTATGGTCTGACGACAAATCTCTGTAGTGCAAAGACTTATGCTAGAAAGGAATATACAATCACCATATTGGCGTTACACATTAGGGCCTATCTGGTATATATGCAAACTCCAGTGATAATTGGGTCAACTTCACGTTACCATGACAACTGAATTTAAGTAACTTACTATTGCTATTGATATCAAGCAACTTCCATCCGCTCCATTTTCGTCGTAAGGTATTAATAAGAGAAATATCTGTCTAAAAATGTTTTAAGGTACAAGGCATACTTGCACGCCTTTGTGTCATCAGCAATTTTGCCAAGTATAGATTAGCGAAAAATGTGTCATTTAATCCCATTTCCCCCCTCTCCTTACCTTTCTGTCTTATTTTCCAGTTATGGCAGTGACTGTCCCACTCATTGTTATGACTGGCACGGCGCCACGGAACAGCGCCGCTAACGTCCAGAACGTCGAAGAGTCAGCACAGGGATCGAGACAAGGTTCATCCGGTGAGATTTAGAGTCACGTGATTGTTAATGAGCATTTTTGTAATCTGCAACAAATATGGTTGAATCAAGCAAAGAATACATCAAAAGTTTCCTTTAAAGCTAACGATGATGTCAAGAAATTTATAGTGAAAGTCATATGGTCTTCTTTATTGAGGGTAGCCTCTTCAGTGTTGCCACTGCTCTACCAGAGAGCCCTACCATTATCATTACCACAGCGTTGCCAGGTATTCATTTATACACCTGGGTTGAGAGGGACATCATGGGTAAAACATCCTGTCTAAGGACGTAAGCACTGGGCAGGATTCGAATTCGAGACCTCCGTTTCAAAGTCAAGAGTTTTATCCACTATATACCAGAGTATACCCTCATAACGGCATGCAAACATTCCATAATATATGTTTGAATGAAAGTGATTTTGGTCATGGTCACATTCGCTATCAGATGATGTGACGTCATCATCTCACAAACCTCTTCATAGCTTGAAAACAAACATGCTCGAAATTGATATTCTTACAACCTATTAACCAAGACGTATTGTATGAATTAAGGAACACATATGTTTCAGTTTTTTTCGGAGGACGCTCTTGGTATGATCACGTATATTCGCTTTGACAAGAAATTGAAGACACAACAAAACAAGCCAAACAAACAAAGGAAAGAAGAGAAAGGTTTTTGAAAATATGCATAAGAGAATTGAAAAAAAAATATGTTTCACTTTTTCCTCTTAGTTCCATGGCCTATATTGATATTTTTTTAATACTTTTGACAATGCCTGTAGGCAATTAAAGATTCATTGCAAAAAAAAAGAAGAAGTAAAAATTGCCTTGATGGTGGGGCTTGTGTGAGTCTCACAAAAGATGATTGATAATTTAAATGAGTATAAAAGTGCGTTGGAGGAATAAGCTAACAGTGTTGGGTCTAATGCGGGTATTTCAAAATCTGAAACTGTACGAGCTATGCTTCTAGTCGCCGGCATTCAAGTTTGAAGAGACCTAAAATTGTTCCCGTGTTTGTTTCATGTCGAGCTCAAATAATAAACCTCATCTCAAAGGTAATTCGAAGTTACGTGACAATACGTCTGAGGACTGTCATGTGAATTATAGAAATGTCATTGTTTACCGTCAGTCACTTCCCTAGCATTCTCAATCAAGCGCGGTAAGCGTTTTAGTGCTGCGTGACGTAACTATAGGTAACGTCTTCATCTGAACTGGATTCAAGGCTCTCCAGTTGTTCATGTCAATCACGTGAAAAGGGGAATAACCTTTTCAGTTGTCATCACACTTATCTCCCACTTTGTTTCATCGACTTCTTCAGATTTCTAGCGTCACATTATTTTATTTTTTAAACATGTGACTTGACTGCCGAGTTTGATCGGAAGATTAGCACCTCAACAAACAATAAATAGGGCAAATCATTCTTCTTTTCTAATGTTTTGTCATTACAGGAAAATGTCCCGTACATTTTTTTTTTTACTTTTTTTCCTCCTCCTCCTCCTCCTGTGTTTTTCCTTAAAACGTGGTGCTTGCCTTTTTTGGTTGCTAGTGAAGATGTGGATATATCTGCTTTGACATGGGTGAAGTGTAAGTAATACCATCAAGTCCATCAGGTGAATTCGTGTGTTCCCTTTTGTTTACATAATTTGATGTTAATGTTATTTTAACTCACGAGTCTCCGAATTTTAATCGAGAAACAATTGTGACCAGCACACAGAGGCAACGCTCACCAATATAAATGGCGTATCTTATACCTAAACTGACTTGTTACAAGTGAAAATATCTATGACAGCTGTTAAAGCAATATTTCAATCATGATAAGTATTAAACATGGCCTATGTCTTGAAGACCAAATGGGTTCAACTTTGAACCTTAACCAATGCCACATTGGGAGCACCTATACGGGTGCAACTTTGCACCTTTCAGACAGGTGTCACAGTGGGAGCACCTTTAGGTGCAGCTTTTTGGTATGAAAGGTGCAAAGTTGCACCCGTAAAGAAGGTGCTCACAGTGTGACATTGGTCTGCACCCTTAAAGGTGAAGACCAGTGTCATAATCGGGGCACCTGCAAGATACAACTTTCTGGTCTAAGGGTGCAAATTTGCACCCTTAGATAAGGTGCTCCCAGTGTGACATTGGTCTGCACCTTTAAAGGTGGAGACCAGTTGTTATGAATGGGAGCACCTTTACAGGTGCAGCTTTCTGGTCTGAAAGGTGCAAAGTTGCACCATTAGATAAGGTGCGCCCAGTGTTATGGGTATGCACCTTTAAGGGTGCAAAGTTGTGCTTATTTTTCTTAGTGTGAAGATTAAAGATCCCAAGACCTTTTTTCTATTTTTAACTCAGGTGTCCATGGTAACCCCATCCCCCTAAAAAAAGACTCACATCCTTTTGTTTCTTCCTACACGCATGAGGATGTCGATAATAAATCGTTCGAGATGCGGTGATACAGTGTACGGATGTACGTAAGGGCTGGACGCAAAAATACGCAAAGGGTTGCAATACTCGTCAAGAGAGGGAGCACTGGTTTTAGAGTTTCATTGACCCGACATTGAACTCTCCATGGCCGAGTTCATCCCAGCACGCCATGCCGGACCAAAAACGGGACTATGACTCAAGTCATCTTTCCAATATTGCCGGCTGCTAGTCTTTCCATAGTCACTTTAATACATCCCGGCTTTTAAAAACACGTTATGTGCCTTATTAAGTTGTCCTTCAAAGTATAAGTAGGCCTATCAAAACTGCATGAATTTCATAACGCAATAACGTCAGAACTGAACGAAAATTAATACGATTTCGTCAAGCAAAGGAATCATTGATCCTAAATTGTATATGTTTCGGGTTGTTTTGGGTTTTCTTTTGCAATAAAGTCACACACACACAGACACAACTAAACTAACGTCTTATCAAGTGAATGTATTGGTAGAAACAATCAGTTTTGAATTCATGTGTTTTTATAATTATTCTGTTTTACATATTATCAGAACATGAACAGAGGCCATTTTCATGGAAATGATATGTGATTGTAATTCAGCACTTGACTGAATATCAAACGAACTCAGTAATTACGAAGGACACAGAACCCCGATACTGTATATCATTGTCAAAATTCCCCTCTTTGGTTCGTTAATGTTGCAAAGACTTTTGATGATTAGAAACAAACTGGATTTTATAGTGAGGACCATGGGCTAGAGCCAAGAATACGGACACACCAACACCAAAGAATCCCATGCCATGAATAGTTCACCAGGAATTCAATGGTCACAAGCTTTCCTTCAAGTCCTATTCCTGGTTTCAAATCATGACAGGACGCCCCCTGGAGATGTTAGGCGCATTTCCTCGTCACCATGACAACCAGGGTGGTTGATACAGTTTGCGCGCATCCCTTGACGGACGTGCACGTGCTCGTCAGAAACTTTCAAACGCCAGTTTGTTGCTGTAGTTGCTGTATTTTCAGCAGATATCGCCATATTTGGCTTTGTATTTTGTTTTTATGGCATGTCCCGACAAAGTTCAAGCACATGATGTGTTTTTGTTTTTGTTTCTTATGTAACTGTTAAGTGTCGATATCAAGTGTGACTTTTACATTACAGTCAAACCCATTTGTTTTTATTTTCCTTGTCGCAATGTGTTGATTATATTCACACACGTCGACGTTACACTTTACAGTGATAGGCAAAAGTAATACAACTTTCCCTTTCAACGATGAAACTAATACTATAGAAAAAGAATCCTTTGTATCAAGAGTAGAACAAAGCAAACAACCACAAAATGAGAAATGCACACAAGACATACCAAATAAAGACCAAAACATAAAGCCATTAACATATCGTTCGTTTTTGCCTGCAGCTATTTGATAAGCAGACAACAGCATTCGTTTGTTTTGTTTCGATTTCGACTCGTTCTCGTTCTCGTTATCTGCAACTGATCGTAAGTCCAGCCTCAGTGCCAGGACAGAGAATGACATCAAACGTAAGATACTGCACGGTGACGAAAGATGATAATCCGAGTACTAGTTATCTTGTCATCAGAGCAGTCCATGCAGTCGTAGTTTTGTAAGTTGGACATGAAACTCGAACAATCAGTCGACACGGACAACCAAATTGAACTATATCCGCTTAACTCTCTCCGATCATTTCCAATCACGTGGAGCATTGTTTGACGTGCCCCACCTTCGTTCTCCGTTTCCATGGCTACAAAGGTATAACACTGTGACGTCAAGCCGTTGATTCGATCTCTTCCCCATCGGCTGATTTGGATCGCCTGGATCCGTAAAAGGAGGTTGCCTTTGTAAAGGTTATCACGCCCAAAATAATGTTAGCTGATCTTTCGCAATGACATCTCCGAGGTTAACGAAAAGCTGTCTGTCCACATCTTCCTATTCATAAAAAGAGAAAAAAGTGCGAGGCGTTGTCGTAGCCAAGAGTTCAATGTGAACATTCTATTAATAGTGAAAACATTAACACTTGCAAAAGAGACAAGCCTCTAAGTGCAGTGTGACTTGTACCGTAAGGCGAGGAAAGGCACATTATGAGTTCGTGTATGAAGATGATTTGTGATCGCAATGAAACATAAATTACCGCGAATCAATCTTAATCATGTTTACAACCCAAAGTTCTAGAAACTGGGTGCATTTCATGAAGCGCTTTGTCCGACAAGACAAATTTGCTCTAGCCAATTAGATGCACTGATTTCAGAAGCTTATGACTGTTTGCCAGAAAAAAAAATGACAAAACACTTCATGAAATCCCCCCCCCCCCTATCTCAAGTATAGGTATCTAACTATACAAAAGTGATTACATTTTAAAGAAGAGTTTATTCCGTATCTTGACGCTGTTGACAACCTCCGGCAGCCTCACGTGAGCAAGGATGTGTTCATTGTGTTCAACAGGTGTCTTGTGCAAGAAATGAATTGAAAAGGGGTCCCCAAAGCAGTGGTACTTGTATATCATGTGAACATACACTATCGTCAGTCACAGCGTACACGGATCATGCGGATTCAGCTCTGTCCTGCAAAATACATTTCGACTTTCGACGTCTAGTAGATGATGTTCGATGATAAAAGCCTTTCAGGGGACGACAACAAACGATAAATGTACTAGTTTCTGTTCTTGAAAAGAACTTTCTCAAACTCAACAAGACAATTAAGACAAGGAAATATTTCAAATTATTCCCAAAGGACCTGAACGTGCACAGACCTTCTAAGTGTTGCTTCTGGCAATCATTGACTGCCAGCTCGTAAACGTCTGGTTGAATGAGAGAACGTTAATTATTATGTCGTCATGGAATCACAAAGAATACCACTCCTACTGCAAAGAGCCTTACTTAATACATTGATCACCACATGCTCAAAAGACGACATAAACAAATGTTCTGGTATTTGCACCTCGACATTTTTAATTAAACTGGTTGATTATTATCATCAAAGTCTGATATTTTCATAATCATTTTTATAATTAGATTGTCCTGTACTCTTCTATCATTAATATCCGTTAAAACTGCCCCTGACATCGAAAGTGATCACGTGGATTCATTTCTTTCTCTTGTAACTTTTCGCTGTCTGCAGGACACGCCCAAATGGTAGCCGAGCATGGGAGAGGAGGCGGAGTCGAGGCAGCAGTGGCCGCCGGACCGGACGGGGGAGCCATGGCTCCCAGCAACATGGTGGTGCAATTTGGCGGCATGATTGACTGCTTGGTGAGGAGAGGGTCTCTGGCATACAACGGCTACGGCTGCTACTGTGGTCTGGGTGGTAGTGGGAAACCCTTGGACGCAACTGATAGGTACGTGTTTATACCCAAGACCTTCCTTTTTGGCGAAAATGGGCGTGGCCCCATGTTATATGACACTGAAGCAAACCATCTGAAGGTAACTTCCTGTACTGCTTTCAACAAAGAGTACTTTCTGAAAGCATAAAGATGATGAAGGCAACAATATTTATCAAGCCTTGTCTTGTATCTCCCGTTTAATGAGTAAGCCTATAACGGAAACTCACAAGCGGAGAAACTGTCAAGCATTACAGTATATATTTCCACCCTACAGCAGCTATGACCATTCAGCTCTTAAGATGTTGTCACGTTACCATGGCAATGGAATAATTATAACCCATTATTTGATTATCAGTTTCATCAAAAAATCAAAGAGATTACAGCTGATATGTTTCTTGGCAGTTTGATACTCTGTGAGTTTTCATAGGGTTGCTCATTAATCGGGAGATACAAGACAAGGCAAACGAGCTAATAGACATTGAACGAAATGATTCATTTACAGCATTATGGGTCCTATCTACACTGACCTACTGATTCATTTTGACATCGCAATATTACTGTTGAGATCAGAAGAATCAGTGCAATCACTAAAATACTATACTACCTACACTATATTGACGGATGCATTAGAGGTCGAGTATATACACATTGTCTTGCTAAATATCTCTGCCCATCATCAGTGTTTGCGTGTCGGCTACCTCCTGCCCAATATCTTGTGCAACGCAATAAATATATGTAGTTCAGGGTAACGTACCATGAAAGTTGTCAGCCTTGACAAGTTGTCAATCTCTGACAATAACCATAGTAAGTCAGTGATCAGAGCTTCTCAGTCAATCAAAACCAATGATTTTACTGAAATTGTCAGAGACTGACAACTTGTCAGGGCTGGCAACTTTCATGAAACGGCGCCCAGAGGTTTTCATCCTCTGTATGGGGAGTATAGTCTCACGGAAATTACATCTGGGGGGTGTTTCATCAATTAAGTCAGCGCTGCCAAGTTGTCAGCGCTGACAATTTCAGCAAAATCCTTGGTTTTGATTGGCTGGGATGCTCTGGTCACTGACTTTTACCATGGTCATTTTCAGAGACTGACAACTTGCCAGCGCTGACAACTTTCATGAAACGGTACCCAGATATGACTAAACCTTGTTCCTCAGCACGGAAGTAAGAAATGAATGAAATGGATAAAATATCTCCATAGATCTCCTCTTTCGTGTTGTGATCTCTCCGACTATAATAATCTGTATACTTTCATAAGAAGCCGGGTTGTGTACCGTCAAGCTGGTCCTGCACGGTCTTCTTTGGTCCATGTCTCAGATCCATTAACGAGTATAAAGCTTAATTCAACACCAGCTTAAAAAAGGCAAGTTTAATAGTCCTTGAAATATTTGACTGCTATAGATAGGATAAGGTCTGCAACATTGTATTCAAAGCTTGTGCTTTGCGAGTCAATAAAATCGCTAACATAATAAGACAAAAATAAATCGCTGTAAACAATGATCGATAGTCACCTGCTCGCCAAAATATCCATTTGCCGGCATTGATTAAAAATAACACACCAGCAACATCCGATAGGCACATAACTAGAACATTGACCTGCAAATGCACCAACACTAGAATCCCTGTAGTATACTGTGTCCTTAATTTGTCCTGCATACACGCTCGATTCCACGTGCAACGAATTACATGATTAATGTGTCGGAAGAGGAGGTTCAACATTCGACATGATAATTATCGTTTTAGCTGTCTGTAAAGTTTAAGCTGGGGAAAATGTCGAGGTATAGCTAGTATTACATGACTTGCTTGATACTGGTATGCAGCTCTCTCCGTGAGGACATTGACGTGAAGGGAATTCACTAAAATAAATTTGGGATGAGTTGTAACAATGGTCAAAATACTATTTTAGGACTTAGATAACATTTTAACCATGACGTCTTACTGCAACACATGTACGCATCACGCGCTATTTATGTCAAAGTCCGAAGAGTATCGTCATCGTTCAAAATGAAGCAGTTACGTTTTCGGACTGCTTGGAAATATACAACTAGTAGAAAAAGTGCTATAAAAGTATGTTTCTTTCATCTGCTGTTATAGATCTCTGTATGGTTGGTGTGTTTATTTTAGTCATAGCATGTATGACGCTAAGTTCGTGTCATGTCCAATGAGTGCCAAGTTAAAATTGAGTAATTATGGGTAGATCATCTTTGGCCTACCTGGCCAGGATTCAAATGAAAATGAAGGCCCTGTGGTGATATGGCTGCATAATCAAATTATGTTTCCAGTAGAAACAGAACGAACAATGTATTCCTGTTCCTATATCGTGTATATAACTAGGCAAGGCAAGGTTCCGCATGTAATAATATCAGAAGATTTAGGCAAATGGTTAGTCAATCATTTCTGAGTACGTCAACGAGTTATGTTATCCAGAGGGAATAGGGACATGATTTACTTTACTTATCAGGCATTCCATAATTCCCTTTATCTGACAATAATCGTCCATCGGTGAATTTTGCCTCACACGGCATGCCATAAATATACGAGTGTCATCCGAGAAACGCCATGCCTATCTTGGCATGAACGCTATACTTCGTCCTACATCTGAATCTCGTAATTAAGTTAAAACTATATTCGTTGGACCTTGGTCATTGGCTGAAGGAAGGGGAGAGGAAAGGGGGAGGGCTAGAGGGCAGGGAATTTTGTTAGTCCAATTAGGGTCTCATAGGACCAGATATAGGAAGGAAAATGAAGTCTCCATTGGCGCATGCGCGGGTCGAAATTGTTTCCGGATATTGGTCAATTAGATATTTTGCCTTACACTGCGTTTAGGAGACAAGGAGAGTGTTAAGACTCATTGGAACATCAGAAAGTGTTAACCCGTTCTGTGCCAATGAATCAAAAGTTTAATGTGCACAGATTTCACCTACAACCTTATGTGGACAGGAAATCAATGTTGCATGCAGAGAGTTACATTGAGAATCCATAACTCACTCAAAATGATCCAACCAATATTACTCGAGGGAATGAGGACATAGATTTCAACAGTGATGAATAGCATTAGAATAGAATAGAATAGAATAGAATAGAATAGAATAGAATAGAATAGAATAGAATGGATTAGAATAGAATAGAATAGAGTAGAATAGAATGGATTAGAATAGAATAGAATAGAATAAAGTAGAATAGAATGGATTGGAAGAGAATAGAATAGAATAGAATAGAATGGATTAGAATAGAATAAAATAGAATAAAATAGAATAGATTAGAATAGAATAGAATGGATTAGAATAGGATAGAATAGAATAGAATGGAATAGAATAGAATGGATTAGAATAGAATAGATAGAATAGAATAGAATAGAATAGAATGGATTAGAATAGAATAGAATAGAATAGAATAGAATAGAATAGAATGGATTAGATTAGAATAGAATAGAATAGAATAGAATAGAATAGAATAGAATAGATTAGAACAGAATAGAATAGAATAGAATAGGATGGATAAGAATAGAATAGAATAGAATAGAATGGATTAGAATAGAATAGAATAGAATGGACTAGAATAGAATAGAATAGAATGAATTAGAATAGAATAGAATAGAATAGCATAGAATGGATTAGAATAGAATAGAATGGAATAGAATAGAATAGAATAGATAGAATATAATCAATGTTTGTTTGTCAGTTTGTTTACACTGTTGCTGCTTTGAAGATTTCTTCCGATTAAAATCATAATCATTTTATTTTCACTAGTCAAACCTTCTTCAATGTGGGTTGGGCTATCAACTGCCTGTGTAACACAAGGCGGATTGTTGCCCAACCGATTACCAAAAATGGTAGTCCTGAGTTCTCTTCACGACCTTTCAGGGAGATCCCGAGGCAAAAGACATTTTTAGATGTCCCCTTCTGTCGCGAGGACTTTAGTGAAGTACGTCACGTGGACTTTCACGTGTAGCGAAGTGAGTTTAGCCTCAATTATCTTAACATCGTGTAGAAGACAGAGGTTCTCTTTCGACACCGCCCAAAGCAATTCCGCCGCAGTTTAACCCTTCAGCACCTTATAATGCTTTCTAGTGATGACAACCTCCGCTCACGGAATGAAGTATCGAATTTCTCACTGTAATGAATTAGTCAGACAAATCGATCATGTTATAACTGGTGGAGTTAAATTGCAGATTCGGGAGGAAATGAAGGTGGCCAAGAAAAAAAAAAACCAAGCAAAAACAAGCAAGCAAGCAAACAAACAAACAAACAAAAACCAAGAACAACAACAAACAAAAAACAAGACACATACACATTTTTTTTTTTTACACAGCGCTTCTTACACACCGATTGGCCATACCTTTTTTTTCAAATTTACGATACATGTATTCTTTTTATTTGAAATTCGTTCGACATCAGCATCGTATCCCAGTGAAACGGATATAAACAATACTAAGCAGCTATGATTATTCCTATATCGTGTGCTGCTAAATCACATCTTTTTTTACACACACACACACACACACACAACAATTCTTTTCGAGAGGAGTGGACAGTATAGAATTAAAATATCAACGATAATTGCAAGACCCATTGATGGAATTGCTATTCTATCAAAGAAACCCCTGCTAGATAATTCTAGTAAATATCAAACATGTTAAAGGTAGGGCATTTTATATTAACCATAGCATTATCATCATAATGATGCTACCAGTTACTCGTTACTGTTATAATCATCAATTTTATTTGGTACAATTAATATTGTAATCATAATTGTGACTTTTTTTACCATTTGTAGCGAAGATTGGCCAATTGAACATTGTTTAATGACGTCAAATGCTTTCCTGTTATTATCTGAACATCCATGGCTTCTCGTTTGTCTCCACAGATGTTGCCGGCAACACGACGAGTGTTACAGCAGACTGAAGCGCCAAGGAATCTGTAAGGGGGATAAGTCAGTCTACATCACGTGGTACAAGGTGGACATGACGCAGTGTGACACGCCCAACGCCAAGATTACCTGTTGTACGTATACCAAGAGCATTGACCAATAATAATGATAATGATAATAATAACAACAACAATAATAGTAATAATGATAATAATAATAATAATAATAATAATAATAATAATGATAATATAAAATGTTTATAGGGCCTATAGCGCTTAATACAAACATGTTTCGAAGCGCTTTACAATTGTCAAAAACAATGAAACAAACATATAAATCAACTACGAATACAAACAATCAACTATACATTATTGGGTCTTTTTTAAGCATTTTACTGTTACTATCAATAATCTGAAGAAAATCAAAGTGATTACAAAATTAGGACCTAATTTCAATGAAGGATAGAATCGAGTGAAAGTTGACAATCAGAGATGAATCCCAAAATGTGTTATCGAGAGTGCGTATTTGCAAAAGAATTATGACATTTTACTAATCCAGATCTTGCCTTGCCTCAAGGAAATATCAGGTCGGTTTTTGTTTGAGACAAGGCAACTTCAAAGTTAATCATCAATGCTTATGTAGTTCTGTGAGATCACTTTATAGGTCTTAAAGATACTTAAGAGTCATTTTATACTGAATAGCATTATGAACCCTGACCTTAAATGACAATCAGTGTATTACCAGTCATTCCATTCAGGAACCGAACTGTGCGCTGACGTTTGCAGACATAACACTGTCATTAGACGTGTTAGAAAGGAGTCTCTTCAAAATTGTCAACTTTGGCTGCACCCCGCACTTAAATAGTTGGATAGCTGCCAGATATATACAAAGAAGAAAGTCTAAAGTTAAGCTTCATAGTGCATTGAGATAAAAAAAAAATCGGTAATTGTAATAACGTTATCATCATATTTTATTCCAACCACAGCACACCACCATCAGTACTCGTTCTTCGACAGTCTTTTAGCGGGACGGCAGGCCCGATGTGCCATGGCCCTCTGCCACTGCGATCGAACGTCTGCTTTCTGTTTTGCCCGCCACAGTGCCTCATACAACCTCGACTATGCTGCTTACCAAGGGAAGAAATTGTGCTAGGAATCCAGAGTTTTCTGCTGGTTTCCTGAGGGAAGTTTGCATTAAATGCCCCATGAAGAGACTCGACTACCATTGAGGTAGCATTCTAACCGAGTGTGAATAACCGGGTCGTTTTCACGCAGCCCCGGAATGAGTACACGAGACCGTAAACAGCGTCAGTTGGGCTTCGAAAACTAAAAGTTTGTAAAGAGTTTAAAGAGTATCATCCACTCACGTCGCTTCCAAAGCACCGTCTCACGGGAAATCGTCTACCGTCTCTTCGTTTATGAACGATCAGTGAAGTAATGACATGGTTTAATCAGGGAGGTGTCTCTTCCCACCTCCCTGGTTTAATCAGGAATGTGGGAGCTTTCCCATCTCCCCTCCCTGGTTTAATAGTATTATGAGCAGTGCAATCTCATGCCCATAAGATGTGGCAATCATTGATGTGAACAAGGGGTGAAGTAACAGTGTGAGTAGGACAATTTGAAGTGAACCAGTTGCCAAAGTTGATATAGTCTTGTCTATACAGCCTGTAAACATGATGTTGACGAACTAGTATTACAGTCATGGTCGATAAACGAAGTGTTGGGAGGCTAGATGGTATTTCATCATTAATGAGAGAAGATGTAATAGAGGGTATTGAGTGGTTGGCTGAGATACTCTCACTATTCAATATGCAGCTGTCTTTTTGTCTTCCTTCTACCATTGTGACGTTTGATTGTATCATTGTGTACGTCACTGACTCGTAGACTTGTCACTAAGAGTGGTGCATCGGACAATAAGTTATAAACAGAACTTGACTCTATAGAGTTTTTATCTAGTGACCCATACGGGCCACTAAAATTGTTGAATTCTAAATATTGATGGCAAAAAAAAAAAGAGAGAGAAAAAAGTGAAGTGCCACTAAATGAAAAGAAACATAGCAATTTATTTTGAATCTTAGTTTTCCAGTCGGACCACCAAAAGCTGGTTAATATTTTGGTGGCCCGACATCAATTTATAGTGGCCCTAGGCCATCTGCAAGCAGGCCACCGCCAATGTCGAGCCCTGTTATAAGTCCTGTGTTATCATTCACTGAGCGCGCTTATCTCTTCACAACAGGTAATGGCCTGATTGTATTCATTACGTGTGACAGATTTATGTCGATGTCATTCCTGATGCCATGTTAATTAACTCTCTTATAAAAGTGAGAAGTCAATGTAAGTTTTTGAGGGATAGTTTTACTTTAAATCAATGCTTATAATGGAACCAACTTTGCCATAATTATTGTGTATAAAGCATTAGGATAGGATTACATCTTTCGTTGGCAAGGGGTCTTTTTGTATTCTATAGGCTTGGTATGTAGAAAGTCACCTTTCAAAGAATTGGCCTCAAACGTATTTCTGCTTATTTTACTGTCAGTTCAGAATCTGCGTACAACAATGCCCGTCCGTACGACTGCCACAATGTTATCCATCTTGTAAAGATGAAACATTCTGGTTTTGTTACTGGTTTGGTTCCACAAGATATTGTCACCCAAGTGGAATGAGCACCCAAGGTTGCCAACGTTACATTCCAGAACGCTTTGTAAATTAAAGGATTGGGTTCACGATGTATCGAAAATATTCTCTCATCGTGCAAGGACATTGATGTTGTTAAAGCTACTTTGGCGTCCGGCGTCCGGCGTCCGGCGTCCGGCGTCGACCTGGATATCCAGTAGGCATGAAACGTTATATTTTTTAAAGTAACATTGAGTTTTAACTGTGATTCACTTACAACTGTAAAATGATTGAGTTTACATCTTCTATGTTGAATGAATTAGAAATGAGGGAGATCATGGAAGTGAAAGAAACTTTTTTTTAAAGATTAAGATGATAGTAATATTGAATTTTCTTTCTGTTTAATGATGGAAAGAGAAAATGTGACAATTATGATTACCATCATATTTGTGATAACTAAACAGTTCGGAGAGAAATTTGCCAAATTATTGATCCTTTTATTTGCTGAGATATCCTCAATATTATATTTTGACACTCATTGAATACAGAGTAAATGATTGTTAAAATGCCCGCTGCTTGTTTTTGATGTCAAAATGTTTTAAAGTTCGAGTTTGTTGAAACGCTGTCCACCCAAGGATACCGATGTAATCGCATCCTTTGTAAATATCTACCGTCCATGAATGTTAGCATATATCTGTTGCTGAATAAAACTAAAGCAACAAGTCCGGGTATTCAATTGTTTCCCCGGCATTTGAGATGTACACAATTGTTCTGAAAGACAAATAATTGAATAAAAAATAAAATCTCCGAATATTTCTGGTTCACTGTCGTTTCTGCCTCACGACCTCCGTAGCCCAACTTTGATGAATGGCGCCATCTATTGACAAAGTATTGTAGTAAAGATTGTCATGTTGGCATCGTTTACAAGGGGCGGAATAATAACGAAATTGAATATTGATAAGCCATATGGAACGCCATTAAGGAAACAATACAAAATTCATTTCACTCCAGCCAATATTCATTTCACTTTTAACAAATACATTTCACTCACAAACATTGATTTTACTTTTTATAAAAATACATGTCACTTTTCACAATAATACATTTCACTTTTAAATTAAAATTCATTTCACTTTTCACAAAAATACATTTCACTTTTCAATTAAACTTCATCTCACTTTTCACAAAAATACATTTCACTTTTGAATTAAAATTCATTTCACTTTTCACAATAATACATTTCACTTTTACATAAAGATTCATTTCACTTTTCACAAAAATACATTTCACTTTTACATAAAGATTCATTTCACTTTTCACAAAAATACATTTCACTTTTAAATACACATTCATTTCACTCTTCACAAAAATACATTTCACTCTGGCGTACCATATCACTCAGACGAAACCATTTCACTGCGCTAAAACCATTTCACTCTGATAAATCCATTTCACTCCGATAAAAAAAAATACGTTCCTCTTTTTTCTCGGCCAAAAGGTGGCGCCAGTCTGAGAGGAGTCACAGTGCCATGGCACTTAGCACTGAACTGAGCTGAGGTGAGTGGCCGGCCAGCTGGCCGGCTGGCTATGCAGTACCTAGATTTAGCGCGCTACGCTGGCGCGGAAGCGACGCGAGGCGAGCTAGCAGTCGACGGTCCTCGTCTCGGCCTCACTCGTACTCACATGCACGCTCGTTCCGTTACATGCATACTACATCGAGAATTGAATCTACGCCTGACGACTTGCTGAATGATTAACGTGTGTTTTACAACGCTTTTCAACAGCGATGTTGTGGGGTAAGTTTGATGTCTGACTTCTTGTGATCGACATGCTATTTTTTCCGGTTCAAAATGAGTATTTTTTTGCCGTTTAAATAGTATCTCGAAGTTGACATAGTATTTTTCCTCTTTCAAAACATTCCCGTGTTTATAGCTGGCTGCTGACCCATCTAAAAAGGGGATTGATGTGACTTTTTGTTCATCAGGTCGGCAATACTTCGTGCTTTACGCAGATACCAAGATCGACGGTGCCCTAGAAGCATAACTTGTTAAAAATTAGGCCTGAAGATTGCATTCTTAGAGGCCAAATAATTTATTCTAGTCCTCCGGAAGGTCACGTGATCGCATCTAGTGCGGAAGGGGACTTTTTCGGACCGTAAATGCACCGTTAACGATCTCTGCGGAGGTGCAGGGTCAGTCCCATATATTGAAATTAGCGCTGTTCATTCGCTCAATTGGAACTTCGTGATATCGTGTGTTGTGTACACTTCTACTTCTACGAAGATACTCAGCAGGATCCATAAGTCAGGATGTAGTGCTAAGGAGTTGAACTTAGATGCTCATTTGCAGTGCATGCTTGTTGGTGCATTAAAAATATATGGTGCGAGTAAAAATCTAGTTCCTCAGTCTAGATGCTGAGTGGAAGAGCTCCCTTAAAGGCCTCCAATGAAGTGGCTTCAAGGGCGTTTTTAGGAAGCCCATTCCAAGCAGTTACTGTACGTGGAAAAAATGAGTTCCGATAGAGTTGGGTTCGGGTAGGAATTGCCAGCAACTTGTTTGGATGGTACTGTCGTGTGTTGCTAACAATCATGGGTGATGTGTAGTGCTGTGCATTGATGGCTGCCATGTTGTGCTGAATCTTGTACATGAGGAAGAGGCTAGCAGCATTTCTTCTCCTCTCCAGACTTTCCCATTTAAGTTGTTCAATCATGGCAGAGACACTGTCTGGACGGTAATACCTCTGGAGGGTGAATCTTGCTGCTCGCCTTTGGATGGCTTCTATTTGGGAAATGTGTTTGTTTGTATGTGGGTTCCAGACTGAGCTGCAGTATTCTAGGTGTGGTCTCACTAGGGAGAAGTATGCTTGTTGGCGGATCCTTTGCGAGGTCTTTCGTAGGTTTCTGCTGACTAGTCCTAGCATCCGATTGGCCCGGGATGTGATGTTGTTGATGTGACTTTGCCAGGATAGGTTGGATGAAAAAGTGAACCCTAGATACCGGAGATCTGATACAGATGCAAGGGGAGTGTCTCCCAGGGTGTATGTATTTCTGATGGCTTTGTGTCCAGTGTACAGTGAGTCAGTGTAGGCCGGTGGCGGTAGGCCTACAATTGTATGTGGCGATGGCAATTTGTAAATTTGAATTTACAACTTATTCACAAAAATTGTACAGTGTACAATGTGTATGCTGTCTATAATAAACAGGGTCTTAGTCTTCATCTCTTAGTAGTTAATTATTATATGATTTAGGCACCTACTCATCACTTAATACAAACAAGAACAGTATAGATTCAATATTATTATTATTATTAGTTTTTTTCTTTCGCATGGAGAAAGAAGGCACAAGAGCGATTCTAGTATTTGATGTAAACATAATTTTCATGACATGTTTAAGAGTTGACCCGGCTGCAATGTTAACACTAATAGAGTACCAGGCTATTTGTATTTTTCAAGTTGGTATACAGGTTGTCAGTAAATATAGAGATGTATTATTAGTCTTCCGCATCTACAATTTGTAACAATAAAGTTTACGAGGATGTCTGAATGAATGCAATTATTCTCAGAATAATATGAAGAGTTTGTTCGCAAAAACCGATAAGTCCATATTTGCCAAATGGAGATATTTGCGATTAAAGGTCAGGAAAAATAAAGAGAATACTAAGAAAATTTTTGCTTCTTTTGACCATAACTTCAAAAATGCCCTTTTATATTTAGTGACCAATATCTCATTTAAAAGGTGTTATTTTGTACTTTATGACAGAGACCGTACTTGAAAATCTTCAAAAATGGACTTATCGGTTTTTGCGAACAGACTCTTCATATGTTTACCATAGTACAGTGCATGTCTGTAGTTTCTCTCTGCTTGAATTGGGGTTTACTCCAACATAATGTTTTCGGACATGTTATTGTGAATAATGGTTTATAATATCATCTATGATTAATTTTCTCTATTTGTGTCACATTGTATATGTAGGTATCCCCAGTACCTGACATCACACCGATGGAACATGCATATTTAAGGTGATTCTCTTCTCTGTGGCCTCCAGGAAAATCTGCATGACATAAACGAGAAGATCTACACTGTCAGTTCTATAGTGTATTTTGTTTTCTTGGATGCACACGTACCATTCAATCTCTGACAGATTTTTATCAAGGAGAGCACTGCTGTTTTGCAAGCGCTGAGTGACTTCCTCACAAGAATAGAAACAACTGATTAGTACACTTGTCAACTTTTTCATTTCATTGAAAAACCTAGAGCAGTATGTGATCATGATAACCTACCTCAGAAAGGTGCTAGATATGTGATATGATACAATAGGAAGAATGAAGTTGATATACAATTGTAACATATTACAGTATGTTACTGTATATCAACTTCATTCATCTTTACGGTAACATTTTTAGTAAAGAGGATGTACATGTATATTCTTTGAAAAGCACGGTTGTTGTAGTAAATGTGAAGTTCGACCATTACAGATACATCAATGTGTGGAACTATGCAAGATAGTATATGTTAAATTATGTGCATTTAAATTACTTTGGAGTTTGTACAGATGGCAGAATTATGAGCCCTGATTAAACTAAATATTATCCTTCATGATATTCTTGATAAATGTTATGGAAGCAAGTACATTGTACAGTATGAAGTAGTATCTGGACGTACAGCCATTACTCGACAGGGGCATGTCTTGTTGCTGAAGGTATGAATTTAATTTGTACATCATCACTGAAGCACTATAAGAGGTTTAGTTAGTACATGTATGCATGTTTTATTGCTAATATTTTGGTTGTGACCCATTTCAGAAGAGGTTTCAAAGATATAAGAATTCTGTTCGATCAGGAAGATACACAAGGTATGTCACCAAAAGGAATTGAACGGTCAAGAAGGGATATTAAAAGGAAGATGAAGATTTTGACACAACAGTTAGATAGATGATACATTACATTAGTACTTCTTCCAAATCAACCAAAATTTTGAACATGTTCGCATTGAACGGGCATGCTCTTATTAGATACCTATAAAGAAAAATTGTGGACCTTGTGAAAGGTAAGATGAGCAGATTTTTATAACACCTGGGGGGTTTCATGTTGGCCTGTAGTCTACCCCAGGGTTGTCGAGTGTTGTTACTGGTAAGGGGTTCGAATACACATTTGTATCATTCACTCAGTCATAACCATGAAGAGAGTGACACACAGATATTTTAAATGTGTATGATACTGCTTGTGTACATGTACTGATACATGTGTATTCAGTTGACAGAGATGTTGGGATGATTAGTTTGCCTTTTGACATTTCAGATAAGATTATATACAGTCAATGCTAAAGTTGGGAATGAAAGATTTCTTCACATAGATGTTTTGCAAGATGCTATAAGGCCAAATCTAATCTGTCTGCTTCGATTTCCAGTAATATTGATGTTTTAAAGTTACTTTAAAGGTAGGGAATCCCATTTGCATGCCTTAAATGAAGAGTTGTATAAATACAGTGGTATGTTGAAGAGAGTATCATTTTAGAAACTCCCATAAAGTATTGGAAGTGGAAGGTAACATTTAGTACATTTTTATTGATCGTTAGATTTTGAATTGAATTCTTTTCGGGGCTCACCGTAAATTCCAGTACATTACTAGGCTACCTTTGCAGACCCATGCACTGCATGTGTGTCCATCATGTATATTTTGTGAAGAAAGTTCATCAAAACTTACAAACATTTGTATATATATACATTCTTGCCACACACTCTATATGCTATTACATCAGCTCTTATACTTTTAGATTTGTGTTTATAGATTAAAAAATACAGAAGACTGCAACAAAAAGGCTTAAGTGTGGCTGACACACAGAACTACTGAGTAGTTGAGTTTTGTGCATTATTCAAATTGTAGATAACTGTTGACTTCAAAATTTCTCAGCAGTTACCTAAACAAGTCCCCTGAGGTTCATATTTAATGTTTTGCTGCATTTTGGGAGGTCTGTAAAAGGTATCCCCTACCTTTAAATTTTTTATCTGTTTAGTTTCCAGTAAGTGTACTTCATACATTGGCGGATCCAGTTAGGACCGCAACTGGCGCACGCCCCCCTTTATTTTTTGTTTAAACAAAAGAAATTAAAAGAAAAAAATGGGGGGAGGGGTGCATGCACCCCCCTTTAATTTTGTAAATGCGTCCCCTCTTTACAGAATTCCTGGATCCGCCCCTGCTTCATATGTAGTATGTACACTTCTGAATTGTTGATGCAGCTGCCAGTTCATGTGTTTGAAACATTGGCAGTGTGACCAATAGATACATTGTACTTGCCTTCAAAGTATTTAAGGGCATATGTACACCTTCAAAACATTCTCTGCTGTTTGGACTGTCGATGAAGTTTATATATTTTGTACATGTTTCATTTTGTTTCCAGTAAGTACACTTCATATGTATACATGTACACCTTCAAATTGCTCATGCAGCTGCCAGTTTACTGTCACCCTCTATTCATGTGTGTGAAACCTTGGCGATGTGAATACTATAGTAGATACACGTATGTGTACCTGCCTTCAGAGTACTCAAGGGCATTTGTACACCCTCAAACATTCATGCAGTTTGAACTATTAATGAAGTTATCTCTGTACATGTATCATTTGAGTGAAACCTTGCCAAAAGTGTAGATGGCATGTAATTTACAGAGTATTGCCTCAAAACATTTGTGGTATTCTTGCTTGATTTTATTCACTTACATAACATTCAAGCCATATTCACAACTGTTTCATGTTTGTGCAACATCGGTATCAGTATAGTTTGTTTATTGCCAGTGTCAAAATTTGCCGGCATTTTATTTGTACAGATCTGCTCCATACAATGTAGCTCTGCAATTGTTCAAACTACCTGGTACATTCATTTGCTCTTGTCTTATTACTGAGCTTCACCAGAAGAATTTTTTTTTTGAAATGTTCACTGTACATCACTGTTGTAGTCAAGACAGACTGATCCTACTCGCGTTCCTACATGTACTCACAAGACCGCTGACAGTTGTACCTTTTGCAGGTCTCTTACATGCCACTTGGCTGGAGACTGAGTCCAATACCACCACCAAAAAATAAATTAAAAATAATTAATAAATGGATGAATAAATAAATGAGTTATAAATAAAAAAAATAAAATGATCTAAAACTGCATTTGACTATACTGCTAAAAAGTAGATAAAACCGTAGACTGCTTATGCAGCTCTTACTTTAGGTATTATTTTTTTTTTTTGTTATGTGTGTGATACATTGTCATGAAGATTGGTGGATACCTTGAAACTTAACTGCGATGTAGTTCTTTCAACACTTACATGTAATAAATATATATATATATATATATATATATATATATGGAGATGTATATACATTTATAAAGAAAAATAACTTGTGGATTGTGCTCCTTTCTCTGTTGTTATTAATGAAAAAAAAAAGGTATTTTATTAATTGATGAGAATGGCACGTGCAATAATGTATGTAAATTTCTCTGCCTAGTTAGGTAGGCCTATAGTAATAGAGTGAAGTAATGTAGTGAAGTCCTTGGGATCAACAGCTTTCTTTTGTTATATCAAAATGTTGTTAGAACCAAGCATGTAAAAAAAAAAAAAGTGGATAATGTAAGCGGAATTTCGATATAATGTAACTGTGTTCACTTTAGCGGAGTGAACGGTATAAGTAGTGGTTATAATGTATTTGAGTGGATGCTTAGGATGCTTTGAATTGAGAGAGAGTGATGTGAATGATTGATGGCAGAATGAAACTGAGAATCAGACACTTCCTGTTGACGAAATCAGAAGGGTGGACAAAAGCAAACAAAACAAACATACATTGTATTATGAATAACAAGAACAAGACATATAATCAAAAAAAGAGAGGGAGAGAGAGAGAGAGGGAGGCCCAGCAAGAGGCTGTAGACTATTAGTACGTAATGTCTAATGACAGACACAAGTACAGTGTATCACAGCTAGACGCTCGAAACTGACCACGTGTATTTACGCTGGGGTCGCTCATACAGTTAGACACACACGTACAAAGGCATCGAGGACACACGTCAATTTCTATATGTGGGACAGTACAGTACTTCGCGATTTCGTGCCGAGAAAAAAAGGAATGACATCCCTATGATATCAGCTGGCTGCTGACCCATCTACAAATCATCACATTACACTTTTAGGTATCATCTTAAAGCTGAATAAATTTCCTTTTACATGATATAACTTTTGTTGGTGCGCCACGATGAAAAAGAAGACTTTTAGGAGAATTTTAGAAGAATATCTGTATCCATTATTTCCGGAACATCTGCAATTAGTTAGCCACGAAGTTGATAATCTTTCATGTCGTTCTTGGAAAAATCAACAAGATAGCATCCAAGTTTTAACCTTTACCTATCAAATAAAAGAAAAATCATGTGAAAACGTAAGTCAGTGACCAAGATATGAGCATTTCAAAACGATTCTCCAATCGCGCTCTCTATGACTTGCGGGGTCAACTCGCGTGCGAGGACTTGGATATTCTAGACGGGTTTTTTCGGGCTTGCCGACTGACTGGCTACTCAGTAAATCTAGGTACTGCATGCATAGCCAGCCGGCCAGCTGGCCGGCTACTCACCTCAGCTCAGCGCTAACAAAGTGCCATGGCACTGTGACTCCTCTCAGACTGGCGCCACCTTTTGGCCGGGAAAAAAGAGGAACGTATTTTTTTTGTATCAGAGTGAAATGGTTTTATCAGAGTGAAATGGTTTTAGCGCAGTGAAATGGTTTCGTCTGAGTGATATGGTACGCCAAAGTGAAATGTATTTTTGTGAAGAGTGAAATGAATTTGTATCTAAAAGTGAAATGTATTTTTATGAAAAGTGAAATGAATCTTTATGTAAAAATGAAATGTATTTTTGTGAAAAGTGAAATGAATTTTAATTCAAAAGTGAAATGTATTTTTGTGAAAAGTGAGATGAAGTTTAATGCAAAAGTGAAATGTATTTTTGTGAAAAGTGAAATGAATTTTAATTTAAAAGTGAAATGTATTACTGTGAAAAGTGAAATGTATTTTTATAAAAAGTAAAATCAATGTTTGTGAGTGAAATGTATTTGTTAAAAGTGAAATGAATATTGGCTGGAGTGAAATGAATTTTGTATTGTTTCCTTAATGGCGTTCCATAAAGCCACATACATACGCACACATACACTCAAAGAGAGCGAGAAAGGGGAGGGGGAGAGCTGCTATGTGCCCCCAACAATGCACATGGAAAAAAAACCTTGCATTATTGTCCTCTCTGAATGGACATAGAGTAGTCATAAAGGTTTAATGCAGCATAAAAATCTGTCGAGTTTTTGTTACAAAATTATGAAATCATTTGTTAGGATATTCCTCTTGAAATCATTAAGTCAATTTTCCGCAGTAAAACAAGATGAAAACGAAAAAGATAGGCCTAATCATATTTTGTAGAGCGCTCGAATGGAGAGCACAGACAAAAATAATACCGGTATGCGGCTGAGTGACTCAGAACTCAGGGCATGAACGTCACTGTCTAAGGAACATAAACAGCGCCACCTCTTGTTACTATATCAACGTGATGCTTTTAGCCGCCATAGTTATAGCCGAGTACAGTGCACAGAACTCAGAGTTCTGTGGTACAGTGTACAATAAACTATTATTAGTACCCGTTGAAGAGGAGACAGGTCACAATGTTATGATATAATTATGTATGAATAGGCCATATGATGTGTATATATATATATATATATATATATATTTTTTTTTTTTTTTTTTTTTTTGGGGGGGGGGAGATGTCAACTCTAACTATCGAAAATGGGAAAGGAGGGGGTAACTGTAAGCAAAATCCGTCGACAGTGTACAGCTGCTTATGACACTATGAATTCGTTTTATGCACATAATACACATTGATAAGGATGCTTAGGAAACAAGAACACGATTCAATATTGAAGATAATGGTCTTATAACTCGAGCTTCCCGAAATCAGTGCTTCCAAGCACTAATTGACACCAAATTGGGTTGGCGAAGGACTCCCCTTCGGGGGCATCACTCGGCAAATTCCTAATGACAGTCACGCTCGCCCAAGAGGTGTTAAAAGCCTGTTAGCACAGAACAGACTCAATCTCACTTCAATCTGCGGACTTAAAGGGAAAATCCGGTCCAAATATAAGTTAGTCTGATAACAAAAGAATAAAATCTTACGAGTTCAACTGTAAAACTTTGACTGAAATCGGATGAAAAATAAGGAAGTTATGACATTTTTCGGTTGAAGTTTTGCTAATTTGTTGAAGTTTTGCTAATTTCTGCAAAACAGTTCTTGTACGGAGAATATGAATATGCAAATGAGTGAGCTACCCATGTCATAACCTCACAATTTTCCATTGATCGTGTACAAAAAATGACAAAAATTCAATGTTTCTGTCATTGAAGTCTGAAACATGATGTTATTCCTGGTTGAATAACTTCAGAATAGTGATCAGTTAGATATAACAGGATTTAAGCCTCGGACATAATTGCGTTTGAATGAAAAACTGGAAATTTCAAAATTTTATGTACAAACTATATGGCGAGTTGTGAGGGGATGACATGCTCACTTTGTCATTTGCATATTCATATCATTGACTGTTCAAGAACTGTTTCCTGAAAAATAGCGAAACTTCAAAATGTACGTCCTTATTTTTCACCCGATTTCAATCAAAATTCTAATGTTAAACTCGTAATATTTTACTCTTTCTTTTCAGACTAACTTATATTTGGACAGGATTTCCCCTTCAACGATGCAAGGGATTCGACAAAGTATTCCAAAACAACTCTTATACTCGGTAATGCTCCTCTACAAAAAAGAGACATTTAGACTTTAGTAAATTAAACAAATCAATCCCTTACAACGCTTGCAAAATTTGAGAGAAATTGAAAAGCTTTAGATAGAAAACCATAGCTAATGAAGTGTCTGCTCATACTGTGTCTAATACTATCATGGTAGATACAATAAGGGCATAGCTAGCTTTGATCATGTGATTGTGACGTTATTATGACCAATAATCCGCTCAAAATGTGTTCATGTAATTCTTAAATTCTTATATTGTTTCATTTCACATTTTCTCTGCGCAAACTCTCTGAATAAATTAGAGTTTCAGCGCAAAATGAGCTAAGTAAGTCCATTATCAGATGGAACAAAATAAAACTTTTCCAATGATACCTCACTTGTAACATAGCAAGGAATATCTTGAAGTTATGATTACCAATATCCCATATTTTTCTTATTATTTTCGTTGTTTTGTTAGCACCTTTGCTTGCAAGTATCTCAATTTGACGAGAATGGAGTTAAGTCGTTTTGCCATCAAACTCTTATATACTACGGTACATCAGGATCATCAAGGAAATGGCGGAACCTCTATAAAGAGTTCCACACAATGCGTTTGTGTGTGTGTGTGTGTGTGTGTGTGTGTGTCTTTCTATCTTTCTGTCTGTGTTTAGTTGCAGACAGGGGAGACGTCAAATTCAAGAGACCATGCAACACGACCATTTTGGGGAATGCCCAGGGGAGGTCACGTCAGGTGACTTACCGATGATCAAATTATTACAGCTTTCTAATTTTTTGACCGATCTCGCTTAGATTCTGCTGGTCGGTGCCCTCACTATTTTTTTTTCTCTTATCTCCACATATCCATCTCCTTATCTTTATGTATCTTTTTGCTGCCATGGTCATGCAATAATTCTGGCAAACCAGTGCAAAGGGCTGGTATCACATGTGAAGTATATGTGTCTTTTTCGGGGGGGGGGGGGTAAGTCATATCACAATTGACATGATTGATTGCAGCTGACTGACAAATTGCCCTACATGGACGTAAATAAGCACTGAATTGATCAGTGTTTTAGTAGTAGCCATGATAAAAGAAATCCATACTCGAGCAGGGTTCGAACCTACGACCTTCTGATCTCCGGACAGGCGTCATTTCAACTAGACCACCGAGCTTCCGCCTGACAGCAATTGTTGGTTGTTTACGTCGTTGTAGAACAATTTGTCAATCAGTTGTAATGAAAACACCTCGACGGAAGAATTTTATGAATTTGAATAACTTGATTGATGTCGCTTTGTGTAATACAATGTATTCCCGTTGTTATCACCGGCGACACAACTAATAGGTCAGTTTCATTTTCAGCGTTTTCCAGGGTGTGTGTTTGTAGTGTCTGTCCGTCTGTATGATAATAAATATGTACGTGTGAATGTATGTGAATATGTATGTATGCATGTATGTATGCATGTATGTATGTGCATCATGTGTGTGTGTGTGTGTCTGTCTGTGTGTGTGTGTGTCTGTCTCTGTGTGTGTGACTGATTACTTCATTAATTTTGTGTCATTTTCCTCAGGTGAAATAAAGCATGTGTATCTTTTACTTCCTTGGATTGTAACTCTCTCACGCAGGAGGCTAGACTTAAATCTTAATGTCTTTTCGCCTGGGTGAAGTTGTTTGCATCCTCACAGACAAATCGGTTAATGGGGTGATCAACATCACTCAATTGGCAATGACTGGATTCAGTACGATTCGAACCCGAAACCTTTTGATAAGATGGACACTCTACTGACTGCAGATCCAGCCATTTCAACGTCCCATCAGTAAGGCGCTGAGAAATCATAATCTTCTCGATGTTAGCAACTCTTCTCACAAATGATAATAACGATTAAAAAAAAAAAAATCCGTTCATCTTGGTAAATTCTCATGTACACTCGATTTAGTTATAAAGAAAATGAAATATGTTGACCAATTCGTCAGGTACCATGCTCCGTTTCGAAAGCAGCAAATACTCGGGGTAAAATTACTTCTTTTCAACGATCATATTGTCTTATGTCTTTAAAAAGAAATCTATCTATGACGTACTTAGCATCTTAAAACCTGTCACATAATGCGTCCCAAAAGCCACAGTCATACCGACCACTTTGAGTTAGGAGGTTTGAGGATGACCTGAATAATATTAATTGATGCAAACATCTATCAGGAAGACTGATGAAGTCTACACATTAATGAATGATAGAAGTCATTTTACAATGGTTGCAGAAAAAAAAACCCAAGCGATCTATAAGGGCAAACGTCCAGTGTTTATTTTGATACGCATTCAATATCATTTGTCGCTCTGAATTTCGAATGATTACACAATGCCATGTTGACGAACGTTAGTTTCTTGATGGACCCTGTAAATCAAGTATATACGGATTGATGTACATTACTGTAACACGAGGTAGTAAACAAGCATCAGGGGGATGAAGAGTCGTTCCTCGAAACGAATTTTCTCCGAAAGGAAATTGACGAGATTGGAAGAGAGCAAAACATACGAATCAAACATTCTAGTGACTAATGTAGGTTGAAATCCGCGCAGGGAAACATATCAAAGGGTTGTAATTGATCTCCCTCCTGATAAATTAAACTCGAATGTCTGCAGCCGGCTAACAAGAGTTTTCTGACCGTAATTGAGCGCGCTAAATGTCACGCGTGATTGAATACAGGCTACTTTATATACGAGGTGGAATCGTGCCTCGGTTCTGGATTAATTATCACAGCACTCCAATTGGTACTTCAGGAGCGGAGGGCTTGACGTTGGACGGTAGAGCGGCTGTTAATCTGACTCTTGGAAATCTCCGGAAGTGTGTCTTTGGAGTAAACATTCAGCCATCTTAATGACTGGTGTATTAGTTTATAACATCACTTTGTAATAACATTTACGCTCAATTTTCATCCGGTATCTCAGGATAAATTCAAAGTGAAGATCAGAAAGTGAGAACTCGGGGAAACAAAAAAAAAACACACGCAAAGTGATTGATGCTGATTATAATAGGTATGTGTGTGTTTGTGTGTGTGTGTGTGTGTGTGTGTGTGTGTGTGTGTGTGTTCGTGTGCGTGTGTGTTCATATTATAATGAATATGTCTGAGTGCTCTATACCAGAACATGGAGAATGTATAGATATAACAGTTCAGTTTGGATGATACCGCATTGATGAGGATATTATGACAACGTATACCGTACAGTAACCTATGCTTTATGGGACTGTACATTCAGTGTAGGGGCAGGACGTGTGTAATAGGAATGGCAGGTTCGGGAATTATGATTATAATGAAGGCGGCTGAGAATTGGAAGACGTGTCTCTGTGATTAAGGATAAAACCTCCAGGGTTCACATTAATGTGTCGGGTCTCGTTATCGTCTGCTAATGGTATCCAGCATCGCCATTACACCTTCCACCCTGCGCTCTAGGAAACTTGGGTTATTATGTTGAGCTGGTGGGTCTGGGAATTTGCAAAATTATCATTTGTACACCAGCAATCTGTGCATTAAGGTCGCTCAGCATAATTGATTCCACATACGATGACATGTATTACTTATATCCAACGGTAATGACAGCTAAAAAGACAGATCTTTAATAGTTCCGTTGATGTACACAGGACACCATTCACGAGGCTCTTTACAGCAGTAATTGTTTGTAAGTTACAATGATTCCATGCAGTTTCTATGGCACCATCCAGGCAGCAACCAATCAGATGTGAGTATTCGAGTCATTGCCATGGTAGCTACACTTACAGTAATTCTCAATCATATCGAACCCCTTTGTGACATGAGCAGCAGATGTATATCATCATGGATGTAGTGGCCCAGATATTCCTTTCTCCGCGCACTCTCCCTTTAAAATCTTCTCGCTGGACATGGAAACTTTAGTGCACTTGACCAACTAAGACCGTCTGCATACCTGGAATACCAAAAAAGTGACCTCTTCACAGATTGATTGACAAAAAGGTCATCCGGCCATTGCTTTATAGACCTGTCAATGCTGTGCTCAGTGTGCGATTTCTCATTTTATATTTCAGGGGCAATAACAACGTTTTTCCAGGTGTATAGGTTGTTTGCAAAAAAAAAAAAAAAAATGGTAGAGGGTTCTGACCATCACCAATTAATTGCATTCGGCAGCTAAGTCTAAGAACATAACGGTGCATAATTATAACATTCTATTTTTCATCATTGTTCCCAAATAATACGCTGCTTCGAAATCACAGCCCTAAAGAGTAATATGCCATTTATAAAGCATACTTATCGATAAACATACTTTACTCTATTACGTAAAAACTTAACGTGATTTAAAGTTTACGCTCGAAAAGTGATGAACACATTGTATTAATACAACAATTGGTAACCTAGTATCATGAAACAAAGCTATCAAGTATCTATACCGGAAGGCTCGGGAGGTGATTTGTAGGCAAGCACAGCAAAAAAGCTGTTCGCACGATGGCCCCGCGCTCTGTATTGACGACGCCAAAATGACGCCAAAAATACCTCACTTTAGTTTATACCTCAAAAAGTGGCGTAATTTGAGCTTTACACTCGTAGCGCGATGCGAAAGGAGCCGAGAGTAACTCTCTAAAAACAAGTTGTTAATGTTACATATTTATATCAAGCATCTACAGGAAGGCTTGGGGAGGTGTTTAATAGGTAGGGCCTAAAAGCAAAGAATATCTAAAAGCTGTTCTCAATGGTGTGACCCGGCGTTCTGCGTAGACGACGCCAAAACGGTAGCAAGCATACATCACTCTGGTTTACCTCAAAAGGTGGCGTGATTTAAAGTTTATGCTCTAAGCGCGGCGGGAAAGGAGACGGGAATAACTCTCTAATACAAGTTGACGATATTGATAAAGAAAAAAGAACAGGGTACGTCCTCTTTTGAGAGTGTTATCGTTAGAAAGGAGCTCCTGGAGATGAACTGTGCAAAGGTGTACTGTTGGAGGCGCAGAAGAGTCCTTGAAGGGGAAATCCAGTCCAAATATAAGTTAGTCTGATAAAAAAGAGTAAAATCCTACGAATTCTACGGTAAAAATTTGATCGAAATCGCATGAAAAATTAAGGAAGTTATGACATTTTGAAGTTTTGCTAATTTCTGCAAAACAGTTCTTGTAAAGTGGATATGAATATGCAAATGAGTGAGCCAACATATCATACCCTCACAATTTTCCATTGATCGTGTAAAAAAAAATGACGAAAATTTAATGTTTCTGTCATTGAAGTCTGAAACATGATGTTATTCCTGGTTGAATAACTTCAGAATAGTGATCAGTTAGATATACCAGGATTTAAGCCTCGGGCATAATTGCGTTTGAATGAAAAACTGAAATTTCAAAATTGTATGTACAAACTATATGGCAAGTTGTGAGGAAATGACATGGTCACTTTGCCATTTGCATATTCATATTGACTGTTCAAGAACTGTTTCCTGAAAAAAATGCGTAACTTCAAAATGTCTTAACTTCCTTATTTTTCATCCGATTTCGATCAAAATTGAACTCATAATATTTACTCTTTCTTATCAGACTTATTTACATTTGGACTGGATTTCTCCTTTACAAGGCATTTAGGAATAACAATTTCGGCGGAATGAAATACCGAGTGTGTTGTGGGGAAGAATTATTATAGTAAAAATTGGTTTCATGTTACTATACTTCACTTTCCATAACCTGATCCATTTACATTGATCCATAGACTGGCCGTATGGTTTTGATGAGTGCTTACATAATTCATGCACATCTATAACACAAACATAAATAAAACACCAACAATGATGTCCTCACGATGTTACAGTAAAACAATATACGTTATGGGAATAATAATGTCTATAAGCAACGCTTCATAACTTTTTGAACCTCATTCAAACAGCCTGCTGGTACCAACCGGTTCACTGTTCTCATTTAACGAGGATAAATCTTTTTCATTCAATAACAATCTCTCTCTTTTCGAGTGATATATCTGTTTTCAGCAAAAGTCATATTCATGCAAAATGCAAGCCCTTCCATAATAGAGTCGCAAACGGTTTCTGGTGGTATAAATTGAAGCGTCAGGAAGATTGGCAGATGGATTGCTCACAATGGACCGATTCCTTGCAATAAAAAACAGCTGGATGAAAATTGTGTTTCTTTTCGCGCGAAAATTCGTTGGGTAAGGCTTCATAGTCAGAGATAGTTAGAGAAAAGGAAAAAACACAAATACAATTGCAATACCACCTACATTATACATAAACACACTCACATCATACACATAATCATTCTCACACAGACACCTTTTCCTAGGATACACACACTCACACACACACATACACACACATACACGCACATACACACAAATATATACACACAGAAACACACAATGATATACATATACATACAAACATACATAGGCCCTACATAGACACACAAACACACACAAAATAGACGCAGTTGTTTACTACCCTTTTCTCTAATAAACACTGATTAAGAATTCATTGTAACAACTGCTTTAAAGCCTCCCCCCTCCCCCCCCCCCCCCCCCCCCTCGATAAAGGCCATGATAATGTCCTTCTTTTATACGGATTGTTTTTGTCATCAATAATATCGATATCATTTTTTTTTTAAGTCTGGACATCACTCATAAAAAATGTTAAGATGGACAGGCCTGAAGGTCACCTACAGCAGCCAATCGAGTGGTCACGTGGTCCGCCCACTCGGTGCGAATGCGATCGTCGACCCGCTGAATGATGTTGGGCACTGCGGCAATCGCTTGCCTGAATGACGATAACAAATACATCGACCGCGGTGTGTGCAGGGAGGTGGCGGTGGTGGTGTGTGTGTTTGTATGTGAGTAAGCCGGAGTGCTTTCAAGGTGCAATTTGGCGGACCGATTTCTTATACGTGCGACGCAGTTTATACGCTCCATTAACAGTGATTAGGGCCCCGGTTTTGTACAGACAACTTTACGACTTTCCATCGACAGTATACTAAGGCTGTGATATGCTGTGATTAATACTGCTTCGAACATTTTGAATTTTACATAGTTAAAAAACTAAAATATGAAATCATTGCTCAAATCAAGAATCCCGAGGCTCTTAGATTTTATATTTTGTTTGTTTGTTTGTTTGTAACCGTTTTCCAGTAGAATTGTATAGTATGATTTTTTTTTTCATCGTCATTATTGTGTCATTCATTTTCATGTGCATCTTACTTCATAACTCATTTTTCCTACTGCGCCTTGAGCACGTTATTTATGTGGAATTGGCGCATTATAAGTACCCTGTATTATTATTATAGGCTAATTCATTTTACCGCATCAAAGAAACGAGAAAGATCCATTGGGTCTTTAACAGGCGGTCGATGGGTGAAATATTATACTCTAGGTACCTAAATCCCTCAAGGCAAATCATTTTTATGTTTGTCCTTGTCTGGAAAAATGAGGCAATCTAGTGACAAAATTGTTGTTTTCGTTAAAGAGCAGGATATACAGTGTACGTTGATATGGATTCAGTGTGATAAAGTCTTTGGTTATCTCACAGTAGAATATGAAGTTTCTGAAAAGAAAAAAAATGATCTCGACGTAGAAACATGCCAGCTGACTACTGGTATAATATTTTAAAAAATGGCAACAACTTAGATAAAAGACAATTGAGCATTTATTTCAATTTGTAAAAAATGGACAGAATATAAAATGCCTGTCAGCTTTCCTCCGTATTTGGATAATCCGTCTGCGCCCCCTATCGCCCAGGGAGCAGACAGCCATTAAACTAGATTTTTTTTTTTTTTTTGTCGTGACAGAAATGTGAATCGTTATGATTGAGTGCATCAATACTTTTCGTTGGAATGGAAATCCCCGCCAGAAAATGACTTCAATTTTGAAGCGAGATTAAGGAATAGTAGTTCAATCTCTCTCTCTCTTACATCTTGATTCCTCCCCTTATAATGTTCTCTGGATTCATGGATACTATATCACTCTCGTCAATCTCTCTATATACTTTCTGCATCCATTTCAAGACTCCAATTATGATGCTTTTCTCAAAGACAGTATAATATTGATCCGGGTGTTCTCGTCTCCGCAGTGATCTATTTCTCCATTCGTGTTTTCAATCTTATTCTTATTATGGACAAAAAGGCATTAGCTATACTCGCACACACAAACACACACAGCCTCCACACACACACACACACACCCTCCATACACATACTCATACTTGTGTTGTTGGTTTTTTTTTGCACACACACACATAAACACTCACACATGCACACATGCACACACTCACGCTTCTATAAACAAAACATTGTACACATCGCACATTACCATTGAGAACGTTTGCCATACCTTCTCGTAATTATTCTGCCTTTCTCTCTCTCCTTCCCTCCCTTTCCAACACGCACACTCTCTCCTTCTCTCTCTTACACGCACACCACACACACACATACACACACACACATACACACTCTCTCTCTCTCCCTCTCCATCACATTTCTCTTTCTCACTCTCATCTCTACTGTGCGCTATGACCACACGTCACTCAAACTGGACATGACTACACGAGGCTAACTCCATCTCATATCTCACGCCACATCTCAGCGGTACGCCCACCAATTCTGATTTGAATCAATGGCATCCAGTCTGCATACCAATGTAACTTGAAGAAGACGGGTTGAATTATGCTATCTCTCCTAAGATATCATTCTCTTGAAGGTCTCTTCAAGGTATATAGGCCTACTCTCTGACAATGTCACGCCCTGCAGTAAGAATGATTCTTATCAGCTATAGCACCTTGCACTAAGTCGCCATCTCAATAGAGCTGAAGAGCGCCAAAATACATAATGTAGGAGAACAAAATTAAACAAATAGCCGGGATAGACTTTGATCTCTTGATTGTTGAAGAACAATGTCAACTTAGAATTGAAGTATTTACATTAAGATATACATAGAAACAGAATGAAAGGATGACAAACATATCAAATGATGAATTTGCCGCTCAGAGATGTTTAATTATCATTGTCTGATAGAAATCTTTTTACTGCTTAACTATATAGGATTGTAGTTATTTTCCTTTCCCTGATTCGGTATTTTCACCTTGAACGCAAATTAAGTTTCGAAGTCAGAGACGGGACTATTTTCGCAGTATAAACCAGGAAGGACGTTTGAAGCAAACAGTCACTCATAAAAAGTAACTGTGCATTGGATCAAAATATTCCCTCCCGACAAACGATTGAAAACGTGATGAATAAACCGACATGCAAAGTTAGACACGTTGTATAGAAAGAGGGCCTGTTTCCATCTTTTCCGGAAATCAGACCCATCTTGACATATTGTTTGGATCCGATTGTATAAACCCGGATCGTTTTACTCATCCGACAGCCTCCTACGTCATTTTCTGAGCTGGAATGGTTTTACAGGTGTCTCGTGCGAGATGCACACTGCAGCCCTCGGGGCACTGTATTGTGTGGTTTGACCTCAACATAGGGTGACACAGCTCACCCAGTCATGCGCTCATCTAGCGGCAAAGTTTATGCCAAGGCAGCTAAGATGTAGGTCAATTTTCTTCTTCTTTGCATCTCTGCTTCTCTTGCCATGCAAATGTAAAATCATAGTCATAATGATATGATGTTCATATTACTCTCATCTTTTCTATATAGAACGCAGCAGAGCATGATTTAATCATGACCAGTTAACTCTGTCAAAAAAGCCAAAGAAAGAAAAATACGATTGTTTAGTAATTTCGCCTTGAGTAGAATGACAGAAATAATCCTAACAGAAGACGAACGGGAGAAATGTACTATTTTCAGTTCAGTTCAGTTTGAGTAAGTTTTATTTCTCCACTTGTATAAAGCACAAATAAGAATGACAATATCAAACATAATAACTATACACAAATCATGGACATATAATCAGGAGTTCTCAGTACATAATCACGTGAATAATACATGTTATATTCCATGACAAATCTTTAAGGATACGGGTGGAGAAGACCGTTGTCAATAAGCAAACCGCTTGACTTGGACAACGACCACTAAATATTACGGCTTTGGAACAATCATATATAACTGTGCATTGACAATTACATTATAATGACATTTTACTATCAGCTGTCACTATAAATGTGTGTGTGTGTGTGTATGTGTGTGTGTGTGTGTTGTGTGTGTGTGTTTTTTTTTGTGTGTTTTGTGTGTGTGTGTGTGTGTGTGTGTGTGTGTGTGTGTGTGTGTGTGTGTGTGTGTGTGTGTGTGTGTGTTTGTCGGGTTTCAACCCTATATCAATTTCGGCATCGAATTCATTGTCCCCTTCTTCCTTTGCTAGGTTTCTTAATCGTTGTAGCATTGCTTGTGTCGTCTCTAAAGCTGGTGAGTGAAGGGGGGGGGGTGGAGAAGGAGAGAGAGGGGGAGGGAAGGGGGACAGGAGAAATGAGAGAGCGGGAGGCAGAGAGGGGATAGATAGAGTTAATGTGGTAATCGTTATCACACGTTTCCAGCCAGAGTGCTTGATCGTCTGTAGGCCGCATGACGATTTCCCGCCTTCTGAAAGGATTTATCACTACCCCTAATCATTAGTGATGAGAGGCCTTCTTCTCGGATCCATTAAGTACCGTCAATTTGATTTTTTTTTTTTAAACTTTGCTAACATTCCAAGCAAAACTTTGCCTATTTCCTGAACATTACTTGAATGGCAGAAGAATTATTGAACAATATATGATTTACTTACAATATCAATCTTGAGATATATTTGTATGATATGCATATGATTAGGCCTATGTATCCCTGGCAATGCTTGGGTGATGATATTGGAAATGCCTTCTGGAAGAACAATCGAATAATACAGGACTAAAGAGGTTATACCATGGGTAAAAAGACCATTATAATAATTATGTCTATGATGTCAATGCTGTTTTCTTATCGATATGAGGACACGTTATATAAGGATAATTTGGTTGTTATTTTTCTGTCTCATGCATATATTAATGTTTTATCTTTTACTTCTGGAAATGTCTACTGAATAACGTTTACAGTGACCAACTACAGAAATTATTAGTGTAGTCTGTAGTGTTAATAACCATCACGGAAATGTGTGTTCCTCTATGCAACCTTCATTCAACACGGTGAAGTGTCCCTGTACACTTAACACTCCGGACATTGCAAATAAAGATCGCATGTGACCATGAAAACGCATCATCGGGTCACGTGGGTAAGTCCATATCTTCAGCAGATGAGAGTTGTTGTTTCGTTTTCTGGCAGATCATAACTGTGATATGCTAACTGTGTGCCAACGCGATTCAATTTCAAGGTAACAATCCGTGTAAAATACCAATACAGGCCTAATGTATATTGATATTGTTGAAATCACTACGCCAGTAAGTCTCATGGGATGTGTTGGTTATTACGATAGAGGGCTCCCTTTAAATTACAAACCATGCACATGAAAACAACAACAACAGCCTCGAGCTATTTGCCTCAATCTTGCCACACGTTACCCCAGCGAGCAGTTCCCCATCTTAGGTAGAAGAAAAAAACATGTTGTGTCATTATGTGTCAACTTGTGATTACGATGGATTTTCCTCGTTCGTGTGGGGGTGTTGATGGCTTCGCCGAAAAACAGTGGCCCCCTCGCTGGCGTGCGCTTCTCGAAGGTGGCAGCTGTTTGTGCACAATCCTGTCAAAAGAGATACTAGTCTTTCTATGACTCGACTCTCGATTAATCATGCTCTGAATTTTGGATTCTATGACAAGATCTCAACAAAGGAGGGGGAAGGGTTAATATCTGATAATGGTGTATCATCTGTGCAGCTGCAGGTGCCCCTTTTGTAGCCTTGTAATTCTTTGAATGTGTGTGTGTGTGTGTGTGTGTGTGTGTGTGTGTGTGTGTGTGTGTGTGTGTGTGGAGACACATGCATTGTAACCATGGGGCTTCGTGAATGAAAAATGTTTACATTGTGCATCATAACTGTGTTGGTATTTTGTGAGAGTTCTCGAACAAGGTATCTGAACAGCACTTTTGAATTCCTGTGTGGAAGGGACATAGCTGATTTAAAAAAAAAACCATATATAATTATATAAAATTATATATATATATATATATATATATATATATAATTATAGTTCATGATTAATCAAGGAGTTGTTCTGTTTTTTGTTTTGTTTTCATAGGTAAGGTTTTGTTCTTGTGCTCAGTTATTATGGACATCAAGCCTTGTATTTATAAGCACTAAGATGTGAATAGCGATGATTTTGAATGAATCACACACTTATATAGAATCGGATGTGTATAGTTTTACTAAGTAAGATGTGAAGCATTATCTATTTTGTCAAATCGGACATTAATTCAGCCTTTGATACAAACCTGCACATGAACAGCATAAACCATCACGTTTTTGTTTTATTTTGTTTTGCTGTTTTTTTGGTTTTTTTTAATACTACGATTTTTTATGGCGGCCTGTCTACATGTCTACGGAATGTGAGCCTGGTAGCTTTACGGGCGGAACCGGAGGTACTACTCTGTATGGGGATCACCGTGCTCAGTTCACGTGGGCGACACATACATCGCAGGATTACACGCCCACTCGCTCGAGGTAAGCCAATAACACGGATGTCGTTTGGACAAATTAGTGGGAAGCGAGGCTGCGCTACAGAACTCGGCTGCGCTCGTAAACAGGAGGGAAGAAGAAGAGGGAGAAAACTATGTGCGTGTGTGTAAAAAGGAATTAGTTGAATTACTGTGTGTGTGTGTGTGTGTGTGTGTGTGTGTGAGGGTGTATGTGTGTATATGTTTGTGTGCGTCTACATTAAAGAGTTGAAATGCAAACAAAGCAATTTCCATCAATTTGAGATATTTTGGATTATACAAAGCTGCTGAGAGTAATTAGATTAGGGCCTATATCAATAATGAAAAAAAAAATGATGGCATCTTCAAAGAATCTCTTGTTAGGTATGTAGTGCAGCATCAATATTGGGATTTCTTTTTCTCACTTTTTGATACCCTTATTTTAATGAATTTGAAATCCGTTTTCGCTTTCAAAATCTTGTTTTTTTGCCAAATTGGGTCTGTTTATATCAGCAACCATAACATGTTCAAAAGATCACATTTGTTACAGATATCTTCGCAACTTCATACAACAAAGTGATACATGAACATATCTTTTTTCTTCGAATTAATATATCAAACGAATAGTGAAGTTTTCTGTGCACGTTAGAATGACACACGTTTGATAACTAACTGACTCTTTTATTCCGTTACTATTATTCTATTTTTCCTCTTTTGCCTTGATCATTATTTTTGTCTATCTAGTTGCAATTAGAGGGGACTAATTGTTACATCATTACTGTTTCTCATCTAAGCATGCAAAGCCGTCAGATGACATGACTGTCTTTTGCTTTGTATCTATAATATACATGGAATCTTCGCTGGATATTTTGATCTAATTTCGCTCAAATTAGACAGGGAGTATAGCCGGGTCGATGGATAGGTATAATTCCTCGATTTCATTGATTTCAAATTCCTCATCACAACCCCATTATTACGGTCAACTGCAAAGATAATTATCTTTGGGTGATGCAATACATGCTAAACGAGGTAGACTTAAACAGCGTATACACAGGTCAAGGACGAAGGTGTCTGCTTTAAGTTGCTAGGACCGTACAACACCTGGGCCCCATGCATTTCATAAAGAGTTGATATGATAGCAACTCTTGCTGAAATGACAATTGTCATGGTAACGACAAGAATCCAGCTTCCTGATTGGCTGTTGCTATTGGAAGTTGTCATTCCAGCAAGAGTTGCCATCCTAACTTCCTTTATGAGATGGGGCCCTGGTCCAATGGAGGAACCAACGTTGTATAGGGGAAATCCGCTATAACTTATCAATTATAGTTAGATTAAACAGCACACCGTGAAAGCATTTTATCACAATCGGGTCTCTCAAAAATATGTGATTTTTGTGGAATCCAAAATAAGTTTCACATGGTTTCCATAGAGCACTGATTTTCGTTAGGTCACAATCATAATATCTATTATGTTTGAAATAAGGTGATGATGTTACAGGCGAAGACAAGTCTTCACTAAATTCTTCATTTCCTTCCCGACACCTTGCCTGACATGACTTTACAGCATTTTAATACAGCATTTTTGTTATTCAAACACTGCGAGATTTGTATGCAGTCTGGTTTGTGCGATATCTATGTGGTTCATTAGTTTATTACTCATCTATTTTTTTTGTACTGGTGTAATTTTAGTTGGTCAAGACAAACATATCCGTTCTCCGTGTAAAATTATATGCCTATGAACTCGGAAACCTACAGTTTTACAAGCTTTAAAGCTTTTATGTAGGCCCCATCATATTTCTTATACTTACCAGTGACATTTTCATACGATGTGACCATGTACATTTGTGTCAAGTATATTTTCTTTTTCTTTTTCTTCTACAATCAAAAGACATGATTATATATATTTTGTACTCTTGTTTTGTTGTCAATAATTTTGTAATGTCATCATTGAGAATATGGAAATATGAAATAAATTTGAACTGAACTGAACTGAACTTTAAAAAGAAGAATAAGTAAAGTTCATCGAATCAAGTTTTATCGACTTGAAGAATTAGCAGTGATGTCTTGATAAAATGGGGTTGCTAGGGATTGTTACCTAATCAATATGATGATTTTAATGTTATTCTTATCCAAACTAATGAAAATGTTAGGTGGTTTTGTCATCGTCTCCTCATGTAATTTGCATATCGGAATACTACCGATATTAGAGATTCGAGAAAACATGTGAAATATGAAAATTTCCATGATATTTCCTATTATTATAGTAAAATTTTTACGAAGTTTTTTCCCTTTGCTAGACTCGATTCTCCTCACCTACGTAAACTTGAACTCTTTTGTTATACCCACTGCTTTAGTTTTTCGCGGAACCGCATCGCTTGTTTTTCCCGTTCATATCGAATGTTACTTCTCCTGGGAGCTACCATGGTATTAATAATATGCCCTGGGCAAGATGATTTTGACGCCCTTGCCCTTATACATTGTTCCCAGGGTGGGGTACAATGCCAATCTTGTATGTACGTGTATGTGTGTGTGTGTGTGTGTGTGTGTGTGTGTGTGTGTGCGTGCGTGCGTGCGTGTGTTTGTGTATTCGTTTTTGTGGGGTTTTTTTCACACATAGCAGCAGGTCGATTAGCATAATAGGAAACTGAAACGTTACCTGTACAGAGACTGACGAGAAAACCACGGATCAAGCCTTTGACCGAGGAAAAAGTAATAACAAACTCCAAAAACAAAACAGCTAAAAAAAAATGAATAAATAAATAACAAACAACCAACTAAACAAAAAACAAAACAAAACGAAACAAAACAAAATTATGTCACAGATGTATGTGTAATCAAAATTGTTGAAAATGTACAAACTAGCTATAATGAGTATCATATTTGTATATAATACTACGTTTGATTATATTGATGAAAAAGGTGAATGCCATACAGGGAATAAATAAATCAAATCAAATCAAATCAAATCAAATCAAAACGAACAATCCACAAGAAAACATATAACTTTCCCAGGGTTCCATCCCAAGATTCGGGGGGGGGGGGGGGGGGGGGGGGTTGGTGAGAGCTATGGGAATGGCCAATTGCCCTTTGACAGTAGTACGAGCACTACCCCTTATTTACACCCCCTCCACACACACACACACACACACACACACACACACACACACACACACACACACACACACACACACACACACACACACACACACACACACACACAAACACTAAAAGAGTTGCGGGGCTATGATAAAACGAGATTGTTGTAAATCATTGAATTGAAGACACTGCGTTCCTCCCCAAACGGCATTAAATCTGCACTGGCGCCCTCAATCACGCGAATGCAAAATAACCGCTTGTCGAGTGTCCACACGTAACAATGCAAACATTGATTGCCAACTTTTAGAAAGAAATACATCAAGAAAGAATTCGTCGTAAATGAATATGTTCATTTTTACCACATTATGATACCAACTCAACTGCCATTTTGTTTGTGGTTATCAATAAATCGAAATCCACATCCTGCGATACCGGCATTTATTCGCACTGTTCAAGTTCTTACACGTTGAGCTGCTTACTGCACTTAATCATTATAAGTGAAGTAATTATCAGCTCATTTTCTAAATTTCGTTTTGTGGTCTTGGGGCTTCTAAGTTGGCAGTGATTACTTTTAGTGGTGGAAACGTGTCTATACATAGCTTCATTTTCACTTTCATTTTTTTTTCTATACCATAAAAGAGTCATGACAATTTCTATTATAAATGCATAATAAATGTGTACTTACTTTGAATCGACACGTAGCCACCGAGGAAGGAAATATCTCATTCATGTTGAATGAGTTTTAACGATTCCAGAAGAACACTTTAATGTCACTATAGAATGGTTAGACTGAATGTAATATTGGAAAGTAGGACAAGTGCATTGAATGTACAAGTATTTTGAGTTTACGAGGAAAGTCGATAGCATTTCAAAAACCTTCAGGACAATTCAAAGTTGTAAATGTGAACCATTATCATAATGGTATTCATAATCATAGCACGTCATGCGTGGTGTGATATGCCTATCGTACGTAACTATACGACATTCATATTAGTGTATTAACGTAGTAATCTACACAATTTATAATATACCATTATGCACCTTTGTTTTGGTTTATGATATCATATATATATATATATATATATATATATATATATATATATATTGAAACAAGGAAGGAAAAACTGACCAGAAATAATTGTAATAATAAATAGCGAAAACTTTGAGCAAAGTTTTCGCTATATATATATATATATATATATATATAAACATACATTTATAATTATGCATATCATGTTTATATTGTGTACATATGTATATTCATAAATTTATGATATACTAGTACCATTATGCACGTTTAAGATATCCAAATCGTTATGTATAGTAAATATACTGTACATGCATTTTAGTTGTCCTTTATACCTTCCAATATTATATTCAATCTAACCATTCTATGGTGATTATAAGCGTTCTTCTGGAAGCGTTAAAACTCAATCAACATGCATGGATTTGATATTCATTCCACCCTAGACTTCAGAAATGGCTACGTGCGAATTGACTTGCCTACGCATATCTTTCATTATGCATAAAAAAGCAAGTTGTCATGACTCTTTTCTGGTTAAAAAAAAATGAAAGTGAAAATGAAGGTATGTAGACACGTTTCCGCCACTAACATGACTAAAAGTAATCACTGCCAACTATAAAGCCCCGAGACCACAAAACGAAATAAGAAACTGAGCTGACAATACTCCACTGGTGATTAAGTGGTAGTTAAGCAATTCAATGTAAAAGAGCTTGAACAGTACGAAATGATAGTATCGCAGGATGTGCATTCCGATTAATGACCACTAACAAAATGGCAATTGAGTTGGTATCATAATGCCGTAGTAATGGGCATAATTATCATCACATATTCCAGCCTTTCTGTAAAGGGCATATAGTTAAAATGACTATGACATAATGAGTATAATTATGATACATGCATACACGCTTATATATATATATATATATATATATATATATATATATATATTTATATATTATACTTACATGTATATTTTGTATTTCATCACTCCATTGCATAACATATTACATAATAATGTATATACAAATATATATAATTACAGATAGGTATATGATATATGGACATGTTATTATTTCTTATTTAGCAAAATAAACACATACATACATAATACATTGTACATTCATGAAAAAAAATTGCAATAACTTCTCACCTGAGACGGGGCTATTCCTTCTCCAATTCCGATAATAATGATAACATAAAAACAGATTATAGTCCTCTGTGAGGCCAAGGTATAAGACCGACTCTCTGAAATCAATGGTAAGCCGAGAAAGGGTACCGTGCACTTGTCTCTTGACATAAATCGCCAGCGAAAGGGACTGACTGTGAGGCTAAAAAAAGAAAAAGGAAAAGAGCAAGCAGTCAACCTTGAAATTCACTGTTCTATTCTTGCCATCTCGGGCGGCTGATTTTTCCAGCCTGAGCACGTACCACACGGAATGCACGTTTTGCTCGTGTGTATTGGGCTTGTTTTTGTTTTTGTTTTTCTTCCTTTTTTCTTAAGATGGGTGTTTTCCGTGGCTACTGTGGCGGATTTGATTTTATATTACGGTTTCATAGATGCTTTCGCCCGCGGTATATTAAGAGAGCTTTTTATGAATGACATAATTGAATACCGTAAATGACGCGAAATGCAAATTTATGCATCATAGAGGAACTGTTTTATGAAGCTATATAGATCTGATATTTCCCATCAAACTAATGTACAATTATAGACAGGATATTTGAGTGAAAGTACAATAAAGGTCTGTAGCCTATCCTTGAGGGTTTATTTTTATTCTTTCCTCGTGTGTTTGTGTCTTTTTTTTTTTATTTTCCTGAAGTTTTACAGCTTTACAGCTTCCTTTAACATTATGTTTTTCTTACCGTCTCAGAGACTGAGCAGTCTGAGTTGCCCTAATGACACACTAATCACCTATAATGCCGCTCAGACCGTGGCCAAATCGTGACTAATGATTATGACAAGTCAGTGCCACTGTGAAATGGATATGTCAGACGTGTACGACATTACCAAGGGACGAATGCTCTATGACTATAACATAATGGGTCACATTGCAAAATCTCATGTCTGTGCATGGCTCTTCTCAAACACGCTGCTATATATTTTTGTGTGCTATGTTCTCATGATATTGTGTACTTCGTTTCTGAGAGTGTTGGCATATTGGAGTAACCGCATTTACGGAGCTGCAGCCGAATTTAAGCAGCAGCCGAAATGCTCCGAGCTGATTAGCAATTGTGTTTTTTTAGGCTGCTGCGTGGTGATTGTGTTGCTGAATGCATGCAGTGGGGAGGGGCTAATTACAGTGTGCCGCCTTTGTCATTTTTATTTTGTCTGTTGGCCTCTTCCTCAGTAATCGTCTCTATGAATATCAGCGGAAAGTATAAAATACCCTCTATTTGATTTTATTTAGTTTATTCATTAATTTTATATTCATGTTATAATTTCTGATTTATTCTGTGCTATGTTTTGCTTAAAAAAAATGAAAATAAATCAATTGAATTGAATTTATTACTTATCTATTTGTTGTGTGTTCTTTTTTATACTGTGGAATATTACAAAGCTACACGAAATCGACGTTCATACAATAAACGTTTGACATCGTGAAGACAACAAATAACAACAGATAAACAAAAACAACATATAACAAAAAAAAGTAAATTGTATAAGAAACGCAAACACTATTTCCTATAATAATGATTATGTCATGATGAGGAAAAATACACCTGAAGATCTTCGCTTATAAAAACAACATATTCGTCACCGGAATCTAAAACATTCAGTAAAAATTGAGTTCTTTACTAAAAAAAGAGTCTTCCTCATAGAATATCCTGTGACCAATGAGGACATGATGGTATCGAAGTTGTAATAATATGCAAATGAAGAGTACTCCTAGGCCTATAGTAATTACCACATATATATTCTATGACAACCATCACGAATCTGATACCCACAAGAAGAGTTGAAATAAACTTAAAGCATTGTAACAATTTATAGAATTTTCAAACTTCTCATTATATGAAAGTTACTTAAATTATAGTATACATTATACCTTTGATGGAGGGGGTCATTCAATTTACAAGTTGGGAGATGTCTGTGTCAAAACATTAAAGGCATTATCCCATTTGCAGATTCATTTGCACACTCTTTGGGCCACATCACACACAGCACAGTATACTCACATTCATTAAATGTGTGAAACACACGCACTCAACACGCAGGAAAAAACACAGAACGTGTATCTACATCTCTTTTGCACACACTAATTCTTTCTTCTGCCTAACTTTCCCCCTCTCTCATCTCCCTTTCTTACCTTCCCGATTCACTCCCCCTTTCCTGGAGAAAATAAAAATACTGCTTACACACACTATCAAACGTGTATTTATATCTTATGAGTGTGTGTATGCTCACACAGAACATAAATACGTCTGTCCTCTCTCTTCCACCCTTTTCTCACACTCCCTCCCTTATCCCTCCTCTCTCTTTGAGACACACTCTTGCACGAATGCGCGTGGACACACTCACGCACTACACATGCATACACGAATGCCCGCTGATCTGAGAGCTCAAGAACTCTCTCCTCAAGTACTAGTAGTGTGTAGTAGTGGTAGAGATCAGTGGCAATGCCATCAAATAATCCCCCCCCCCCAATTCTCTCAGGATGATCGTGGTCTCTGAGTCAATACGCGTGATGATGCGTGGACCTTGAGTGTTTGATCATCCTAGATTACGTGAAACATCGCAGAGGAGAGCCGTTAATCCAAAATCCCCAGGGCAGCTATTCCTCACTTCTCATCCGTCCAGGGAACATTTTGATAATTTCGACACATTTCCTGATGGCGGTCCATCCGAAACCCATGTGACTTTTTCTTCCCTTATTTTCTTGTCGACTTGCCTCATTTCATACATGCTTCTCTGAAAAAGTCCAGTCGTTTTTCGTAATCGCAATTTCGACTTTCATGAAATACAATTCATTCTTTATAAAATATTGTCTAAATAGGGCAATTTGGGTAGATAGAAGCGGGTGAAAAAAAGTAAAAGATTGAATAAAACGCTAAAGCATTATAAATATGTCTAATAACTGACATGAACAACATGACTGATTAAAGAAGAGGAATGATAAAATGACGATGAAAAGTGAGAATGTTAACGTCCTCATAATAAATGATGATGAGGACATACAGGTTAGTATCAATAGTAATCGTAGTAATAACATCGGTGGTGTTGATGATATCAAATCGGATGATACGCGTAGATTATGTTTGAAAACTTGTAGGACTTATCTATAGATTAATTCGCATCGTTTTTGGCGTTGTTGCACATGCGATTAATGAGGATCAAAATATAGCAGTTTTTAATTGATTTTTCATGAATGCAAAGTCAATTGAACAAACTAACTGAGTGCAATATTATTTGAATTTAAAAGTTTTAAAATGTGATTAATTCAAATATACGACATCATTCAATGATCATGCAATTGAAATGCATCGAAATACAATGATTTTTTTTTAAAGATTGAAACCTCAAAACCATGCACATAGATGACTATTCTTCAAACTGAGCTAGAATGATGGACTTTTTATTGACTGAGGTAGAGTCCATCTATACCAAATGTATCATGCCCCTCCCGTTACGGTTTCAGGATCTTTTGATCAAATAGTATTGTTGTTGTTGTTTTTTTAAATTGTTAAACATTACTGGTTGGATGAAATTATATCAGGGAAATCGAGGTCATTATTAATACCAATAATAGGCCCCTCATTTTCCAGATACACTCTTTGCTTTTCCTTGAATCAGGCACTAAATACATTGTACTACTATACTTCAATTAAGTTTGTCGATCTGAAATAGACTCTTTAACTCAGAAATCATTGGACGACATAAATTACCGCAGGCAGAGTAATGTAAACTCTACTTGAGTACCTCTATCAACCGTTGTCATGTTACACATGCGTCTTGTTTAGAGCTCACTACTAAATATAAATGTAATTTACGATGAAAGGAAATATACGCCGCAATCACATCCCGGTGAAATGAATCCATCTCCTTCAACACTCGTGTGTGTGTGTGTGTGTGTGTGTGTGTGTGTGTGTGTGTGTGTGTGTGTGCGTGTGTGTATGTGTGTGTGTGAGTGTACGCATGGGGAATGACATTAATGAGAGTGTGTAAAGAATGACATGTATGCTCTTCCATTTCGTAGAATATTGGTTTCAGAATAAACACATACAGTAGAAAGCGCACCTAGCATGCTTTCAGGGCCTCATATTACTTGTAAATATATACAATGGGCATTCTCCAGACCCATCACTTTCTCACATCAAAGATACCAAAACATTAAATCGAGAAAATGCATAAAAAGACACTTTTCCTGTATGAGGAAAATTAAGTAGCTGTGGTTGATGTAAGGATGGATATCTTTCTACAGTATACACTTCTTGGAAACTCGACACCCTTTTGTTTAAATTCAGAATATTATTTTATGCTTTGGCGTGGATTCGGAAAACACGAATAATTGCTGAAGTAGCAGTCCTCGGTAGAAAAGTTCTCTTGAAGAAGTCTAAGGCGATAAACTTCCTTCGCAGATTTTCAGGGCTGAATTGAATCAAGACGGTTGACCTTATACGAAACAAATGTCGTGTCACCATTATTTTCATCAGGAGTTTTGTGCTGAAAGACATGATATTCTGCATATTTGACAATGTGCTTTATCATGCTAGAAGTGTTATGTGTCAAGATGATATGATTTTCCATTCCTTTCCTCCTCCTTTTCTTTCTCCATTCTTCCCTGCGTGCTCCTCTTTCCTCGTTCTTCGTTGTCCAGTAACTGATGTGTGTGTGCATTTTCTTCATTTCTGCTATTTCTGTGTTTTGATGTTGTTGTTATTGTTTTGTGTGGCCGCGTGTATATTTTCTCTTTCGGTCACATTTTCCTGGTATGCACGGCCAAATAGTGTCTGTGCCAAATTTTGCTATGATATTTGTTTTGTATTTGTTATGATGAATTTTCTATATATGCATTCTAAAATCAAAGTAAGTATTGTTTATAGTATGCTTGTATTATCACCATCAAATATCAATGAGCAAATGTACGACGGTATATGGAGGAATTTTATTGGTATATTGGTGCTGTCGTTGTTTTCATTTCAGTGTTCCACGTCTTACAAGCTTGGCTTTTTAGTGGAACACTCTTTTCCGTCGTTATGATTATTTACTTTTTTTTTGTTACCATGATAAAGTGTGCATTGTTTCTTCAAAAAAAAAAAATCATTCGTACATATACTTTATATTGTATTCAACGAACTGTCCTTATCAGATGAATGAAAGTCAACTTGACAACTTGTAGCCTACCGCTATGAATCATGTTTTCTTTTTCTTCCTTGATGGATATAAGCTATTGAATTGAATTGAATTGAGATGTTCGTACCATCCAGACACTAAAGGCATGTAAACGGTGTTTACACGAGGTCTTTCACTGAACATGAGAAATTGGTTTATTTCACAGAGAAAACGAGTACATTGTACGTACGTTCTTGACCTTGTTTTGAGGTCAGTAAACGTAGTCCTGTCTATCCGAATGGGTAAGCTCCAGCTGCATGTGTGAAGTGTATTGCTCCCGGGGTCTCTATAGACGCTTTCATGTGCACGTATGCTGTGAGTTGGCTTGATGCCAAGATGGCCGTCAAAACTTGACTGTTTGCTTGTCTGGGTCCTGGTGACTTCCTCGAACGAGATAAAAACCATTTATTGACATCCACGTGTCAAGCGCGAGATTCAATATCTTTGTTTACCCTTCCTTAGCTACTAGTATCCATATCGGAACTATCTTACTGCAAGAGTGCTCTGATTCCCATAGTGTCAAGGTCCCAGGCGTTATTTTACCTGGTTGAGGGCAACGTGCAAGAAGGCATGTTCAAAACATCGCAGGGGTCTTCGGGGAGCGCGTTTCATTCAATAGTGATTGACAGCTATTGTGAGGAACGATACTTTCATTAACCACTGCAACGTTAAACTGCTCGTTGCTGATGAGTGGTTGCCAAGCGCCGCTATGCCATGGTAACTGCAATTATTTAATTCTCCCTTTTTATGTATCCAATGTACCCAATTTTGATACATTGTAGCTCTTTATCATAATATACAACACGAGAGCTTCCGATAGCAATTACAATATACGTTTACCAAGAAAGCTAAACAATACTTTGAACACTAGCAGTTTTCACCTATGAGTGATTGCCAAATGTCAAAATGATGATAGAAGAAAATAAAAGCTACGTAAAAATAAGTAATTTCTAATTCTATACCAGGTTGTTTATTTATTTATTTATTTATTTATTTATTTATTTATTTATTTATTCATTTTTCTCAATTTCTTTTAACAGGGTAGCCCGTTTACCTCATTCACAGCTGCGCTAAGGGGCCCTGCAAGACAATTAACAAACTACAATTTGAGTTAAAAAAAAATGAACATGCTTTGATGCGGACATGGTGAAAACACAAAATAATATAATTCACATACAAAATCTATGATACAAGAGAACTAAACGGTCGTACACAAGCCACTTATTCTTGGATATGACACAATCTGGTCGTATTGCAGTGTTTGTCTAGACGGATTATTTCTCGAAGTAGGTGGGCTCATAAAAACTGGGGCAATCAACGTAACTGGCGTTTTGCCAAGATCCACGAACCGGTCAGAACAGGGGGCGCTGTACGAATCAGCTGCAAGCACGCCGTTGTTACACGTGCGCTCTCAAAAATAATTTTTAGTCACATTCGATGATATGATCCCCGTGACCCCGATCTTTGATGGGACGGGACGAACAGTATCCTATTCAGACATTGTAGAACATACATATGTTCCATATATATATATATATATATATATATATATATATATGTATATATAATATATATACATATGTATATATATATATGTATATATATATATAATATATATATATATCATACATTATGTTCCACATGTATATCATGATCTTACAATGTTGTATTGTTTAGACAATCATTTCTGAGGCCATTGTCCTCGTCAAGCGTTTGCTTATGATGATGGTCTCCTGAATTTTTGTACATCAAGGGTTGCCTAATTTGTCTTTGAACAATAGATATACTGTATAATGTTTGCATAAATGTATGCACAAAATAGTTTGTTTATTTTCATTTTGCATTATGTCAGGAAAAAAAGTTGGATATTTGAATTAATCATTTATTTGTTTGAACTGTCAGATTCAAATCATCCTGTGCTGAATTAGTTCGTTCAATTGACTCTGTATTTCATTAATGAACAAAAAACAAATTCAGGAATAAAATCAAAATCAAAATCAAATCAAACATCCGGTTTCATGCTGATGAATAAGAAAAAAAAATCAGAAATAAAATCAAAATCAAAATCAAATCAAACAACCGGTTTCATGTTTGATGAATAAGAAAAAGAAATTAGAAAGTTGATCATAATGACAAGATCATAATGTTTTTCAGTTTGAAGATCGTCGTGATGCCTCCTCAGTGGTAAAAAGCCCACCAGCAACGGGAATACGGTTGGTTTTGTTAAAATGATATCAAGATCCTGTCAGAAATGGGTTGATTAGGAAGAAACTAGAATCAGGTTTCATTGTTTCGTCCACTTTTAAAAAAAATAATATCGTCAGACACCCATGAATAATGAACACAAGCTCTAGGTCCAAACAAGCGTTAGTGATCATTAACCAATATCAAATCCCTTATCCCACCTGCAAGACAAGAAGAGCCGAACATTCTAAAGATCGTCCGATATCAGATATCGATTGACACGTCGATATGACGATACGATAATTATGATGAATACACACCTCATGAGACTAATGGACTTGTCGCTCTTCTCATCAACAGACATCATACGATAGTGATCGATAAGTTGTATATCATATGCCATACGAATCTTTTTTTATCAAGATGGACGAATTTAATATAGCAGTCAATGCCTGAAGAGGAGCCATGTCTTTTGGAACTTTGTCGAAAATTTCATTGAGAAAGCCGGCTTACACGAATGTTAATCGGATGGGATTTATCTACTTGGCCCTATATGCCTACAGTGTTTCCGGGTTAAAACAAAACAAAACTAAACTAAACTAAACTAAAAATCAGTTACGCAATATCCGGATCGTCACATCAGTCACGTGCTTATCAGTGTGAAACTACTCTCTGTACAGAATTAATAGCTGGCAAGTAAAAGGACAATCGGAGTCTGAATACTATTCGACTGTAATGCAACTATATTTATCCAGCTCAAAATGAATCAACGAACACTTCACCAATTGTGTCTACACCAGAATTCTTTCAATGCATTTAATCGTCTGCTTGCAAAGAATGCCAAATGCAAATCTGACGTCACAAAGTTAATACTGCACAGCTTGCGTATATCGTATACCATTTTTTTAGCTCCTAATAAATCAAATTTGAATCCATGCTCTTGCTAAATGATGTCAAAGTGTGTCCCAAGTTTCTAAATATCGAAATAAATCAGCGGCACCGCATGATCACACCCACGGCGTGAATGAGAATATGATATGCCAGAGAGGGAGGAAGGATATATTTAAGTCTGCTTGGTGCGAAGAGAGAGTCAAACGGAGTTACGATCAACAATCACAGGTCAGACGGCGGCCTGACATTAAAACTTTGGCAGGCGACGTGGGACGACCGAGCAAGGTAGTATGTATATACTATATGCCAGTATAGTATACTGTATGCCAGCATGCAGGTCTGTCTATATAACAAGGCTGATAATGATTTAATGCAATGGTTGACGGGGGACCACTCTACTCTGTCTGGGAATGCGAAGGAATTTGAGACAGTTTGTCGGACTAAACAGCTAAAGAGGAAAACTCCTGGAAGAATTAATTCTATGACGCCAGCGATTTGACACCATATACATGCTAATTTGGATTGCATTGATCAATGAGACAATACAACATGATAATGTGTTGTATTCCTCCATTCTTTAGTGTGTGTGCATATCAAGATGTAGATTACATTTCACCAAGATCGAATATTTAATAATCAAAGGATAGTTTCAAGAATTTTGTAATGGAATCATGATGATGTTTGAAAATTATCGCAATGTTTTTTTAATCATACAAAAATGTGTGAAAACACGACGATTCAAGGATTGGATTTGATTAAGCATATATACATCCAACGCAAACGGTGCCTGTAATGGTGAGCAAGTACACAAAGTACATGAGATGAACAGCTCAACTAGACAAAGGGAAATGTTAAGGTATCATTTTAATGTAATCTGAAGTCCTTCTTATGTCTGGCTCAGCCGTTGGTGGATTTGGTTGCGCTCATATTATTTCACAGCTAGATCGAGGGAAACATAATCCCGGGGCATTGGAAGAGTCGGTCACACACAAAAGGCCTCAAGAGCAGATGTCTGCGGATCATTAATCGCGTTTCCAATGGCAGCTTGGAGATGGCGGGAGGGGAGGGGTGCGGAAGACTGCAAAGAGGGGAGACAGTACCCGGCTTTTAGGTGTTGAACATGGCGTCCGAACGGAGAGGTGTGCATGCAAGTTGAAGGGGGAGGGGAGGTGGGCGTGGCACTATTATGCGGAATGGACGTGCATGGCAGGTGAGCACACGGCGGGTATACTCGGGTGGGGTCAGGGTGGAGATCTAGAACTCGATGAGCAGCTGATGAGGGTATATTAGGTCGGAGACGGAAGGATGAGAAAGTAGATCGCTGGGGGACTCGAAGGAGTCCATTACAGGTCATGATGGATGATAAGAAAATGACTAAGTATATATATGGGAGAAGGTACACCTGAGGAGGGGTATAAATTGGAAGGAATCTTAGAACACAATATTGGATGAAGAAGGCACCGCATGGCGAGAGGTCAAAGGTGGGAGTGGCGGGAGGGGATGGGACGGGGTGGGGGGGGGGGGGGCTGGGACGGGATGACGGGAAGGGGTGGGACAGGGGGAATCCTCTGGACAAGGAATTGTGCTCTGATACACTCCCTACATACTTCTTCTGTGAGAGCAGGTTGATCGCACAGTTCGTTCTGCAAAAGAAAGCATGATGAATGGTTATGACTTAAACATGGTGTCACGTCTTCACATATTATGTCATGCACAAATCATCATGATGGCACAAATCGTATCAAATCGCTGGTTGAACAATTTTAACTTTGCTATTTGCAAGAGTGCGTTTATAGTTCCTTTAGCCTGCGGATGGTATCATATTCAAGCTATATGAAGGGTTATACCGCTGAACAAGTTACTTGTCAATTTGATGATTTGGTGCTGTAAAATAAGACCATGGAACGTGAGGACATCTTTTTGCCATAGCGTGTCACCATGGAATCGAAATCTCTTTTTTTTAACCTTCAGAACTCTTGACTTGACTAAATAACACCCACAAAAAGAAGGAGATAAAACAAGAAGAATTTAGAGCCTGCTTTAATATGTTTTCCCTTGAAACAGGCCATGCAGATGGAGCTGGCAGCATGGCCCTCCGACTTCTTAAAACCTGAAGAATGTCTTTATGACAATATAAACACAAACTCATAAAAGATTCAAGGGAAGACACAAGTAATGGATAACTACATGTACTTTTTTTAACGAGAAAATTCAAGAGTTCAGTTATCTCAATTTCTTCGCGCAAAGCACATCACTGGTGTGATTGTTATACCATCTGCTCTATTGCAATTCATATATTTTGCTTTGATTGCATTTTGGGAGTGAAGATTGTGGAAGAAGAAACTTGAAACATGCATGAGATAGGAGAATGACACATCTCACATTAAAATTGACACATCTTAATATGTGTCAACTCATGTTTCCTTTTTTTTTTCGCCCTGATCCTTTTACATCCTCAACCCCTGGAACGATTCAATTACCCATGAACGTGTCTATGTTATGGCCCAACGATCACCGGTTCACCGCTGTCTCGCCGTCTGGCGTCCACGCCTGCTAATCAGTGCACAGGCGAGAAGTGAATGTGCATGCTGCTGTGAGGCTGCATGGATCATAGAAAACCTTAGCTGGTGATGATGCCAGCTGAAAAATACAGCCGTACTCTGTCTCGTTTCCGGTCGCCTACATTATACAGCATGAGATGATTTGTATTAAAGTTGTACTTATCTGCCCGCGGCTTATATTTAGCTCATATATATATATATATATATATATATATATATATCACCACCACAAAACTTTATGTTTTGAGTCTAAGCTTTTCCAGAGCATATCATTCACATGTTGATATATATATATATATACATATATGTATATATATATATATATATATATATATATATATATATATATTATATATATATATAATATATAAATATATATCTATATATATATATATGTAATATATATATATTATATATATATATAATATATATTATATATATTATATATATATATATTATATATATAATATATATATTATATATATATAATATATACATATATATATATAATATATATATATTATATATGTATACCTGTAAATATTTATAATCTTTACTATCAAACAAACACGCGCAAACACACAATCAGAGTACATCCCATGCTGCCTGAGGATGTCACCATGGATGTCACCATGGAGACGACCCCATTTCTCTCTCCTACTCCTCTCTTCCTTATTCTTATTCCCTCCCACTGATTATATCATGACTCAGTTTTGTAGTAAAATAATCTTAATTTGTTCAGCCATAATTATACATTCTATTCCTATATATTATTATTAGTAAGTTTCTTATTTCTGTCCTGTCTATCATCATGATCATTTATATAAGTTTGGTTGTTCATTTACTTAATATATATATATATATATATATATATATAACACCTGTATATTTAACAATCGCTTGTCTTCTTGTGAGTGTAGTCAGAAATTAAACATTCGATGGCTTTTATGTGCAAGTGATTATCCTATAAGATTGGGAGCAATTTTGAAGAGGTTGGTTAAACCTCTTAGTGAGTTGAGTTGTGAAAATGCCACCAATCACAATCATGTTAATTTAGACATGATTGAAACAGACGAAGTAGTATCAAATTTTATTTGACAAAGGCTTGATTTATCTATCGAGCAGTATGTTTTCCGTTCTTATATGCATAAGAGATCAGTCAAACGTTTTGAGAGAAATTCGCTTTTTTGCTAATGAATCAGAATGAAATAACCCATTTTCAGTTCAGACAGGGGGAAAAACTTTGGACAGCCCGAGCCGCCGCCATCTGGAATACACCTATCACTGTAATATTTTTGGAGATAAATAGATTTAGGTTGGCCTCACATATTCAAGCCTAACCCTGAAACTTGTATTCATCTTTACAACGTCACAAAGATAAGAAATAATAACAGACACACAGGTGTGTATGATAGTCATCATAAAAAAGTAAACATTTCGGAGATGCTGCAAATGTACACGTATACTGTAAAATGTTTGGATAGTTTAATAATCGCACCTAATGCATTCCATAAACGCTGAACTTATTACGTGTCAATAGTGTTTGCCAAGAAGTCTGACTTTGTACTTGTATATCACGTGAGGAATACTCGAGTCAAGCTGACCTTATGTGACCTTCGTGATTTGTAGGTAAATGCAATTTCCAAATCTTGTTTTACAAGAATATTGTGAGACAAATACACTATTTTAAGTAGATGAGCTATCTCGTCTTTTCCATTTTAAATGAGGCAAAATACATGCAGAACGAAGAATAATAATGCAAGTATTGTATGTCATTTAATTCTCTGCAGTGAATAAGTAAAATGTAAATGAAGTGATTAGATATTGTCCCAAATCCTTACAATAAAGAAACATTTTCTGCAGATAAGGATTATGGAGTGAACGATTCCTCGTGTTTGCTTCCAGTCTTCCGGGATTTCAGAATCTATATTAAATCAGATCTTACACCCTTTCTCTTCAAAAAGTCTAAAAAATATAAACAAAAAGACCGGTATAGACATTTCGTCACACTCGGACGTGGGATAAGAAACTTGTGCCAATTCAGGTGTCACATGTTCGTCTTTGTTTTTCTTTTTTTTCCCCTTACTGTTATTTTGTTTTGGATTGTCGTTACGTTGTTTTCTAGATTTCTTATAGCACCAGTGCGATTAGAAACACCCGTATAAAGCGCCATGTGGATGCATTATTGTTGTTATTATTATTATCATTATTATCATAATTATTATTATTAGGCCTATTAATCAATTACATGTATAATAGAGAGTTGTGAGGCGTTGATATAGTTATGATGTTGATGTAACCACAATGCACCTCATCTACAGCCGCATATTCCAAGCTATTATACCCTTCTTTGTAATCAATGAAATAGAGTAAACAGGTCATGGTCTCTTCATAGTTTATGTGGTTACGAGGGATATCATGCACGTTCTCGTGGAAAGAAAAAAAATGTGCGATTTTAGATGCCTTTTTATTCTTCCGTCAAAATTTCAAGAGCTTCTATCCATCACAATATTTGATTTTGCTCAGTTCATCGAAGGGAGCTAACCACAGCAGGCATTCAGGAGGAACATTTCACTATTACAAGAAGACATGGAAGAGTAGTAGTATCCTCCAATACTCAACTGCCATCTGATTTCATGAATAATAAAAGATTCCCCTTCCAAAATTTCCGCTGTGGCAGAGTTTTTGTTGTCATCAGTACGGGTATACTCAGAGAAAAAATTGTATGAGATGGAGTTATTTCTCATCTCTCTCTCTCTTTTTGCCACTAAATCTTAAAATTTTTATGTCAGTCCGCCATCTTGTACATTACGGATGTGCGATGAAGTACTCCTCACAGGTCAAAGGTCAGAGGATGGTACGTGAACCGTCTCGATTTCGACGGCGAGGTTTGTCTGTCGTCAGTGGATGGATTCAAGTGTGATACTATGCACTGTTTACAGAAACTATGGCTCCAAGTCTAAAAATGAATTATAGGACAATCAATTCGTGTCAAACGCAGTTTGTCTTCAGCAATGCATAAAAAACTTTGATGTCTTGAAACATTTGTCTGTTTATATTAATTTGTTTGTGTATATTAGATTTGTAGATGTGAGTGTGTATGTGCCCTGTACATGTATGATCATGTATGCTGTTTGCTATATACATGTGTGTGTGTGTGTGTGTGTGTGTGTGTGTGTGTGCGTGTGTGTGTGTGTGAGCGCGCGCGCGCCAGTGTGAAATGTATGTGCTTCCTTCCTTTACAATAAGAAAGGAGATTTTTTTTTTTGGTGGAGAACATCGGTCTGCTGACGTAGGTTAATAACAATCATGTCTCGCAGTCACTATACGAACATAATAATGATTGTGATTGTCTGGCAGAAAATGACTCTTGCGGTAATTTATGACATGGCATGAAAGAAGCAATGTTCCCAACCACTCCTGGTTGACGTAGCCAGCCAATTATTGTGTATTGCATGGTAACAGGGGGACAGCTGACTTTATATGAATCAACAGAGAAATGCAACTTGTCAGAGTCTGTAGCTCGAAGTGAAATATCGTGTATAAAATGACGAGTGCAAAAACTTTGACCCTCTGCTATCAATGACTAACAAAGTTGTTCGTTATTCACGGGGCATCTCCCCAGACAACCAAAGACAGATGTGAAGCACAACAGTCTGTATGAATGCTCAGTTTATCATATCTTTCGAAACTTGCGATTTAAGGGGAATTTATACATAAAAATTATTGTGTGGATTCCGTGAACGTATGAGACATATTAGAAGAACATTCAATAATGAAGTTTGAGGATAATATCGGACAATATCAGTTCAAAAGTTGTAAGGTTAATCTTTATGAATTTTGCTGTCATCGCTGCTATGGATAAGAAAGTTATAATATACAACAAGTGATTTCATAGTACGAAAACGATACAAGAAATATAAAGAGAATTCCAATACATTTCAGTTTGTATGAAGCATATTCATACATACAATGCCTCGACTTGCTGACTGCTTTTGTTACTGGTAATATATTCCCCTGCATACAGTACTTTGTGAAGGAGGTATATAGTCATGAGCTCTTTCATTATGTTACAAAAATGAAAACATATAAACTCTCATAGAGTTCTCTTTATATTTTCTTTATATCGTTCCCACAACGACGTCACGTTTCTTTGTGTACTTGTATAGCCTGTCTTCATATCCGGCGATGACGGAACATAATTTTAACATAAAACTATAAAAAATTCATAACTTTGAACGGATCGTGAGAGTTTTCTCAAACTTATCTGATGTATGGATTATATGTACTTATATTCCTGTATTCATTGAACCACATAATCATTGTAATAATGATATTGATGATAATAATAATGCCGATGATAATAACATCAATAATAAAATAATAATAATAATAATAATAATGATAATAATAATAATAATATATATATATATATATATATATATATATATATATTGGAGTATAAGTTCTCCTTTAAGAGAGGTGATGTCAGTCGAAGTGAGAGGATCTTGACTGTAAATCTTGAGAAATGAATATCATAAATGGGCACGACTTGAATGGTTTGCCATCAAACCTTATACTCATCAGTAGCTTTTACAGTGAACATACACAATAATAAAACGTATTAAAAACTCGACATAATATAGCACACAAACACACACACAGACATGAGGGTAAGATTTGCTACACAACATAATAAACCTGAACAACAGGGAGCTTTAGATTTTATAGACGCGCGGACATTCAAAGGGGAAAAAAAAAAATGTTCTGAGCGTGCGCAGAAGCACGGGTCAAGTTGACGCACGCTTCTGCGCACGCTCAGAACATGTTTTTTTTCCCCTCTGAACGTCCGCGCGTCTAAAATCTAAAGCTCCCTAACATGAAACCAGGATGAGACTTGACGTTCATGTTATTTGGCACTCTGTTTGATACCGCTGCCGTGGCTGTGAGCGCTGCTTTTATTGAGACAAACTCTTCCACTCAACTTGACTCACCTTTCGGTGACCAATCGTCAAATCAATCTCTTTACAATACAAATAAAAATCTACAAACTCAATGGGGGGTACAATATATACACATAGAAATAAATAATAGACGAACTATCGTATTATATAGTCAAGCGTACACTCAGCTGGTATCGTACTGATACGTTAATCAAACTGTCTACAAATCTCAAAAAACCCTAAATGTACATAATAAATTCAATCCGCCTCTATCCTCACCACGTCGTGGTAAAGGATATGGAGTGTATATCTAGAGTCCAGTAAACGCATAAATCACGTGATGCTATGAATACAAATTTATTATAAAAAATTCAGAAAACCACATTCATGAGTTTACATAACTATAACTTTCCTTTCTATAATTATCATCATTAGTATGTGTGCCCTCTCTGCGTAAATCATACATTGGTATAAATGCCAAATATAGCAAAATGATTAAAAACGAGAAATAATTATAAATTCTCTCAGTCTTCTCAGTGACCTTTAGCACTTCTGTTTCATTTCCATGGTAACAATACGTCGGTCACAATCATGACACAGAGACTTAAACTCGCAGCAGTACAGTTTGTTTCCATCCATCATGGATATAGCGAGACAACAACATTTTGACAATGTCCACATTGATATAACTTTGTATAATGACTCTACGAATTCAAAAGCACTGTGTATTGCCTCGGGTAAATACAATTCACTGATAGGCAGGGAAAACGCAAGAACTCCTTTCCCAACCGGACTAACAACACTGCATTCATAATACACTGAGGGCGATATTAAAAGTATATTACATCAGGGGATCGCAAATGCACCATTTAACCAAGGAGGTTCGAGAGATGGAGTTACAACTGACTATAATTATTCAATCAGCTGTCAGTTTTCTATGGATGGACAAAAGAATTCCACAGGTGCAATTGTGCATTTGATGTTCGATGCTTGAAGCCGCCATCTTTCTGAGCAATCTGAAGATTCATTTTTAACGCTAACATAATATCGGGTATGCTGCTCGTTTATATATCAAATGCAATGAAATTTCACCTAATGATATAAAGCATATAAAACAAAAGTCAATTCCGTTCGATAATGTGTGCAAAAGTGTAAATCTGAGCTGTATTTTGTGAAAGTGTTTGAAATTTTACCCTCATGGAAAGCCAGTTTTATCACTTTTCCCTTATTTCCGCCAAATGAAACTAATATGGTATCATCTTCAAGTATTGTTCTTTATAAATTAATATGTCAGATTAGCGTACAGACACATACAGTCGAGTAATTTTGATATCTATTTCAGCAATATTTGAGCAATTTCTATTCGCGCACCCCCGTGCCTTTACCATTGTCTACCGCCCATCGTTTGTAAGTAGGGATAGCGAAAAGTAATTACCATCACAAAGACATATCTTCCTTGGAAAGTGGCTGGTGATTATGCAATGAGACACGAGTCAATTGTCTTCGCATCTGAGCGGCAGATCCAGTTTGACACGTTATACTTCAAATATTTTTGAGTGGCGGCTTCGAGCATGGGATCAAAGCGAATAAAACTGTTGTGACTCCATTTCTCGAACCTCCTTGATTTAACAGAGAAGACTGAGAGTACATACACGCACGCTGTATTGATCAACCGTGCAGCGAATGCCTCAAACAAAAAGTGTCATCAGCATGATGAACATTTAGCTTTGTGTGTTATTTCTTTTCGTTCGTGTTTTTTTTTTTTTTTTTTTTTGGTCAAAAGTTGAGTAGGTTTGATCTCGGCAATTACTACTTTTGACAAATTTTATGTGAAGGAGAACATAATTCTTTTCATCAAAATCAAATAACAAAAGCAAAATAATGTGAGATTTCGAAACAAAGCAAACAAACAAAAAACAAGGCTTGAAATAAAAAAAAATGAGCTGAAAGTAATAAAAAAAAAATGCATAAACACAAACATTGTGCGTGGTGCATCATACATTGTACACAAAAATTCCGAAATAATGTGGCTGTTAACACACACATGCAGCGAGAACGTTTTCCTGTCCACTAAAAATAGACATTCTAAAACCCCTTTCATAATAGATTCAATGCACGGATTGTATCCGCAATACTTGGTCGTCCACATCGGAGCTTGACCTGACTAATCCACACGACACTGTACAGTGTATATACTTCAACACCGCTAGTATATCCTCATTATATCTGCATCGCGATCAGATTTAGAGTAAAATGTGAACGCACTTCCAAAATAACGCGGATTAAAAGGTCGCCTTCCCCTCTCACGCATCATTGGAGCTCTTAGTGCGTGCATGTGCAGTTACACAAGTACCATGACGATTATCCGTTTTTCCAGGCCTTGTATTTTTTTTTTTTAACAGGCGCTCGTAAAAAAGGAAAAAGTGAAGATTATCATCAGATTTGGTGAACGCAATCTTTAACAAATTGTCCACGATATTTGCGGAAAGGGTACGAGAATATAAATGAGATTCTGCCAATTTAAGACCATGAACGAGTGTGATGTTGCACAGACAGCATGATTCAACCCAATGGTGTATGAAAGGTTCTGCAGAAATCATCATTCTCTCCTCTCTAAATTGGCAACTCAGAATTTAAAAAAGATCAGATAGAACTTGTTTAATACATTAAATCTGCACAAAATCAGAAAGAAATTTGCCAATTTAAGAGAGAAAACGACCTTTAATCTTCTTAAATCAATGTACCTGTACGAATAAGCAGCAAATTTGGCAACTAACACGCTTTAGAAATACATTCTGCAATCTGAAAAAGTATAAACAAACAAACAAAAGACAAACGAATCAAATTTATACTGTACGTTATGACAAGCAAACTATGAATAGTACAAAGTGATTGTATATAAAAAAAGAATACAGCACCAAACTACACATTAATGTGATGGGCTCATAGTGTAAATTGCTCATGTTGGATTTATACGGTTGTGCATGGTATACATACGTAAAAGTGGCGTCAGCTGAATTTGTGTATACGTCCACTGCTAACGCAACACACACACATACACACAAACACACACACAAACACACACACACATTGGTTTCTCAAAGGATATGTTTGCAAACAGACAAAATGCATAGTTTTTCATGCTTCATGCTAACACATTACAGTACACTGTATACACCCAACACCATGTCATTCTTGTAACACCTATAATACATGTGTACAGTACACATCTAAAGAAGGCAGGTTAGGGGAAGGCATAACATTGCACTTGGAGTGTATAACCGTTCACTTATATTGAACACTCAAGTTAGACACACAATTATGCAACATTGCTGTTTTATAGTAAACAATGAATGGAATTCAAAGACTGGAACATGTAGTTACAGCAATCATTGGCTTACTTATCACACTGATATCCTACAAAAGTGAAACATTCAGAGCAAAATCACTGACATGTTGATATCAACCTTTTGTTTTAACTATTTTTGTTTATTAGTGGAAAATTGAGCAAAGAAAATGGGATGCCATCGGGATTCGACCGTTGGTAATCCAGAGGTCTCGGGTTCGAATCCCGATGGAATCCCATTTTCTTTGCTCAATTTTCCACTAATAAATAATATTCATTCTGGTCAGTTTTTCTGTTGCGTTTGTTTTTGTATATATTACACCAGTCATCTGGACAGTATTATGGTCGCTATATATAGTTCACTGACTTAAGACAACACTTTATAAACATCTCATGTTTGGAATATCTTATTTGATACATTGTTGCATCGCTGGAAACCCACAACAATGCCACGTGCCAACAAGCTGGATCGACTTTGTGATGCCCTCAAAAAAGAATATAAAGAAAAGAGAAAAAGGGAGATATTCTCTCAGAATCATGCGCTCATTGTGTATCTTGTAGCCTGACTTTCAGACTGTGACCTATATTCTTATCTCCCTTTTGTCCTCTGTCCAATAAAAGAAACTCAGTTGACCCTACAGATACAGAACGGCGGATGATGATGATACAACGATGCAAGTTTCTGTTAAACAAGATTTAAATCAATTTTCCTACAGGATATGGCCCGGGGATATGGCCATTAAAAACAACAACATAAAACAAAAGAAAAATTACAAACAAACTTAAAGAGATGGTACAGTATTGGTGGACATGAGAATTGGACTTTTAACTTTTTGCGAGATACCAAGAAAACACTTATGATATAGAACAGAACATACCATTTTAAGAGGAATTCAAAGTTTATTTGAAGAAAATCGGGTTTGGAATGACTGAAACATCCAAAAACAAAGTAAAACAAAGTGATCGTAATAAAGTGTGGGTCCCACACTTTATTAGAATCGTCTTTTTTGGATATCTCAGCCATTTCAAAACCAATTTTCATCAAATAAACGTTGAATTTCTCGTAGAATTACATGCTCTTTCATATTTCATAAGAGGTTTCTCATTATCTTACCCAAAAATGTTAGAAACCTGAAATTAGGTCTCAACCAAAACTATACGATCCCTTTAAACTTATATATAGGTTATATGGATTATACAACAAACTTTATCTGAGGTACTTTTGCCACCAGTCCAGTGTGGTAACTGAGACTCGATTACAAAGCAATGTACTGTAGATGTATGTATCTGCACATGATGTACACATCTCTTGACTCCATAAATATCTCCTGCTACAAGACAATATGTATGTATTAAGGATTTAAAGGAAACCCAAACCCAAAGAGAAATGTGGATTTTGTGAAAGCAGCAACATTAGTAGAACACATTAGTGAAAGTTTGAGGAAAATCGGACAATCGATGTTAAAGTTATGAATTTGTAAAGGTTTGGTGTTGGAACTGATGGATGAGGAGACTACTAAACGTTATGACGTCATTGTGGACAAAGATTACAAAGAAAATATAAAGGGAAATATACAAAAATTCATTTTTCATGGAAATTACACATTCCACCAATTTGTTGACATATATGAAGGGTAGTAATCATTTCCCCTGTTTTCTGAAAGCGGTGCTCTTTCATCAAGCTAGAAAAGTGAAAGTACAGATTGTATGTTGAATTTTCTTTATATTTTCCACATAATTGCTGTCCACACATATGTCATAAACTTAAGTAGTCTCCTCATCCAGTGGTTCCAACACCAAAACTTTAAAAATTCATAACTTTTGCATCGATTGTCCTATTTTTCATCAAACTTTCACTGATGTGTTCTACTAATGTTGCTGCTTTCACTCAATCCACATTTCTCTTTGAATTTGGGTTCTCTTTAAATGTGAAAAAGGGGCTAAGGCCAAGGTGAGCTAGTCTTCCTCCCAGGCTGATTACTATATCCATGAATGCTTATGCAATCTTGGCATTCAGACTAATGTTCACCTCCCAGCCAGTCTGACACAGCTAGAAACTTATGCATACCTTGGCAAATGTTACAGACTATTTCACGTCAGTCTTGTCAACATAACAATAAAACCCTAACATCTAGATTCAATCATGTAAAAGTCAATCAATCACAAACACTTTATCTTATTCCAAATGCTTTTTCTTTTCTATTTCTGTGGCACAGATTATGAATTGCTAACTGCATTACAGCAAATAGAGAAAACAGAAATAGCCATCCCAGCATGGGATGCATTAAGACACATATCAAATCCATCGTCTGTGGCCTTTGCATCAGCTCTTAAAAGTTTAATGGAGCCAGACATACCCTTTGATTGAGCAAATGTCATAATTAGTGAACAATCTTTGTGTCTGATGGGTCACCTGACCTCTATCAACCCCACCCCCAGCACTGGGAGGGTACGACAGACAGACCCTGGTGTCTGGAGCCCTTTCAACCTACACCTAATGATGGCTTGACTTCACTGGTATTTCTCCTCCTGCTGTCTCATTTAAAGGCACACATCAACCTTGTGATGAAGATACTGTATTTGCACCTGTAATACAAATCTATACTCTCCAAAGCATGACTGGGTGATTTATGACAAATGTAAAACTTTATATTCACTCAAGCTGCAAGCAAACCATACAACAATAAGAAGTCTTACTTTGGCACAGAATATATCATGCAAAATTTTAAAAAGCACACTAGATTGAGGAATTTTGCATTGAGCCAAACAGTTACACTAACACAATGCACACAAACAAATTCTAAATGAGATGATCACTATAAAGTACTGATTAAAACTTGAGAAATTAATAATCTGTCCAGCTGTTAATAGATGATCTGTGAAACCAAAATGCCATTATTTTGTAATCCTATCAATTGTGAGTCGTACAATATGGAAACTTCTTTAAACCCATATATACAGACCATTACTTGAAAAAAATATATCATGAATAGTGCAGAATATTTGATAGTTCTAGGTAGCAGGAGATAAACCTGCCCCCCCCCCCAAAAAAATAATAAAATGAATAAAAAAAATCTGTTACATATCATCGTGCTTACAGCTTTAAGAGTTGCTCCATGCAAAAGGATATCACCCTACAGTACCATGTATGAGGTTTGGCTTCACTGCTAAGAAATGTCGAGTTGAGTCTGGATACCAAATGACATGTGACCCAAATATGAACACCAAACTCCTGAGGTTTGTTCACTGAAAGTGCATTCAACCTGCAATTAATCTACACTGATTTTGTGGAAAGCATTTGCCACAAACTCAATACTTATAATACTTCACTAAGAAGTAGAATGGCTACGGTTGTTTTCCATGCACACTGTCTTTGAATTCAATTACTGCAATGTCTCTTTAAATGCTCTCATTTATATAAGCAATGAAATGCTTGTGCTGAATGTTCAATACCCTTTGTGCCAGCAGCACACGATGTTACATCACGAAGGTTCTGGAAGACATACTAACAGTTACACAGTGTAATAAATGAAACTTCCTAGTGGTGGTAATAGGGACATCATACTCAAAACAGCACACAACACCCTATACAGTATTCAGAATCATGAAGAACAGGGAACTTCGGTAAAAATAGTCACATAAGATATTTGATATGTGGCATGCTTTGTAAGCATTGTGACTCTCGTTCAAGTTATTACTACACTCTGTGTGCAAAATCATAATTGCATGATCATGCATGCATTTGGAATTTCAGCCCATTCCTACATAGTTAGTAAACTTTTGGTACCGGTACTCCATACAAGTTGCAACAATACTGTTTCATAAAACTTTATCAGTGCATACCAGAGTTTACTCAGTGGAACACTGCTCAAACTGTCCTACATGAAAAACTGACATACAAGAAGTCCACAATCTGAATGCAAAGACCATGTAATCTAATTGATGTTGTTTGAGGGAGGTTTTTCGTTCAGTAAAGCTACTAGAAAGGAGAAAAGATCATTGGTGCAAGATCCAATGCAAGCTCGTTTAAAAGAACGTACGAAGAAAACAACCCCCAGATTATATGCTTTACACAATATCTACATACTACAGAAATATTTTTGAAGAAAGCTACTGTGGTATGCCTGGAAGAGGAAATCAGCAAAAACAGATAATCTACAATCATTAAACCTAAACACCAACTCCTTCCACAACCTACGTAACTGACAAACAAACAAAATCTTTAAAAACAGCATCAATGTACGTTTATTTTTATCAATACTACTAAAACAGGTACAATGTATTAGGTAAGCAAAATGCTATGACAAATATTTCTGAGTACATTATCTTATGTTATTATTCTCAAATTTTCTAGCTCGGATTTCAGTGGGCACCATACTGGTTTTCCTGTGGAAAGACACAATTGAACATTCATGCATGCATGTGGAAAAAGACTATAATTTTGTATTTGAGATAGCTGACTATGTAAAACCACAAATAGTTAAGGTTGACCCAGTTTTAAAATTCAATTAAGTTAGAGCATGGATACATGCTTGGTGTCATTTTATGTATCTATATGTACATATTGGCACACAATTTTCCATTACTTGCAGTGCACAGATGTAGCTTCCATTACACTGTACAATGCATACCTTATCTCCCATCAAATCATAGCAAAAAAAAAAAAAAAAGGCTTCATCTTGAACATAAAGACTAAGCTACTTTGGTAGTGGCACACTCACACGGATTCCCATTCTCTCATATCCTGAATACAACTGTATTTCATCTTTTAACCCACTGAAGAAAAGCTGATTTGCTTGAACATGCATTCCCCATATACACCTGCCCAATATATTCAGGACTAGTCTTTACAGGGTTAATGGGAATTCTGAACATATTCTGTTCATATTTTTCTACTGTACTAAGCAAATGATTAAAACTCAGTAAATCAGTCATGAAAATGAGTGATACATGTGCAATTATTCAATATAACATGATATCAAATGTGCAGATCTTCTGCACAAGATAACATCATACATTGTATTTCATGCAAAAGTATATCCAGCAAGTATGACCTTAGAGCTTGCAACAATTTGGATCAAAATAGAGTCCAATGACAAATGTTTAGCACCATTACGCTTCCAAATAGAATTCCAATTGGCCTTCAAAGGTCGCAAATACTCGTGGCATTATGATTGAAATTTTACCCCATTCTGGGTCATGAGTAATAAATTATACAAATGTAGTACACACCAGACCAACTATATGACAAATATACTGTGCTATATCAATGTTATGAGCAAAGATAATTAATCTGACAATCATTCCTACTGTGCAACATCTTTGTTACTTGAAAGGAAAGTTTGAATTGTTTTTCTTTCTATGAATACTAAAAATAATGCACAAACAACTGTATCAAATGGAAAGGTAATTCAGTTAGATACTACAGTGACAAATAATAGTACAGCAAATCTACAAAGCTACCAAATCTCTTAGTACATTTAGATTTTTAAAGAAGAAAGTACTGTTTTCCCTTCCTGATGACGTTGTTAATGATCGCCATCCACTGTGATGTTAGCTGTCAATATGTCCTGGCTCTTTAAATCCCAGCGGTTCTCATCTTTTGGAACTTTCTTTCTTGACCACCTCACAGACCAACGAATAATTCTGACCGTTGTTATTATCCCAGAATATTTTCCCTGCCACCTTGTAGTAGACGGCAAAACTCAGAATCCCCCCAGGGACCAGGCTCCTCGGCGCAGACAATCCGAACGAGAACCGATCCGTGGGACCATCGCAAGACCCCTGGACATACATCCCCATTACATCCACGTAGCTATTCCAGTTGTCAGACGAGTGTCGAATTCGGACGTTTTTCTCAAAGCCAAGGTTGCGCACCTTGATAGTCCCAATCAGAGTGAATTCGTGGACAACCAAGTTCTCCAGGCAAACATTGAGATTGTAGAGGCGGGAAATGAAATCTGCTCTCCCCCCAGGCTGTTGGAAGCACATTGTCAGAGACTTGACAGTAATCGTCTGTTTCTCTTCATCTACATGAACATTTAATCCAGGTAAATCTGGCGGGGATTCCGTCCTAAGGATGGTCTTGACAGTTTCCAGGTCTAGTCCAAGTGCGTCAGCAAAGCGGACTGACTTGCGGTGGGGGGTCCCCGGCGGTGTTTTGGGCCGGTGAGGGTCCCGTAGAGACGATTTTAGGGCTAGTCCGTCAGGGCTGCAGCTGCCGGGACTCACGGGAGATGTGGGAGATGTCGGTGATAAGAAGCCGTCTACCATTACGGGCATGACATTATCTAGCCCTGGCTCATCGACGCTGTCGGCTCCTAGTTTGAAATCGGTGTGCGGACATGACATTGAGCTAGTTTTTACTTCTGTACTTACAAGCCGGCCGTTCCCTGTACTACGACTACTGGCTTCGGAATTCTCGCAAGAAGTGGTTACCTGACCGGCATCTCCAGCGGCTTGCACCCCGGAGTCTCCAGTTTTGCGATCGCCGGTCTGGCCCGTGTGGCAGCCCACGAGAGGATCAAGGTGTTTTCCCTTTTCCGCCAAGGTTCTCCCCGATTTTGACTTCGAATGAGCCATTTTTGATATGCTGTCATCACAGTCACTGGCTGGAGCTGCCGCCATTGTCACAACTGTCTCACGTGTTTCGTTTCCGTCGATGAATTAAGACGAGATGCAAAATTTCGCATATCTGTATGCCGGCGATTCTCTACACAGTGCCGTGTTACCTAGCCTTATGACATTTGTATATTATACGCTCAAAGTCATTGATCCGAACGTCTAGCTAGCCATTGCATGCAGTCAGTGCAGTGCATCCAGGGATGGTGTGTGCGTGCGTACGTACGAGCGACCGGTCGCTCCTCGATCCTCCGCACAGGGGAAACACTTCCGCGATCATTCCATGCATGCAGATTGGATTGAGATAAGGAAGTGGGGGACTCGTAGTGTTGACTTGGCACGACGAAAAGAGGCCGAAGAAGTCTATGTGTCTGTCTCACATAGTTGCATAAAGAGTCACTTTCATTGCAGTGGGTTTGCTCAGGGGGAACATAGTCTTTCAACAATTCCCACACAGCACAGCAAACAGTTGTTCCGTCGCTAGAGCGGGCGCGATGTTGTGGTACATGGTACAGTGATGGTACATGGACTGTATATGTTCCGTATCACATGTGACTTTGGGTGAATGCACTCATAGTTCTATCTGCATGTTTTTGTTGCGAACCTACAGTGACGTAGGCATACCTTGCATTCCAAATTTGCATCGGCTGGTCCAGCCGCCGCAGAGGTTGGATGCCGTCAAAACATGCGCATTCGGAAACTATGACGTCATGGGGCAAAGTTCGTAGACAGGGGCCAACCGGTGAAGGAGTCTCTCGCGAGATAGGAAGCGAGATAGGAGAAAATATTATAAAAATGTTCTTGAGGAGAATGCACCGGGGTATACTGAAGTTCATCTAATAAAACAAAATGATATAGTGTTCTCGCTTTAGATCATGGGACCTGCGCTTCGTTTTTGTTTCTTTTTCCTTGAGATCCTGGCTGTGATTTTGTAATGCAAACATTTAAATATGCCACGATAAACATAAATGTTGTAGTTCTTTTCTTTCTTGCGTGAAAAAAAAGAAACAACATTACTATTGAGCATTGATTATAAACATAAACATTAAGGTACATTAAGGTTTACATTATTCACAACGTATGAGCTCCCTGGCTATTATTTTGTATAATGCAAATATTATGCCACGTTAAACATAATTTGATTATGAATGTTGTAGTTCTCTTCTTTCTTTTGTGAAAAAAAAATACTTTTGAGCATTGATTTACATGGACATTAAAGGGATCGTATAGTATTGGTTGAGACCTACATAACTTCAGGTTTCCGACAATTTTTGGTGAGATAATGAGAAACCTCTTATGAATATGAAATAACATGTAATTCCAAGAGGGATTCAAAGTTTATTTGATGAACATTGATTTTGAAATGTCTGAGATATCTAAACCGGAGTGATAAACTTATTAGGAACGCTTTGTTTTACTTCGAATTGTTTTTGCATATCTCAGCCACGCCAAAACCGATTTTCATTGAATAAGTTTTGAATTCCTCTTAGAATGGTATGCTTTGTACTATTCCATAAGTGGTTTCTTGATATCTTGCAAAAAATTAAAAGTCCAATCTTCATCTCTACCAATACTTTACCATCCCTTTAAGGTAGGCCTATGGTTTACATATTTACAACGTAACTTCACAAAACAGAAATACAACAGCAACGAAACACCAAAATAAGAAGAAGCCACTCACAAACAAAGCAGTGTGGGATCATGATATTTTAATCACAATCATAAATTCACAGTGGGCAAAAAAATATATAATAAAATAATGCACTGCAAACTAAGATGGTGATAATTATGTTTGTGGTATAAATACAACCACTTAAAGACAAAAAGATGTGTCTTGAGCCAGAGTTGGAAAATGTTCGAGAGGTTGACTTTCATGTCTCTGTTATATATTTCTACTATGGTAGACCTACATTATAATTTTTAGCGTTTATGTGCATATTGAACCCCACCAAAACACACACACACACACACACACACACACACACACACACACACACAAATCATCTAAATAATGAATCTACAATGGACAGTCCATCCATTTTGTGATCTTTCTTTGATTCATGTAAAGAAAATGTATTGTTCTGATTTTTTTTTTGACTAGTAAAGAACCAAGGGTGAGTAAAAGGGAATTGCTTCGAATGGTGCGGTGCAATGATCTATCAAACCAGTAAAATTTCTGTTAATTTATAATCGCTCTCTGCCTATTCACATTCTGTTAAAGAAATAGATTCATGATTTCATTAATAATGCTTCGAATGTTTGCCTGAGAGTTCATGATTTCTAATACAGTTTAGAATCGACCGACTAGTTTGTGTGAATGGGAACTGTGATTGTGTCGGTTTTAATTATTGTAACTATACTTTTCTTCCCTTATAAATACAGTAAATGAGTGAACAGTATACCCTCGGGCAAAAGTTCACGCGCCCATAATCAACATTTTTGTTTTTCAATTTATATGTATACGCTCAATATTCTGTTTCAAATATTTGTGACAGACGTGATATGAAAATCCCCGTTGGTGTATGAGTCTATAATCATACATGACAATACTAAAAGCAACTGATACGAAAGTTGTTAGAATTAGCAGATATTAACCCCAGTGATTCTCAAGTTTCCACATAAGAATTAGCTTTATATAGGGTAGTATCATTTTTCATTGTTTGAGCTGTCTTGTTATTATACCACCACTACAACTTGAACAGAATTCGACGTATATCTTTTACTGGTCAAACAGGGAAGAGAATAGTCCAAAATAACAAGTATACTGTATAGCTCTTCTATCTAGAATAAAAGTTAATGCAAATCTTGACGATGGTTATAATCATTGCACAATATTGGTTACATCTAATTGGTGCCAGTGTATTATACAGTCATAATGCATGCACCAAGCGCATTCCACGACACATTCTTCGTTTAGCCCGTTTCGGAAGTGATAGGCACAAACTTTTTGTGGGGGAAACCTTTTTATTTTTCTGGTCTGAATGTAAGTTATTATAAAGTGCAAATTCGTTTAAGAGCTCCCTTCAGGAGAGTTTGTCACGAACATACAGTGGTGTTTAGAGGACAGCAAACATCACGGTTTCTGTGATTTAATTCCAAAAATGCATAATCACCGGGGTTGATTCAGTGCATGAACAAACTGAATAAACACAAGCATGCAGAATACTATAGTACGCTGCTCATGACTTCGCAATAAAAATGTTTGCTTGCGATATACGCCTCACTGCGCAAGAAGCTCTTCCTACAGAAGTCCATGCACATATAACATTCTTGTTCTTCAATCTTGATAACAATTTATTGTCTCATTGCAGGCATATTTAGCAAGGAAGTGATAAGGTTATAAGCATGTGCAATGATTGAATGCTTAGAGTGTCAGACACGTATTGTGAGTTATGCATGTGGCGTTAAGAGTCGACTGTAGACTCCTTCGTATCTCGATGCACCAATCATTGCCAATACTGCTCAATATTGCTTGCTCGAAGAGGATGATGATGGTGTAAGATCTGGCGCAGGAAATGATTATAGACCATGCAGGCTGCTGGGGCATTTTTAAATTGTATGTTATACACATTCTTTTAAGTTTAAATGCACAATGCAGTTATCACAATGCAATGCAAGTGCATGTTGACTTGTGATGATTTATGATACCCTGACCACCACTAAAGGTGGCCATGAATATCAAAAATTATTATGTGCAGCATGTTTTCACAACAATTTTTCTATTTTTCTTCAGATTAGTCGGATACGCCCACAAGCGGCTTCCAATCCAGATTATGCAGATTACAGCATTCTGCCAATCACTGCTAAATCGTATATTGATAAAATTAACAAGTTTACGCACCTTCCCCAAACTAAGCTTAGGCCTATAATTTGCACGTATAATTTCACGTTTATGTCAATCATAACAAGTTATCTCCTATATGAACATATACGCTGAGGAACGTATCATTGTCATGTCCGTTTCAATACTTGTATTTTGAAACAATGTTGTAATATTTCTGTGATAAGTCATCATGATTATGAACCATATGGATGGTCTGACCTATTTCGAGATTAATTTTGTGGTCGATCCGGTCATGCAGCGACCAGTGCGAAAATAATATGCTCTCATACAATGCCATGTGCGTTGAAATCATAATCGCTGCTAAACCGACCAGACTTTGAATTCTAACTTACATTCGCCAAATACCTTGCACTGGACAATAAGGATAATGGAAGGCTCTACTGGGTAAGGTATGAAAACACTTTTATACGAACATATTTAAGAGGGACATATCAACAAATACACGGGGATACCCACAAATCGTCTTATCACGCTCATGAATGCATCAAAGTACACGCGAATAGACAAGCACACTATAACACCATAGGTATGATTGTTCAGTTGTACAAATTGTATAGTCAACTTTAGGCTATCTACGTGCATATCACACACACACAAATAAAGACACACTATTATAGGTTTGTACACAATTATTCGAAATCAACTAACCAGCAAAAATCAAACACATCACATTGTTCCAGGTCTTTAGTTTGCGATATTTATTGGTTTTATGATCCAGGATACACCTCCATTGAGTTGAATTCGGATACGACTGCGTCACAATAAGGACAATTAGGTGAAAAAAAAACAGAAGTTTGTATCCATATTATGACATTATACACTTTCATAGCTTCATTAACAAAAATGTATTCAAAATACTTCTCTCGATACTTACAGGGCTGAGCCCGAGGTAAAGGATACAACAACAAATTTCATATACAAAAATCTCAATAAACGACTATTTTGGGGTTTCAAGCATGCTGCTATCTGCCTGCATGCTTACTGTCTACAAAACTGTGTTCCAAAGTGACGTTTGGCATTGAAAACGCGAAGTGAATTCGTTTTTTTTTTCTCTCTGTGTCTGGCTATTCTCTGTGGATTGGCGAGGTGTGATGAAAGGGAACCATTTTATCAGTGATAAATTTGTCCGCGTTCCGCTTCGCTCCATTTCCTTTTGTAGGTTATCTGGTTCTCTTTCAATTCATTATTGTAGCACGATTCCCATGCACCATGATAACAATATTTGATTCACAGCAAGCGGTACACCTGTCTTCACTGTAGACAGTTCTGCTTTATAGGAAATATTTGGATTTGACCTTTTCTACATTATGCCTGTCGAAACGAATCCAGAAGTTACAAAATAAAGTACACAATTAAATTTTAAACTTTGATGACACCAGCATGCATTCTTTATTGATAATATAACACTACTTTACAATAATTGATGGTTTGTGTTCGATACATGACTAATTGTATCCATGTGAAAACAGCCACGATTTCCAACTCCATTTTGTTTCAGAGTGACATTTGCTTGGCATAATTTATAGTGACTTATCGGCATAATCTACAGTACAATATAGGATCTGAATAATCAAGTTCAAATGAAATTACTAACTTCATCAAAATTCTTTCATTTCCATTCGACGATTAAGGTGTCTCGACAAACGCCTGTTCAAATTACATGGTAATCAAAACATCAACAAGAAGAATGAGTTACAACATTTAAATCAAGGTGAGACAGAATCTACTTCAAAATGGCCGCTCCCTTTGACATTTCACTTTCTTCCAGTGATAAACCAACAGCTTAACTCCACGGGTGTACTAAAGCAGTTTTGGTAATGTATTCCTATACATTAGTTCACAAAAAGTTGCACTTAACAACCACAGAGTTTGACGGAGGTTGCCCGACATAGCAAAAAACAAAACAAAACAAAACAAAACAAAACAAAAAACTAACTGAATTCCTGTCCCAAGAAACTAATTGGAGGGAGCAGTTGAATGAAGTGACTCGTATGCAATCCATAGAAAAGGACACACCTTGATCATTACTAACCTATACAGGAGCGGTCTGTTCAGCTTTGAGATTTGAGAGCCAATTCAGTTAGACATGTATTATTACGCCAGAGCTGTATAAGGGTAAAATAGCGTGTTTTTATAATACTGGCTTGTTGTTGTTTTTTTTTCTTCAAAAATAAAACCCTATTTGTATTCATAAATATACCTTCATACCGCGTTCACCATTCTGTCAACAGTGAAAATGACATGAATAGATGGGATTCTTGCCATTCTAGATTTCATAAGATCTTCATCAATAGCAAGATGCCCGATGTCTGAATAAATAATAGTCCTCATATTCGAGCTTTGCACTGCACTGTCTGACACCGCGATAACACCTGCTCGGGAATAGACCGATAACATATTAATTCAAATTCAATGCGAATGCCATGAATATAACGGTTGTTCCTGACAACCTGAAAGTTCGCCTGGTCTTGCCCGACATAACAATTTCATGTATGCACATCAAATCTGAAGCAGTGAAACGGACATGAATAATAGGTACAATTGCACGGAAGTGATAGTTTTGCTATAGGTCCCAACTTTAAAACAGACATCCATAAATCAGAACACTTTCGTGAATCAGCCTTCTTCGTTAACAACGCTATCATTCAAAACTCACAGAATTGAAATACGACATTGACTACTATATAGGTTCCTATATGCTGGGGTGATGTATTATACGGAGATAAAAAAGATATCGGATAGAATTGTGCCAACGAACTATGACCCATTATTATGGAACACACCGAAAGTAATTACAAGACGTAACTGTACGGATCCTCCAAGCGAATTAAGAGATCTGCACAGTTGGCTTTACTTTGCGGGTACCAACAATGATGTGAATATATGGGACTACATGATGATAGTCGACAGTCCAAATCTTGATGACAATGGTCGACGGGTAATACTGAAAGTCATATTTACATAGCCAATATGTAGCAATACACCAACATTACATTGAACAACGCATGACTTTCTCAGCGTTCTTACTGATTGAAGAGAGGTGATCGACATAAAGCGTGGACCACGTACACTTGAAGATTAAAGATGGCTGACCAGAAAGTCATGAAGATCACACATGAAGGTTGGAGTGATTACGAGTATTAAATGATTTCATTAGTAACCACACGATAAGCTCTGCTTAACCATCGACTAATCTCATGGATTGACGGGTTTAAGCTATTTATCCTTTCCAGCAGGTTGCGCAGTTTTAAGGCAAAGGTGGTGCCGCGGCGTGACATTGATGGGATAAAGCCGCTATACCCGCACGATTGACAAAGTCACTTCTTTATACCTCAACTTACAAGCTTCAATTATAATCTAAACCGAAACATCTAATGCGATGAACCTTAAATCTTGGAGGCTTTTTTTTTTGCGTGTTTATATATATATATATATATATATATATATATATATATAATATATATATACATAGTATATAAGCTCTCCCTTTTTAACTCAGACATATACTTTTTTTCATGTCTATGTCTATATCAAGGAAAATTATGATATCGATGTTCCTTATTTCGAAAGATAAAGTAAAAGAAGAAACGAAATATTGCTATACCACCAATGCACTCAAATCCTGGCGTGGGAACTATCAATACACTATTAATAAGACGTTTACTTGATTCAAATCAATGGTTAAAATATTTCAGAATGGCAAAAGCAAGCACTCCATAATCTACTGTGCACACGTCACAACATATCCTGCACAGCCTGAGTTAACGTACATAATTTTATACTTTGTCTTTATAGATATCGCCCAAACATGACGATTAATTCGTTTGGAAACATGTTGCATAACTCTTTTCTCATCACCGCACTCTAAAACAAGTCAAACTGATTATCGTCTATCAAAGGAATTACACAATATTCATCCGTGCCCCATAATACAGCGGCAGAACAACCATAAAGCATCATTCAATTATCATGAACAATCACTGCAAAATGTCTATAACGTACTACACTTTTGGGAAGACATTTGTGCATGGTTCATTGCAAAATAGATCTATTCATACTCTTGTTTAGTTTCTCTGTAGTATATAACAATATTTTTTTTTCTCCCAAACACCAAATATACAGATTCAACACAATTTATTTTGCACAGCATGGCACTGCGACAGAAATAACTTAATACATGTATATAATTCTTAAATAGTTTCCACCAAATTTTATTGAAATTTCATAAAGGGTGGACCACATCTTTGGAATCATTGCTATAAAGTTCACCTTTGGAATAACATATATGACCTTAACTGATGCCGGCAGAATATTTTTTGAAAGCTTATTCATTGCATACATTGCAATCTACCTTATCAGTACAAGACAAGAAAACGAATATTCAGCCATCATTCTGAGTGTATGGGCATTAAAATGTGTTTATAGCCGCTATACGTGGCATAAACCAATGATGAAGACATTCTTTCAAAAGGAAAAAAAAGACATATATCCGCATCTAAATTACATCTAGTTATTGCGCAATACTTGCTTTCTTCTTTGCAAAGAATGGCAAAATTAGACATGAAATATATTACATGTGCATTAGGCCTATGTCGTAAAGACCGTCTTACAACGCTGCATATCTTATAATTATATACACAGAAAAAACTGACATGCACAAAATTCATTGTCGAGCTCTAATCATCACAATAAGTAATCATGGAGTTATCCAAAGTTTTCACAAAGAAAATTGCCAGTCACCACAGCCCTGATTTTTTTCAAATCTCTTTGTAGTTGACAACAGTGTCATTGTTAATGGGTGGGAGGAGTATTCTATTATAATATAATCGCGCTTCGCTCGTGGACAAATTCTTTCCACGACGAACAGTAAGTTTTGAAAGGGAATATCATCCTGCTATTATATTGCCATGTATAAGAAAAGAGAAGAAAAGTGAAAATGTGGGCAAATAATTCAGACACAAAAAAAGTTTTGAACTGTAAAAGTTTAGAGTGTATCAGACAAATATTGGCAACTCTGTGTGATGTATACGTGTTGGGCAGCTCTCCACTCAGTGCAGACAAGGTCCATCCATTTTCATTTTTCTATTGTTGGTATATAATAAGAGTGACAGGTTTTTTGAATATCCTCCTTAGAGGATAAGTTCTGTCTATGCCCAATCATTTCAGAAAATGAAAATTAGCGAAATTTTGCGTACACATACATACAAACCTAATAGCGAACTGCTCACTTTACCTGCATCAAAAGGGTTATCAATTAATCTTTCTCTCTAAAATTTTATGATTCATAACTATTGTCCCAGTTTCCCCACATTTCCATCATTGATAAACTTTTCTGACTTTTCTGTTTTCATAGAAAGCAGCATATCAGGATGGAATTTCCCTTCATATACATTATGACAGGTTCCGAATCAGATTAATTTGCGAGAAAGCAGATCACATTGTATCATATTCAAGCGTATCATAGTATACTTTGTTAGAAGTATTTGTATCAAAACTTGAATAATTGTATTTGCTGTCGCATGAACTGACTGGGAATGCAAAGAACAATATTGCAACGTCATTCACTCGTGAAATGGAAAAATATTGTTATGCACTTTACAAGCGCTTACACACACAAACACGTTGTTAGGAAGTGCATTGGCATACAATGTCGCTCTGCGAATTAAGAACTTGATTTTTGATGTCTTCTACGATCTACGTCATTCACACAATGATAATCGAGATATGGTCCACCAGCACAGATAAAATTACGGTAAATTATCTAAGAGTTTATGATGTAAAAGCTTATTGGTACGAGCATCATTCTATGCTTCAGATACTAAACATAATGTTCTTTTTTGTAAACTATTTTCCTCACATTTAAAACAAAAAATAGACTAAAGGCTGGGATGAGATAAGCAATAATGATCAGAAAAAGACACCATGGAACTTTGGGATATGGAAGAAAAAAAAAAAGTTTTGCTCTCTTTTTTGAAAGAAAACATCGTCTGTTTAAAGCAAATAGGTTAAGGTCTGATGGAATATGAAATTACGTGCAATACGCGAACAGACCGAAATAAAATGACCGATGAAAAGTGATTTAAGGCTTTAATTGCCTTTTTCTTGGACGATATGCAAGGAGGTCTCCTGTGAAAGCAGTCCAAACTGTCACGTGGGAAAATGTGACAACACTGACTTATACAACAAACAAAATACACCAAGTAGGGCCTACATAATAGCACACTCTAAAGGAAAACAGAGTTAGTCAAGCTAACATAATATTCTTTTTATTGGGTGTTGGCGAGATGCAATAATCAATAATTGTTGCACTTATGCTCAAAACTACTCTGTGTCTTCTTTTCTTTTTTTAGATTTTAGTATGAATATCACATGGGTGTCTGCATTACCACCTGGGCACCATGGTGCAAAAAATAGCATGGTCACGCATGATTGAGTCTTTTCAGCCACTGGCAACACGAAGTTATATTTCTGTAGTTCTGTCTATATGCTGGTGTAAAATCGGGTATACTTTGCAATATTGATGCATGCATGCATGCGGAAGAGTGGCGCATGCGCAAATAAAAACATTATGTCGGCAGGCCAACACATTCGTACCACTAAGCTACGACTTTGCATACTTCCCAATCCATCCAATCTATACGCGAAATTGATGTGATACTCATCTCATAACGCCAAATGTTTATAAAAGTCAGGCAAAACAATAACAAAATGGGGATGAGCTGTATATGACGACTGATAAACTATGAGACGTCCTTTGGACGTCGTAGTGTTGGCAAAATCTGATTTACAAATAAATATATTTTCATGATGACATCATGCACACAAACGGCTTACTAAAATGCTAGAAAAGCAAAGCTCAAAAGAGTTCAGCTATCGCGATGTGGAAATGAGTGATCATCAGAACAACAAAAACGCTTCATAAATTAGGCAAGCAGCACTTCAAAATAACCGATGAGGGTATACTGTAGAAGCACATAGGCCCTCTGTTATCTCGATCTACATTGTTGCAATATCTCATTCTCACATGGCAGCTGTAACTTGCAGCTAAACTCACCTGCAGTTAAATCGACGAAAAAAAAAATAATCAAGTGCCCTCAAATCACAGTACTACTACTAGTACATAAAACACATCCGAAAAATATACTATGAAATATATATCATTTCTGACTTGGCAGTTACAAGCTATATAATTATTATGTAAAAGGCGATATTTTACCAGCACTTCAATCGTCTATCTGGCAACAGGAGCTTCATCAACGAGCAGAAAGTAATTATTGCCATGGTTACTATCCCAGTATTCCTGGCCGTCGACACGGTAAAAGACTGCAAAGAACACCTTATCTCCCACACCTGTGTGACGAGCTGGGACGGAGAAGCCAAAGGAGAATCGATCGGTCGGACCGTCACAGGAGCCCTGGACGTACAGAGCCATGATGTTGACGTGACTGCTCCAGTCGTCGTAGCTGTAGCGGACTCGGACCTCCTTGTGGAAGGACATGTTCCTGACCTTGATGGTGCCCAGGACGGTCATATCGGAGACAACCACGTTCTCCAGACATACCATCTGCTCGTAGAGTCGCCTAAGGAAGTCTGGGCGACCCCCTGGCTGCTCGAAGCACATGCGCAGGATGGGCTTGGTGAGTAGTCTTTGGTCGCTAAGGTCGAAGGATGGGGGTGGAGAAGTGACGCAGGGTTCCATCTCCAGGATGTCACGAACGGTTTCAAGGGAGAGACCAAGAGCATCGGCGAAGCGAACCGTCTTCTTATTGGGCGTTCCTGGAGGTGTCTTTGGTCTCTTTGGATCCCTTAAGGATGATCTCCTGGGTTTCGAGGAGGTATCACTATCTGGTTCACTGACCACTGACTCAGAATCTTGACTGGACAGTACATCATCACTAGTATCGCTGTGTGCTATTGGGTTATCAAATACATCGAATAAATCACTACTGCTGCTATTACAGTCAGTCAGACTTTCTTCAGTCTCCCCGTGTCTGTATCCCATGCTGAACTTTTCATTGAAACAGGACATGTATTCACCACTTGCTAACATGTGGTCCTGACATTGTCCAACTGCACGGTACTCCGCCAGAGCAAACAGTTCATCCCACTCCGAGTACGGGCTAGATACGGGTGAGAATCCATTAGTGTTGAAAACAGGGGTTAAGCTTGTAGAGGAGTTACCCATCTCACATGGAAGTGAAGCTCCGTTATTCAATGGATTACCGTTCGGGAATTCCTCGACACAGGGCAGTCTCTTGCCACAGCTGCAGCGGGAATCCAAACCAACTTTCGGGACTTCGACGGTACACACCTCCGACTCGGAGCTCGACGCCCCTGAGGCCGGAGAGCACTCCGCCATGAACAGGGGCGACCGCGGACGGTCCATGGTACTGCGAAGCACATCAAACTCTACACCGTGCGAACTGTTCAGCTCACCTGCCACTTCCTGCATCGTCGAAGGAATGCTTTCTTCCTCCTCGTTACTGACTCCGGCGCATCCAGTCGCCATTGTACGGTCATAGTCATTCGCACATAACATTTAAACGGATATCACCTGAACACACAAGACAGCGTTTCATCTCCGGTTGTCTCGGCTTAAAATCCACTGCTCTTACTTAGCTGGCTACAATGTATCTGTGCTTTGAGCAGACACCGGCTTCTCTGCACTGCGGCGAATCATATGTGTGATATCACCACGGCCTACATGCCTGGCCCACTCTCCGAACAGCTGATCTTAGCCTTATTATGTATGCTCTACTGCACCACGCTAATGCACCGCCGAGGTCGGGTCTTTGTGTCGTCTGCTGCGATTTGACCTGCATTACGAAAACAAAACGAAAGCTATGCATAAGTTTTACAGGATATGCCACACACTTCCTCGTCGTTTGTGTACGTTTGTCATGGATGGCTGGTAGCACGAGAATATGAAAGTATGCAAGTCTAAATTAGATGAGAGAATACCGGATATGATACATGCATGGGGATTTTAAATTCTTGTTACAGCGAATTGATAACATGAAAGTTCTTTCTGATGTAAACAATCTACAAATGAAAATAGAGCAACCAATCTAACCACTTACTGTTTGATATAAAAGCTCCGTCGTTGAATTTCCACGCTGTGTCCATGTCTTGTGCTTATCGTGGGCATACGCAATGGTCCAGCTTTACAATTCATGTACGACTGAATATTAAATTATCATGGTGTTACTTTGGGAATGAAGAATAGTCACGGCGGAATGTCTACCACGTGCAATCTGAAAACATGTTTATATACCCCAATGCCGGTCAAAACATGATGCGGCGGTGCCACATCTTTTTTTTTTTCTCTCTCTCTCTCTCCCTCTCGTGCACGTCACCGGTTACTAGTGCATTATTCATAATCACTCTAGAACGTTCGCATTCAAGTCCGAGGTTCCAAAAAGGGGGCGGAGACTCACGCAGACTGCAAAACCCCGCCTTCTCCGAAGCTTGAGGTCGGCATGGTTATCATTATCATTTATGTATTCATAATTTACTCCGGCGCGCGGCGGCGTGTACCGGTATGCTCCACAAAGCGTAAGCGGCCTTTGATGTTTTTGGTGTCATTGGATTAGACGTATACCAGTAAATAATTAATATCGCACTGTTATTTAACACCTTTATGATAATGTGTTCACCCCAAACCCCCAACTTATGGTAATCCAGACTTTAGACACAGAAATATGTCAGGGTTCATCGTTAGGCTGACGTTTAGTAGGCCGATAACCGTCTCTTTTTATAACGTGCAAATTCTAAGAAATAATTACATTCCACACGGAATTTCGCTGAAAGATAATTGATGATTAATCCATTGCTTTTATCGAAAATTACTTGACAAGAAATGAAATGTGAACGGCATCAAGCTCAAACATACGATGAAGTTAGAAACATCTTGTTTCTACTGCCATGCGCGCGTCTAAATGAAAGGACGCTGAATATATAATCAGTTAAATTAATGTTTGATAACGGGACTCTTTACCCACCCTGGATTTGCCGAGATGGGGAAGGTTTTCCGTATAGGCATATAGCATTCACAGCATTGCGATGGGGCATCCGTTATTCAGATAGGAATTCACATTTATGGCATGAATGAGATAGATATATATAGGCTTACAATTTCACATGTTATACGACTTGGACTGTAACACAACCATGATACCGAGCGCAGCCTAAAAATGAAAAACAAGTGAAATGGAACTACACGTATTATCATCCTTCTACTTTGGAGACAGTGATGATCATTGTTCATTATTTTGTACCACTGTTTTATTTAGGCATATTACATAAAATGTCTCACGTGTAAATGCCTATATACTATATATATATATATATATATATATATATATATATATATAATATATATATATATATATATGTGTGTGTGTGTGTGTGTGTGTGTGTGTGTATGCACACATACACAATATATACACACATATATTTGTATTATTATTATGACTGTATGTGTTTGTATATCACACAATTTATCATTATATCGCAAAAATATCTCCCATAAAAATCCAATTTGCAGCAAGTTTGCAATCACTGTGAACTCGATCTGCCTTAATGACGTCCACAATAACAGAGTACGAATATACAATCAAAACAAATGTTGCTCTTGCTGTCAAAATTATTACCATTATCATTACTGTTATTATCATTATCAATAGTATCATTTTATTGTTATTATCATTATCAACGTCACTAATATTGATTTAATCATAAATGACATTTTTGCTACTATTATCATTGAAAGTCGTATAGGCCCTATAGTATAGTAGTACTACTACTAGTAGTAGTACTAGTAGTTGTAGTAGTAGTAGTAGTAGTAGTAGTAGTAGTAGTATTAGTAGTAATAGTAGTATTTTATTATGATGCCCGTAGTCGAGTAGCGGAATATCATCATAATTATTACATTTCATGTCTTGTAGATCTTTCGAAGGGAAATTTGCACGGTTGCAGAAAGAGAACAGTGAAATCTTGTTCCCTCCCACAATAATTATATCTTATATTCGGATATATGATATATTCATCTCGCATGAATTATGCGCTTACTCGTATCATTCTTCGTATCACAGGCAAACATCATCGCCAGTGCAGTGAATGTACTGTAGTACAGTGCCATGCAGAAAATTGTGTCAGTATTATTAAAGAAGACGATGGATAGAGTTGGCTTCTGTAAATAAATGCGAAAAACGTGCAAAATTTGTTGTTATCATGAAGGGGGAAAAAACCCTGCACGTGCGATGGACTTATCTTCCATATTAGTATTCATATGGACTTATCTCCCATATGAATATTCATGAGATCAGGCTCCAGTGGGCAAAATTGTGGAGTTTGATGTCCTCCGCAGGGCAGGAAAAGCGGTCACTGTGCCGACGCTGTGTTTTTTCGCACGTAGGCCAGTATTAGTCTTCATGCACAGACCTTTAACCCTGTTGTGTTTTCAGTGTTGTGCGGAGAAAGGAAATAATATGTGATTTTTTAGCCTGATCGAGTGATTGTAAACAATTGTTGAAATTGTGCTAGAAAGAGGATACAAGTATCATCCATAACATAAATTAGTGGCATCTGTTTGAAACATACTCTCACATGACATAACTGAAATTGAAATATAATCATATTGTATGGTGTTATAATCTATTATGTTTGTATTGTTATTGTATGTGCGTGGGTATATGTATATATCGGTGCTTGCACAATAGTGAAATAAGGTAATAATGTTAAATGATTGCATGGATTGAAAAATTTGATTTTATTACATTTGAATAGAAATATAAGATGGTAAAGATATATTCATTACATAATATTATGTTTACACATCTCATTCCCAGTATTCCTTTCTATCTCTTCCTATCTCTTTCCCCCTTGTTTCAGTCAAAACATAATTTGAAAGTCTTAATGGGAAATTACAACAATTTGTTTATATTTTGTTTATAAGTTTGTGTGTGTGTGAGTACCGTAAATGGATATGATTGTGAAATGACAACCATGTTTAATTTGCCTGTATAGTTGTTGCTTTAATGTATGTATAAGTTTAATTGATTAATCTTTAAATTTTGTTCACTGAGTCATTCTGTTGTTGCTTTAATGATTGTATAGTTTTACATTTTGATGTATGATTCTGTATGTTATTAGCCAGTGGGAATGTACAAAATTCTGCAGTTTAGTCATATGTATGGCTGTAAATGAATTTTTAATAAACCATTACTACTCAGTGCTGCTATACCTACTACTACTACTACTACTATACTACTACTACATTGTACTACGTGACATCATTCTGTCATAGCCTATGATATTGTATTTAAAATTGTCTTAACACAGGCAGTGCACTTGAGTCCTTGACACAAAAAGTAGATTGAATAGCCATACATTAACAGTAGGCCTATCATCATTAATATTGCAATTATCATTATCATTTAGGGCCACTTCATTCGTTTTCAGAGCGACATAATGCATAAGCTTTACGTAACAATTCATGGGATTCATCAATCCTGTTCAAACAAAGAATGAACTTGCGTAGACCAGATGACCAGAATGATCCGTCCTAACACCTGTGAAAGCATCCATTCAATTATTTGGCATTGAATGTATTAACACTCTCTTTCTTTTGATATTGTCAAATACCACTTTTGCTGTCAGGTGGATGTGCTGGCAAGCAACATTTATAAGGATTACGTGAATAATCATTACATCACATATGCTTATCCCAGTAAATTTAAAAACCCACATGCCTGTTGGTATTATTAACCTTTTTTCTGCTCATGCGCAAAATGGAACTGCGAACTGGCTTAAATCATTCGCCGCAAAAGATATTTCAGTGGATTTTGTCTGAATAAGATTTAAAAAACGAGAAAACACCTTCTCCCTTTGATCTCTTTGGGTAATGTATGCGTTTTGAGCATTATGACAGAGTGGATTACTTTAGTGCCACAAATTCATATTATCATCATTATATTATTATTATCATCATTATCTTCTTGGATTATAATGCCTAGAGTCTCTGTATTACGAGATTTAGAGTCTGCGATGCAGACTAGAATGATACACAGCGTGAAGGTGCAGACACATACACGTGCTTCCATGAAATTTACGTAGTAGCGAGTGTGTGTGTGTGTGTGTGTCTGTGTGTGTGTGTCTGTGTGTGTGTGTCTGTGTCTGTGTTCACTGTGACAACATACACGGTACTCTTTCTCGAGGGCAAGGACGCTTATCACGTGACGTCTCTCCATCTCTCTCTCTCTCTCTATTATATATATGTATATATATATACATATATATATGTATATATGAATTATATATATATATATATATATATATATATATATATATATATATATATATATATAAATTATATGCTTTTATAGCAATTATGCTCCCTTTGGTAGGCCGGTTTACAAAATTTATTCGAATCTATACATTTGCCCTTGGGAATATTACTTGCTATACAACTTAATACCAAGTCCTACAAAAAAAAAAAAAGAGTTAAAGGAAACCAAAAGCCAAATAAAACTGCGGGTTGAGTGAGAGCAGCAATAGAACACATCAGTGTCAACCCTGGATAAGGAGACAACCACACTTCATGACGTGTTTGTGGCTAAAAATAGTAAAGAAAATATAAAGATGATTCAACATTATTCTAGTATTTTCTAGCATTATGAAATCTCACTTCACTTAGCTCTTTCAGAAAGCAAGGGGAATAATGATACCCGTATTGTCAGTATAACAAGTCAATGAAATGTGTGCCTTTCATGAAAAATGAAATTTTGTGGAATTCTCCTCATATTATGTTCTTTATATTGCTGCCCATAGTGACGTCATGAAGTGTAGTAGGCTCCTTATAACACCGAAAATTTGAAAAGTCATATACCTTTAATTTTGAATGGATTGGCCGATTTTCCTCAAAACCTTCATTGATTTCTTCTACAAAAATGTTGCTGTTTTCATTCAATCCACATCTTATATTCGAACTTTGATTTCCTTCAAATGCAGTGAGATTGTTAGTTGGATTTCCTGTAAATTGTTATGCCTGCTAAGCTCTGTGTTTCTGGTTGTCAGAAGCAGCACTGTGATGGAGGGATATCATGAAATTGGAATTAGAAAGTGATTATTAATATTGGTCTGTTAACAATACCAGACCCTATCATATTCTAGGTGGAACACTCCATTTCAAGTTCATATAGACGTCCCTGGCCTTCGTTCATGTTTGTGATGAGTTCGGTAGAGTCACGTTACTACTTTATTTCTATTTTCCTCAGTGACGTCCACAGATAACCTTGACAACCTGAAATTTATAACCCAAACCACCGAGGTGTTGCGCTTTAGATTTATATAGAGGGCGGCCAACACTCAAATTCGATGAATAAATTCTCACGAATCACCGTGGCCTTTTGGATATAAAATTAATGAACTAAATTGAATTTGGTAGTCATTGTCCTTTAAATGAAATAGGGCCTACCTTTTCCACTGTAGAACAGATTCACATCATACATGTCAATAAGTTAACATAGTAAACCAAAGGGATGTGGTAATTTGTCCAGCATATATAAATTACAACATAAAAGAAATATGTACATAAGCTGTACATAATACATATAAATAATTCGTGTATCAATATTTCAATATACAAATTTATTCCAAGATTTCGAAATAATGTTAAAGTGCAGAACGTGTACCTTCTATGGTTTACCGGTGTCTAAGGTGATCCGTGTTTCACTCTGTACATTACTAGTTGTGTGTGAGTGTGTGTGTGCGCGCGCTGCACTTAAAGGACAAGTCCACCTTCGTCATGTTCGTATACATAAGGATTGAGAGAATGCAGCAATATTAGTAGAATATATCAATGAAAGTTTGAGGAAAATTGGACCATCCGTTCAAAAGTTACGAATATTTTAAGTATCTGCGCAGTCACTGATGGAAGAGAAGACTACTCCAGTGTATAGATGTCACATGCGTACAACTATATAAGGAAAATAAAAAGAGAATTTCACAAAACTTTACTTTTCGAATAAAGTGCACATTTCTTCAACTTGCTACTGACGTATGTTATGGGTAATATTATTCCCCCTGCCTTCTGAAAGAGAGAAGTCGAGTGTTCTTTTGTTATGCAAGAAAAATGGAAATATGTTGAATTTTGCTTATTCTTTCTTTATATCGTTGTACTCATGTGACATCACAAGCTGTAGTAGTCTTTTCATCCAGCCATGACTGAGCAGAAACTTCAAAAATTCATAACTTTTTAACGGATTGTCCGATTTTGCTCAAATTCTCACTGATGTGTTCTACTAATATTGCTGCATTCACTCAACCGACATGTCTATGAAGGTGAACTTGTCCTTTAATAGGGTCTTTCTGTTTTACTACACAATCATGTATGATTATAACAATGATTTCCAAAATCATGACGATGAACATGGTGCTGCCATCGTTTGACTCTTATCCTGATTCTCTATGATTGATAGGCATACTACATTGTTCTACTGTTATCATTGTTAGAGTTTTTTTATTATCATAACCAATAAAACGTAATCTTTACGGTGAAATCTAGTTCAGTCTGTTTGTAGAATCAAAAGCGTTTGGTTAAAAGTCCTGTTTATCTTTGGGAGCAGTGACTTAAAAATGTTCAAGATATCAAATTAATTAATGCATATGTGTAGGTCAGTTGTATCACAAAACATCCTATGGTATTAGATTTTCGCAATAAAGCCTAACGTATAAGGAGATATCACTATTTTTCTCAATAAACCATAACTGTAGATGGTATAGGCCTATTGTGGAAACATTTTTTATCATAACTACTGTTCACATTTTGTATATTTAACAATGCTTAGCATCGATTATACTGATTCAGTTTTTTCAATTGGTTGTTTCTATCCCTAGCTCACATTTTAGAACTATTTTGAAGCACTAATGTTGGGTTTTTGATTTATCTGCAAATGGTAAATTATGCCTTTAAGTTTACTAGTTGTGGTAAATGTATAGGGCCCAAGTGGTAGCTGTGGTACATGATATACACATTACATTGTAGTTGAAAAGCTTTAATAGTCATTTTTTATTCGACTGAATTCATTTACTAGATGTTTCCATGCCATCCTAACATACGCATACAGGGTGTCCCAAATAAAACGGGTGCACGTCACGAGACCGACACCCACGAGTCATTACAGCCCACGAACCATAGAGCTCACGAGTCATATCCAACAGCCCATGAGTTATATAGCTGAGGGGGGCGTTTCATCAACGACTTCGTCGGAGGTTTTCACTGACAAATTTGCTATCAGCCAATCAGACGCAAGGATTTCAGTAGCTTTTAACAGTTGTCAGTGTAAATCACTGACAAAAAGTTTCATGAAACGGCCCCCAGGAGTCATACAGCCCATGAGTTCGACACTAAGCTAACAAGGCCCACGAGACCGACATATTAAAGTCCCGTGTTGTATCTGTCGAACTCGTGGGCTGTTTTTTTACCTAGTGGTGGGCTACTGTCTACTCATGGGCTGTATGACTCGTGAGCTGTTTGACTCATGGACCCTTTTTTTTTTCATCGTCGAACTCGTGGGCTGCATGACTCGTGGGTGTCGGTCTTGTGGGATGACCCCAATAAAACAATAAACTTTCTCTTTGAATTTCTTAGGACTGGAGATCAATGGATTGTTACCATTGGGGAACCAACCCAGAATGTAAACTTAAAAAAAGAAAGAAAAAGATTGACTAAGCAATGACAATTGTTTCGAAAACAATAGGCTATTGTGCGAAGACCATACCCGAGATAGGCCTATACTATGAGGAATAACCAGAATAAAGGGGATTTGTTTCACAGGGAGAGCTACCGAAGCTTTTCTTTTCTTGCTCTATAAACTCTAATAGAAAACCTCCATAAGGGTTTCAATTAATGTAGATATTCTTGCAATGTAATCTTAATATTATCTATATGACAAATCACAAATAGAATATTGTACGGTACATGACTTGTAATGAATAGGCACTACATAGTTTTTGTAGTGGCCCGTATCCTGGCCCGTAGGCCCTATCGCTCAATTATCACGAAAAATGATGTATAATTAGTTGTATAATGTTGTCATGTTCAAAATCACGATGTTGATAATGATACCCGTCAAGCTATCATTTTCATGGGTATTATTTTGTTTGAATGGTTGAATACACAGATCCTCAGGATGATGATGTAAAGTGTCATTCACATGGACTTCTTTCGTAATCATGGTAATACCTAACCCCGTCGCGGGGCGCTGTAACACAGTAACAGCCCTTTACGGTACGTATTTGTCCGTATGGGGTCGCTGCTGCGGTTAGGTAATTAATACCTAACCGGCGTTGCATAATATCCACAGCCTCATGTGCAGCAGTGCACCGCCGGCGGGCGGGCTGATCGGAGTGTACAATATATACAGGCTAGAAGAAGGAAGTTGCCATCTCACGAAGGTAAGATAATCAGTGTAGCATATTTGTTTTCACTATAATAGACCTTACAATGTTGCAGAAAAGTAGGGCGCTGTATTCACAGTTGGTATTTAGAATTTTTGAGGAGTGGTCACGGTTCAAATGGCATGAAAGGCTTATAGTGGTCGACTGCACAAACAGTAAGCGAAGCTAGCTACCTTGGCGGGCGTGACGTTGTACACATCCCGCCAGCCCGCCGACCGAACGCGAACGGGCTAGAGAGTGATGCGTTGTCTGTGCACCGCTGCAGAGTGTGGTCCGTTTTCGCTCCGGTCCCACGTGCTTATATATACGTAAGTGAACCGAAATGGAAAATTTCTGTCCTGAAAATGGTCCATTTCTTGTTCTCACCTTTCACTAAGAGAATAATAAATTCCACTTTCTAGTAAATTATTGCCCTTATCTGTAAAACTAGTTAAAATCAGACCTCAAAATGTTTTATTTGGTTCATGTCGTGTGTGTTTTACGAATTGTCATCCATTGCATTGGCATATGAGCGCATGCTGCGTGACTTGTTATGACGTAAATCTAGACGTTGTTGTTTCACAATCTACTTCAGCTTGATGCATGATCATGATGCATCATAGTCCCATGCATGTTGTCGAGAAGGAACTGTAGCACCACAGCTAAACTACTTAAAACGGAAGTGACTATGATATGGCAACTTGGTTTAAATAATTCATTTCATTCTTCCATGATCCTATTCCATCAAGAACAGAAACTTACCAGTTACAGAGGGATTGATTCAGAGCTCTAGATACATAGTGTATTTTCACATTACGCATCATATGAAACAGCCTACAGGCGCAGGCATCAATGTAGAATAAAGCTCATGTGTTGCTTCCCTGTTCATATTTTTTTGTGTGTATGTTATACCCTACATCAACTTTGCCATTTCCACGAAATGTATGTTTTGTACCTAGATTCTATGTCCTAACTGTTGTTGTCATTTTCATTTGGCTGAAAAAATAATAAATGATGATTATGCTGATAATAATGATGATAATAACAATTTCATAATAGTATTGATACTATGATAGTCATCATCATCATCATCATCAATTTTAGGACCTCTGCTGTAAGTATGCTGGTTATAAGATATACCAGTATTTAAGTAATATGTTGGCCCATTTTTTTTTTTTTTTCGTCTATCAAATTATATTTTTTCTTTGATTATTCATTCATCTTATACATCTAGAATTCAGCAATCGTTTGACTGACTGAAGTAAAGAGATCTTGATCCATGGCTGTGCGGATCTGGTTCCATCATCCTCACATCAGCAGTTCAGTAAATCCGGAGTAGCTGAGGGAATACTTACTTCCAGTGTGCATTTCAAGCAATTAAAAGTTATTTCACAGCCCTGCGTTGTAAGAAAAAGAACATCATGGAGAAATTCAGGATTTTTGGAAGCCTTGCAAGGACTAATTTGATATCTCACAAAACAAATTATGTCAACTGTAGGACATTTAAAACTTTGACTTTGCCGAGTAGAATAGGAGCTAGCGTCCACCATGGACTGACTCGTGGGGCCTTGTTTAGCAGTTCACCTTCTACTGCAGTGGTGAGACCCAAACGACGTCTCTTCAGAAAGATTTTTGGAGGATTGCTTGGGGTGACAGTGCTGGGAGGGGCTGGGGCGTATGCCTCCATGGACAGTGCAGCTAGGAGAAGAACCTACGTCACAGCAGAAGGTTTTGTCAGATTCTTCAGGTAAGAATAAGAGATTCCTGTGAAGAAAAACAAACAGAGAAAGGAAGGAAGGCAGAAAGAAAGAAAGAACAACAACAAACCTGATATTGAGCAATACTAGTCAAAATCAGCTAGATAAATTTTGGAAAAATATTTAGGGAATAATTAATGCCTGCAAGCCAGCCAGCAAGTCAGCCAACAGTTAAAGCAAGACTAGTGTGTCCAAGTTCCTAGGATGCTTACTTTTTGTTTTCTTGCGCTTTGCCTATGATATAACTTAGGAAATGTGATGATAAAGGGGTTACAGTCATCCACACAGTGTGCAATTATTCTCTATCATACGCAGAAATGTATTTGACAGCTGCATAGTTTTTACATGAATGGGAAGTGGAACAGAGCCTGTGTGGAAAACAATCGTAAGCATTGAAAAATTAGTGTAATATTATTCCTCTACTGATTATTCAGATGGTGCTTGATGCTCTACTACCAACGCCACAGTGTACATGTTTAATATCATCAATTATCATGCAATTTCACCCCTGCCAGGACATTTTACGTGGGCACCCTGGTATCACTAGACTACAAGTGGAGTCTATGGAATGTGGACAATGAGAGTGAGGAATACAAAGAAGCCATCCGGGCGTGTCACAGGAGGACCGCCGATCGCCTCCTGCAGGTGGGTCTGTGTTGATTTGGACCCTGTTTACAGTGAGTGAAGGGGCCGGGCTCGGCCACAGCCGAGCCCGGCCTTCATTTCACTGTAAACGCGCAAAAGGCCAAATGCGGTACCAAAATCGGCCGCACATTTGGCCAAGCTCTGGAGGTAGTCTCGGCCGCGGCTTGGCCCGGCCTTTTCTCATTGTAAACGCAAACTGGGCCAAATGCGGTACCAAATTGCGACCGGCGCACTCCCAGTAATAATCGTTTGTTTACAAGCAGAGCACCACTACGACAAAATATTGAAAGGTTTGAATTAAAAGCGCGGGCCGAGCCCTCCACTATAAACGGACAGAATTGTGGGGCCTAGTACCGCAATTGAGGCCGGGCTCGGCCCAGCCCTGCACTGTAAACGGGGTCTTGGAGAATGTGTGACAAGCTGTGGGTGGAGCAATGAGGCCAAAGTATGTTTGAAGGAGAAAGAGAAGAAACTGAAGAAAAGAAAAGGAAGGGGAAATTGTCTGCTGATGAGACAGTGATGACGATGATATTACTATTTGTGTTACTTCTGGTGATGATTATGAAGTTCATGAAGTTGATGATGATAGTTGATAATAATGAAATGGTAATATGATATATTGATAAGAGCGGCAATTATAAACATGATATGATAACATTAAATAATAGTAGTAGAAGTAACAGTGATATCAATGATTATATCTTTACACTATGCAATAATAATATTTCAGTTATAATGTTTCTTGTGTGATAATATGAAGCCTTAAAAAGATCTCGTAATTAAAAAGAAAAGAGAAAAAGAAACAAATTACTTACTGTTGATCGATTTCACTCGTGCATTCTTACTGTGATTCTAGCATCAATGTCACATGAGTTATGTAGCGATGTATAATATTGAAATCGCAAGTTCCATATTTTGTGTGTGTGTGTGTGTGCGTGTGTATGTGTGTGTGCACTGCTCAGATAATACTTGAGCATTATATATTTAGACATTCCCATTAATTTGTACAATGGATGCCTCAAACATTGATTTTTCTTGTCCCTGCAGTCTCTTTCCAGTCATCAAATTCAAAATACTGTAAGCATCTGTACATAAGGACTTTCCAGTTTCTACAACACAGTAAATTTTATTTTGCGGCAACCAGGGACAGCCTGGTGGTAGTGTCGCTGCTCGGAAATTTTATTTTGCAACTTCTGTACCACATACCAGGTAATTGTTGCCCATGAGTATGTTGGAGACTATTAAATTTATATATATTATTTTTTTAGACCAAATTGTTATTCAAAATAGAAAGGTTTTCATTTGAAGCAGTCTGTTTTCCTCTAAGTTATGTATACATATCTGTAGCATATTTTAGTTGACATAAATTGCTATGGTCTCAAAATCCACTCGAAGATATCTACCTTAAAGATATCTGCCATTAATGTGACATGAGACATTACACTTGATTATTCAATATTGTTTGCATGGATCTAAAGTTGTGCTTGCAGACTTGAATCATGAAATTACATATTTGCATAGCTCTCTCTGACTTCTCATAATGACAGGGTTGTCTGAAGAATGGTGGGCTTTATGTAAAGCTTGGTCAGTACATGGTGACTGCTAATTACATCCTACCCAAGGACATTCTACAGAAACTGGCTACTCTACAGGACAGAGCTCTGGCCAGAGAATACAAGGAGGTCAGTGTTCATTTCTTCTTCTGAAATATTGACTTAGCATCTATTGCAAATAGAACCAGCATGACTCCTAACTTGAGAACATTAAACTCTTTCTTAGGACCAACATCATGAAATGTTCAATTTTCCATGCAGTGAATTTCCAAGTGATATTGATAGAATTAAATAGTTTGAGGCATGTGAAACTCCACTTAAATTCTGTCACTGATTTCCTTATCACAGCACTTACTGATTTTGCATTACGAAGACTAAGGTAAGCAACAAGGACAATGAAAAGTTTTAGTCCTAGTTACTGCTAGGTTAATTGCAATTCTGGAATCTCTGTATTTGGTCCCAAATGTAACAGAGAGCCTGGGTGGTTTCTGTTTTCAGTAAGATGGCAGAAAAAAAAAGGAAGGGGCATTATTCCACAAATTGTATGGCATGCTGGTCCAAATCTTGCTTAAGAAAAAAAAACCCAAACATCTTTGACATGTAGTGACATCAGTTATAGCCAATTTTGGGTCCATCTAAGATGAGTTATGCAGCAGAGCCATATTAGGAACTCTGATGTTTTGTAAACTTTGTAGACTGAACAAACTCCTGTCTTGTTTATGTTAATCCTTTACAAGTAGCATTCTGAAAGGATGCTGCTGGATAGTTTTCAAAGTTTGTGACTGGAAACTGAAATACGTTTTAAAGTAAGAAAATGCTGGAATCTAGCATGGCATGATGCATGTCGAACTTTTCTTAATTCTACCCATGACTTCAAAGCTGGACAGATTATTCCTGGAGGAATTTGGGAAGACCCCAGACCAGCTGTTTGCTAAGTTTGATGTGGAGCCAGTGGCAGCGGCTAGCCTGGCCCAGGTACACAAGGCTACTACACATGATGGAGATGAGGTGGCAGTCAAGGTATGTGACTGTATCCCTGTCCATAGCAATTCATTTTGAACCCTCTTGGGATGAAACACATCACGTACTGTAAACACCATTTCGCAAATTTTGCAAGTTACTGTAAAATGAGGAATGTTCGCGTGCATTTCAATTTCGCAAATTTTGCAAGAGCTAAGATTCGCGAAATCAAAATGCACATGAAAGTTCTTGTCTACACTGTACGCATTGAAAGCCAGTGGCAATTCGCGAAAACTTCATGCCGCAAAAAAAAGACCATCAGCTCCAATTCACAAAAATTTCATGCCATGAATATATCATGTTTTACAGTAGGTGCCATTCGCGAATTTAACAACACATTATGAAAATGGTAAGTCTTATCCCCACATGAATGTGTCATACATGTGTACATTTTTATATTTGTTTACTGTACTCCATGGTCGCAAATTTAATCACTCTTGAAATTGTTAGGAAGTTCTAATTGGCAGAACAATAAGACTCGCTAAATGTGTTGTGTATACAGAATAATACAATTCTGTTTTATCAAATGTAACATATGGTGGTGGTTTCTAATGTGCAGATATACATACATGCCTGTGAAAATGTATTACCAAAATGTGTGACATAGAATAATTGGTAATGCTTGTGTTGATAAAGATTATGATAATAATAATTGAATGATTATCAATCAAATGAAATTATCATTATCAGGATTGTGTTACCATTCATGCATTGTAGATAGTCTGCTTAAGACTCCAAGAACACACACTGATTTTAACCTTTGATTTATGGCTCCCCAATTGGATGATTAAAATGCTGTAACAAAAGATATCTACCAGCATTGTGCTGTAATTACCAAACAGATGTTCTATAGATTATACGTATATATTCCTCCCAAATTTTGTTACGGTTTATGTTCAATCAAAAATAGTGAACTGAATCCTTAGTAGGAGGTAATTTCAATGACAAAATATCCCTGAAATCGTTTCATATAACTTCATGCTTGGAAATAGGTGAAAAAAATTGTGAAGCTGTTTAGTTTGGGAAAGTTGATTCAACCTTTCATTTTGATATTTTTCTTTGACAGGTTCAGTACATCAATCTAAGAGACCAGTACAAAGGTGACCTCCGAACCATTGGGATCCTTCTTGGCATTGTCCACTGGATGCACCCAAAGACGATCAACTTTAAACAGATGCTGAAGGTATTAAAACAGAAGGAAAGAAATATTTCACGACAATGGATGGGACCCTTTTTTTCCTGCACCTTTGATGATTGTTGATTTATTTGTTTGTTAGTGTGTTTATTAGCAGATGATGTTGGCAAATATGCATTGCATTTTCTGTGTGGTAGCCTGGGAAATGGTAATTTCATGTGCCAAAGTATGTGGCCATATCCCGCCTTGGTGTTTCTTCAGCATTTGTTAACTTCTTCCCAAATCTGGCAGCAATAAGTGCTGGCAAAAATCAACATGGGACTAAAAAATGTGATAGTCCCTTATATGGGCCACTTTCCCAAACTGAATGTAGTGAGTAGGATTACATGTTCCCTCATTCACTGGCGACTCATTTCTAAGACATGTGGGCCCCATTTCATAAAAAATGTTGGGTAACAATTCTTGGTACTATGACAACTCCTTGTGGCAACAGCCAACAGGAAGCAGGATTCATCTTGTTACTGTTTTTATGACACTTACCATTGCAGCAAGAGTTGCTATCATATATGTTATATTATTAGTTGTTTATTATTGTTATTATTTTTATCATTATTATTATTATTATTATTGTTATTATTATTATCTCTATCTTCACAAGATATCTCTTGGAGATTAATATCACGTCAAGTTCCATCCTGGAACCTTAGACTTCCAGTACTTTTCTCAGGATTCGTGCCGTCCCCAGCAATGCTGCTTTTTGGAGCGTTTGCACTCGATCTGGCACACCAACGTCGTCCAAGTGCCGTCGCAGCTGCTTTGGCGTTGTTCCGAGTGCTCCAACGACAATAGGGATCACCTTCATTCTCATATTCCACAGGCGGCGAAGCTCTCTGGCAAGGTCTTGATACTTCTCTATCTTTTCCTTCTCCTTCTCGGCTACTCTGCTGTCTCCCGGTACCGCGACATCGACGATTGTGCACATTTGTCGAGCCCTTTCTACGACGATGATATCCGGACGCCTGTGCTGGATGACATTGTCAGTTTGAACATCGAAATCCCACAGGATTTTAGCTTGATCATTTTCAGAAACTTTCTGTGGTTCGTGCATATACCATTTGCTCTCACATGGTATTTCATGTTTTCTGCAAAGCTCCCAGTGAAGGACTTGTGCCAGTTTGTCATGTCGTCTTTTGTACTCCTTTTGCGCCAATTTACTACAGCCACATACAATATGTTGCACTGTCTTGTCTCTTTCTCGGCATATCCTGCATGCGGCATCCACATCTCTCTTCCTTATCTTGGCTTTCAGAGCATTTGTTGACAGTGCTTGCTCTTGGGCAGCGATGATCAGTCCTTCTGTCTCCTTCTTCAGTTCTCCTTTCTTCAGCCATAACCATGTGTCATTACTGCTGATGTTCTCCGTCTCTCTGCAAAACTGCCCGTGCAGCTGCTTTTCTCTCCACTTTGCGGATCTTTCTGTTCGTTTCTGGCTTTTGAAAGTAAGTGGATCAATGACATCCTCGTGTTGATCATGGTCAGTGTTTTGTTTATGTCCAGGAGACGCCTGACCATCCACGTCTCTCCTGACGAGTGAGAGACGGTTCATAGAACCAGACTCATATCCACCGTTAGATGAATTATCTTTTACAGTCTTTATATCCATCACTGTTATCGAATGAGATTAAATAGGTGTGTTATTATTATTATTATTATTATTATTATTATTATTATTATTATTATTATTATTATTATTATTATTATCATTATTATTATTATTACTTTTACTATTACTAAATGGGGCCCTAGATCTGCTTAAAAAGCAAAGAGGCTGCTCGTTGCTCTCACCCAATCAGTGAACAAGCACCGAGTGAATTTGCTGAATCTTTACTTTTCTCAGGACATGGAAGGTCCCCTGGAGAAGGAATTAGACTTTGAGAATGAAGGGAGGAATTCAGAGAAGTGTGCGAAACAGCTGCAGCATCTAGACTACATCTACGTCCCCAAGGTACATTGGAACTACACAAACAAGGTAAATTAATAACGTTCAGTGACTTTCAGTTAGTACCTACCATGGTGTCATCCTCTGAGAACCAAATATTCTGTTTCAATCATTAGATGACTACTAGTAGGTTACTTTTAGAACTAACGTTCTTCAAAAGAGGAAATATCAGTACACGGTGGGCCCAAAAATAGGCCAGGGTCTCTCATTATACCGGAGATGCAAACTGTTTCCTTTTTCCCCCCGTATTTTGTACTGTTTTGTTTGTTTGTTTTTTCCCCAAAATAGGCCTTCTGCAGGCTTCATGAAAAATGCAGCTTTTTCCTCAAATAGTATACTGCCAGAGACTCTAACTCTCCCGTTTTCGACGGGAGATCTCCCGCCGAAAACCCATATTTGCAAAATCTCCCATTCTCCCGTTTGAGATTTAATTTCTCCCGCCCTGGCTCTTTGTCTCCCGTTGGAAAGGATTTCTTACTTATTTCTATCGTATGTTGAAAAAGTATGCCTTAGATAGCACCAGAGAGCATCTAGAACCCTGGGAATTTCGCGCTTCGCACACATCAAGTTGGAGTCTCTCGTTTGCTAAGGGTTTCAGGCGGGAGAATCTCCAGATCAGAAGGTGCTTGGGGTTGGAGTCTCTGTACTGCCTATGTCTATTGTGGGAAAGAAAAGCATAATTCTGCCAAAAAGTGCCTTTTCAGCCCTCAGAAAACTGCAATACCTTAGTTACAAGGTTTCCATCCCCGCTATGCAGAGTATCTGAGACCATTAAGCTAACCGTGATGTCAGCCTCTCTCAAAAGGACTGTGTTTGTAGTATACTGGGGTGGCAGGAGGAATTTATCATTTCAACCCACACATATTCATTATTTCAAATTTGATTTTCATAAGATGATAAATTATGTACATACATTGATGAAAATAAATCATACAGAAGCATGAGTTGTTTTGATTGAAACAGAAAGGGGCATTAGAATCCTTGCAAAGTTGTTGCAGAGTTTCACATTGTTACTGATAACTCCTGTAATAATAATGCATACTGTGAAAGTGAAATATCATTGAAGCAGGCCATACAGTGTTTGTTCTCCTGAATTGCTCAATGAGATCAATTTTTGTGCCATCTTTCAAAACAGTCAAGGATTATATATAGAACTACATAGGCTTTGAACCCAACCCAATGATTTCCCCTGTTAGGGGCTCAAGGAAAATAGTAGTGTTGGAGGCAGAAGCTGCGACCGTGCAGTTTATAACCTCATTGGTGGATCGATAGAGTACAGGAAATTACCTTTAGCAATGAATGGAAAAGTGGAAATTTGAGAAAATCATTGAATGTTTCTGAATGCACGAATCTTTATTGTTCAGATTTGACATAATATTATACCATCTCGAATAGCTGTTCACAGACATTGTGAAAGAATCACTCACAGTTTGTAATGTGATGCCGGTGCTCCAAATAGAGATGGCTATTGTTTCAACAGCAGCAACAACAAAAATATTCAATTGAGCATCAAACAGGAATGGCCACATGGGTAATAGGAATATTGGAATAACTAATGTCAAAATACATTCCCTCTTTAGGTTCACTTTTATTTCTTTGTCACCATATTGTCATATGTTGTTTTGTTCGTTTCTGTATTTTCTCTGATTTAAAAAAAAAATTAAATGTATGTATCTTGAGTTATTTCAACTGAAAAGAAGCCAGATAAAAATGAGAACAGAACGTTCACTGTCCTGAGTTGACGATATTTGGAAATGTTACGAAAGCAGTTTTCATACAAATTAATCTCTATTTCTTTGCCTGGAGTGGTACCAGCGTATATTCATTTTCAGTGGAAATATTTTAATGTTTGACAGTTCTGATGAGAGTATTATGATTGATATGATTGCCTCAACTGTATCGTATGGCCAGAGGATTCTGACGATGGAGTTCGTCAACGGATGCAAAGTGTCGGAGAAGGAACAGATGCAGGAGCTTGGCTTCAATTTAGCTGATGTAAGATTCTTTGGGGGAATGCAGACCAGACATAGTTATTAACTGCGTGATGTAAGCATTTCACCTTGTGAAGAGATAGGCCAAACGTTGTTCTTGACAGTGAAAGTAAGTCAGGTGGGTGCTTACCCAGCTACAGCATTTTGTGTTTGCCAAGCTATCTTTTATTCTGTTTCGTCCGTTTAGTTTATTTAGAGCATTCAGTTGACAATGATTAGACTGCACTTCGTTGATGGCTTATGTGCTGATTCTTGAAACAAATAAGTGAGAATATGGGCAAAAGAAGACTGCTATTTGTCTGTTTTTTACTTATAAGACACACTTCCATGAAGTATTAATTGCCTGGCTGTGATTTCTGTTAAGAAAAAAAAAAACGAGAAATGATAAATTGTGTTACCAAATTTATGGAGTCATAAAGATTAACATGTGACTTCCGTCTCTTTGCATGTTTTGATACTAGTAATATGCTTACGTTTGTGCTTGTAAAATATTTAGTCGACTGGGTGAATGCAGGGGCCAGTAATATGTCGCTCTATATAACATAGACTGCATCAAGTGATAGAATGTTATTGAACCTCAACCTGGCCAAAAAATTCCACCAATAGGGTCCCGTTGCATAAAACTTTTTTAGCAACCTTAAAAAATTTAGGTTGGGATTTGCCCAACCTGAAATTTTTAAGGTTGCTTATCTAAGAATGTAAAATCCGTTGCATAAAAACTCTGGTTGGGAGCTTCCAACCGGAATTTTGTGATTTCAACCGCAAAAAAATCCGGTTGGAGTTTTATGCAACGGGCCCCTGGTAGTTTGGTGGAGTTGATAGGAATTTTTGAGCTGAAAATAGTTGTGAAATAACTATGGTTAGAGGTGGTGTATCTGTCATGTAGCAAAAACAAGGTCCTTACCTTGCCGTGCCCTCCAAACACACTGTTACCAAGATATGATAATGCCCTATGGATTTGATACTTGTCAAAATTCTCAGAAAGTAACTAGGTTCATGTCTACCTATTGGGAGAAAAATGAAGGCTGTTAGTAGTAATTGTAGGATCTGTACAAGTTGAAGCTCCTTTTTTTTTCTTCTCATAACGAAACGTTCAATTCTCAGCTTGAAATTTGAGAGGAGTGCATGCTATCTGAGAGCGGCAATGTTCTGGAGGAAACATTAGATACTAGCATACCAGACATTAGGAAATTAATCTTGTGTTCGCAGAATGTTATTTTATCTAGGTGTCAAGTCCAAACTGTCAAAAGTACTGGTAGGATTACAAGGATGTCTTTTACTGCCAGGATGTGGTCATAAAGTTATCATGTGCGGTAAGGCAACATACCATATTCCGCCGTCACATCCTGTTATCACCAGTGTTAATTTTTGCATCGGTTTGAAAGCTAGTAAGTCTCTCTTCCAAATCACATCCTGGTGCATTGAACTGGGCAGGCCTACAGACACTCTGAATAAAACCTCATCATGCAATTAATGTTGCAAATTTGAAGTTACAGTCACATCTGGGCCCTATTTTAATGAAAGATGTTGGGATACAAACTCTCGGTAGAATAGCAACTTCCTGTAGTAACAGCCAATCAGGAAGCTGGATTCTTGTTGTTACCATGACACTTGCCATTCCAGCAAGAGTTGCTATCATAACAACTTTTTTTTAATGAAATGGGGCCATGATGAGTAGAGTCTTAGACAGCATTGCAACTGGACGCTGCCTTAAGCTTTCACAGTATTTGATAGAATATCTATGGAATACCTTTGGTCTGCATAACCATTTGAGATTTCAGTATGAATTGTAATTCTGGCTGGCGTGTCTTTTTGATAGCCATGATTTCTTTAAACTTTTGAAATACATGTATGAAAGTTCTATGAGAGGGACACATATATTCACGGAGCCAAAGATTCTTCAATGTATTTCCTCAACGATCCTTTTTCTCTTTCTTCTATCAGTTCAAAGATAGACCTTATTTTTTTTTAACATTCAAAGCTTTGCCTGCATTTGTTTGTGTGTTCCTCTATATTTACTCATAATTCTTTTCATTCATTCATTCATTCATTCATTCATTCATTCATTCATTCATTCATTCATTCATTCATTCATTCATTTATCCATCCATTCATTCATTCATTCATTCATTCATTTATTCATTTGTTGTTTTTTGTGTATTACTTTATTTATTTCTGTGATATTTTTTTTTCTGTAGGTTGATGGAAAACTTATCAAAGTCTTTGGAGAACAAATCTTCCACACTGGCTTTGTGCATGCAGATCCTCACCCTGGAAATGGTAAATATGAATGCAATTGGCGTAGAATTTCAGAATCTTGAAATCTCTCAGCAATGGCAAAAACAAGCTGTGAGTGAGCAAAGCAAACAAAAGAATTGAAGATGTTCTTAGTCAATATCATCTTGTCATAAAAGCTAATTGTCCACCCATTTTTGTGATGAAGAACTTAAGTGTCAGCAGGAGGAGGTTCTTCCCGTCATGAGCTGCCCATTTGTATTACTTAGCACAATTGACAGACTCACAGTCTTACGAACTTTTAGTTGTGATGAAGTCCTGTTCAAGTAGCAGGGAATAATTTTCCCGGTATCGCATCGCAATTTGCTACACATTTTTACACCACTGCTACACAAACTAACTTGAGGCAATTTTCTTCCATAGAAGTAAGTGTACAGGATACCATTTTAAATATTGTTCATTGGCTGAAATTGCTAATCAAGTTTGAATTGAAAAATTATTCCCTGATTATATTCAACTGATGAGCTGGATGTAAGGAGTTCCATGGAAATTTGTACCTGGTAGTTGAAAGGAACTGTACAGATAGGCAAGTGTAACAATCTTACAAATTGTTTAACAGTTATATATGTTTTTTTGGCATGATAATTCTCTGCAGTGCTGGTTCGGAAGAATCCTCGAGGCAAAGCAGAGCTGGTAGTCTTAGACCATGGCCTGTATGAGGAGGTTCCATCAAAGTGAGTCATGGTGTATAGAGCTTGGGAATAAACTGGAAATGTGCGTAGCTCAGGTCCTGCCCAAAGGACTTGTAATTCAAGAACTTTGGAATCGAGAGGGGCACCATGTAAATGTTGTGTAAAATGAGTTTTGACTTGAGAGTTTAGGGAAGTCATAACTCAGGGCGTTGAAGTCTAGATCATTTGACACTAAATTTATCTGAAAGACAGTGTCAAGCACCCCTGTGGCATTTACTTTAACTTGTCATGAAATATCCATAGATTTTGTACAGGCTAAGCTAGGTTCCCATGTTCGATAGGTTCGTTGACTTGTTCGTTTTGTTTTGTTTTGTTTTTGTCTGGTTTTATATCAGACATGAAATATAAAAGTATATTTAGTTGTACAAAAGTGCCTCTGCCCAATCTTTTGCAAGAAATGCCCATGCGGCATGCATCCTGTTTGCTGTATCATAAATGTGTCGAAAGCACTTCACCGTTGTTGTTGTTGTTGTTGTTGTTGTTGTTTTTCCATATTTGTTCAAATTAAAGGGTGTGTACAGTTCTGGTCGAGGTGAGGATTTAGCTTTTAAAATTTTGCGAGATATTCATAAACCACTCTATGAGATGTCAAAGAGCATGCAATTCTAAGGGGTATCAAAAGTTTATTTGATGAAAATCGGTTTTGAAGTGGCCTAGATATCCAAAAACAAGGTGAAACAAAGAGATCCTAATAAAGTTGTGGCCTGTAGTCCTTTATTATCATCACTTTTCAGGATATCTCAGCCATTTGAAAACCAATTTTCATCAAATAAACGTTGAATCCTTCTTAAAATTACATGCTCTTTCATATTTCATGAGAGGTTTCTCATTATCTCATTTAGGAATGTAAAAAACATGAATCCCCACCTCAACCAGTACTGTACAGCATTTTTAAAGCTCTCAATCTGCAGTTGCTTCTTTAATGTACATTTGATAACTAAGTTCTGTTTCTCATCTTATGTGACTCTCAGTATCCGAGTGGCCTTTGGTCAGTTCTGGAGGGCTGTCATCCTGAAGGACGAGCCTGCCATGATCCAACATGCAAACGAGATGGGTGTCCCAGGTATGGACACCTGACTGACCAATGGTCAGCTAACTTGCTGCAGTGGTCAGGGAACTTGCTTCAGTTATTAAAAGACTTGCATGGTAGATTCCACAGCATCTTGTATGAAGATGATGACATCTTCATTTCTTATTCATCCTGACGGGACATATATTGCAAATATGGTTACTTTGTTAGAATTGATAGAATATGTTCTCAGCTTACATAAAAGTGCAGTTTATGGACCTGTGCAGAATGATGCAGCTAAATTTCAGTACTATACAGAGATTGGTGGATATGGCTTTCTTCCAGAGAAATATATCAGATGGTGTTACTTTAGCAACCGATTGTGCAACCACCCATGATTTCAGATTTGTCAGTGAAATCCCTCCAAAAATGTTCTCTGCTGATTTCTAGATTTTAAGTTCATCTGCCCAATAAATTTCTGTGTAGTCTGGTATTACAAAATCACTTTGCAGAGATGCCAATTGGTACTTTTTTTTGCAGTATTTTACACAGTCGGTTTGTTTATTTGTTTGTTTGTTTTTTGCCAGAAATACTGCAGAGTTCATGAAAAATATTGTCTTTCCAAGATCGTATGACTACACATGTCTATTGCAGAAAATGTAAACACATTGGCCTGAATTCACGAAGGTACCAAGGTGGTACAATTGAAACCTTGGTTTAAACCATGGTTTATGCAAATTTCTCCTGCGTAAATACGATTGACAAATTGCATATACAACAGACGTCCAGTAGCGAACGCGCTTTGATAGGCGCATGTCAAAGGTATGCCTGTTTTATGCTTATTTTAGACCATGGTCTAAATTTGTACCATGGTCTAAGTTTAAACCACCTTTGTGAATTCGGGCCATTGTTTTTCCACCAAAAATACAGCTTCTCAGCCCTCAGAATATCGCAGTGCTGTTTACAAGGTTGGTATCTGTGACTTTCAGCATTTTTTCTGTTCGCCACCCAGAATACTTGATACTGGGCATGATGCTGACACAGCGCCCTCTGAACATGAAGGCGAGGAGAGGGCTCCACATGTCGTTTGCTCTCTCCAACGCGGAGCTTCGCAAGATGAGCAGGGAGGTCCACAATGAGATGCACCGGATGCAAGACAAGATGGAAGAATTTCAGGAGCGCCTCAACGACTTCATGAAGACCTTCCCTAAATGCCTCTACCTAATCATGAGGTAAGTCATCTTTACTCAGCCATGCTAGCTTGTGAGACGTGGTTCCATTATACAAATATTGAATGGCCATGAATGCGATGATACTAGATTTCGCACAAAGTGAAAGATAGAGATGCTCTATTCAACGAGGTGGTTGAATATTTTGCCTCATCTTTCACAGAGTGTGAAATCTTGTTCCTTTGCAGAAGTAAAGACCATACACTATGTTTTATTCAACACCTCAGATGTCAACAGATGTGGTCCACTATTTTTGTATTGTGGCAATATTTTTTGCGAAAGAGGAATGATTAGCACAGTCACAGTCAGTCCAAGTAGTTGTATGTAATGTTCGTTGTACACGTATGTGAAACTGATCAGTTGAAGTCGTATACAGTTACTTTGGAAACTTAAGAATTCAGGAAAGTTTGCTTAACAAGTGATATCAGTGCGAAAGGAAATGCTGCCATGTATGGCATGAATGCTTTATGCTAAAAGAAAATTAATGATAAAATTCATTAGAATATTTTTTGATTTCATTGTGATGTCACGGGATAAAAGTGGTTTTGACTACTACATATACATTTTCTCATCATTGTTTTTCATACTCTCAGGAACATGAATACGGTGAGGTACATTGATAGAGCTTTAGACCAACCAGTGAACTACTTGGTCACTATGGGAAGATGGTAAGTTAAATTTCTTCTTACCCACAGATATTCTATTGATGGATTTAGGGACTTCTTGGCTGAAAATGAACTAGAGAAGGATGCAGAAAACATAGATAGTGCTTGATAGAAACCCTTTGTCTTATCTTCAATAATTGTAACTAATATAATCTGTCCAATGAGTAGATAGGAGGGGAAAAATATTTTTTGGTTCTCAGCTGCCCAAAGAGCTGTAGTAATTGTCATAAATGACAGTGCGTCTGTAAGGCTTCTACAACTTTATGATGATTTAATACTATTACCCCGTTGAGGACGAGCCCCAAGTGTACTTTGGCAGGGGTCTATGGCAAATGCGTGTTGTTGCAAAATCAGCCCATCCTCAACGGGTTGAAGTGTAGTACCATGGTGTAGAGAATCAGCTACTGCATAAAAAACAATTAATTTTATACATTGATTTTGATGAACCATGCTTCCAGTTTTGTGATATGAACCTGTCAGAGAGAAACCACTTGCAGTGTTTGCTTAGGGTTTTCTTTTCTCCTCGTCATGATGATGGTAATGTTTTACTTCTTGTTCAGTGCTGCTGGCAGCTCGGAGTTCCTGCCTCAGGAGAGGTCAATCAGAGGTCAACTGAACGCTCTCTGGCAAAGATTCATCTATGACTTCATTCTTAGGTGAGATAGTGACACGACAATTAACAATCAACCCAAACATTTCGTTTTGTGTGTGCTACCTTGTAAATTAGAAATATTATATCTGTCTCTTTCCTTTCTCTTCAGTCTGTGTAAGATCATTTTTTACTGACACTGCCTCATAATTCATTCATTCATTCATTCTCCAAGTTCATTGGGAGAACATGAGCACTGTAAGCAACTGCTATCCTGACTTTGTTGCCATCAGAGCCCTCATGCAATTTTGTCAGCTACGAGCAGAAAATTGTTTTTCTTTTTTATGTACCCACAGGTATAGGTTTGGGTAATTAGCAAGTATTCTCCAAGTGGTCTTGTTTTTTCAGGGAAGATTGCTATGGAACTGCAATCTATTGTCTTTTTTCGTAGACAAGATTAAAGTGATGTTTTAAACATAAATGGAATGATTTGGTATACTTACTGGAGCTTTTATCTGTCTGATCTCAGACACAGTGTAATCTCTTTGAGACTCGGTAGAATACATGTTGAAACTGCTTCACAATCTTGTGTTAAATTCTGGGTGATATTTGTCAATTACTCAGAAAGCTGAGCATTAATCTCTCGTTTGTATTAATTTTGATCTTTTAATCTCTGCACCTGTTGCTCTACAGGTCAGATGAATTCGTCAACAAGCTCAGCATGATGGTATTTGCTGTCATGGCACGCCTGGGCTGGTTCTCTTCTAAGAAGCCATCACAGACTGCAGATGTTGGTAGCTTCTTTGACAGCTTGCTACCTCCAAAGACGGCCAACTCTTGAACTTCCATGCTTTTACAGTTGGTATGCAGTCGCAGTCATTTCTTATTACTGTACTATAGAATAAAAAGATACCTTGCAGTTTATTTGTCTCACTGGCTGTAGGGGTACTTGTCTTTCTGTATTTGTTGGTGTATATGTTTGTTTTTTTATTCGATGTGGGAAGTGAGCAGATTGGTATGTACGATTGCTAAACTTTTTCATAATAGTCTTTCATATGTGTGAACTCACTACTAGGGAAACAAGACTGATTATTCTTCTGTATGCACTGTATTCAGAAAATGGAAATATGTATCACTAGCATTTGTTTAAATTCATATAAACAGTGAAATTCACAGATTTCTACTTTGTATACTCTCTACACTTCCAAACATAATTTGTATTCTTCATTTGATCCCCTGGAGTTGACCAATCAGAGCTAAAATTCATCAGATGGGGAAAAGTGACTGAAAATTGTTTCTATATTGATTTGTGGAAAACAGAATCAAGAAGCATCTAAACTCTTTCTGATTTTTATATGATGGTACCCGCAGCAAGTGCCTTGATGCTATAATTAAAAGCACAAATAGATACACAGTATTTTTTGCTATCGTTGGTACTGTTATTATTAATTTCATCATTATTATCATCATAATCATCATTATTGTTATTATGATTGTTAAAGGTTTCAGTAGAAGTAGTTGTCATAATATGTGGTATTAGCAGTAGCATTACAAATGAAAGCTATGTCTTGATATAAAGTGTACACCTCGTGAGAAGACCTTCCACATGTCTGTTTCTTCACTCTATCTTATGGAGGTGAATAAATCCTCACACCAGGGTTGCTTTTTCCCCTCTCATATTCAGCAACTCGTTCTATGTCTTGTTTGATTGTCATTATGTAGCTTTGATGTGAACATTATGTATCTAAGAACATTTTGCCTTGATGAATTTAGCATTTTTACAATATTTTGTTGTGTAGAGAATTCTGAAATATTTTGCCATTTATGTTGCCTTTTATGTTGATATTGTTTCTTTAATTTCATGGCCGATGAATATCAAAGTGAGATGATTTTGTAATTTGTGCAAAACTACTAATGGCAAAATGCAGCGCTGCACACTGGCACTGGTCCGACGGTCCCTGACCAGTAAAAATCACTGTCGGACCAGTAACTTTTTTTCAGGAATGGACCAGTAATGAATGGAAAAACTAGGCACCTACTGGTCTGACAGACAGGTTGGACCAGTAGAAAAAATGGGTTAGTGTGCAGCCCTGCAAAATGGTATTTCACACAGATTTGCAAACATGGAAATAGGGTATGGCATAGTTAAATGTAGTAATAGTTCACACTATGCATCTTTTTTTTTTTTTTTACATTCTCATCTTGTTTAACTCTGTGATGTGAAGAGGAAGTTTGGATTCAAGATGTTCTCTCTCTTGACATTCCTTCAAATTTGATGTTTCTGCTCACATTTAACACACTATGTTTCAGTTGAGGATACCCCACCTGCTGTGTGTTGTTGCTGTAGATAGGTTTAATTCACGTGCTGAAACCTTTAAAGATGCAGTACTTTGGATGAGAGGTACAGTAATATATTTGTACATCATTCATGACTGTCATTCAGCCAGTCATTGTTCAATATATGAACGAGTTGTACACTTCTTGAAGAAGTGCAAATATTTGTGCAAAATTTTGAAAATTTCATTAACAAACATAGTACTTGTGTCGTTATGTATATCGAGTGGGAACGAGAAAGGCATGATTTTACAGGTAGACAGTGTTTCCCATCAACAGGGGCATGTGTGTGTGCTCCAAGTCTTCTTCCCTAAACCTTTCGAGTAGGATTTAAGTCTCTTCAAAATCTCTGCATACTTGGAGTGTCTGTGTGGGAGTGATAGCAATGAAGGCGAGAGAGGAAGACATCCTTGTCAACAGAAGTATGTTCCAATCTGCTATTGAAGGCAAATATCCCTCCCCTTTAAACCTCTCTATGCCAGGGACTTTGGACAGTGCGTACAGTGCTACATGAGGTTTTCTGTGCCAATCAGCACTCATGAGTACACAAAGGCTTAAAAGGGTGTGTACAGTTCTGGTTGAGATGAGGATTTAGCTTTTAACATTTTGCGAGATATTCAGAACCACTCTTGGAGATATCAAAGAACATGCAATTCTATCAAGGGGTATCTGAAAGTTTATTTGATGAAAATCGGTTTTGAAATGGCTAAGATATCGAAAAATAAGGTGAAACAAAGAGATCCTAATAAAAGGCGTGGCCTGTCGCCTTTTATTATTATCACTTTCTTGGATATCTCAGCCGTTTGAAAACCAATTTTCATCAAATAAACGTTGAATCCTTCTTAAAATTACATGCTCTTTTATATTTCATAAGAAGTTTCTCATTCTCTCACTTAGGAATGTTCAAAACATGAATCCCCACTTCAACCAGTACTGTACAGTCCCTTTAATACCTACTTGAGTGGATTGATCAGGCACATGTCTCTTAGAAGCTCTGGGTTAACATTGGCTTGTCTTGGAAATAGCAAAATAGCAGCTCTGAAGCAAAGGTTACTGTGTTATTTCTTACTTATTTTACCTGATTGATATTATGCTTGTTTCTGTGAATGGGCAATTGATCAGGATGTGAAGTATGCCCCCCCTGCATGGATGATTAAGAGACATTTGCAGAGACTGAACATTTATACCTCGGTGAAAATACATACATAGACTGACAGGTGTATAGTTCATTGGGATATCTGATAAAGTAGTCTGCCATGTATGTATTCACAATTTTTGTTGGTGCTATCTGACAAGAAGAGACGTGTAGTGTTAGTTGCATAACACACTGTTTTATCTGCTTCATATTTCTTTTTTCAATCTATGAGGGTATGTGTAGTATGATGACTTGCCCAGAAATGTCCACAGTGTATTCCCTTTGCTCAAACTATCATGGGTTTGTTTTGTTTTGTATTGTCTCCTCTTGGTGTATGATACCTCAAAGAACACAGTATCTTCGTTTAATAACCAGAGGGTACCTTCTGTATAAGACTACTAGTATAACATTGGTTAGTTGTACTATGAATTCAATGAAAATATGTGTATTGATGTAGAGGGCGTAATCATTGTTTTACATATTCTTTGATTTTTGTGTTCGCAACCTTGACTATGTGTCTTACTTAGCCTCTGTTTTTATAAGATGCAATCATGTACGCTTTTCTCATACATCTCAATAATGACCCCTGTGTAATAGAATGCCCTCATGGCCATTAAGCCTATCGTAATGAATGCATTGTAACTTGATGGTAACTTGATGCTGTGTTGGCGAATGCAGTCACGGCCCCTGTCTTTGTATAGAGTGCAATCAAGTGACCTTGTTCACGTAGATGGCAATCACGTTTCCCGCCTTATAGAATGCCCTAATTGATGGCTCATAATAGTTTATACTAAAAAAAATGCCATTATTGATTCTTCTGTCGTAAAGAATGCAGTAACAAAGTGAAGTTTGAGCCCATTTCTTATAGAACGCAATCATGTACCTTGTTTTCTGTAATCATGAACCCAGTCGCGTGTATAGGTTGTAATAACTGACAATGTCATAAAGTCATCGACCCCGTCTTGTAGAATGCAATCATTGTACCATGTCTTCATAGAAAACATGCATATCCCCTGTCTTTTGAATTATGCATTCATCGCCCTATAAGGGAGAGACGTTGCCCCACGCACAACTAATTGTCGCAATTTATCATGATGTAGGTTATTGAATATGTTGTCGTATGTGGTCACATCAGTGTCTTCTGTGACATAGATTTTTTTTTTTTATCACATGTAAATGAAGGTTTTATCCTATATGATTTATTCCAAGTGTGAAAATCGTATCTATCTCTGTATGCAGCGCGGATGCTAAGCAAAGAAATTATATTGTACTTCTTTTTTTCAAAGCGTTTGTATCTCGCTAAATGTGTGGGACTAGTGTACCTCGTTATAGCACAGAGTAGCCTTATAAATTGCCGCCGTTTACAAGTGTCGTGTGATAAAACTTTTCTAACATCTTTTCAGCCTATGGAGTACTGTTTTCATGGTTTTACGTGTTTATACAGCGCATTATGTAAAAAATTAAACTGATACATTATATACCTCACCATCATAAATCATAATTTCTCCCTGTAAAGTTCGAAAATCATGTTTTTAATGATATATTCAATGTCTGAATGGAATCACAAAAATGAGCGGCAATGTCAAGTAATCGATGTGAATAATAAGAAGAGTTTTGCTCTGTTGTTAAAAAAAGTCTTGAACATAATTGTGAAACTAGTACAACATGCAGGTCTAAAGGAGATATGAAAATAGTTGTATATACGATGTATGCTAAACTAAAAGATAATCAAAGATGATAAATGATAAAGACAAGGAAGATGACGAATGCAGATTAATTATAATTTTCTTTATCATATCGTAAATGTTACTACTTATATAGTGTACATATTGTTTTGATTTTTAGAAATATCTTTATTTGCCAAGAAGATAATTACAAGCTCTGATTAAAACTGGAATGTAGATCTTGGAATTTGTCTTTAGGTCATTATAAGAGCTGTCTTTCCGTCGGTTAGAATGACATTGTGTAATGAAACTTGGTAAACCCGAGAGGGACCATGCGAATGAGATAAACTGGATGAAGATTGGGAGGTCAAAGGTCAGAGGTCAGACCCATTTAAAGGCTCGAATGCAGTAGCCACGATTTTACATTTCAAGCCACTTTTCAGAGCGTGTGATATTCCCGTCAAACTTCTTCAACCGGACCGGACATGTAGATCCCGAAAGTCATATTGATAAATGTATCTTCAAGTTTAGGATGGATCTAATGAAGGTCATAGGTCAAGATCAAGATCTTTTATTTAATACAAGTTTTGCTGTATCTCAAATATCTTTAGAAATGCGCACAAAGTATACCATTATTTACCTTTAAAAGGCATCTTTGAACAGTCACGGCAGTATGATCTACTGTAGATTTAACTGAAGAACTCTGAGAGAAGTCATCATGTACAAAGGTCATAGGTCAACATGAATAAGAAATGTTTTCAACACGATTACTGACAGACTGTACGTAGATTAGTATTCTGAGACAGTGCTATGTGCTGTTCATTTGATTATTATTACGTTGCATTTTGTTTAGACTATAGCATCGCGGCTTTGAAGTATGGGTTGACACGGCATTGAAATATTAAACGAAATGAAAAATAGTTTTTGGTAATGTGCATCAGTGATAAATTAATACGATTCTCAGTGGGTGGTAGCGTATGTATGATTAAGTCCGTGTGTGTGTGTGTGTGTGTGTTGTTTAATAATGTGTCTACGATGGCGTATGTGTGTGTGAGGGTGAACATGTATGTCTGTATGCAGGGCTGCACACTAACCCATTTTTCTGCCGGTCCAACCTGTCTCTGTCGGACCGGTAAATGCCCCGTTTTACAATTTTTTACCGGTCCGAACAGAAAATTTACCGGTCAACAACGACAACCTAAAAAACATTAAATGACTTGCAAACTTATTTTGTTGTTTTTTATGGACGTACCCCCCCCCCCACCCATGTACATTTTACAGAGTAATATTTGTTTCGTAAAACTTGCATTATTTATAGCACAAGAAATAAAAAAAAAGATAGGAAAAAATAGAATGTTTGTTTGTGAATTACAGTGTAAAATGATAATGAACAAAATCAGATTGTATCAAATGCGTTTGTGACTTTTTCTAAACATCGGCGCACGAACTTGCTGCGTAACCTGCTCTTGGTGGTCAGTTGGATTGCGACGATTTAATGAATTATTTTAGCTGTGATATTTTCTGATGCACGCGCTACAAGGGGTTCTTTATTTTTCTCCCGATAATCTATTCACATTTGTGCATGCGTTCTTGAAAGGTACACGACATGCAGGGCCGAATTCGCAATCCTTTTTGCGCCCATTTCCATCTCAAATATTAGCGGGATTGTGACGATTTGATAAATTACTTAGGCTGTAATATTTTCTGATGCACGCGCCAAAAGGGGTTGAAAATTTGTCCTTTATGTTTTCCCGGTAAACTCTTCGAATTTCGTTAGTGCGTTCTTAAAAGATGCACCACATAGCCGAATTCATGATACTTTTTGCGCCTATTTCTACCTCAAATATCAGCGGGATTGTGACGATTTCATAAATTACTTCGGCTGTAATCTTTTATGATGCACGCGCCAAAAGGGGTTGAAAATAATTCTATGTCCTTTATTTTTTCCCGATAAACTCTTCGAATTTCATAAGTGCGTTCTTAAAAGATGTTTCACACGGCCGAATTCATGATTCTTTTGCGCCTATTTCTACCTCAAATATCAGCGGAATTGTGGCGATGTCATGAATTACTTCGGATGTAACTTTTTGTGATGCACGCACCGGCTAGAATGGTTGATAATGCGTTCTTTATTTTTCTCCCCATAATCTCTTCGCATTCCGTACACGGCCGAATTCACGATCCTTTTTGCGCCTTTTTCTACCTCAAATATCAGCCGGATTGCGATGATTTTATGAATTACTTCGGCTGTAATCTTTAATGATACACGCCCCAAAAGGGGTTGAAAGTGTCCTTTATTTTTCCCAGATAAACTCTTCGCATTTCGTAAATGCGTTCTTAATAGATATACGACACGCCCAAAAATCATGATTCTTTTTGCACCTATTGTTTCCTCAAACTTCAACGGGGTTGCGATGATTTCATGAATTATTATTCGGCTGTAATCTTTATGATGCACGGGCCAAAAGAGGTTGAAAATGTGTCCAGTATTTTTCTCCCTATAATCTCTTCGCATTTCGTGTATGCGTATACGACACGGCCGAATTCACGATCCTTTTAGCGCCTATTTCTACATCAAATATCAGCCGAATTGTGGCGATTTCATGAATTACTTCGGATGTAATCTTTTGTGATGCACGCACCAGCTATACTGGTCGAAAATGCGCTCTTTATTTCTCTCCCCATAATCTCTTCGCATTCCGTACATACGTTCTTGAAAGGTATACGACACGGCCGAATTCACGATCCTTTTTGCGCCTATTTCTACCTCAAATATCAGCGGGATTACGATGATTTTATGTATGACTTCGGATGTAATCTTTTATGATACACGCGCCAAAAGGGGTTGAAAATGTGTCCTTTATTTTTCCCAGATAAACTCTTCGCATTTCGTAAATGCGTTCTTAAAAGATACACGACAAGGCCAAAAATCATGATTCTTTTGCGCCTATCGTTTCCTCAAACTTCAACGGGATTGTGATGATTTCATGAATTATCATTCGGCTGTAATCTTTATGATGCACGGGCCAAAAGGGGTTGAAAATGTGTCCTGTATTTTTCTCCCTATAATCTCTTCGCATTTCGTGTATGCGTATACGACACGGCCGAATTCACGATCCTTTTAGCGCCTATTTCTACATCAAATATCAGCGGGATTGCGATATTTCATTAATTATTTCGGCTGTAATCTTTTGTGAAACATGCACCAGAAGGGTTGAAAATGCGTTCTTTATTTTTCTCCTGATAACTTCTTCGCATTTGTGCATGCGTTTTCAAAATTATTCACTGCATGCAGGGCCGAATTTGAGATTCTTTTTGCGCCTATTTCCAACGGGATTGCGACATTTTCATGAATTACTATTCGGCTGTAATCTATATGTTGCAAGCGCCAAAAGGGGTGAAAATGTGTCCTTTGTTTCTCCCGCTAATCTTTTCCCATTTCGTACATGCGTTCTTAAAAGGTATACGACACGGCCGAATTCACGATCCTTTTTGCGCCTATTTCTACCTCAAATATCAGCGGGATTATGGCGATTTCATGAATTACTTCAGATGTAATTTTTTGTAATGCACGCACCAGAAGGGTAAAAATGTGTTTTTTATTTTTCTCCCGATAATTTAATTGTCGCATTTGCGCATTCGTTTTTGATTAAGACCAACACGGCATGCAGGACTGAATTCAAGATCCTTTTTGCGCCTATTATTTCCTCAAATTTCAACGGGATTGCGTCGATTTCATGAATTGTTATTCGGCTGTAATCTTTTATGATGCACTCACCAAATGTGTCCTTTATTTTTTTTCCTCCTCTATAATCTCTTCGCATTTCGTACATAAGCTTTTGAAAGATACGACGCGGCCGGTCGAATTCATGATCCTTTTCTGGACGATTTCTACCTCAAATATGTAAGCGGGACTGCGAGGATTTCATTATTTTTTTTTTCTCCCTAGTGTATCATCTCTTCACATTTTGTGCATGCGTTCTTAAAAAGTACACGGAAGGGCCGATTTCGTGATCATTTTTGCGCCTATCTTCATTATGAGACCATTCTGAACGAATGAAAATATTCATCTGTGAAATGACTGTGTAAAATGAAAATAAACGCAATCAGATCCATTTACTGTATCGCTGAATATCGAATGTCTTTTTACTTTTTCTAAAAATCAACACAAGTAAATTAGTTCTAACATAACTGCCACGCTGCTGCGAAGCCGGGATCGGATTGATCTTGCGTTAAAAAATCATGAGTAAAATGACCCAGAAATGCGCGCGCTTCTATCAATGCTTCTTGTCTGGCATGACCGCCGATCGCAAGCAAACGAAAAGCAGTTACACTGTACATGCTTTGCATGTATAGCATTGCATGGCAGTGCGTGAGCAGCGCCAAATGCGCAAGCGAGCGCGAATGTTACTGGTCGACTGCTAGTGCTCAAAACTACTGTACAAATTGCTCCGGTATAAAAAACAAAACAAAAACGAAAACTTGCGTAAAACGTGTTGAACAGTGCGATATCTTGCATTCTGTTTCTCCCTGATCGGGGCTGCTCTTTTTCTTTCTACTGACCCCACCAATGCTTTTTTTTTACTGGTCATGTCGGACCGGTAACTTGTGGATTTCCTGAAAAGTTACCGGTCCGACAGTGACTTTTACCGGTCTTTGACCGTCGGACCGGCGCCAGTGTGCAGCCCTGCTGTATGTGTGTGTGTGCATGTATGTGGGTGGATGTGTGTTTGCGTTTGTTTAGTAGAAGAGAAAAAGTTGAAATGGGTATTTTCTCTCTCGCTGTTGGATATCCAGTCTGTGTCACGTATGTAATAATTCATCAAAATGAATTCATATGACATTTCTATTTCAAAAAGGACACCTTGGAACATACGACGGATTGTAAACAAAGCAATCGTTACATAACAACATAATAAAAACACATTTTAAAAAATGACTGAGCAGACACCACTCTTTCCGAAACGCTTGAAAATCACAATTATGTCGTGTAATAAATTTGTCGTTGAAATAATCCCTCATGGTATCCTTAAATGAGTGAACACGTGGCAATATTTCCCTTAATTCACAACCAAATATGTTCTTTCTTCTTAACTTATTACATGCACAATACCGAATTATAACGCCCGTATTCCAAATAATGTGTTTTCCTGTCTTAGATATCTATAACTCGAAGAATATTCATTTCCCACTACTAAGTATACAGTCCGTAATACATCATCACACGCTTAGATATTGTTTCCATTTTTCCACTAAGTAATAATAAACGAATAGATGAATTAATTGATAATCATTATTTTCGTTTGTTGCTGCTGTTGTTGCTGTTTTGTTTTGTTTTGTTTTGTTTGTTTTGGTTTGTTTTGGTTTGTTTTTGTTCTTATCAGACCTAGAAAGAGTGTTTGCCTTGCCCGGAACATCGATCCCGAACAGATACAAACATTGCGTCTATGCGGAGGCTCAGAATTAAAACTCTCACTCCGGTGAACGGTTCATAATAATCACATCCCATGTACACTAATAATAGTGGCTAGGCATACAGGTCCACCTTTGGGCGCTTAAAAAAAAAACAGAAAATCATCAGATGATCCCTACATGGTAGTAAAGGAGAACTTCATAAATATGTGGATTCGAATAAGAAGAAACGGACAAAAATAAGCTTGTGCGTCTCTACCAGTGAATATTTTAGTTAATGATGGTTCATGGTGTTCAAGTCGTACCACAAACCTCAAAGATATCGTTCAATACCTCTGTGAGCACTTGGACAACAGCGCCATCACAATGGAAATGCCATAAAGATGGCTATTTTCTCGAAAGTAAGACTGTGTGCGCTTTGGAAGGGTACCACGTACTACCGTTTTTGTCTTTCATGTAAGTAGGCTTGTAATGGCTCGACTAAACGTGTATTACTATAAATATTTTCATGAACGATAGCGGGATGTACACCTGCATGGATACGATGATGGAGCGACACTTCGATTGTGAGAGTGTTAGGTGAACTGGACAATCTATATCGCATTGTTGATCACTCATTTCTTAATTCGAGCATGTTCGAAAGATTAATTTTGTTTTCATAATTATGAAAGTTGAAAATATGTCCTAAAACAAAAACATAAACAAAAACAAACAAACAAGCACCCCAACAACAACAGCAGCACCAGCAGCAGCAGCAGCAGCAGCAACAACAACAACGACAACAACAACAACAACAACAACAACAACAACAACAACAGCAACAACAACAACAACAACAAAACTGAACAGAAACAAAGCGCATAATAATAATAATAATAATAATAATAATGGTCTTCAAGAAGACAGGAAGAGTAAGACCGGTGAGTCATCATCTTGTTTTCCACACGTCTGACCTATAGCTCGATGATTGATATTATTCGTGACGAGGACCATCCCTTGATACTGCGACCAATCCTTGGTAGTACAGAACCATGGATCTTCACTGTGTTGTATACAGCTCCATGATAGAACAGGACTCTGCCTTTTTAATAATGCATCACCTTAAATCGTTCAAAATAATATTATGATTCAGTAGATATTTTTAGTTTTCTGTAGTGTACTTTCCTTTTCTCCCGTTTCGATTCCGTCTCATTCTCCTAATCGTCTCTTTCGTCCCTTTCCTCCCCCACCACTCTCAGTTCAGCTTAAGTTCAGTTCAGATCAGTTCAGATCAGTTCATTTCAGTTCAGTTCAGTTCAGTTCAGTTCAGTTCAGTTCAGTTCAGTTCAGTTCAGTTCAGTTCATTATTTTATCACGGAATCTGCCTTATAGCCAATGGCTATTCTTCAACTGATCCGTGCAGATTAAAAAAAAAGCGACAACAACAACAACAACAACAACAACAACAACAACAACAACAACAACAACAACAACACATATACATCAATAAATGCAAGAACATTGCTTGTTGAGTCTCTCCTGATCTTTCTTTTATTTCTTTTTTTTTCTTGTGCTGCTTCTCTCCTCCTCTCCTCATTCTACTTATTCTCTTTTCCCTCTTTCTGCACTCCTTCTATTTAATATTGTTCTATAATCTTTCTCATATTTTTTTTTCAGTACTGATCTCAACACACCCTGATATTTCATCTCCATTCGTCCTAACGGGACGTTTGTTTTCTTATACCAAACAGACTGTGATGATACTTTTAAAGCACGCGCACAACACCGAGTGACCCCCCTCACAATGCCCCCCATCCCAAGTTGATGACAATTTTCGCCTGGCTTACGCCCTCCTCCCAGAATGTCATTGCTGCCGATCGTCCCCTCATTATCTTGCCCCCTTCTCTCTCATCGATCCACGCACATGCCTTAGTCATGTCGTCAACGATGTAGCCATATGTTTAGCTGGAGATGATGCTAAAATCAGGTCTGTCGGCAGGATCTGCGGAATTACTTTCATCTAATGATAAAGCGACCCCTATCGGCAGTGATACTGGATACGTGTTTTTTCCCGCCCTGTTATTATCATAAATGAATTAGGACAATGAGTGCTTCATTATGACAGTTTGCCAGAGTAATTTTTACCTCCTTCCCGATGATTTGTCGCGTGGGTGTTTTTAAAGCACTGTTAGCGAAATACAGGAGCATGACGAATAATAATTATGTTTATATCAATGCAATTGACTTTCTCTCTGTGCTTTGAATATGCAGGCACAAAATGAGGCTAAACTTACACTTGAATATCATTTTAAAGTGATTAATATAATCGCTTTGCTGTTGCTGTTGATACCTCTCAGTTGGCAGTTTCATTATATTTTATTACTTGGCAGTTTCATTATATTCTATCATTAGGCCCTACGTTTTTATCATAAATATCTAAGTAGCTGATAATAACATTGCTGTTTTTATTAAATCCGATATGATTTTAGAATGGTTGCAATGATTTTTTGCTATCATTGTTTGCACAAACTGATGACGGACGATTTTTCTCATCTTGAGCATCGTTCCGTCACCTTTCGTTGTTCAGTTTTTGCAAATTTGTGGCTTGACGTTTCTCTAATGTTTTACACATTTTCTATATAGTTGCTGTTTGATAAAACCTCTGGCAAATCCTCCTTCATTAGACGAAGCTGACCTTATCCGAATATCACCTGAGGCCTCGCACTGCGGTTTCTGGCTGCCAGACGAGCTGCGTTCTTATTTCACCCGGGAATGTTAATAGGAAAGTTGAGGAGCACCATGCCTTACTGGCCTCAAATGCAATGTCAAACAAAGTCAAGAACTAAGTTAGGAAATTAAAGATACATGTATTTGTCTTTCAAACCTATTTTGGTGTTCTGTTCGTAATCAAAGCAATAGGGGCCTATCCATTCAAAAGCAACCCCGCTTTTTACGTCGAGATATTCAGCCAGTATACATAGTAACACATGGATACATAGTTATAATAATTATTATAGTCGAACATCAAAGATCATTTTCTTTATTCATCCGTAGTTGAATATAGTTATGAATGACAACCAATAAAGGGAAAGACCTCAATCGACATTTTCACCTGAACGTGTGCCAATATCAGCATTATTTTGAATAATTCTTATTGTGGAAAAAAGATAAATGTGAGGCGATGTGTTGCGGTTCAGTGGATAAGACTATGTAGTGTCAATCCCTGGTTTGAGTCCCTTTAGCAGCAGGGGTTGCACCCCTAGGAATGCTAGGCAAGGCACTTTATTCTCATCTCCTATATTCCCTCTGACAGTAATGTCTGAGGGGACTTACAGCCGTCGGTCCCAGCCTCCCAGGGGTGCTTTATTTACGAGAACTAATCAAAATTCAAATAAATCAACAATCTATATACTTTAAAACTGTCACATGCACGATATTTGCATAAAGTAACACTTTCAGAAATTGATTTGTTTCGAATGACATCTTTTTCCTTGTCTAGCGTAGTATAAATACTTTGACTCCTTGTGTGAGATAGGTTGTGTATTGTTAAAAAGTACGTAGGGCTGCAAAAAAAGAGAGAGAAGGAAAGATATAAAAGGGAATGTTAAAAATGATCAAAAATTTATCATCCTTTATCATTATCTCTCTCTGACTGCATGCGCGCGCGCACGCACACACACACACACACACTCACACACAGACAGACAGACACACACACATAATAATAACACTGTCACACACTACATTATTATTCGTACATTCTTCTATTCATAATGTGTAAATGTATATTATGTTTATTTGTACAATTATTTTAAGGTGATGCGCATGTGATCTTTGGACATCCCGGGTGTTTTGATTGAATTTTCTCTCGCTTGCCGTTACAGAGCGGAATTCACCCACCAGTATACCCATTAGCTTTGAGAGATGCTCAATATTGAACTGGTTCATTCAAGGACAAACAACACGAGAAAAACAGTACAGAACGCAATCACACGCAGACCGGTTGAAATCAGAACGAGGGAGGTGATCCCCTGGTAAAACACAGTCAATCGCGAAAGGCTTCAAGTACAGTGAACTGCACAAAGTCAATGACCTGATACTGCGATACGTTGTATGAAATATATTTCGCATTATTATCTGGTTTGCAACGCGTATATTATCTAATATGTTCATAATTTATATGGTTTTTTTAACAAGAATTATGTTTTGTGTGTATTCATGCCTACTACATAATAATGGTTTATAGCAGGGAATTACAAGGTAGACAAAAAGAGCGATAGTTTATGAGAGGAAGACAATGAGAGAGGTTGAGGTTAGAAGAGGAAACTCACCATTACAATCGCATTCAGATATTAGGATTCTCTCTCTCTGAGTGATGTACAGATTAGGCCTGGACTTACATAATTTCTTCATTCATTCACTATCCACTCCCTTATAGTTATCCTTAATCAGTCTATTATCAATTGACAAACTTCCTTTCATTTTTGCATCCCAAGTGGAACATTGTGTGGAATGAGATAAAAGCTGGCAACCATCGGAGAGGATGAAAGTGAGTAATTATATACAATGATGAATAAAGAGGCAAGGCTGTGTCTGTAGGTATACCCCCTGATAAAGGGGGAAAGATGTGTCTGCTTCCCCGTTTCATAACTATCATATGAACTGACGTCACAGTCAAGTTCATAACTCCGCGTACACGGCTGCTTTCCAAGAGTGCGATGACAGCCGAGCAAGGCAGAGCCTAATACCAATTTCCCTTCTAATATTCCCCAGGATGACGCCTGGCAGCCCCTCTTGCTCCGCTCGCCAAAACAAGCAGACTCGAGAGGCGAGTTATTGAAAGTGAAGGGTGTCTCTCGTGAAGAGTCTCACTCCCTTCATATCACCCGTGTGGTGATGACACTATATACAGGAAGATTGCCTCATTGTGGAATAATAACACGTGTAGCTGATTGCAATCTTCTCTGGGATATCAAATTTTGCTGCAAACCGAACGATTTTTGTCGAACAAACGACAAATTGTACAAACCATTTTAAACGCCAGTTTCCATGTTAAGAGATCGAGTTAGAATCGTCGTGTGAAATAACAACAAATATCATATTTCCCTTCTTCTTTTAGCAGCTTGGTGGCGTTGAACTTCCTGTAGTGAAAGCATCTTAGAGTTTACAATTTTGCTTGATATCATCTACCGAGTCACGTGGCTATATTTAGCACGTGTGGGAATACCACCTCGAATAACACCAGCAGAACTGCTGCCAAGAAATCCTCTATTACCCAATGCCCGTGGTGTGAGCAGATAACTCGTATGAGACCGCTAAAACGGCGCTTCTTGTTTCTGCTAATGCCATCGGGGAGTGCATAATGATATAGACACAGTCTTTCGAACCGTTGGCAAGATTCGCTGCATTCGGAAGGTTTCGGTGAAGCCGGATATAAATTGAAACTATCCCTGTCTTACACTCGCAGCTGAATCTATGTGTGATTTGTCTTAACACTGACAAAATTCGCGTGATATTAGTGACCACTCAGAATTTGATGTTGCATTCCTCGCTGGTGTGGAACATTTCCGCTCTTCACTCAGTCCATTTCCCGCCAAGGATTCAAGCTTTATTCCCAGACGACAAGAGGATTGGCAGTACAAGCATAACTCGAATTCCCCGCCGGAGTTTAAAGGGAGCTGAGTGTAGAATCCAGGAACGTATTCAGTCGGCTATACACGCATCCATACATGTAAGTATCCAGGTAATGAGGCGACATTTAGTGATGCACTTATTAATGCCTATATATCAAATTGCATTGAAGGGATCCATCACGCCACTTTTGAAGTCATGTCAAGGCGATCGAATTCGAGCAAAGATGCTGCTCGCCATATTTATCAGCAGCTACCCATAGGAATGTCACGTGCATTTTAACTCTCGGAGAAAATATTGGCTCTGCGTTATTTTATACTGTAGCGGGTTGATAATCATGCAGAGATACGTGTACCGGATCCCCGCAGATACACGTACAAAATATAGATACACATTCATATACCCTTCATATCCCACTCAGTACAAGGCGGCGCTCATCATAATATTTTATGTTTCCGTCAGATTAGCTGGACTTCTTCTATCCCTCTGCTCATTACACACAGTAATCTGTATACCGCCATGTAATTTCACGTTTAGATTTATACATAAGGTTATAAACTCTATGAACGCCATGTGCATTTTGGCTCTACTGGATTTGGGTGAAAAACAAACAGAATGGTATATGATAATATAAATGGTTCATCAAAATCTGACCTAAGCATGGAATTATAGTTTCACATGTTTCGCGAAACAGCGCTTGTTATAGTAGAAACATGCATGTGAACATATTAAAGATGAGGTCATTATGACATCATGGCCTCATACGTCATGTTGCACTGGCGTACACACACATTTTCACAGCATTACATTTTTTTTTTAAAAATATGAAATAAAAACAAAACAAAATAAGTATGGATGATAGTATGTATATTGTATCGTAAAATCTTTGTTGAGAGGTTGCGATATCAACCTAGCATCGACGGCATACGAGGGGTTGAAGTTTTATAATTGCTTCATTTTCGACACAACAAGTAACTTTTATATAGCGGTGCAGCAAGCCTAATTTAATAGGTTGTTCAAGTTGAGAGTTGTGATATCCTGACATCACGATTTCGGGTGATTTGCATATCCTTACATGTATATTTTGATGTGATTACAACCATGTTGGCCTATCACCATTCTACCTATGCTGATGTGAAACTTTAGGATTCTATAATCTCCTTATTGTAATTCTGATTTTGATGAAAGTCATACGACTCTGATGTATCTTCAATTCAATTCAATTCATTTATTTTCATTCTTTTTTTCCAGCAAAGCATTACACAGGATAAATCAGGAATTATAACATATAGGCATGTATTCAACGTACTTTACATGATAGATGTAATAGGACCTACTGGTTAACATGATAGATAATGGCTGTCTTATTCTACTCTACCGAGTACATGTAATTAAAGAGCAAGGTGGCGTAGAAGTCAATACCCTTTAATGACAATATTAATACCTTGGTATACAGACATCGAGCGCACCATCTGAACTGATGGACTAAAGATACTGCAAATGAAAGTAAAAGACACACATCTTCATCATTAATTTACAATCATGTTCTTGTGTGGGCAACATGCCAGAGAGTGACATGTCTCTTTCATGTTAATTATAGCGAGCAGAGAGTTCAGTTCATGGTATAGCTAACACACTGTATAAATAATACACAGTAATGAAATAATACAATGCGCTGGAAGTCATGGTACGCCATTGAGGCTTCTGCGGTTTACTATGCGCATTGTATCCTATACACGTTTATTTCACTTTCGATAGTGACTTTGAGGCGGATATATTACGCCACCATTCTAAATCAGCAACCGGAGAAGTTAAGATATCTACATCACTATGAGTACGCCTTTTGATTGCTTCAGAATGCCGTACCAATTAACCCGACGAAAGCAGTCTTCATGCATAATAATCAAAGCAACGCATATTGTAAATGCTCAAAGGAAGGGTAAAGAGGCACCCTGCAGGCAAGAATATACGGAATATGATATATGTAACACAGATAGAGGAATTACATGCACTAAAATAGAACACAAGCAGCATTACTGCCGCTCATTACATTTCTCTGTCGTTGTGTGTGGTAGATTTGTAGCTTAAAACATTTCTATTTTCTGTTTTGTCGTGTTGATTATACGAACAGCTGACGAAAGCTTTTCCGCTTCTCGGAATAAACAATCGAGATTGAACTAAAATCATATTAACCGTATTCATAAAAATATCCCAACATTATACACATATAGATTAGAATTAAACTTGAAGCGGAAATGAAAACTAGTCAATGGAAGATCATGAACGCAGGTTTTAAAGGCGAGACAGATCATTGTGTATTGAGAAGATCTGAATTGTCTTTGAATATTGTTCAAGGATATCAGATAAACATGGTTTATTATCAAGGAGACAGACAAACAAGCCCAGTGAGATAAACAGACACAAGCACTTTAATACTTTCGCTTTTCAAAGTCTTAAAGGCTCATATAGTAGGCTCTATAGCCTGCACTGCTATCTGTACAGGCACATGTTGTACATCTTTATTTCCCTTTTTTGTGTGTTATATAGAGAGGCTCTCTCATGATCAATTGTGAACTATTATTACTGGTGAGATCCTAGACTGACAATAAGTGATACATTTTTTTTTTCCTTCTAGCTTCATGAAAGTAAAAACCTGTTTCTCTTAATAATTGCTCTCCAAATTCTGTAGTGTTTTACATCACAACGAAGTACAATAGTCTAAAGAATGATAATAATGATCACGAAAATAATGCGCACTCGTATCTATACTGTGAAAGATGTGTTTTCTATAGGTGTATAGACTTGAAGTCAGAAAATTTCGTGAGCAATGATTAATGATCAAAGCGCAGCGTCGTACCGTCAGTCATTACAACATGCATGACATGAGTAATGCGCCATATAAGGTTGATGTAAATGGCTGGCCTGAATTTGGAATTTGTAAAGTAATTATCATGGTGGACACAGGAAAGTTAACCGTCTGCTTCTAGTATGATCTTATACCGGAGTGAAGCGGACTTTCTCTGTCAGGAATAGGTCGTATCGTATACCTCGCTTATTTTATAAATTTATCTCCTTATTGTTTACAAATCGGACTGATTCGGTACACGCGCATGAAAGGGCATCTAGAGGGAATAATCGTGACCTCAATCTTGGCTCTATCTGTTTGTTTGTTTGTTTGTCTGTTCCTCTCTTTCTCTCTTTGTATGCTGTGTGATAATCTGCATGTATATATATTGTGTAATTGTGATTTCGCAGATTTTCTGCCACAACCAATAGATTCATCCTTATTTTTAAACCCAACTGATTTTATTGAAATATTAAGAATTGTCTGTGCTTTTAAAGATAGATATTCTGTCAGTCATGATGAAATCAGCACCAATTTACTTAAGCAGATTATAGGTAGTATTTTGTCTCCCTTAGTCCATATCTTTAATCTATCTCTTTCTTCTGGTATTTTTCCAAGTTCCTTCAAAAGTGCTAAAGTAACACCGATTTATAAAAAAGATGATCCCACGTGTGTAACTAATTACCGTCCCATTTCTATTCTCTCTAGTTTCTCCAAAATACTCGAGAGAATTGTGTATAATAGGTTGTATGGATTTTTGTGTCAGAATGATTTCTTCAATCCTGATCAATTCGGTTTCCGAACCAATCATTCTTCTGATCACGCGCTAATGCAGTTATTTGATAGAGTATCGAGTGCCTTGGCAGATCGCAAACATGTAATTGGTATATTTATGGATCTGAGCAAGGCATTCGATACTCTTGACCACAAAATATTATTATATAAGCTACGACATTACGGGGTTCGGGGTACTGCACTTACATGGTTTGAAAACTATTTGTTATGTAGAAAACAATTTGTTTCCTTTGATTCAGTATCCTCCAATACACTACCTGTAACATGTGGAGTTCCCCAGGGTTCGATCATGGAGCTACTAACAGAGCTCCATGGTTCGATCTTAGGGCCGTTATTGTTTTTAATTTACATTAATGATATTTCAAACGCATCATCTATGTTACAGTATATATCATTTGCCGATGATACAAATGTATTTTACTCACATGCTGACCTAAACCACCTAGTTGCTATTTTGAACAATGAATTACCGAAATTATCTACATGGTTTAAAAGTAATATACTGGCACTTAATTCAAGCAAAACTAATTTCATTCATTTTAAATGTAAAAAAGCTGATTTACCAGAATATGAATTGTATATTGATGGTATATCTCTTGAAAGGAAAATATTCAATAAATTTCCTGGTGTGTATATAAATGAAAACCTAAAATGGGATGATCATGTAAAACACATCATTTTGCCTATATCCCGAAACGTTGGCCTGTTAACTAAGCTTCAGTATTTTTTACCAACTCGTGTATTGTTTACCCTGTATAATGCCTTAATCTTACCATATATATCGTATTGCAACATTATCTGGGCAACCCACAAATGTAACACAGACCGTATACTTCTCCTACAGAAAAAAGCAATACGAGTGTGCAGTCGAGCACGCTCTCGTGATCACACCGACCCATTGTTTTTCCAGCTTAAATCCCTTAAGATAAATGATATAAATTTTCTCCAAAAAGCTGTATTTATGTTTTGTCTCAAGTCAAACCTCTTGCCTCCAATATTTAACATAATATTTCGGTCAAATTCAGAGATTCACTCTTATCCAACCAGACAATCCACAAATTTACATTTATTTAACCCCAAAACCGCACTCGCGCATCATTCTATCAGACACTCCGGCCCTGACACTTGGAATTCCCTTCCCATCGAAATTAAAAACATGACCGCTATGTATTCATTTAAGAAGGCTGTAAAACTTCACCTCCTTAAGCAGTATTCCCCAGGATAACATTCTGATTCCTTTATTGTATTATAATCAAATGTATATGAATATGTACGTGATACATAATGCATGGATGTGTGCATACACATATCGATTTATTTATCTATCCATATTATGAATATGAGTATGTATATGTATGTATAGGATAGGTACATCATGTATATTATATGAGCATGTATGTGTACGATGTGCCTTACCATTACTGCGTACATAAAACAAACACGATATATTTTGTTCAATGTCAGATAACAATATGTATAAGATATTTTGTATTCACACATTATTATTTTCATAGTGCATATTTGGTCATTACTCCGGCAAAGGCAACTGAACGTGTTAACTTTAATATCATTATCATACTGTATTTATCATCATTACTATCATTGTAAAGTAGTTGGAGTGGTACCCATACACTCTGTAACTTTCCCTTTTTCCCCTATACCCTTCCCTATTTCTCTCTTTCTCTATTCCCTATTCTATTCAGAGTAGGTAAGCATATAGTCTCCATACCGTCAAGCCTCGGCTTATTTTGGAGACCCTTCTGTTTAAGTTCCATTATAGTATATTTGTATTTGTCTTGTATAATTGTACTAAAAACTATGTGTCGATATACTGTTTGTTATAAATGACATGTACATGATCCTATCTGATGTAACGGAATCAAGCAGAAATAAATCAAATCAAATCAAATATATTGTGATTATGTTGTATGTGTGAGTGTGTGATTGTGTGTGTGGTGTGTGTGTGTGTGTGTGTGTGTGTGTGTGTGTGTGTGTGTGTGTGTGTGTGTGTGTGCTGTATGTATGCCTAGCTATGTGTGAGTATATAAGCAGTGCTGTGAGTGTATGAGTATGTATATTTGAATGTCTTCTATCATCACGTTTGCCATTTCCCCTGCAATGATGGAACATCACCGAGCCGCTCCATTACATCGGAACCAGATAGCGGAAGACTGGAATATCCATATTTAGACAAATAGTATTTTTATTCCTTCGCAAGGCGGCTCGCTGGCTTTCTATGGAGGAAATCTCTCCCCAGTGATATCCTGTACTTCATTATACTTCAGACGCCGCTATCCATGTAAACACTCAAGAGCTTTAAAGGGCCACATCAGCTATCTATTTTAAAGAGGAGTGACCAGGATGTATTACTCTGTCGTTTCATGTTATCACTATTGCAAGAATGTATATTATTCATATCAATCTGGTCGTTCGTAAATCGACGGAGTACAAAGAGATATAACGTATTTTATTGTTGAAAATTGTTCTTATACATAAATCCTGCATATCATATGGGGCATCTTATCTCGTATTAACAAGTCAGCGCATATAGCACATCGCATACATGGTAAGAGATAAACGTTGGTATAAGCCTTAGGGTTCATCTGACTTTTAGGCAGGAGGAAAAGGATAGACGGAGATTTATACTTTTGCATCTTTTTTGGTGTTTGCCAAGTCATGGACCTAAAAGAGAGATGATCATATCAATATCATTAAGAAAGTAAGACTTCTGTGCTAGTTGTGGACCGTGTTTGTTGTGCCGCGACTATAATGGGGTATAACTCGATGTCAAACAAAACATTTCGGCGCACTCTAATTCAATTCAATTCATTTATTTTCATTCTTCTTTGCCCAACAAAACATAACGCAGAATAAATCAGGAATTATATCATAAACAAATATTCGACCTTGCAAAGGATAAATGATACAGATAATCATATTAGAATGCATAATTACTTTGGTAATAGAAATGTAAGTGTATTCACTCGGTCTATTCTACCAGTATATCTTCTGAAGGTCTTTTCGAGGAACTACCCGTATTAAATGTATATGTCATTGACATAGATTTGGCTCGAAATAGGATTTATGCTAAGTCCCTAGATACACCCTTGAATTTATTTGTCACTAATAAAGAAACCGAGGATTTGTACTGCTGTATACGTGTAAACAAATATTGTTGTTATTCTTGTTTCGATACCACCACCTCCCCTCCTCCTAAAAAGATATAGAATGAAAAGTACTGCCATCCAGAACCGCATTAAGCATTATTCATGACACGAGTCGTCTCGTAATATACCGGAAAAAAGATCCCAGGTCCTTAAAACAGAGAAGCAATCCCAGCCAACGTGTTATTGCCAGCGTGGAACCATGGACTAATACCGCATCTCTTTTTATGCAATTTCCGTCTTTGGCTGTTCGTACGGAGTCAAAGGGCAATGCCTTCTGAAGCTCAAAGCTAGTGAAGCATTTCCCCCTCAGTTATCTACAGACGAAAAATCTCATTTTAGAGAACATAACCAATCCTGAAAAAATCAGATGCGGACATTCATTTACGTCTGGGAAGGCAAGTGAAGAGTTGCGTTTACAATCGTTATACCACAAATGTCCGTCGAATTGTAATTAAGAGCTATACAGGGAAACAGTAATGCCAAAGATGAAAGAGCGCCCCGCCTGCTCTATTATCTTCGGTAATGCCTTACATTACGAAAATAACAACCAAAAGTTGTCTTTGCTTTTGAGATATAAATCGTGATACATCGGCATGGAAATGCGAGAGAAAGAGACATGAGCTTAATATTTTCCTGGTTATGATGTGAACTTGAGATTCAGGATCCTGATCGTTCTCTTATCGCCCAAGAAGATATACATAGTGATTTAGTGCCTACATGCCGATGGAAATTCAAATTCAACCCTATGTTTACGTCGACAAATCGAATACCCTTGCATATCTATTCTACATTATAGCATCTTAATGGATGTCTAATTCAAGGAGAGAGAGAGAGAGAGAGAGAAAGAAAGAAAGAAGGAAAGATGGGAAAAGGGGGCTGGCAGGCAGAGAAATCATCGGGACTTAAAGGGATGGCATAGTTTTGTTTGAGATGAGGAATTCAGATTTTAACTTTTGTGGAGATAATAAGAAACCACTTATAAACTAAAGGCACACAATTCTAAGAGGAATTCAAAGTTAATTTGATTTAAAAAAAAAAATCGGTTTTGAAATGGCTGATATATATATATGTATATATACTTATATATATATATATATATATATATATATATATATATATATATTAAACAAGTAGAACAAAGTGGTCCTGATAAAGAATGGGTCTCTCACCTTTTATCATGACCTTTTTGTTCATGGATATCTCAGTCATCCAATTTTCATCTAATAAACTTTGAATTCGCGGTGGACAAATATACAGTTACTTCCGTACGGCAAGCACGTTTTCTGAGAGCATGAACATTGTTAACGTTGCTGTTGTATAGAGACATCATAATGTTTTAAAGAAAAATTGCAATGTATACAGAGGTTATCAATACCAGTTGTCGCCTGCTATAATTTTCTCCGCCCATTATGTTGTTCTTACAGCAGACCCAAGATGTCGGCCGAAGTGAGCGGGGAGAAGTCGGAGAAGTTGACGCTGAATCAGCTGTTCCAGAAATACGCGGCCTTTGGTCGGCCTGGACAGACGAAAGACATCACGAGTAAGAACTTCTCCAAGATGATGAAGGAATGTGGCGTGATGGACAAGAAGGTCAACCAAACGGAAGTGGACATCATCTTCACCAGGTAAGGATGGATGAATCACCGCTGGACAAGGAGACGGTCAACTATCTCGGGTTTTTTTTTTTTAGACATGACAGAGATATGATCTTGTAGACCGATTGGTCGATGAGAGATGGTTTGTTTTCAAAGACACGGATACTGAACGAATGTAAACAAAAAGTTACGATATAGTGTTGAGTGAATAAAGTATATCGTACATGAGTAGACAGAGGCCATCAGGTAGAGCAATAGGCCTACATTAAAAGATTACATGAAATATTATCAGAAAACATGACATCTCGTTGAAGAATTCGCGTACAAATCGAGCTCCGTCTTTTAACTTAGATCGAGCTACAAGCTTACAGTTTTTCGTAGATTCGTTTGTTTCTTTCTCTGTCCTTTCACATCTATATCTTTAATTTGAGTATTTTACGACATTTGTTGCATATTTCTTTTGTAAAATCTGAAAATTTCGTCTTGTCTTTGCATGTAATGTATTTTGTGTTACCACAATGCACTTGTTGATAACTGAGAAATATAGAAATAAACTAAGACTAAACTGAAACTAAACATGTTTTGTTGAAGAGTGCAATGTACATATTTCCTTGTTATCGCTTACTCAACAATGTCATGTATCTCTTTCATGTGCATGTTACAGATATCATACGTAGGCTCTACATGACTAACGGTATAAAGACTGGATTTCACGCAGTTGTTCATTCTCTGCAGTAGTTTTATTAAACAGAAAGTATAGTGACTCAGATTTCTAGGGAATGTGTTTTGCTGTTGCATTGCGTCAGCATGGTCAAAGTAGATACAACTTTTCTTAAAATATATTCAGTTTTGAGTATCGGCGTATAGATAAGACGTTTTGTTATAATATTACAATTTTCTTCTTTCGTTGTATAACGTAGAGAAGTAGAGAAATCTATAAAATAATCTAACAATATTCTAACATGCTTTGCTCAGATAGAAAGAATGATATTTCTGTATGTACAGAACATTATTATCATTTTCCGGATATTTCACGTGAGCAGGGGTATAGATAAAAACTAAGCCTATAAGATTCCTAGGTTTATTTTCATAATTATTCTCTTCTTCCAAACAAACAGAGCTAAGGCTGACCCTAAGGTGAAGGTGCTGAACTACGAAAAGTTTCTCGTGAGTCTGAAGATGATCGCCAAGTCAAAATACGGCACCGACGACGACGCGAATGTCCAAAAAATCAAGAGTCTCTTGAGCAGCTCGACGGGGCCGAGCACGGCGGGCACCACGGTGAGTAATTACGTGTATACCGAAGGAGCTGTTTGCACACGTATTCAAAGTCTTCTACTTGCGACGGAATTTCGATTCACTTGTCTTTTCCCTCACTTTTTTTCCTTCAAAATGTGTCTGCATGGTCTCCTGACTGAAAAGTAAAGTAAAACAAAACCTTAGCAATACAGAACGGATTCCGAATAGTAGTAACCGATGACAATTGTGTGAACATCTCCTCATCTTCAAAGCAAGAAATCCAGCTCCATTGAGACCAAAATAATGAGGAGCACAGTGAAGTCAGCATCTTATTCAGGGTGATCGTTATAGCCTTCATCAGTGTTGCTAAGACTTAAAAAAATATTTTAATACATAGGCCTCACACTTTCCGCCTGCTACAATGATTCGTATACATTTCTTTGGTCCCTAAAACCTTTCTCCGCGTCAAGTCCCCTCTGTCTTGAGAAATGGCCCTCTTCGCTTTCTCTTTAATGATAATTATGCCCCATCAGCATGGTTATACATAGAGAGACCGTTTTGCAACGTTCCTTGTCATGACATCTTAAGATGGAAACTGCTCTTTCAAGAAAAGAAATTCATCAGCACAGTTTGAAAGCCGCATATCTCATGCCTGGTATCTATATCCCCCGTCTTTTTGTTAGAGGTCAAAAGCATAAAAGTTGTGAAGGAATGTCATGAATGCATACTAAGTGATTTTGTATAGTGATCATTGGATTGTTATTTTATAATAAACAGCAGGGTAAACATCATTACTGTCGTGACTGTAAGATGACAATCCCTAAACGAAGATACAGGCAAACTGTATGTTGATATTTTGTGAGAGAATTATTGTCTGTAGCGGCGTCCTTCCATTTCTGAAATATTCTGTCTTCCCTTTTTGTGTCTTCCCTGCAGAAGCAGTCCGTTAAAGGGAATGTCGACCACTTTACGGACGTGTCGAAATACACGGGACTGCACCGGGAGCGTTTCGACAAGGACGGGTCGGGAAAGGGGCGTGCTGGACGGGAATACCTGGTGGAGAAGACGGGATACGTGCATGGCTACAAGGGGAAGGATTCCTATACCGACAAGCAGTAACTTGGAAGCCTTCTCGAATAATCTTTTGGAAAAGATAGAGTCACTGATCAAAACTTTTTAAGTCGGACCAGAACCATAGTACATGTACGGACCAAATGAGGCAGATTCGACATACTACGTGTGTATATTAGTCTAACACGAAGTTCTGTTAGAACATTTTAGAAGACATGGACAGAGTGATCATGAAGTCGAATACTATATTGGACAATGTGAAAATCTCCTAATTGGCGGTCAATCACTGCAAGGACTTTGTCTGCCAAGGTGATGTATCCTTGGGCCAACCTTCAAAGTTGCATGACATTTTCCGTCGTCATGGTGATGAGCAATGTCAGCAGGAAGGACCCTGGGATACTATACGTAATGATATAACGGATATGACGTAGTGACGTAATGATGGAAAAAAAATTAAAAAGCTGTGGGCATGTTGTCTGAGGCAAATTACGTGCCCATGATCGCCTATCAGCAGAAGAATTCGAGTATGCATGCTGCAATCAATTAGTCACTGTGTCATTGAAAACATGAACAAAGAATAGTATATGTGTAACATTTCACCAAGATATCTATCACTTGGTCTACTCTAACTTGTGATTCCCGTAACGAACACAAGCACCATCCCAATTGCTCATGTCATGATTGCATGGAAAGAGAACGTCTCTGAGAGTTCTGTAGTCTGTTGAGTCAACACGGATGAGATTCTTTTAATGAAAAGCATTGTAGTCAGTTTTTGGCACCAGCAAAGTATATTTTGATGATCTCCACGCAAAGCCTTATGAGTGGTTAGAAGTTATAAAAAGTGTGGGGATTCGTACATGTATTACAAATTGTAGTTTTCGCCAAGATAATTAAGAGCTACAGCATCAACACCTTCTACGCAGGGTCACGGTCTATCAATATTCTGATCGTTCAGAGTGTCGTTGGTCGAATCACTTTAAATCGCCAAAAAGGTCTTCCAAAAGAAATATTAAATGTAGAGCACTCAGGAATTTCATACGGTTTTCTTATATCGGACGTGGATGGAAAAAAAAATGTTATCAAGTTGTAAAAAAGAAAACAACAACCGTGAGCTCAGATATTGTTCTCGATTTTGCGTCATGAAAAAACGAAGAAGTAAGAATGGTGCTACGCGAGAAAGTATACCCTACGTGCAGACAGACGTTCAATTTCGTGGAACAAGGGTGAATTAGGCGTTGTTTACATAAACGTTTACATTTGAGAATATAGATTTGGTATTCAGGTAAAGCCTTGATCGTTATTACGAAATGATTATTATGAAATATAGATGGTAGATGCCTGTAATTTTAGAAACAATGGATGTAACAATGACTTTCATGCATGTATATTTTCAGTGAGCTGTGCTATTTTCCTATTCAAATGAAAATGCTGTGCCGCTAACTACGTATGTGCCATTACTCAGATTTCATTGAACCTTAATTCAAATAACGGATTTTAGACGCTTTTTCTCTAAAACAATAAACAAAATATGGTGTTTCAAAAGTCAAAATAATACTTGATACACTCGCGACAACAAAAGTACCCACTAGTTGTAGGAATACTAGTAAGTGGTAACAACCTTACGCTTACGTAACCTAGTCTTTGTACAGTATAAAAGCAAAGTTTATTTTGTGTTAAAACGCGTACATGTGGCCGTTTGTGTAAGCGTATAAAGAATCATTATTGCTTGTTAAGCAATATTGGACCATTTAGCGTCTTTCATACTATTTTCCTTGCATTATCATAACAAGTTTGATACATTGCTAAGAGATATAGGTGTTAGACGCTATAAAAAGTTTTATGCAGCGATCAATTAGCATGCCAAATATTCTATGATTTTGATCCAGTAAGAAAGCAAATACAAACATTCATTGTTTGAAAGTAAGAAACAGAGCACTTGTAATGATAGAAAGAGTATCGCTAAGCCTACCTGCGCATTGTGATTAATGTACTCTTTGCTAGGCGCGCAACAAACTTTAAAACTTTACCTGTGTGTAGTCACGTGACGAAGTATAGTTCGTTAGTGTATCACAGTTGTGGCTTCCGAATAGTGGCTCTACTTTGGATGCATAGAGCTCGTTTAGTATACAATGCTGTAATAAGCGATACTTAAAGGAAATGGGGAATGTAGTTGACCAATATGGGGGGAGGGGGTTCAGGGGTATTCTGGTGATATCACCGCCATTGGTTTGTTGATTTTTTAAGGCTTCTGACATATTACATAGTTTTACGTCCAACACTTTCTACGATATAGAAAATATAATCACGAATTTGTGTACGGTTATGGGAATATTAGCTGATCAACAGAAGTAATATACAAAAAAAAAAAAAAAAAATCACAGTGAATAGTGCATGTTATGTTCCTAACGTCAGGACAGCGTCCGGTTATATCCTAATCCTAACCGGAATGATATACAACAATTTAACTCTGTATACACAGATGGCTGGAATCACAAATAGAATACATCCACAATGGTTAACTGGTAGGATTACATTTTTTTTAACGCACGTGAGTTAGGGCATTTTCCACAACCCGATACCGCTTCCATGAAAACTGAAATAATTTCAAAGACGTTTAGGCTTGAAATGCAGCTTAGAGTCGCATATACCTTGAAGATATTATCTAAATAGCAATTTAAAACAAATTGATTGAAGCTGATCTAACCTCTTCTTTTCTTCGAGGGCTGATGTCATATTGTTTGAAAAAGATCGTCGTATATTCGAGAGCATCCATACTGAAAACTGGGGCTCTTTCTCAGGGCCATATCATAAGACATTGTCTTTTTAGCGGTGTAATGTAATATTTGACATCCCAGCTGGGATAATACCCCCCCCCCCCGAGATTATAGGGAAAACATGATTGTCTAGAAAGGAAATGTAACTCCCAAGGGACCGTCACATGTTAATATTCTTGTACTATGGTTTATACGACATTGTATACATGTACGTGTACACATCACTTATTTTAGCCAGTCGGCAGCTACTAGTACATGTAGTCAAATTCTGGAATTTTATTACGTGTACCTGACGTGATGTCAGTGCTCGCAATATAACAATTTCAATCCTGGCTGCATAAGTCACGTGATTGCATTATGACCAATCACTGACCAGTATTTACTAGAGCATTAAACAATATAAGAATCTATCGCCCCTACTATCTTGCCGCACGAGTCGAAGGCTAGTGCAATATATTAATGGAGATAATACTATGATGACCCGACAGGTGACTGACCTTTGCGTCATATTTTGTTTGTGAATCGTGAGTAGATAGTACACAACAATGTGGTCTATTTTAGCAGAATGAGGGATTGTTTGTTACGGAGAATAACGAAGTAAACACTGTATTTTATAGCAATAAAGTCAAAGAAAAAAAACCCTTCAAATTGTAGTGTCATTAATGTACCAATTTACGTGCACACCAATTCTGTTTCTCTCTCACTCTGCGTGAAGCCGTGGACATATTACTAAAGGAGAAGTTCACCTTCATATACGTGTAGATTAAGTAAATGTAGCAATATTATCAGAACACATTAGTGAAAGTTTAGGGAAAATTGGACAGTCCCTTCAAAAGTTACGAATTCTTAAATCATCTGTGCAGTCACTGCTGGATGAGAAGACTACTACAGTGTATGATGTCACATGCAGTGCATGCATACAATGATATAAGGAAAATATAAAATACAATTTTTTTTTTTAAAGTGCACATTTCCTCAACCTGTCACTGATGTATGTTAAAGGTAATATCATTCCCCCTGCTTTCTGAAAGAGACCAAGTCAAGCATTCTTTTATTATGTAAGAAAAGTGAAAATATGTTGAATTTTCTTTGTTTTCTTTATATCATTGTACACATGTTTCATCACAAGCTGTGTAGTCTTCTCATCCAGCAGTGACTGAGCAGAAACTTCAACAATTCAAGACTTTTGAATGGATTGTCCAACTTTCCTCAAACTCTCACTGGTGTTATACTTATATCACTGCATTCACTCAATCCACATGTCTATGAAAGTGGACTTGACCTTTACAGAATATCTTGCACATTGTTGCACAGTTGTGGAGTTTTCATCAAAATCGACATAACAAAGGAAGTCAAGCTACCTTCGACTTTCATGTATCATGTCATTGTTCCATAGTAGATTTAAGAAAAAAGGTTCTAAAGAACAGAAAAAACTGTCGCGTGATCAAACCATCAAAAGTTTACTAGCGCCACTCTCATTCTCTGTCAAAAAGAAGGGATGACACAACTCTTACTTATGTTTTCATATCATTTTTTCTTTAATTTCTACAGTCTTCCAAAACCCAGTGATGGCAAAAACAAGTGACTTAACACGACACTCGGTGTTATATATATTGACTGAATGGACGGCACATAGTATTCCTATTACAGATGTATTACACAATGTACATTGGAGATTACAGGCTTACTAGGCTACAGGAATGATTGCTCCATGGACCCACTTTCCTGGTATATATGTCTTCACAATATCACACAAGATGGTAAAATATTGCCCTCAACATCAAACCTAATAATAGAATTTAAAAAACGAACAAACAAACAAACAAACAAACAAATTTCTCAGCTTTTTTTTTTTTTTCAAATCTTATAAAGAAATAATGATTTGTGATGACAGGACTTTTCGAGGAGATGTGAAGTGCAGCATAAATCAACAGCACACGAGTGGAATGTGGTAATAATACTGAATACAAAGACAGGCAAATTTCTACATTTGATCCTAGGTTAATTACCGACAGATTTGGGGATAATGCTGTACTTTTAAAACCTCAATTACACAGGACTCAATGCTGCACATTTTTTATTCTCAGAAACTGTAATGACAATCACTGTTTGTGTCACAATGCAATTTCTATTGAGACAACTGTTAAAAGGGGCAGTGGAAGGATTGTGAATTCCTGGAGGGACTCTGACTACACATGATACAATAAATATCAGCGATGAACAGCTTCACTACAACTGCAGATGAATGGAATATTTTCAAATTTAGTTATGTAATTGGTGTTAGACATTTTATGTAAATTATCATGAGATACATGTATTAGTGTTTTTATAGTCTTCCTTTCTCCCTATGTGACTATAACCTATGGCACATCAATCAATGGCTGCAACACTATGGTATAATATGAAACAGAAAACCATACTACCCTTCATAATTCATTGCATATTTTTAGACTACCAGTACCACCAGATATATGAGTATGAGACAGGAGGTAAGACTGTCCTTAGCATGTAAAAAATATTTCATGCATTATACTGTATACGCTATATATTTCGCGGGGGTTTTATTTTCGCGAATTTCGCGAGTCGGGAGCTATTCGCGAAATTAACAACACGCGAAAATATTACCTTCCAAAATGAATCCCTTGCCTTGATGATACGAACATTTTCAGTACTTAGTATACCATGTCATGGCTTACCGAACAGATTATACTGGCTAAGCTTGTTTACGCACGTCCACGTCTACTTACGAGAGAGCCAATCCATTATCGCAAGGGGACCACTCGTCAGAAATCTAGCGCGATGGACTTAACCACTTCAAAAATGTTGAATTCTAACTTAATAGTTCGCATAGTTTGGTAAGTTTTTTTTTCATGCAGTGTATAACTAGTATCATTCTTATTTGCTAGTAAGTTGAAAATTCACACTTTCTTTGCCACTTCATATTTTCTCTGGTCCCCCAATCGCGAATTTAACCACTCGCGAAAATGTGTGACAGCGGCAATTCGCGAAAATTTATGTACGCGAAAATTACAGCGTATACAGTAATCTTCACACCCTTGATGAACACCTACAGGGTTCTCAGTTTGCAAGCTCCATCTGACCAACGTTAATTTATGTCTGCCATTTGTCTACCTGTTTTCACATAGATTACTACCTGCACATTTGACAATGATGATCTCCCATGAAACATATTACGCTGAAGCTTCACACCACCCACCAATAGCCTCTGCACACTTGGACGACTATTCCACCAAACCCAGTCAATTACAACAAATCCTGTCTGAATGGAAAAGGAAATGTTTGGATATTAATCAATGTGGTACACGTATCTCACTTGATATAGCATTACAAAAAGTAGAATTATGCTATGACTTGTGGTACAGTACATTCTCTGAACAAGTTTTACAAGGGCTGAAGGACTTAAATAATTGTTTGTACTTAAACATTAAAATAATATACATGTACTGTACAAGAGTACAAAGTACACCTTCCCTGGTATATCTCAATGTTGCTACTCTTGAACTAAATGTAATGAATTTAACATTACAGAGCAACAATCATTTCATCACTATCAGCATCCCTGTGAAGTGCTTACTTTAAAGTTTTTTGTTGACTGCATTCACTACAAGGTAGTGAAAAGATGCCTTGTGACTCTTTCAATTTCATCACCATGTATTCAGCTCATTGAATATGAGGCATCATGTGTTTTGTATCTATCAGTTCTTTCATTACCAATTTCCTGCTTGACATTGCGCTGTCCCTCAAAATAGTGAATGAATCTTTGGAGAAATTCAAGAAAAAATGCCTTGTGTCATCAAATTGGCAGCTGGGTGACAATCTCAAGTACAGTCAGACACTTAAGTGATATGCACCATGTCAGGGGAGAGCATTTCTTCAGTTATGAAGTTATCAAACACATGTTGCAGCAACTGCTCCCGCATACAACTGTCAACAATGGCAACATATCAAAGATGACAGGACTGGGGAAGAGGGACACGTCCTGGCTCACAACAGCCTTTCTTCTAGTCTGTCATTCATTGTTTGATCAGCAAGGACAACCTTAAAGAGATAGTGCATAGTATTTTATAATTTTTACTTTGTACTTTCGACACAGAAAACAAACCCCAAGGGTAGGGTGGAATCAAACCCGCTGAAACCAGGCGCATCATCTTACAAGTGTCTTTAAGAAACACATGGTGTCTGGGAAAATCACTATTTCATAATTAGCTGATAATTGATTTGAAACTATGCAAAATACACACGAGAAACGAGACTCATTTGCAGGTGGGCAAGGATTTAAAAGGATGGTGTAGTTTAGGTCAAGATGGGGCTTCAGATTTTTATTTTCTTTTTGGTAAAATAATGAGAAACTACTTACTCAGTGGGACTTCTCTCCTGTCCATGCAAAGCAAGTCGGGTACGAGGACAAACTTTGGAGGGGAGAGTGATCTTGGGCTGTAACTGACAGCACCCTGCTGCGTTCATCAAATGTGCGCATGCACAAAGTCTCATGTCAAGTGGCAGGGCTTGCCCCAAGGCCCGATTGTCACAAAGGCCTGGGGACAGCCGAGATAGTAATGTGGAAGGTCAGTTGTAAAAATGATAAGATCTCTCCTGACTACCCTTGTGACACGGGACCTAGTGTGAACATGGGGAAAATCAACTTCCTGATTGCCTGGGGCAACCACATCCATTGTTGGGCTAATAAAATACAGTGTACAATGTGGGCATTTTCCTGTCTAATACATTTCATGACTATCAAAATGTCCATTTAATGGAGTAGGGATTAATAGCTATTGCAATGTCCGGCTAATGCCTCTTGCAATTGTCTGTTTACATATGTGACACCTCTTTTAAGGTCGAGATGACTTTCTATGCAGCAGATGATTAATGTTTCATCTCAACTAGGATGACAGATCTGACAAATATTCTTATATCTCACACTAAAATTCCTAAAGCATGACATATGGTACAAATGTGGGGGAAATTATATCTGAACATTCATGAAAACAGATTTTGTTCAAAACTTCTGAGAAGGCAGAGCCCGAGTCCACCTTGTTAGCTTGCCTGTCAAACACACACAAAAATGTTTATACTGCAAGCATCGTGCAGTGGAACCAGCTATGACATATTCCTTAAAAATCTAATGGTTTCAGCCCTCCCAGAATAGCTGGTTTGGGTTATCTGTACACCTTCTTTCAGAAACAAAAACCAAACATAAAACACTAATATGTACATGCCTCACACCACTTCAAACACTAATCCTTTTCACACACAACATCATATACAAGGCATCCTATGCATATCATAATACTGCTTCATCTGAAACTATTTACATTAATGCGTAATTCTTGAGATTGCATACATTTCCTGTGCCAATCAACACAACAGCAGACTTACAAAAGATAGAGTACACACATTCTACTTTAACACTGCACATAACAGACATAGATTCCTGCCCTTAAGATAATTATACAAATGTACAAATTTTACTGTTTGAATACATCATCTGAAGACATACATATATTCTTTTTCGCAACATCAATGAACTTCTCACTATCCAGTTCTTCATTCATGTCTACTGGTCACTACAAATCTTCAAACGAGCCTCTAAAAGCTACATCATGATGTCCACTTCAGCCTAAGAACACTTGTTCTTGTGAGTCAATGGCAGTCAACTCCTAGTACAACTCTACCTACGTCTCGCTAGAATACAAACACGGATGGGTATCGACCACAGCTCCTGACACTGACATTACACAACCTGGGAGTTTTACAGATCACATAAACATACAAACACTGACAGCGAGGGGGACATAAATACAGGCAAGAGAGATCCCACAGGGCCTTAATTTGGTGTGTTAGTGATTTACAGTATACTGTATACGCCCAATATTTCATGAGGTTTTTATTTTCGCAAATTTCGCGAGTCAGGTGCTATTGGTGAAATTAAAGACACATGAAAATATTGACTCTGATCAAGCTATGAGTGTGACGGACGCGTATACATTTCTCCATTCGGTCCAGGACTCCATGATCGCAAATTTAACCACTTGCGAAATCGCCGGGAAGTTCCGATTTGTGAAAATTTAGACTCGCAAAATATATGGCATATACAGTATCATAACTCCAGTTTTCATTCTAGTGTCTGTGAATCATGGCACGGTCAATCCTGAATTGACAGGATTTGATTAAGCTTATACACACCTGTTGGAAATATTCACATAGATAATCTGATTTCCTTTGGCAACATCAAACAAAACATACGTGACCAATTGACAGTTTGCTGTTTGGAGAAATCCCCTCCCCCCCAAAAAAAAACCAAAAAACCAAAAAAACAAACAAACAAACAAACAAACTTGACAAATATCTCAACTAACTCATTCTGAATGGCTTGGCAACAACAGTAGAAGATGGGATAAGACTACAATGGCCTCTCAATCTAACATATAAGTCCCCTGGATCAATGACATTAGTCCCTCATCATTATGGCTTTAGAAAAGAAAATGCAGATATCACATAAGAAGCAAATTCAAATCTTCAAGGAAGGAAAAAACAAGTGACACTTCAATGAGAGTTTGATAAAATATTTTGTGTGTTCTAAAGATTGAATCCACAGCATTTCGTATTAAATGCAGGTCCTTACCTTGGAAATAACATTCACAATCAGATAGGGTATCAGTGCCCATGTTTAATTTGTTCAATTCATTCAACACTCCTTCACATTGTACCATTGCTGTAACTGAAGCCCCTAACCTTCTTGCCGGGCGAGTAGCCGCCCCCCGGGGGACTTCCCTCACTACTGGCGGAGTGGGCGTTGGCCCTGACTGGGGTGTGGGATGGGGTATGGAGGGAGGAGATGTCAACGGTCTGTTTGAGCTGGGAGTAGGACCAATGGAGCTGCTTAACCTCCTCCAGGTGGCGCTGTTTGGTTTCCTCCAGCTCCTTCAGGAGATGGTCATTGGTCGTCACCAGGGACCTGGGAAAGGGAGGCAGGGGAGAATAAGAGGGAGGAGGGATGAGAGGGGGGTAAGGGGGAGAGGAATGGAGGGGCGGGGGGGGGGGGGGGGTGGGGGTGAGAGGGAGGAGGGATGAGAGGGAGGTGTGAGAGGGAGGTAAGGGGTGAGTGGGAGGTAAGGGGGGATAGGAAAGAAGGAGGGGTTATGAGAAAGTGATAGAGATTGGGAATGAGAAAAGGAAGGGGTAAAGGGAAAGGAGGAAAGTGGGTCAGGTTGGGGGTTGGGTAGAAGATGAGGAGAAAGGGGGTATAGAGAGTAAGAGATAGGAGTAAGTTTTGGTGATAGGAATTGAGCTCCTACACTTATTACTTTCTCATTCTCTGCACAATTAAAATGTCTTTACTAGGTACTGTGCTTTTTTTTATCATGGACACTGAAACAGTGTTCCAGTACAAACTATTCAAATCTGATGATTGAATATCTTTTCAGGAAAATGTACAACATTTCCTGTCAAATCAGATTCATATCCAAATTTACCCTTTTAAAATCAACAGAATGGGTGTTGTTACTGCTCATTTAGAAAATATTCATTGGCAACTCACAAATATGCACTTTCCTTTGAGGCTAATTGTTAACACACGTTTGATTGCCATAGGTGCACCCAACTAACTGTTTAAATTTAAAGGAAACCAAAACCCAAAGAGCAATGTGGATTGAGTGAAAGCAGCAACATTAGTAGAACACATCAGTGAAAGTTTGAGGAAAATCAGGCAATCGATGCAAAAATTATTAATTTTTGAAGGACTGAGTGCGAAATCATGTACCATTGCACGAATAAAGACCATACACTATTTGTTTTATACAATACCTCGGACATCAACAGATGTGGTCCACACAGATTCTTGAATTTAGCACAGAAGTGGCAACCATTTTCCGTGAAAGGTGAGTGAGAAGCTGCACAGTCACAGTCACTTGTGTGTACGCACGTACGTACGTGAAACCGATAGGTTGAAGTTGTTTACAAAAATGAGTGACAAAAGTACGCACTTTTAAGCACGCTTGTAATTGCTGAGTGTGTGCAGCAAATGTTTGCTTATTGTGACATCAGAGCAATGTGATGGAACAAAAACTTGGGGGTCAAACGTGAGTTTAACATGGGAGTCAATGGAAATTGGTGACGTCAGCCATGCGCTATCCATTTTTGCTCAACAAAATTGCACGGCTGACAGCCACAGCGTGCGATGGAACCTTCAACTGAATGTCACGTGATGGGCAATCCACCAATTGGATAGCTACATTCTTTTTAGGTGTTGTATAATATGTGACATCCTATGGCAAACTACGATGCTATTTTGAATGATAAAGTGAGAAATGTTCTGCTCTGCTTGATCCTCAAGGTATGGTGTGATAAGAAACAGACTTACTTATGGCTCTCCTGTAGCATCGTGGCCAGCTCCTGGAGCTGGGTGAAATGTTTGAGCTGCAGCTTCAGCTTGTCATTCTCCACCTTCAGCTTCTCTCCCTCTCCTGACACGTCACCTGGAGGAAAGGATCATATGGAAGACAAATAATGACTAAAGTCTGGATGACTGAAGTGATGAGTGACTGTACAATAAAATCTAGGACCAAAATAAAATCCAGGAAAAGATGTTTCAAAGTTATTAACCCTATTCTAACTGGGCTATTTGAGACCAAGTTTTTACTGGGGGGGTCAATTTGACCCCCCCCCCCCCCCCCCCCCCCCTTCAGATCTCGGCCGCCGATCGCGCGATCGCCGCAAAATTTTGCCTGATTATAGAGCCGGATGTCAACTACAAGATTACATGGTCATATAAAAGAAAAATTTTGATTTTCTATTTTTAGTAAATTAATCATGCAAATTTACGCATGAAATCATATTTTCACCTATAACTCCATTAAAAAGACTGAATGATTGCTAAATTTTTGTGTAAGAGTTCCTCAAGACACATTGAACAATTTTCTTGTAAAAAATGGCACAATCAACATCAGTTTCTTTTGTTTTTTATTGTTTTGTTAATTTCTTATGTATTTCATTGACCTTTTGTTTTCTATTTTTTTGGCCAAAATTTGTTGCAGGCACTTTTTCAAGCTTATCTATATTAAAATTGATTAATTTCAATGGTTAAAAGTTGAAATAATCTAATTTATATCAATTTAACCAAAAAACACAATTTGCATTGGATTTGCACACGATTTCATGAATTTGAGCCATTTTCGGGTTGACATGCATACGCAAAACATTACGTAACTTCAGAACGGTGTACCCGGACATCGCAAATTTGGTCTCAAAATATGCGGGAGACTTCAAAGAAAAAAGTCATGAAACGACGCGGCAAAATCTTTGCATGTTGCGGAATCGCGACGCGAAATGTCGAGGGGGGGTCAAATTGACCCCCCTCCCCAGTTAGAATAGGGTTAATGCAATGTTCCAAATGAAATGGAATTTTGAGATGCCTAGTTACAAATGAAAAGGTACATTCAAGTGAGAATGAAAGAGTAAAAAATCTTCTTCCAGCAAGAACTGCATTCATGCAGCACTTTGCCTGAACATAGTGGTAACATTCTAGGCACTATTTAAGGAGTCACTATTGTAATGTTCACTACTACAAATTTTCATGTAACAGCTTCGCAGTGTGTAAGAAATTGAGGAGATACTGTGCTTATAGCAAATGAAACACAAACACTACGTCTGATTTTGTAATCATGGTCACACTTGCAAGTGCAACATCCTACCACAGAAATCAATCTAACATGCTGGGGATCTTTCCCATGGAATACGTGTATTTAATCATTTATAAGAACAACAATGCTATTCTCTCTACTCTAAGTGCTGCAACACTGGAAATACTCTGTTTGGCTATCAATGATAAAGTGCTGTATGCTAAAAAACAAAGGAAATTTTGTTTCTGCTACCGGCACAGTTATTGAAATTCAGGAACCTGGGGTTCATTGCACATAGAATCTTAAAGGGAAGGTATAGTTTTCGTTGAGATAGGGTTTCAGGTTTACAATGTTTTCTGATAATGACTTTTTGAGATAATGTCATGAGAAACCTCTTATGAAATATTGAAGAGCATATAATTCTAAGGGGATTGAAAGTTTATATGATGAAAATTGGTTTTAAAATAGCTGAGACATCCGAATCAGAGCGATCCTAATAAGAGGTGGGACTCACCTTTCATTAGGATCGCTTTGTCTTACTTTGTTTTTGGATATCTCAGCCATTTGAAAACCGACTTTCATGGAATAAACTCTAAATTATTCTTAGAATCATATGCTCTTTGACATTTTATGAAGTGGTTTCTAAGTATTGCACAAAAAGCTTAAAACTGAATCCTCATCTCAATCAATATGATACCATCCCTTTAAAGTCATAATGATTGGAGTCATCAAAAAACTTGCGAAAAGGTTCACAAATGATTGGTTGCTGCTGCCAAGCTGCTGCTTTGCCAGCTGCAGCTATTAACTGCTCAATGATTTGGATCTTTTCTCTCCACGCAACCCACCTCTGGTCTCTGTGTGGGAGAGATTTCTGAGTTCCGAGGACCTGGTCCTAGACTCAACCAGCTGTGACTGAAGGTCCCTGTTCTGGGCCATGGTGTCCTGGAGCTCTCGACGCAACAACTCCTGCAACAACAGAGAGACGGACAGACAGACAGACAGTCATCAAGCATGTTTCTGACAGATATACCGATACTAGCACGCAGTGACATCGGCAATACAATGGACAATCCCTTCACAGTCAAACATGTAATGTAGGAGCACACACTGTAAGCATACACTGTAAGCTCATATTGGGGCAATCTTCTCCTACATTGTACAATGCGCCAACTTGAAGTTAACTCACTAATTTGAAGACTATCTGTGAATAAACCACCCTACTCCATGAAACACAATGAAAATCGTTAATAACTTCATCTGCTATTTCAAACACTGTAAAAGCATGTTTTACTACTACAACTTTTCAGCATTCAAATTCATTGGAGTCATGTCACATATAAATTTACTTGACAAATTCTGGTCATAAGAGCAAAATTTCAGCAAAAAAAGTGCTACATGTTCCTTCAATTATCCAGACAAAAAAAGAAAAAATAATCAAGATAAAGATGTAATGTTCTTTGTGTCCAAAAGTGAAGTAACTTGAGTTGAATGCAATCAAGCATCTGTTGTCACCACAGATATTCAGATGTAGCACCTTCTCAAACCACAATAGTCAAACCTTTCATGAGACTGGTACCAGTGACTAATGGTTGCCATGACAACAGTTTCTGCGGTACATCAATCACACGCATCACATCTCTTGGCACAGCAAGTGCCAGTTAGCTTACACAATGGATATTGTCCCCCCAGATAAGTGGATGGTGCCAATACATCACTCAAACAAATGACACATCTTTCAGTGATGTCAGTGTAACCTTGCAGTGTATGTCAATGTTCATGTTAGGACAGTGCCATATTGAGGGGTGCCAACCTTGCGAATAATATGGCAGTACTCTGAGGACTAAACAGGCATAGTTTTGGTTGGAAAATAGTATTTTTCATGAAACCTGCAATATTTTTGGCCAAAAACAAAAACAAAAACACCCCAGCATTACATACTGCAAATACGTAACAGTCAGAACATTTGCATTGTGGATCATTAGAGATATTCTTCCATGATCAAATACTTTTGTGTAAACTGATGTTCACAAAGAAAGCAGTGTGGCATAAAACTGCAGAATAGTATTTTGGTACACAATGTGCACATAGCTGTGCGCAGCTTGCTAGCTGCAGGCTTTTTGGTGATGCTGCAAAAATGGTTACAATGACAAAAAGATTTTTTTTTTTCACACAAATCTTAAAACATGTAAGTATGCATTAATCTCAAAATAAGTCTGCAAACTGTAAAATATAACAGATTTAGACTTTTGTCTTTGAAAACATGCAGAATCTCCAAACTTCAATATTTGAAGTACTAATTTGGAGAGGTTATGAATCTCTTGCCTTAGCTTAAAGACCTATAACTTCACATAACATCATTTCAAATCCTTCGGACAGAACATTCCATATATTCTTTGTCACGTCAGTCGGTATCTTTACATTGCTTGTCACTGCTATCTGGGAGGAAGATCCACTACATTTATGACACTAACCACTTCTTTCTGTGCCTTGTCCAGGGCAGTCTGCAAATCAGCTCCTCCAAAGGCCTGTGAGGGCGCCCTCCCTGCCGGACCAAGTTTGCTCCTCAGTGCAACGTTCTCCTGGGCATAGCGGGCCACGTCTAGCTGCAACCGATCCAGCTGCTCCTGACTCGTGGTGCTGACCTCTGCCAGTAACTTCTCCAGGAGTCCATGGGCTTGGGCTGGTGGATGATGACAACAACAAAACATCACACAAACAAATAAGATACTAGATTGTATTCTTCTACAAGACCAAAAAAATCAATGTGGAAGGAACAATATACCTCTTCTAAATCACCGTCAATTACTGCTGGAATTTCACAGGGCAATATTCTGTATAGCAGCAAGTAGTTTTATGAGAGATTCTATTTAAAGTTGGGAGACAGAGGAAAAAAAGCAACAGCACAGAGTACAAGCAATATCATACATCAGATGCATTTCATCACATCTGCACTTTGGTATCCGAAATTGCTGACAAAAAGAAAAAACAACAATGACATAACTGAACAGGCACTTGAAGAAAACCTATGAATAATCACGAATATAGGATTAACAGCTAATTCAGTTGGCTAGGCTACATTTAAAAGCACATGTCATTGATTATGGAGTACATTTTTGTGAGCATTACACCAAGTAATTTAAATAACTTTATTACCCAGACAATACTCGCTACAATAACTACACAGGGTGGCCATAAATGTTCAAACGAAGAAATCATTGTAGCAACAGCATGTTATAGGACTCATGTAACATACCTTGAAACTTTGAGTGTGCATGCAGTGACTTGCTTCCATTCCAGTACCTGTCTACCAACCCAAGGAGACTGTCCATGAAGGTACTCTGAGCAGGCCCTGGAGCAGAGGTTGCATTCTGCTGTATGAAGGGACAATGGAAGCGAGGTTGGTCACAGATGGTAACAATCGCTCAATGGCTCATGTCTTTCTCTATTTACATGAGCATTGCCATTTGAACAACTGTCAACTAGCTGTTTGTCCTGTAGTATATCGACTATCAAAAAGAGTGGCATGCATATAATTTTATATAGATCTATTAGTCATCTATTGTTTCTTTGTAAACTCAGGTCTGCAAAATTCTTTCAATTTGATAAGCTATCTGTCCTCCAGGACCTCTCCCCTGTGACTCACACATGACAGATATTACTCATGTAATTATAAACATATGAGAATATGAAAAATAGTAAAATTCATTTGAATTTCACCTTGTTACGGTAACTTTCCCAAGTTATATGAATCTTTTGATGGTAAAGGCACCACAGTCTCTTAAAGGCATAATTTACCATTTGCAGAAGAAACAAAAACCCAGCATTGGTGTTTTAAAATAGTTCTAAAATGTGAGTTAGGGATAGAAACAACCACTGTAAAAATTTGAATCCGTATAAGCGATGCTAGGTATTGTTAAATGCACAAAATGTGAACAACAGTTATAATAAAACTGTTTCCAGACTAACCCGTCTACAGTTATGATTTAATGAGAAAGATACTGATATCTCCTTATATTTTAGGCTTTATTGCAAAAATTTTATATGGTTAGATGTTTTGTGATACAACTGACCTACACATATGCATCAAATGTGATATCTTGAACATTTTTTTAATCACTGCTTCCAAAGGTAAACAGGACCTTTAAAGCAATTTAATAAACGCAAACATGAACTGGCCCCAACTTTCTGGTGGTACGCAGCATAACCAGTACTGCTTTCAAAAAGGTAAAACAAATCTATATGCCTGTTGATTTTTGCTCTAAAATGAACTCACATACATGTATGCATAAGAAATGGAAAATAATGCTGTGGTAACATGATTTCAGTTTGGTAATGATGAAAATGTGAAATACTAAACATAATGGTACGCTGACAGTATTGCAATGTAAAAACATAATCTAATTGCAGTTGCTACATAATATTTCTTATTGACTATCAATAATCAACAAATCGGGCCATAGCAGTATCCATTGATCTTCCACAAAAGAGTGAATAGCATGCAGTTTGCTGAGAAATATGATTGCTAAGGCACAATCATTCATCATGTAATGTTCTACCCACTTGCTTTTGAATGGAGAGGGCTCTTCAGGAATAAAAGTTGGGTACACTGACTTTTATCATCCTAGTCCTTTCATCTCAAAATACTCCAAACAGCTCATCATCCAGGCAAATCACATCATCAGCCAGACAAGTTTCTTGGTGGACCCTTCTGATGCATTGCAAGCAAATTCCAAAATGGTGGAAGATGGAAATTTGAGCCCTTCTGAGAAATACATTTCAGCTTTAACAACTACAAAGCTGCATTGTACGATTAGTAATGCCCACACCAAGGAAGAAGATGAGAGATGGTAGCATACCTTTGTGGAGACTCTCTGAACTGGAGGTGGCTCACTATACGTGTCACCTGATCGGTCACCTGACCCACTGGATGGATGCATGTCATAGGAGGATGAAGACAAGGTCTCTGCTCTTTCACCTGGAGAGATTAAAACCAATTTAGATTCAAGAGGCTATATATAACATAAGTATCTCAAAACATAAGAGAGTGATGCCTCACGTAACAGAAACCTACAACACAGCAAAATCAAACATACAAACAAACAAACAACAAACACAAAAATCACATTAAAACCAACGACCCAATACTCATACCTTGACAGTGTTTCTACCACCATAACTTTGTGTCATTCTTGTTTCATGCATACATTAATTTGTAAGCAACTGTGGAGAAATTGATAGCTGGATAAGATCCAAATTAAGAATTCCGTAAAGCCACCATTTACTCTTGAGTTGTGCAAACAAGTCAAACTTCAGTCTAACTAGTGTGGTGACATATTCTCCTTTACTTCTGCTTATTAAGTTTTGAAAAAAACTTCTGTTACAGAAATGAGAATACATAATACAAATGAGATCTTAAAAAGGTTTAAAGTCTGTTGACTTTTTGAAGTGCATTTAAGCCTAAGGGCTAATAATGCTGATAATGCTTGAAAAAAAAAAAAAAAAAAAGAGAAAAAGCTCACAGTAAAGGTACTGAATTCTCTGCTCAAAAAAGAATTAAATCTTACTTGATTTGGGGTTTGGAGTGAAGTTCACTTTGGAAGAGAAGGCAGTGTAGGCATCGTCCTCATCTGTGAATCTCAGATTGGGGTCGACTCTTCCTCGGCTATCCACCTCGACCCTTGACCTCTGATGACCTTGCTGCCGCTGTGACCTCTCCGCATCTGGTAAATGTTGGGATGGTTCTGGGGACGGGGTTAATAGGTGATGAACGTGATGAAGTGAGGTGTCTGACATGGCGACGGGGTGTGGTGCGGCCCTGCCCGCTCCAGGTGAGTCTGGTATGGGAGGCTGGTCCACTAGGGGATTCCCCCTCACTGTTGCCGACGGGCGGCTAGTGTTAGTAGCTGAAGAGGCAGTGGTGATGTCAGTGAGGGTGGGTGAGACTGAGACAGTGGCTGAAAGGGAAAGGGAAGAGGGATGAGTGGGGCGAGGAGGGGAGGCATGCAGGTTACTCTTGGAGGAGTGCAGGGGTCTGATAAGGGTGTGAGGAGAAACACGCAAGGGGGTGGTAGTAGCACAAGAGGTTGGCAAGGAACTATCATCATGCAACGAGAAACTGTACGAAGCCGCTGTGTTTCTATTTTCAGCTTTAGGATCAGTCAGCTTTGCTAGTGCATCTGTCTTTAGGTCCTTTCCCTGAGTCTCACTAAGTATTGAACTTTTCTTAAGCGGTGTAGTAGAAGGGGTATGTGTTCTAGTGTCATCAGTGAAAAGCTGCTTGCCCAACCTCCTCCCAGTCCCAATGACCAGACCAGAGTATCTGTCCTCTTGAGGAGTTGATATTAAGGCTGATGTGTGAATCAAATCAATCTCATTAGATCTAGAGGAATTAAAGTACTTTGATGGGCTACCCATGCTTACATTCGAGTTTGAAAGCTCTGTTTTTAATGTACCCGTCTTGCTTGGTGGTTCCAGCATGCTCTTCTCTGATGTCAAATCAAGCAACTTCTCTAACTTATCAAGAGATGAATTCAATTTATCTGATTCTGGGTCTCTGGTGTCTGCAACATCCCCAAGCAAAAAGCTTACAGATTTTTTGGATTCTTTTGCAAGAGGAGAAGAATTTGTGTTAGTACCTTGCCCGTCAGGGGATGATGTTAGTACAGTGGTCTGGCTAAGTGCTTTGGCCCTGCTGAGAGTTTGCAGGCGAATTGATGAGTAGATGTCGCCAGCCTTAATAGGACCTTTCTCCCTCTGAGAAGCTGGGATGCGGGGGAGTTCAGCATAATCCACGTCACTCAATTCAGAAAGGGAGAAGTCACTTCTAAAGGTTGATACGCTATGAGGGGGAGACACTTGACCTATTGAGCCTACACCACTGGGGCTTGTTACTGTCTCTTTTGAGGTAGCAGTGTTCGGAGAGTCACCAGCAAAGTCCAATTTCCTCCTGCCCTCCAAGGGAGAGAAGGACAGCCTCGCATTTCCAAAGTCGGTGATGCCATCCCCCATGAGGCTAATAGTGTCAGAGGGTGAGAGAAGGTCTCGATGCTCAACCTCAAAGGCCTTCCTGTCCTTGAGCAGGGAGTCTGAGGGTTGCCAAGTTTGTGAAATGCTCCTAGTGATCTCCTCGACCAGAGTGTTAGTGTCTGTTGGGGATGGTGGGTCATCGTGCAGGGTGGTGAGGGGGTCTCTGACTGCGAGAGGAGGGGAGGATTTTGGAGGGGAGGGTTTTGCAGGGGACAGGTGGGTGCTGTGGAAGGAGTCACCAAGGGGGTCCAAGGGGTCCATGTCTAGGAGACTTCCTGTGGAATCACTGGCAAGTGAGGTGTTGGCTGCCTGAACAGTGCCTAACGCTATGTCTTCAGTATAGGCAATGCACATTCATGGGCAAGGGGAGATTCACAAGCACCAAAGCACCAGCAGAAGCAGGTTTTGAAAAGGAACACGGCAGGCACACATGGCAGAATTTAGAGGCACACAGAAGCAGTGGTAAAAGTCGCAATCCAGCATAACATCAAGTGAACAAAAGATGCCAATTTTTGTTATAGTAGTTCAATATTTCGCCAGTTACACAGCCAGCAGTTTAATTGTTGCAATGTTTTACACCAGTTTGCCAGAGTTGGACCGAACGTCAGCAATTACACCAAATTTTCCATCATGTTGGGAGTCAGAGAGACAAAAGAAAAATTAGAGGCACGATGTGAATTATCAGCATTTTGATTGGGCAAATTGAAAGTCAGTGACACAAATACAGACAGAATGGATCAGTGCACAGAGAAATGGGTAAAAGAAAAGGAAAATGCAGTGAAAATGTTGAGTGGGCCTTAGAGTCCCACAGACTTTGATGATTCATATATAATTGATGTGATTGGTTGGTAAGAATACAAAAATAATAGTGCAATGTATGAGGATTAGAATAACTCCACAGAATAACCTATCAATCAATAATGTCATCAAGTGTAAATATAGTGTGCAAAAATCCACTTGTTCAATTATGAGCTCTTGATGCAAAGTGCCAATGATGAATTTGAATTGAAATTTTGCCAGTAGCATGAAGTGAAACTAAGGGTAGAGTGTACCAGAATGCAAGTTCAAATACTACTCCATAACCTGAAGACCAGTAGAAGATTCATTGGAATTACAAAAATTGGGTTATGGGATTCTAGAGTTTCTCTTGTTCTCATAAAACAGTGATGCATTATGCAAATTAGATGAAATGAGGGTGTTACTGCCTCACAGCTCTGCGATTGGTTTGTTCAATCTAAATATTATAGTGCCTAAAAAACACACACACCATACTCTGGGATGATAATTTAGCACTTTAAGCCCCTCCCTCTTTAACACACCAGAGCTAAGTTTTACAACAATACAGTAATTTAATTCTACAGAAATCATTGATTGCAATTTACAATGAATCACATTGCAATGTAAGTGACTATTTGTGTGCTGATCTGTAGAACACTTATTCGGGCATAATATCACCAACCTCCCTAATTTGTATATGAGGTTTTGGACTAACACTACTGTTTCTTGAAAGCATGTGAAACTTCAACATGAAATCAATATCTCTCTTATGCCTGACTATGGGACTCCTACTGTCCTCTTTGATCTATTTTTAAAAATATCATTATTATCATATTCTTCTCATTAGGGTCAATTTGAAATTTAGGTAGCTCATTTATCAACAAATAAGATTTTCAACATTATGAATTACAACCATTGAAGTACATTGAATCTTACTACATTGTACATAAAGACCATAGCGTAAATTCTGTGTGCAGGAGAGTGAATATGAAGAGTTAAATGCAATAAGCATGGATATTAGAGCCAATGATTAGAAAGTAACCATTCAGTATGCATGCTACTCTATGAAAGAATGAATATCTGGGCCCCAATTCATAAAACTTGTTATCAATAACAAGTTACAATAGTTGTTATAAGCTACAGAAATCCTTGCACCTGATTGGCTGAGAGCAAACTTGTCATAGATATGTGGCAGTTGTTTCTGATAACGAGTTTTATGAAATGGGACCTGGGTCTGTTCGATGTATGAGTAAATCTAGTAGGTGACTATGATTAGATACGCTTGAATAATGGTACAAAATAAAAATGGTGGTTTCTCACTGTAGTATACCCTCATGACCAAGGAATAATGTGAGGACATTCAAATCTATAATACTATTGTGAAACTACATGCAATGCTACATTTGAACTCCTACAGCATAAAGCTATTTTGACCATCTATGTCCAGTCCAGATTTCCTCTTGAGTGTGTGAAAGAAATGCTATTGATTGGGACATTGTATTATTAATTGCAATCTATGATCTTAAAAAAAAAAAAAAACACTCACACAAAAAAAGTTGTATGAGTAAGTGAAACAGGTAGAAAAGTCTCTCTCCAAATCCAAAAGAAAAAAAAGAAAGAAAAAAGAAACACACCACAGTACAAACAGCCATGAATAATATCCCACAAAAATTCAGGATCATTGTATCTTGTTGTGATATTACAAATGAAGGTGAAAACCACTTTCATCACCAGCACAATGATCTTTGCCGTTCTAGAATTTGCTATTGTAAGGTTGCCAACATTCACAAATCAAAATCAGCCTTGCCATTCCAAAGAGCTATGAGATGCTTGTGTGGTACATGCATCTCATTAGGTGGAAATAATTTCAGAAATCTCAGAGGATTTTACATTCTCTTGACAGGATGAGAAGAAAATGGTTGCTCGTTTAGGGAGCCTTCTGCAGAATAAGTGATTATAATGGACTGAAATTAACAATTGATGATACATGATGACATAAATGGTATCCCGGGGTACCAAATAAAAATCAGCCATTTTGTGGAATTATTTATCTCTTTAAAAAGGTTGTACCCTGGGTGCCAAAAGGAGGAAATTATTTTGGTGCTGGAGCTAGCGCGCGCTAGCCACTGCACTGCACTGCACTGAAGCACACGCTAGTTGTAGCACAGCGTGCCATGTGGCATGGGAATGACTATGTACACGCACACACAGTGCATGCATTTTTCTCTGGCTGTCCTCGAGTGGACGTGAGGTGGCGCTACAAAACACGGTAACCCAGGGTACTACGGTACCCCGGGGTAACGCGTGATGCATCATATGGTGAAATTTACACTCAGCAGACTATGACTGTTAAATCAAATATTGAATGTACAACTTTTTATTTAAGTTCAGTAGATAAGGATGGTTTAGGGGGGGGGGGGGAACCTCATAAGCCTTTGCATTATCAAGGTATGAGCATGAATATTGACAAGCTACCGGTAAATGCTAACATGGTTCACTTTGCAAATTTGAGGTGAGAGCAAAGATGACCATGGATGACTCACCTGTATGGTATGAGCCACGGTCCCTCTCAGTAAACTGACCGGAGGGTGCTTGATGACCAATACTCCTGTGGGGTGGGGTTCTCTGGCTGTACAGTCTTGGGTAGTCTGTTTACAACAATCAATAAATGGGATTGTTACTACAGTGCACTCCCGTTATAACGAACACAGTTACAACGAAATTCCTGTTATAACGAAGTAAAAATTCAAGCCGCAACATTATCCACTCTATGTATTTTTATTGCTTGTTTGTTCGCTAATAACGAAATTTCAATATAACGAAAGAAAACTGCCAGTCCCGAGGACTTCATTAAAACGGTAGTCCACTGTACTCCAACTATCAAATGTTCTTCACACTGGACTATTATGAATGCATATTGAAGAAACCTGGTATCATATCAAAGCCCTCTACAAATATTTGTTAATTGAAAGAATGAAAGGTGTGCTATGATAAAACACAAAACAAAACAAACAATAGCGATGGCTTTAAAGACAAAAGAAAGGCTGGGGGAAGGAATGGAACAGTTTACATTTTATTTTAAAATTTTGGAAGAAGGAATAGTCTGCAAAGTCTGTTGAGCTTGAGAATTACCAGGTTGTTTAATGAAGAGGGAATACAACAAAAATGCAATCCATCCAATACTAGGAGAAACAAACTGACATGGAAGGAAGATATTTTGTAGAGACATGAGAAATACAAAATTCTCCATACACTTTAAAGATGATCATGCAGATGAGATGGCACTATTTGGGGGCATATTCTTATTGAACCATATAACAACTGAAATGACAAAGTTTACAGGGTGTGTACAGTTCTGGTCGAGGTGAAGATTTAGCTTTTAAAGTTTTGTGAGATATTCAGAAATCGCTCTATGAGATGTCAAAGAGCATGCAATTCTAAGGGGTATCAAAAGTTTATTCAATGAAAATCGGTTTTGAAATGGCTGAGATATCCCAAAACAAGGTGAAACAAAGAGACACTAATAAAGTTGGGGCATGTCGCCTTTTATTATTAGCACTTATTTTGACATCTCAGCCATTTGAAAACCAATTTTCATCAAATTAACGTTGAATCCTTCTTAAAATTACATGCTCTTTCATATTTTATAAGAGGCTTTTCATCACCTCACTTAGGAATGTTCAAAACATGAATCCCCAGCTCAACCAGTACTGTACAGTCCCTTTAAACCCCCCACTGATGTACATCAAAAGCAAAGAATACTGGTGCCAGTATACCAATTCTTTGGCCAGTATGCATGGCATCATTGTCTCATGATTCATCATGATTGTGCCAGGGATTGTGACAAAACCTACATTGGACAAACTGGATGGTCGCTCAACAACAGATCACATGAACACAAAGGGGCATGTAGACTAAATTATCCAGGCCATTCAGCCATTGCAATGCTTGCCATTGACACTAGCCATAACATTGGGTGGGATGATGCCCACATAATTGACTCTGAAGCCTACTTATGGCCAAGGCAAGTCAAAGAAGGGATCTGGATCAGGCAGACTAATCCTGCTGTGAATAGGGACCCTGGAGACACATTGTTACCTACTGTATCTACCATGGTATGCTCCAGTGATCCCAAAGCATCACCACACAGACAACAAAGGGATCACTTGGATTGTGATGGAATTACTTGGATTGAGAAAGTCTTCAGCAGTGGACTGAAGCTCATCAGCCAAATATAAAGGTTGGTTGAAGCTCAAAAATTTGTCATTATACATCTTTTCCTAACCAATAAAAGTTTTCTGTATCGTAATATGATTAAGTAAAGCACTTTAGTCCATCAGCATTCCCACAGCTAACAACTAAGTAATAGTACAATCACTATGACATTAACATTCCCTTGAGTGGAGGCGGCATATAGGAAGTAGACATTTGCACTTGAAACACATGAATTAGTTTGATAGATTGGTTCATACGTGTTCTCCTAAACGAGCACACTCTATTTGTTTTGGTTTAAATTTAAAGGGGCATTCCAGGCCATTCTCATAATTTCACTTCATATAAGAACATAAATCGACAGCTCCATATATTGATTTGTGGAATTTATTGTGGTCCTTGAGCAGAGAAACCAATACTCTGAAAAATCTTCAACAAATTACACTGAACAGTGTTGATGACATAAGAGACTCACATATTTCGGAAATGTAGAAGTGTAATTCAATTACAATGGATACTGCTTGCTGAACAAGTTCAACTGTGTGAAATCTATGCATGCCTTTTCCTTTTGTTCTGCTTCCTTGAGCCTCAACTCATGCATTCTTATGGTGAGGCTGCCACATCATCATCTTTTTTCATTGCAATTTGTTATGAATTTTGACAACATTCTTGTTCCTCACCCCAATCACTATAAATTCTGACACCCTGTACTCAGTATAACTAATTCACAGTTGTTCAAATGTAAAAATCTCAAAATCATCCTTTAAAAGAACCAGGGAAAAAGAGGAGAAAAAATGGTCTCAGCATCAATCCAAGAGATGGTTGCTACCTTGACTGGACTGTACATCCACTGATGGAAGTCCCGATGCAGAGCCTGTGATTGGCCGCGGCTTGGACAAATCTCCGTCAGTCCTAGCCAAAAGGTCAAGGAGGTCACTGTCATCATCCTCTATGACTGAGTGGATTAGAAAAGAAAAGACAAGAAAATGACAAAATTGAACAAATCACTCATGATGTGCAATGCAAAAGATCTACCAGTCTGGATAGACGTCTGACTTGAAGACTGTCAGGAAACGGATTGTACTCCTGAGGTTTTCATTTTCTTCAGTTTGTCTCCCTCTGACAAATCATGAAAATTGTAAGATCGCAACTGCTGATCTGTAATTTAACAAACATGTCGGAAAAAGGAACCCCGCGACTTGAACCTGTCATCTACTGCTGTACTACTGAACTTTGTCATCAAACCTCAACCTTCACCCCTCTACTTAATATTCTCTTGCAGATTGTACTCCTGTCTGGGTTTCGTAACCTTCTATAAGTCTACAAGTGAAGAGGCATGCCATGTATCTGTAGTGACAGTTGCACTTGGTGTCAGTATGACCTGCTTACCTGATCTCCCTACGAGTCCTCTGACGTGTTTGGTCCTGGGCAGTTCACTTCTTCGCGTCTCTCTGGCTGGAGAGGGGGCGTGCTCCGTCATACTGGTTGCCTGCAACAAAAGACAAACCAACAGAAACACAGTAGAACATACTTCACACACAAACTAAACAAAAATGGCTAAAGGGGCATTCAGCCCACATGAATCTAAAAACATCTTTCACACACTTTCTTCCACTGGTGATCAACTCTGCTAAAAACAAATTAATGAACAAAAGAGCTATATCTCACCTGATCAGTATCAAAATGGAGTAGAGCTGACTTTCTCTCTGATTCTCTGACCGAACGGTCATCTGAAAGAAAATGACAAATTATGATAATTGGTACCATACACTGGTATTCTGCAAAATCTACACACACACACCTTTCACTGGACTAAAGACAGAAATAAAACTCGTGAATATTGGTCTTGACAAAGTGTTTGCGCACTATCATATTCATTAAACAAGCATTCGAACAACCATAACAAATCCTATGGGTTATTTGATTGCTTGTTTCAGACTTTTTTACCTTACAAAGAAAAAAGGGGGAAATAATCCTTATCACTGACAGAGACATATTAATACAATTGTACTATCAGTTATCACAAACATAGGTTGATGGCTGTTTAACAGTGCATTGCCTACTTGCAGCATTAGACTGCTAGTATCTGATTTATCCATTTCCAATATCTGCCCCTAAAATAAAATTTTAACAAAAAGCAAAAAAAAAACAAACAAACAAACAAACAAAACAGAACAGAACAGAGAGAGAGAGAGAGAGAGGGCATGTGATTGGTCTCCACCTGTCACTTATATGCTCCCAACTGAGAGACAAATGAGTCTTCCACACATGCCACTGACCCATCCTTACCAAGCTTCCTCAGGTTGGGTAGCATGTGGACGAGGTACAGCCTGTAGTCTGGCTCATTCTTGGTGACCGGGTTGAGCCTCAGGTCCAGTTCTTGCAGACTGGTGTTGTGTCGCAGCCTACTCAGCTCTTGCAGGGTGCTTACATTGTTGTAGTACCTGTGTCACTCAAAGGTCAAGGGTCATTCAAGGGATACTGGAATTGAGGAGTGACTTGATCTACTAATTGAAGCATTTTCTCAGCTCAGAGATGAAATTAACTCTATACAACATCACATTTACCAATGCAGCTGATCAATTAGTGTCATCATGTGTGACTTGTGTAACAGTGAAATGCAGATAAAATTTTTCATAGGGTATGCATGATCATAAGATCATAGTGGCAGTTAGAGTTGCCTGGTTATAATATATCATCTACCTCATCAGAAAATATCCAGAACTGCAGCTAGCAATATTTTTGCCTACAAGAGAAGATGATTAAACATTCAACAGCCGCCAGTTTCTCAACTTCTAAGCAGTCATTTGTCTTTATTGTGACAAATTGGCTTTTTGCTTGTATCAAGCCCTTACACTGTATGTCCAACACATGGTAATTCCCTTAAGAGTCAATACATGAAACATATTTCCCATACACATTGGGATAATACAGAATCGTCTACATCTGCATCAACAATAACAATGACAACAATAACAATGACAACAGCAACAACAGAACCAAGTACTAAGTATTGACCGATTCTGTGACGCGCTATGTGTATTTTTGGCATGGGCAGTGCCATACTGGGTGTATCATCCGACCCCCCTCCGCACTCCCCCACCCCTCTCCCTACATTAGCACGCGCGCAGAATGAAAAACTGCTTTAGCCAATGGGCGTCTCGTACTGAGTGCGCGAATGCTTGCTAGTGCGCGAACCTTTGTTACAAGTGCGTGATAAACACGTTGCCCGGGGGTGGGGGGAGAGCAGGGGGGTCGGCTGATACACACCGATACACCCACTATGGCTGCGCCCTGTGACGTAAAATGTCTGCTGCCCTCAACGAACCCGAATCGGTCAATAGCAAGGATACAGGTTAAGCTTCTCCAGGAGTGTGAGAAACTGCAAGCCCTGAAGACTTTGGAGAGCATTGCGGGACAGGTCCAGCTGTTTCAGGCGGGAGAAACTGGCAAGAGCATTACCAAGGTTGGCAATTTTCTCCTGGTAGGTTCCTGGGAGAGACAGCGACCTCACATCCTCTGCAATTTGAAATGAAGCAAGCCAGAAATAATACGGGAAGGGTTGGCTTGCCAAAAGGCAAGGTTTTTGTTTATTTGTTTGTTTTTCCATTTATAATACATATTCACGATGAGGCAATTCACACATCTTCAACCTGAGCAACTAGATTCTAGTCAATCGTGAATAACACACCACTCCTGCACAGAATCAAGCTCAAAGAGTTGATAGTAATTGGTATGATTTCAGCCTCCTTAGGATTCTAGTCTTCTTGTCTTGTCCCGAGTCTTCTTTGATAATTTCTCACTTGCTTGGCCTACTTGGAAGGCCGAGTAGCCATCATGATGGTAGGAATACTTGGATTCAGTCACTCATCATGTTCAATTGAAGAACAGTATGACAAACCTAGGGCTGTTAGTGCTAGGTTACAGTGAGAGTCTGCAAACTGTAGTGTATATAGGGATTTCTTGTGGTATACACCACACACGGCTGTCTGAAAGAAATGCAATGTACAAATTAGATTTAGGAAGCACGCTTTTATTTCTGAAGCCAGATTACAAAGAATATCAAACAAAATATCTCATAATATAGATCTAGTCTCCAGTACATGTATATCTAGAAAACATCTACATTGTATAATTATTCTTACAATGATAAAAAAAAAAGAATCTGTTTATCCAGAGGATTTTCTTTTTAAAATCATTTTTTGACTCTGAGGATTCAATGTAGCCATACGTGGCGTGCGGAAAATATCCCCAATGACATGGACAAATTAAAAGTAAAAACACTCCAATTGAGGCCATGAGGCAGGCTTTGTAAAGGGTGCCAATTTGCAGGAGGGGCCGTTTTATTCATTGATGAAAAGGCCTGATCAGGTGTAGACAGAAAGATCCATCTGTCCATAGAAATCTTTTATTAGACGCAGTCTCCAAGGAACATATCCCCGACGGCCAGATAAGTATCTTTATGTCAAAATAAGGTGTCACTGACACTGACATTTAAAGGGGATGGCTAGTAACTGATCAGTGGGAATCAGTGGGAATGCTGAGGGATGATTGTTCCAATCCTTGTGGGATTCATTTAAGAGTTCATTATATATCTATTCTTGTGTGAAAAGTATTTGCTTCAGAATGGTCTCATATTCAAGTAATGTGCAGTTTAATGTTTCCAGGTAAGCGTCCCTGGTCAGTGACGGGGCATTAATCTGCACATTACTTGAATATGAGACCGTTCTGAAGCAAATAATTTTCACACAACAGTAGATATATAATGTACTCTTAAATGAATCCCACAAGGATTGGAACAATCATCCTTCAGCATTCCCACTGATCGGTTACTAGCCGTGCATGATTGAAGGATTAAGGAATAACACTTGCTAATTCTCCTGCTTGTGTTCTGAAGTGGGACTAAGCACAAATGAGATTATTTATCTGTTTTTTAGTGTTTTACCTCCGATCCCTGTTTAGCTGTATTATTGATGTCATTGATGACTGAAAGTGCCCCTGCCGCAAACATGCAGAGTTGTTTAGATCTACTCGAGACAAAATACACCACAGACTGATCTTTGCCTTTGCTGGGCTGTGTATAGTTATGTCATTCTGCTGCTGTGACTCTGTATAGTCTACTGCATTGGGGATTACTGCACTACTGCATCTGCATTTAGACCCCTAACGTTACTGAGGATTTAATCAAAACATCACTGACACTGTGACTACACAATCAATGGGTGCTGTAAATTTACTTTTGCTGTGCTTTGCGATGCGACGAACATGTATATCATATAAATTAGATCTAACGTTATCGTTAGATCTAGTCGTAGCTCGGTTGCGTAGCTCCACTCTTTTGCACTCTGCGCAAAAAGGGCAGCTGGCACTAAATTTACACTGCACTGGCAGCTGCGCTAGCTTGGCAAAGTGAGCGAAGTATATTTTCAGTATCATCTAGCTTTCAAATGATCACTTATTTCACACGTATAAACTGCTACTTACCCAGGTTATCATGAGTCAGCTGGACCCTTTCTCGGATCCAAGCCTCTGTTAGAGTGAGCGACATCTTCGAATTTACCGCTTCGCGACTGTTCAAACGCCACCTATTATACTATGGGACTAACGAGCAAGTCAAAAAGTCAACGAATACAAACGTCAGTCACAGCTTGGACTTTCTCGCACGATCGACTGTCAATCTCGTGCCAATGTTAGTCTACTATAGACTAGAATTATTGTTTTTTTACATGAAATATTATTACAATGTTGTGTTTCTAAACATCTACAAGAACTACATTATCAAAAAAATGGTTCATTGTGCTATTTAAATTTTGTCATATCACTGAATATCATAAATATAATCAGTTTTCTGCGGTTAAATCATTCGTCAGATCTCAAATCGATATGAAGGGGCTTAGAAATAAGACTATCTAGACGGCCGTTGGTGCATGCCGGTGGTGCTTTGTGATGAGAGGAGCGACTGGTACTGGTTTCGTCTCACCGCCCTGGGAGAAGGGGGGGGGGGGGGGGGCGGTGGGGGCGCGGTGGGAGGGTAGGGGAGGGTAGGGGAGGGGGATGGGCGGGGAATGCAAGTTCGTGCTGACAGAGCGAGGATATAATACAGCTGTATAAGGATCTACAATGTATTTTCTTGTGATCTTCTCTTCTTCCAAGTCCACATCGCTTTCCACTTTTCTTCCTTGTTAACTAGGGCCTATCCCTTCATCCCTCCCCTTTCTTTTTGTGCAAAATTTTACACATAATGATGCAGACTGTTATGACAATTTAATGAACATGATTAATCTATACTTTGAATAGTAATTATTAATGTTTTCTTATTTATCTCTTTAGAGATATAATTTAGGGTAAATTATTGCTTTGAGAAGCGAGAAGAGTTAACCAGGTATTTTGTTCCTTAATTTTAATGATTAGTCTGTATGTTGGTCTACGTTTCTGGTATTATGTCATCTTGGTTGTGATATTGATTGTGTGAAAATTTGCCTTCCTACAACAAGCTGGCCTACATAAAGTAATAAGTGAAGATGTTTGACAACATGCATGCAATGGTCTCAAGGAAAATCTCTGTTCCACATCATTCTTTAGCAAATTTTGGAGCTTGGCATACTATTATCAAGGATCATGTTGTAGGCCCTACGGTTTAATTCTTTCATTTAAGTTACTTCATAAGTTCCTTACTTAAAGGGAAGTGGGAAATCTTGATCCCTGTTTTAGTCTTGTAGGCATCTACACATTGCCTAGTGAGCAATCAAATTTTGAAGATAAACTTTTTGTTCTAATGCCTTTTCCTTTTCTTAAGTTTTAAGCCTTTCTGTTAATAACTCGTCACTATATTCTCTCTGAACAGCCATCCTTTTTGGCAGTCATCAATCATCACCAATTGCACAACATACACCGAAAAAGCACATACATAACAACCATTGCATCACATACAGACACAGACAGACAGACAGGCGATACATACAAACATACACACTAATACACATTGAAAAAGGACAACTATAATGTAGACTGCAATTTGTTAAAAGACAAACAATGCTTTAAAAAAAAGGCTCTTTATTTCTACTGTATAAAGGCAGTCTCTGTGGACCAATTCAAGTCAATTGTCTTAAAACCCACCTTTTTAATACTAGTACTTAATGAGTAATTTACACATGCAAATGGTGACATATAGTGATTTTTACATAAATGCTTCAATGCCGACATCCAAATGCACCTCTTTCATATTTTTTCTCTTTATCTACCACTTCATCGCTCACTCTCATTACTCGCTTGCTCCACTGGAAATAAAATCAGTGGTGATTTACTGTCAATATTTAAATATTGATTGTAACTGGTTTTCCAAAATTGAATTATTTTGCATGTTTTCTCTTGTCATTCGCTCCTGTCCATTTTTCTTGCTCCTTTCTCTTTCTCTATTTACAACGCATAAAGGGATCACACAGTCCTGTGGTGATATGCACTATAGAAATGTGGTTTGTTAATTATCATAATCATATCTGAATATTAACAGTCATTCTTTCTCTCATAATCTTTTAATTCGCATGAGCCAAATTCATGAGTAGTTGTGAGCCAAATTCATGAGTGGTCGTTCCATGGAGCTACAACACACCGGGCATCTCCTCACATCCGGATTTGCATGTACTTCGACAAAGAGAGACTATGAAGAGATGCCTTCAGAATTCCTTTGGATTATTTTTATTGTGCCTCCTGCACATTTTAATAGAAGTAGGCCCTATAGCTGTAGGACATCATCTTTTCTTTTCAGAGAAGACAAACTTCTTCTCTCAAGAAGGCTAGGATGGACATATCATAAACACTAACCACAACTACAGTTATCTGTAGAATAAGCATAAACACATTAAATGATTTTAATAAAAAAATAGTTCAAGGCAGTACTGTTGCATCCATACATCTTGGAACAGTCCGTTTCAGCAAGTCATATCTGTGTTTTTTTCCCCTGAAGTAGACACCAGCACATATACAAACACCAAAAATAAATACCATGCCATAATATTTTTTAAGGTTGTCCCTAATTTTGCAATGTAGCCTACAGTCAACTCCATATAAGTTAATATTGACAGGATTGAGGAAAATGCATCCACATAGAGGTAAAATTCGATTTTTGAATGTACAGTGCAGAGGTATACACATGTCAGGCTATAAATGTACATGTACTAGTAAATTGGGACTTTTTATTTTCAACTTCATCAATTATTTGTCATATGCGCTGCAGAGTTCACAGTACAACGCTGTAACCAATAATGTATTTTTCAGCTGAGCATGTATACTATGTTTCAAGAATTAGTGCATACATTCCAAGATAATGGTAATTTTTGTCAAATCCATGAATTTTCTTTCATCCAGTAAGACCAGTGCAGTTTCAGTAATTCAATATGACAATTACTATTGTCTGATGTAAGCTAGCATGCATTGTCATCAATTATAGATCCCAATTCTTATTGTACATGGTCTCTGGATAATGGGAATTAGTATTATTTACAGAAAAATTGACCAACAATCAGCTTTCATGTGTTATGATAATCATTTATGTTAGTCATAGACATATACATCATACAATGGAGTTAAATACGAGCAAATTTAGCACATATAACAGTACAGTAGTTCCTTTCACAAATACCAGCAGTCTATGTGTTCAATGCATGTTAAATGAAAGCCTATTTGTCTCTGCTATAAATAAAATGATTGCCACTTACTATCACTTTCCATATCTCATCTGACCCCAAAAACAAGCACACAAAAAAGAATGATTACTTGGCACATACACAGTTGAGTAATCAAAATGCTACAGCCAAAGAATGCATCTGATAATTATAATCTACTTGAGAGAAGTGGGGCAAGTTTCTTAGAAATTGTCATCAACTGAAAGCAAATGCCAGTACATTTATGACTCTGTCAACTGGCTACATGGGGGAAAAAAATTGTGAACATTATGAAAGACGATGCATGCTAGAAGACATCAAAATGGCTAATGTCAAACAAATATCGTTGGATAACAAGCCAAACAGGATAATCATATGAGGAAAGAGGAACAACTTATTTCTTTTCTTTTTCTTTTCCTGGTGGAATAAGATTACTTTACACAGGTTTGAATATATGAACAAATTAAGTGTAATCTTGAAAGCAAATGTTGCAAGTACAACTTCAATACAAACTATATACACATATTACAAAATCCTTGTATAAGAAATTCCCTGAGTTAGTTTTGCTTATTCAAAGAATGAATAAGTTTGTGCACTTCTGAAAACAGACAAAGAGATAAAAATCTGCAGCAAGGAATTCCCACAAAGAGAGTAAATTGATAAAATATTTAGCACTGGTTCATCATAGAGATAAGTGTCTGTGTCAGTGTAATGAGTGAAACAGTCAAATAAGAATCACATTCATTACTCCTTTACTGTACCATCATAGCTACCCAAGATGTCTACAAGTCTTCTAAAATATATGCTTGTGACAGAGAATCATACACTTAGCTCAATCTAATTTACATCTTATACTTCTTTATCAGAGAAGAGTAGTCCATTCTTACAGTATAACTAATAGCTGAAGTACATTAAACATATAAAAGAACATGCGGTATATATAGGTACTTTCTTAACATTGGCACCTTTGCAGTCATAACAGAAGTACAAAAAATATTGTGACTGAGCAAAGTACCAATTCCATTATCATCACAGATAAAGACAAAATCATCATACATGTATAACCAAAAATGTACTACATCCAACACTGAAATATGTACAGATGAGTTGATCTTGTTGTTCTCTTTTCTTTCTTAACAGAATTATTGCATATTTGCATGTTATACCACTGAAAGAGAAAGTACTGCCACTACATACATTATTATTGAGGCATCAATAAACGAATCTGAAAATGACGATTTTAAATTCAGACTGAAATAGTATCAAATTGAAAACAAAATCATAGATAGGCAAGCAGTATAACAACAAAAACAAGAGACCCGCGGGTCTAGCGCTCACCTGAGTATCGCAAGTTCACCTTTCACGCAGTCACTAATCTAAATTATTCACAGCTCTACCAAAATTTGACGAGGCATTCTCAAGTGGAAGATGAAAATGTACAATAAGGGCCCAATTTTTTCAAGATTCCTTAATTTGGGGGAATTGGGGCCCCCTGGGGCCCTCTGGGTGGGGCATGGTGCCCAGTTTGATAAATTGAGATCCTGACCACCTAGGGATGCTACCTGCCAAGTTTGACAAAAATCCATCATGAGGTTTTCAGGAAGAAGATGAAAATGTACAATTCAGGCCCCCATTTGGACCCTTCCAACCACCCCCCTCCCCCCTACCCCCAAGAGGGGCACCCCTGGATCTCCTATGAACAAACTTGAAACTACAGTCATTAATGTACTCACTCATAGTATTATCTCAGCTCTATGACTTCTGATTCTAGAGAAGATTTTTAAAGATTCCTTCATTTGGGGGGTTTGGGCCCCCTGGGGGCCCCCTGGGCGGGGCATGGTGCCCATTTTAACAAATTGAGATCCTAACCCCCTAGGAATGCTACCTGCCAAGTTTGGTGAAAATGGGTCATGGGGTTCTCAAGAAGAAGATAAAAATGTACAATTTAGGCCCCATTAGGACCCTTCCTCACCCCCATCCCCACCCCCCCCCCCCCCTGGGTCCCAAGGGGGGCACCCCTGATTCTGCCATGAACAAACTTGAAACTACAGTCATCAATGTGCTAACTCATAGTATTAACCTAGCTCTATCACTTCTGGTTCTAGAGAAGAAGGTTTTTGCGGATTCCTTAATTTTGGGGGGTTTGGGCCCCCCTGGGGGCCCCCTGGGTGGGTCATGGTGCCCATTTTAACAAATGGAGTTCCTAACCCCCTAGGGATGCTACCTGCCAAGTTTGGTGAAAATGGGTCATGGAGTTCTCAAGAAGAAGATGAAAATGTACAATTTAGGCCCCATTAGAACCCTTCCCCACCCCCCCTCCCCTGGGTCCCAAGGGGGGCACCCCTGATTCTGCCATGAACAAACTTGAAACTACAGTCATCAATGTACTAACTCATAGTATTAACTTCGCTCTATCACTTCTGGTTCTAGAGAAGAAGATTTTTACAGATTCCTTAATTTTGGGGGGTTTGGGCCCCCCTGGGGGCCCCCTGGGTGGGGCATGGTGCCCATTTTAACAAATTGAGTTCCTAACCCCCTAGGGATGCTACCTGCCAAGTTTGATGAAAATCGGTCATGGGGTTTTCAAGAAGAAGATGAAAATGTAAAAAGTTTACGCACGACGCACGACGCACGACGCACGACGGACGACGGACGACGGACGACGCACGACGCACGACGCACGACGCACGACGGACGCCGGACGAAGGGCGATCGCAATAGCTCACTTGAGCCTTTGGCTCAGGTGAGCTAAAAAGTCAGGTTGCGATATACCAAGGTAATACAGAAGTTGCATGATGAGAAATCAAGCATGCTAACATACTACATGCTTACACAAATTTGTAGTGGTATCGAAATCTTAATTGCTGTAGGAAAAGAGATGTCGTCCAGGCAGTTCCTCCTTTATACCTTGTACTGTATTGAGTATCAAAAACATCAAGCACAGTTGAACCTCATTACAGAGAGGTTGGATATAAACCCTCTTATAACATGGTGATTTTGTAAGGCACAACTCTTTAAATCTCTTTATTCTTTATCCTGATATAGTGATAAACCTGACATATTTGTCTAATAAGGTCATTGTATCCCCCGGCATATATGCTGGAAGATACTTTGGATTCAGTAGCGTTACGCCCCCGCCATCCCCTCTGCCGCCACTGCCACATCCCATTCTTGTGTGCACTCTAGCGGTCACAAACCTTGACGGATTTCTTTGAAATTTCGTATGGAGGTTCATATTGGTAATATCTCCACACCTATAACTTTGGGTGATGCTGCCCCCAGTGTTACGTCTTTTATTGGGTAAAATGCCATATTTTTGTGCATAGTTTGTGTGCGCTCTAGAGGTCACAAAGAGGCAGCAAACCACTTGATTAGCCTATTTTGGAGTTCTCCCATGCAGGCCCGGGACACCTGAAATAGGGTAGCTGTTGTTTACTTTGGCACAATACTGTATATACAACATTAAAAAAAATAATAGAAATGTTCACTTGTTTGTGCAATTGCCCAACTCTTAAGCATTTGTGCGGACAAGTTCATGTGTTTTTTATGCCATACTTTATGTTGTACTCACAGATTCGTAATGTTTCTTGCAGAAATCACTATGCGGAAGAAGACATTGGTTCCATTTGATATCTTAGTCAAGTGTTTAATTAATTGCTTGCCCAAAGGTTGACATTTTGGATGCTTGTGGATATAGGGTGGAGGATGGAGCTTGGGGGATATTGCAACATCCTTGAATATCAAAAATACAATTGACAACAGAAAATGGCTTTACAGTCAATGGCGTTGTGACAGGCAGGCATTGCGCACTACAGTGATAGCATGGAGGAAGTCCAGAAAGAAGTCAAATGCCAAATTGTATTGTGTTTGTCGTCAGCCAAATGATGGACAACGTACCTTATGTACAATGTGACTCTTGCCGTGGCTGGTTTCACTTCGTCTGCGTGGGCTAGAATGAACAAGATGGAGACTCTCCTTATGCTTGCCCAACTTGCCTTCCTGAGTCAAATAGAACCAGCAGAACACATCAGCCACAGCAAAGCAAGAAAAAGCAGGAGAAAACATCCATTAACAACTCGAGTGACGAACGGAACAACTCTTATACTTGTGAGGGTGCAGACTTGAACAACATAGATGCTGGCTCTGACTCTGAAGAAGTAAATGATGTTCATCCTGAAAAACAATGCAAGTTACCTGCAGATCTGCCTTAATTCCCACTCAAATCATACAGATGTGTATCAAGAAAACGAAAATCTACCAGATATGTCTCCAAATGTCAACAACATGCATCATGGGAAATTGATAAGTGACTCTTCTTATGCAGAAGATCTGTCAGCTGTGTCTGATTGCCATGATGATATGTACAAAGATCAAGGGCCCAATAACAATGCATATCTTTTTTCTGGTATCGATCAAGAAAGCATTCCATGCAAAACTGATAGAAACAAGCATGCAAACAAACCCTCTGAATCAAAAAATTCAAAACAAGTGACTTCCGAGAATGAAAATGGATCATCAAAGAAGCAACCTACAAGAAACTTTCAGGACTTGAGGGGAGACTCGTCTGATCATGAAACTGAAGATCCATCGACTGCTTTACATGGAGAATCTGTTCCTGAGATATTCTGGGTACAGTTATCGCATGAAGAGTGGGCAAATATCAAACCAAGGGAGAATAAGAACAAGCTAACACATGAGTGGACTGTTGTATGTGTTCACTAGTAACGTTATAATAGTTACGCCATCTAGTGTTTGAAAACAACACATGTGTAGCATAGATGTTCAATCATACACCGTCAGAACGGAACATGGGCAACAGTATCGCAGAAATCGAAAACATCTCCGCAAAACAAGTGAAGTCTTCAACCACAAAGCAAAGCTGTTTCCTGATATGTGCATCAATCGCGATGGTGCGCAGAGTAGCGGGAGTTCTGGGATGCAGCTTCTGAGTAGAGATGCAAGAAACGCTAATAGCAAAACAGACGCAAATCGCGAACCAAGAGTTTTGGGAAATGTGAATCGCGAAGCAACTGCAAATCGCGAAGCGAGAGGCACAGATAATTGTGCGAGAGCACCTCCACAACCAATTCGACGTACTTCGAGGCTTCGACGACCGCCATCGTACATGAAAGATTTTCTTATGTAAAAGTGAAGACTCTTTTGATACACTTTTAGATGTCAAGGGATTCATTTGCTGGTTCATGATGCTCTCCGTGGATATAACAGTTAAAAACTGGTTCAAGCAAATATGGTTTGAATGGTGATATTTACAGAATTTGTTATACAAGCTTATGATACGGCTTCTCAGTTTCATAATACCCCAATGTTTAACGAACATGTTATTTGTTTGTATACAATGACACAATACCCAAGTATATTACACACCAGGATACATTAATAAGTATGTTAATTAATGTGGCATATTGTCACTCAATGTGCTAGGTTCAATGTTATTAGCACACATGTTACAATGTTGGATTGTATGGACAATTCTTTATAAAGAATTTGACAGAGTAAATGTATATCATGTATGAGGAAGCACAGCGAACAAAAGGGAACATTTGGTAGTTGGAAAGCTGAAAACAGAAAAACTGTTATATTATGTAGGCTTCAAGATTATGAAGAAATTGGTTAGTTGGAAATATTGATGTTATAAGCTCATACAAGTTAATATTAATTTGGTACAAGTATATTTGTATGTATGGCATTAAGAGTTCAAGTTTAAGTTGATTTGTTCCATTGAAGAAGGAAGGGTGTTGTATGTGTTCACTAGTAACGTTATAATAGTTACGCCATCTAGTGTTTGAAAACAACACATGTGTATAGATGTTCGATGTATGTAAGATTCGGGCACTCTGATATGTTTGCGAGGGAAGGAATAAACAAGCATGAACCGGTAGACAACTGGTGTAGACAACTAGTTTCATTTAAGTGTGTTCTTTGTTCCATAATTGATGGACATGAAACAACATGGACCAACATCATGTACACTAAATTTCATGCCGTAAATAAGAAATGTGAGCTGGCATTCACATACAATCGCACAAAAAATGCCTGGAAGTAGAAAAGTGAACTGCCAATACCTGCGAATTAAAGCTAGATGCAAAATGGAAGGATGCTGTACGTACATGTATACGCCTTTACAGTTGCAAAGAAACCCAAAGACGACAAGAAAGTCAGGGTGAGGGTCGTATGCAAAGGAAAGATATCACACAAACACAGCTAAAAGAGTGAGAAACGATTCATGGAGGGGGAGCTGAGACGTGATACTGCGAAAGAGTTGTAGATGTCTGGTGTGAGCAATTGGTACTACGTGTACAATGCATCTCGTAAGATGAGCGAGCATGAAATAGATGCAGGCAATATTACCGCTTGCTCAACGTCCGATGTTCTCAGGAAGATTTTGTCTGAAGAAAGAGGACTGACAAATTTGAACGATTGTGTGTTGCAGGAGGTACGGATTTAATCCAAGAAGTGTACATGCAAAGAGATTCATCCTGTAGACACATTCACTGATGGTGGATTTATTCAGTATATGTCAGCGTATCCCTTTAAGGTCCACCTGTATTTTGATGAACAAGTACGGATGTATTGCAAGAACGTCGAAAGGGACCTGTAGTTCTTCATCTAGATGCCACAGGCTCTGTGGTCAATAAAGTTCCAGGTCATAAGAAGCATGTTTTCTACTATGCACTTTTGCTGCCTAATCCCTGCAGAGGTAGAGCAAGCATTCCAATCGCAGAGATGCTATCCAATGACAACCATGCTTCCAAAATTGAGCACTTTCTTGACAGGTTCCTCAATGTCATCTCGACGAATCGGAACAAACTGTCCGTACTACCACAAACAGTGGTTACTGACTTTTAATGGACCCTCTTGCGGTCCGTTCTCATTGCTTTCAATTCTGAAGACTGTAAGGTATATCTGACCAGGGCATAGAAGATTGTGTCAGGGCACATGTTACACAGTCAGCTCAAGGTAACAAAGAAGAAGATAGAAGAAGGGTTACACTTACCAACACATATGTGCAGCACATATGTTGAAGGATGTTTCAAGGAAAGTCGCTGCTCTGACATCCGACAAGGGAGGAAAGCAGTTTTTTTTCTCCACTGCTTCAGCATGCTGCAAACTGCATCTTCCTTTGAAGATGCCAAGATGATCTTTCGCCACATGTGCATTGTGCTTAACTCCAAGAAGGAAACTGAACATGTGTGCGCATCACTTAAGGCCCTAAAAAGCCTTATCAAGACAATAAATGTGAAAGAAGAAGTACATAATGTCGAAGATCTTGGCAGCTACCCATGTCTTTCACAATCTGGAGAAGATGATCACACTTTTGATCATTTAAAGACAATCCGGGATTCATCGCCGTGGCATTCAGCACTTGCCAAAATTTCTGCTGAAGTGGAGGAAGCTGTCAACAGTGAAGGAACAAAAGCTGAGGACACCGAAGAGAATCCCTACTACATCCCTGGAACATGCTCCTTCAAAACTTCATGCATGTTTATCCGCTTTGGAGTGCTCTTATGCTTAGTGACTTACATTGCTATAGCAAAGATGGCCAGCGTTCACAGACCCACCTGCAAACTTCAAACTGATTAACAAACGCTCGAGTTGAAAATTGGTTCAAAGTGTGCAAAAGCTCCTTCTTTCATGGCACCTACCGAGAGCAAGACTTGCAAGCTGGGGAATTTGTGAGGAAATCCTATGTCAATCTGAAAGGCCGCATCGCAGAAACCAAACTGAAGCCTCACAATCCCCTCGAGACTGAGACAAATGACAAATGGAAAAGTGGGAAGTACTTTTCTACTCCTACCCAGATGCCAAAGCCTAAAGCCAAGTGTATGATGACACAGACCAAAGCTGTTGAAGATGACCCCAATCCACAAGAAGCATGGAAAAAACATGGAGGCACCCCAAACAACAGCAGCCCAAAATTACCAACCAATGTGTGGATTTGAGCACAGAGCAGCAGAGGAACAGATGTCAAAGGACAGGCAAACTGCCCAGTCTCCCAAAGTGGGGTGGCAAAGCTATACACAAAGGGAAAAAATCACCCTCACAAACACCTGCCCCATTGACAATCTGCTCTTGGTCTTGACAAGGATGAGAGAGGAATTCCCCAAAGTGCCAAAACTTCCTTCATCGGAGAGGCGAGAAAGTTGTCAATGGATTGATCATGTATTAGATCTCTTCTCACAAGGACATTGGATGGAAGGAAAGGTTGTCTGAATGGCTCCACAAGATCTGCCGGTTTGAATTGCAGAACTCACATACTCAAACATGGGATGTGTTTGGGTCAGAGTGCCACATGTTTGTTGCCAAGCTGTCTCCCATTCAGGAAAATGAAGAAACAAGGAAGAACTATTATTCCAATACCAGCTGTCCAAATTCAAATCAACGTATCATCCACAGTATTGACATACAACTCTATCTTTGGGGTATGTGTTTTTTAAACAGTTATGATGAAGTAGATTGTCACCACTGTAGTTTCTGCATTGACCAACCGCAATTCCATTGTGCTAATTTTTATCTGCCTTTCATATTCTTGGCAAGATTGCTTCTGTAAATGCTCTGCCAGGTAAGGTGTCTTGTAGGTTAATTCATGCTTAACTACAGTAAGTAGCATGACCCATCAGTTCTAGCACTATAGACACTATACAATCTGTTATAAATTATTTCATCAATAATATCTGTATCATTGTTGCCATTTTTCTTGCTACTTGTGAAATTTCACATACAAGGTTTAGTATAAATTTGTTGATCAAACATCATGCAGGTGCTGGCACTAGCCCTGCAGCCCACACACTTAGGGCCTTCATGACAAGATATAATGCTTAAAGGAAACAAAAGCCCAAATTGTCTAAAGTTTGCTAGTTCAGTCGTATGTTTTCATGTGAGTAATTTTTCGCACTCTACTGAGTACAAGATGAATTTAATGTGTTTCTGATTTCGCGCAATTTCAAGTTTACAAAGTGGTAGGCCCTATATACATTGTATAGCGAAGCAAAAATATTTGTTTGCTTTTATTTTTGTGCTAGTTTCTGGTTATGCAAAATATACAAAATAATCCACACCGTGAAAATTTTCATTTTTACACTAGTTATTTTTTCTTAAGAGTCTGTAAAATATGGCCTTTGCTCTATACCATCCTCCTTCATCTACAACAATTTTGATTTGTATTGCCACAAAAGTCATATTTATTGTATGTCAGTTGACAGTCTTTCCCTCATCGTAATGTATTCATTTTGTGTAATATGTGTACCTAGATGTCTTTTTGCAATTGAATTTTTGTTTGTTGGAAGTGATATGAATAAATTGAAATGAAACTACATATAGATGTGGGAAGGGTTCACATTGTGCCATGAAACAATGCCTATAGGGAAAAATCACTATGCCAAATGTTCACAGCTCATGATGCAATTTCATTTTTAAACATAGGAATAGATTGCTCTGAAATTTTGTATATTATTTTAAAACTCTCTAGGTGTTCCCTTAATCCAATCAATTTGGATTGATTAGAAAAACTGCCTCTAAACAGATTTTTTTTTTCTTTTTTGTATCAAAACTAGTGTTGTCCCTGTTGACCCCGACTTTGGGGTCAACTGAGGACAATGCCATTTTATTTTTTTTTAAAATGATTATCCCCCTAATATTTACTTTTTTCACAATACCAAATTAAAGGTATTTTAGGTGGACATAAAATCCCAACATAAGATTGAGTCTTTGGGCTGCATGAAGAAAAAAAAAACAGTCATGAGAACATTTAAATTGTCCCTATTCACCCCGTTTTACGGTAATCTTTATATATAAATATCGTTTTTGTGAAGCTGCGCCTGGTCTTCACAATATTCACCTTTATGTTTGAAGGGGAGGGGATCTTTGTTCCTCACTCAAATGTGAAGATGAAGGAAAAGCTGTTGCTAGTGCCGGGGGATTCAATCGCAATGGACATTTCTAGTTGTCATAGTTTTGAGGTCCTTGCTATGACAAGGTTCCCTTGTACCATAATCATCGCATTGTGGACAATACTGCCACATAGTATCCCATTCAAATAATTAGTACTTGACTAAGCATTAAGACAACATATCACTCTATAATACAGTCAAGCTTGCTTGAGTTGACCTTGCATAAGTCAAATAATTGCCTACGTCAAAGGTCTTTTCAAGTCCTCTTCTCTTTATATTCTATTGTTTTTAATCCCTCATAAGTCAAATTTTCTCTTTTAAAGTTGAAGCTATTTCTTCAGTTCAAATAGATTTGACAAAGGAAAGGTTGACTGTATTTATGCAATGGGATACAGAAGGCAGTATCAATGTAACAACATATCGCTCAAAGTGTAGGAAGAATGATTCAGCACCAGTTACCATGGCGATATTCTGACCCAACCTGTCTTCTTATCGATGCAATTCTCTAGCATCGAGGAGAGGACCACTCATTAGGCTCTGGCAATTCCTGTGGATTCATCTACGGGAGGAGGTTGCGCCTCGCCTCCTCCGGCTTCAGAGATGTGGTTGTAGAAGGGAAACTCGCAGCAGAAGAGACATTTGATGGCAGACGGTAGGCCTTTGTAGAGGCGTGGCCAAATCAGGAAGAGGGGACTCACGGATTGTTTGTATACCTGGTAGGAATCTAGCCTGGAGTTGGAAGAGAGGAGTTTACGACAGGTTGTAGGAAACTGCATTTTAGTGAATCCTGCCAATTTCGCTTTGCAGAGTACTTGTAAAATCAGAAACCTGCACGACATGAAACTATCACCAATTTGAGCTAATGGCCCCTTTCGTAGCATGAATGCTTTGCAAATTGCCCCTGACATTCGATGCATTGTGTTGACAAAACCTTGAATGCACATTTGAATTTCTCAAATCTTGGCTCCTTGCAAAATTTGTGAATGTTTCATGAATGCAAAAATTTCTTACTTTACTGTAGTTTAGGATCATTGTATTTGTAGAGAAACCAGAAAGTGAAGGAGCCCCTTGATTGCAGTACTAGTAAGAGATACCCAAAATCACGACATGCCCCTACCCACCTCCGATTGATATGGAAATACATATAATGTATTCATCTCTATAATAGATAACTTACAAATCCTATTAAATATTTTTGAAGTGTGACACTCATGCAGAAATTCCTAAACTCTACTTCAATAAAAATGATGAAGCTTGCAATTCCTGACCATAGAAACAATGGTATCATACATCCACATATAAACAAGGATGGAGACAATCTAAAATCAACACTTCTTAAAGGTCCTGTTTACTATTGGGAGCAGTGATTTCAAAAAATGTTCAAGATATCACATTTGATGCACATGTGCAGGTCTGTTGTATCACAAAACATCCTACCATATAAAATGTTCGCAATTTTGAAAGCCTAAAACATAAGGAGATATCAGTATTTTTCTCATTAAACCGTAACTGTAAACGGTTTAGTCTGGAAACATTTCTATCATAACTATTGTTCACATTTTGTGCATTAAACAATCAATTATACGGATTCAAATTTTTACAGTGGTTGTTTCTATCCCTAACTCACATTTTAGAACTATTTTAAAGCACTAAGGCTGGGTTTTTGTTTCTCCTGCAAATGGTAAATTATGCCTTTAATAAGGCATAGAAATGTAAGCCATGGTGAGTGACATATTTTACTTGTGTGCACATAGTTACATTATATATGAATATAAATATTAATAAATGATATACATCGTGTATATACATAAAAATATAATATTTGCATTTGAAATATTGGTGGCCCAAAAAGAAATATAGCGACCCAAAATAAAAGGAAATATAAAGATTCATTTTGAGTTTTAGCTGCCCAATTGGTCCACCAAAAGATAGCCATTTTGGAAATTTGGTGGCCTGACATAGAAGTTTGGTGGCCCTGGGCCACTGGGCCACCTCTAATGTTGAACCCTGTTTTGTATACTCACTCTCCATATTTCTTGTCAGAACTCTCTTCCAAGAGGGGGATACCACTGAGAAAGAGGAGGATAGTGGTGATGAAGAGTGGACTGACCACTGCTGCCCACTCTGGACCGGTCAGCACACTGCAGCTCATGATGAACATTCCCCACCAGAGCATGATCTCACCGAAGTAGTTGGGATGCCTGGACCAACTCCATAGCCCTGGTAGAGGGCGACAAACAATCAAAGTCATAAGAAACAGACAATAACAACAGTGAATGGTGATTAGTGAGTCAGATGTGTGTAGATCACAATTACACTAGACTTCATTGAAACTCTGCAGACCTTGCTGGTTAGATATTGTCAGGTTTACAAACAAAAGTTAGTGGTACTGTATACAATTGCTAAAAATGAGGATGTATCTGGTGAAAACATTACAAATAAATCCTCGTATTTAAGTCACATATTCATATCTTTAGCTAAAATATATATGTTGTATTCAATGGCAACTGTACCTTTTTGGGCAGTGTTAGGTGGAAAATAAAAGATAATTTGTACTGATATTGCTACACACAGATGTTCTGGATTTTATACGCATGCTTGTTTGCTGGATTTTCATCTACAGAAATCATAGTTGTTATGATGCTCCTGAATAACATGTTTATCAAGAAGGAAAGTGATGCAGAGCCAAGTTAAAGTAGCCCCTATGAAAACATTTCTTGCTCACAGCAATTTTCAGAAAAACTTTTCAATAGTGATTTCATAAAATGTGTGGGTCTGTTCCAATTGGTGAATGGTTATGATTTGGTTTGAATTACTGTTCTATTTAGGAACTGTTTTTTGAAACCCAAACAAAATCATACATGATAAAACATGACATATATTTGATACATTTTCTAATACAAGGCACAAAACACAATATAATACACTGAGTGTCACTACAGCTATGCATAGTGAGGTACTAATAATGTCAAATGTTTCTCTAATGTTGCAAGCCATAAGACTAACTGAGAACTAGAAATGTCGCTATGGCGACTGGTATGCCTCCGCCATAATGCATGGTTCCCCGAATAGGTCTATAGCACAATGTCTTAACAATGTAAGATGACAGTTTCACATAACTGGCAAAATATTAAAATGACAGGTTTGTCACAAATGCATTGATTGAAACTTTCCTTGAACTAGGTTTATTTGGATGAATGGCTATACTGTCTGATAAGAGTGCAGGTATTTGGGGGTTTGTACCGAACTTTTGACCCTTTCATAAGTTTAAAGAAGAAGTGACATTTAGCACTTTCCCTTGACCTTTTGGCCTTTGACCTTTTGACAAGAAACTTCCAAGAGAATCTGTATTGGGTAATAGATGCATACACCAAGTTTCAAGAAAAAAAAAATCCTGCAGGCATTGCACAGATAAGAGGGAAATAATGTCATTTTGATGAGTTGAACTCTACCTTTGACCCCTGACCTTTGACTCATGACCCCTTAATTCCCTACATGATAACTGCCAGTCAGTACATGCATATATACTAAGTTCCATGAAGATGCCTTGAAATATTTGTGAGATATGGAGAAAAAAGTGATATTTTAACATTTTCACTTGACCTTTGACCCTTGACCTTTGACCTCATGACCCAAAACTCCCTCTGGGGAATCTTTATTTGGTAGTTCATGTATACACCAAGTTTCAAGAAAATACCTCCAGGCATTGCAGAGATATAGGGGAAATAGTGAAATTTTGAGCATTTGACCTTGACCTTTGACCTTGAGCATGTGCACCTAAAAGCTGATAGGCACAACTTCGCACACTCATACATATACATGCCAAGTTTCATTAGGATACCTCTAACGGTTTTTTAGATACGCTGTCCACAAAATTGATTACGGACGGAAGGACGGACGGACGGACAGACGGACAATCCGAAAACATAATGCCTCCGGCGCCACTTCGTGGCGGAGGCATAAAAACAGGTCTGAATTAGCCAGCCTAGGCAAACCCAAGGACCAGATACAAGACCCCTCCATTCCCAGCTATTATAAACATTCAACAATAACCCCAATGTGGTTGGTATTTGGTAAGGAGCCCTCTTTTTGTGCACATCTGTACAGAGAAAGGTAATGGAGCAGAGAATCACACTACAATAAACAAAGCTGTTAAAGGGATGGAATAGTTTTGGTTGTGGTCTTAATAAAAGGTGGGTCCCACCTTTTATTAGGACCACTTCATTTTGGATATCTCGGCTATTTCTAAACCAATTTTCATCAAATAAAATTTGAATTCCTCTTGATATTGTACCCTCTTTCATATTGTATAAGTGGTTTTCAATATCTGTTTTTGAAACGGCTGAGATATCCAAAAACAAGCGGTACTAAGGTGGATCCCACCTTTTCTTATGACCACAACCAAAACTATACCATCCCTTTAAATGCTCCACAATAATCCTCTCATTTCAACTTGGTGAAGAAGGTACTATGTAACAACTTGTATCATAAGTGGGTTTCCACCAGGTTTCCCTGACTACCTGTAATGTAGGTGTTAGCATTTCAGTGGGATATAGCCTAGCACCTTCCATTCAACTCCAGTCACAACTTACCTACTTGACACCATTTCCCTCTATTCTCTGGATTGTTGCGGAAGTTGAATTTCTGCTGGTCTGCAACTGCCTCAATCAGCAGGCCCAGGGCAAAGAGAACCGTGCCCACGTAGTCCAGGGCCTCAAACTGTAAGTCTTCATCATTCTTTGGAGCATTGATGAATATGACAGGTAAGCTGACTGTGAAGACCCACACAGCCTGCAATATCAGTACAAAATTTGAGAAAGTTTACAGTTGGTATCCATATGCTATCGACAATTTCAATAAAAACATAGTACAGTATTCATCGCATAATCGGGACAGGTTGGGAGTAGCAAACACGGCCCCTTTAAGCAAGGTGCCCGATTTCGCAATGAGTACTCACCATACACTAACGGCATACGACATGTACATGTAGTGCACACACACACACACACACACACACATGCATACTGACGTACTGTACATGTACATGAATACACAACACGCTACCCCTCGGCGCGACCCTCCAGCTCTCCCTGCATTCTCGCAATGATGTAGAGTAATCGCAACCGGGTTAAATTCTTCTGTCAAACACGCGTGTACACGTAATCAATGTCAGCTCATAGTCTAGATTCATAAAACGTTACGTATTCGCACATACATTGAACCCTTCTCATCTTTCACGCTCTCCCTCCCACTCTCTCCCCCATCTCACTGAATACGTAACTGTTCATAGCCCTCATTTCAATCACGTAACTTTTGCCCAGTCACAACTGAGGAAGATTGTGACGTACACACAGATCACAGTGTACAGCTGTATTGAAAGTTGAAACCAAAGACAGTAGATAACAAGATACGAAGGCGCGCGATAACAATGGACTTTGCCCTCAGAGTGTATGACTGAGACGCACACAGCCTAGGCTGTATGAGCGAGGCATGTTTTTTATTGGATGTGAGTCGAGTAGGAATTGCAAGCGAGCACATGGCTTTGCTTATGTAGGGGAGAAGAATGTTCGCGAAGGCATGTGCTTTGCAATGGCATGGATACTTATACACGGCGCTTTCGTGGCTATGCATGTACATGTACTGGATGGACGGAGGTCAAAACACACCAATCCGAAGCTTGCTTTGTAAGTTTGTTGTAAACGACAACTGATACGGAATCTTTGAAATATTGTTGTGGTATTTTGGTAGATTTTTTGTGTAAAATATTAACAAAATCAAAGATCGCTTGAAGAAAAATTGTCCCGTTTATCAGAGGTCCCCGCCCGATTATCCAGTGAAAATAACGTGCGTTGGAAATGTTTCTGGGAAGCGTATATCATTTAAGCGAGGATCCCGATTATCAGATGCCCGATTATGCGATGAATACTGTACTGTCAATTATGACTGAAGGAAACTCTCTCATGCATGATTGAAGCATAGACACAGGTGAGAGTTTATAATAATAGAGTTAAGGGTCATGGGAGAGAAGATCTTTAATTTGCATAATATATCATCTTATTCTTCCAACATAGCATTAAACTCTTGCATTACGTACAAGTTTGTCCACAGCACAAATGATTTCTAAAAATATATGTGGCTTTAACAGACTAAAAACCAAAAGGTCAGCAGTATGTGTGGGGGTGTCTTTATCACTGAATTCTGAAATACAGTTTGATTAAAATCTATGATACACTTTTAAAATCATGGTTTCAAAGTGAAATGCACATAACAGACAAGCTTCACACAATGCCCCATGAACAAAAAATATGGAGAGGTTTCAAATGTTGGGTTTAAAGAATTCTGCTTAATCTGGGTAAAAACAGTGAAGACAAAAACCACTCATAACCCGAAAATTGTAATGTTTATACGTACCTGAAAAATCCAAAATATGGCAAACCTGAGGCAGTTTTCCCTCCTTTCATCGAATCTTTTGTCCTCGCCAATTTTGATAATCCTGTAGAGAAGGTAGCCAGACAAACGAATGCCCCACAAAACCACCAAGACAGTGGCCACAATTTGTCGCACTCCATATGTCTGTAGGAAAGAGGGTACAGTATGTCAAAATATTGATGAAAGATAAAGTGTTTTCATTGAGGGAAAAATGGACTTGATATAGCATTTGCCCTTTTATCTTAATGAGATAAACTTTCAAGGCTTTCATTGTCTAAAACATGGAAAGGTGAAAACAAGAATCAAGAAAGAAGCAGCACTCTCAAGTTAAAAGTTACCAATTTCAAGTTGTCCTTGATCGAATCAAATAGAAGAGGAACAGTAGAATGGAGATCCAAGTTGGTCTGACAATGAGATGGCCTACTTGATGTTTCAAATGTTTTCAGAAAACAATATAACATCAGTCACAGCCATCAAATGAGATATGAACTAGTACTAATATGAACCATATCTGCACACAATTCTATTGGTTTTTAAATATTGAAATATAGATATCAACATTCATATTCAAAGTCAATGAATGATTTTGACAGAATGCAGTTTAAATTACATCTAAAATGTATATCTCACAACAATCCTTTCAAAAGTCTCAACACACATTTGGGAAATCATCTTAGCTAACATACATACACCTCGTGCAAAATGAAATCACACATACCCTGGCCAAAAAGAATGTCAGGACAGCAAGAACAACAAAGTTGGTGCCCCCTGCAAAGTCTGTGACCTTGTCAAATTTGCATGTTGCCGCGATGACGAAGAAAGAGAGTTGCATACCGATGGTGACAAATCCACATAGTGCGAGATTGTAGTCATCAATGATCAAAGTGCTGTTCGCAACCATGTTGCTGGTTCCACCTCCTGACGATTAGCTCTGCCAAGATGAAATATAAAATCTAAGTCATGACAATATTTATAAGTAATAATTTGGTAAACTGATAACATCAGCACAAACATCTGTTACAAAGGTACTATGGTCCATCTAAATACAGTAGTCAACCTTGCCTAGGTCGAATCCATTTGGACTGAAGAAATAGCTTCGACTTATATGAAGGATTAATCAATAGAATATAAAGAGAATACTGCATGAATTGGCATATTTACTGTATTTATTCAAGGAAACATAAATTTTAACAAAATATGATATTACATTCAACTTTTCCCCTCCTTGTTATTCATCATTACATCATCACATATACCATACTCCAAAGAATGCGCCCTTGTATTGGGAAGGGAAGACCTAATCCCATGGCCATACTTTGATGGTTTTGGTTGTGCATTTTTAATTTAATATAAATCATGTTCTGGGCCCCACCCAAATTTTCAGTAAAAAAATATTGTATGATTGTTTTATATACTGGTTGGGGTTACATCATAGGCCTACACTCAGTGTAAGACTGGATCATTCCTGTGGCTGTAGTATCATCAGTAGTACATGTATCACCGGCCATCATATCATGCATGCACATGGCAGGGTGAAAAAAAAAAACAACCCGGCATATGATAAAACTTTGATTAGTAAACAAGCCACGGCTGACAAACTTTGGGGCAGTGCATGGCCCCATGGGGAAAAAAGACAAGTGTGGTGTGGTAGGACAAGACTCAGAGCAGCAGCAATCTCTTATCGGATAGAAGAACAAAAACAAAGAGGAAATCAGAACACTATCTTTACCATAGATTGCATTTTAGCTGTAGCCTACATGCTGAATCAGTGAAGATCACAGCACAGACACAAAAACCTCACCCTGCACGATCCGCTGCTCGCAGCAGAGGTCTAACTTAGCACAGATGATAGCATTTATAACGTTCGTTAGCATCATCATCAAGAAAGAGTAAACTTAGCAGACAGACGATGATATCAATTACACTATTAACCTTAGACATGACGACAGCGAGAGCACTCACCATATGCACCACTCAAGACTATAGCGAGCAAAGATGAATGAACTGATGAACTGCAACCACTTCGGAAATGTCTGCAATGATCTCCTCTCAAGTTGGTCACGGGTGTGGTTCGGTTCGGCGTTACGTTCAGCTTGCAAATGTCTCTTTGAACAGCCACACATGTACCTACACTACTCAACAGGCGCAGTCGACAGTCGGTACCTCCAACTGCATACTGAGTAATTATTCTGTGTGTGCTGTGTTCCGGTTCTGTAAACAGAAGTTGCATAAGCGATAATTTTGCAGGGTCACTTGCGATACAATGAATATTCAGCAGACTGACGTAAAGTACAGCAGGTCAGCGGGAACTCTGGGCAGTACGATACTACAGGCCGGGTCAGTGAGGTACTGCATAGTCCTAAAAAGTGATGTCAAAAATCAGAAGAGGCTCAGGTACTAGTGTGAGAGAGATCGCGTGGTAGCCCGTGTGAGCTGCTGAGAACAAAGAGATTATAACACAAGAGGGCGTAGTCCAGTGGGGAGGCAGCCGCGCGAGGTAGCTGCCATCGCTTCCCGTTGGCGATTTTTTTTTCCGTAACCCTAACGCGTCGAAAGTGCCAATTGTGTCACTTGAGCAAAGACTATCAGTGTACAAGTTGGTTTTTGTACGCATGTGCGTGGACTCTGCATGACTTGGGCAGTTAGGCGTTGAGTTTGTACTGTTATACACAGTACCATTGGCATGGTCGTCTGCTAACCACAGAATCAGATTACATAAATGTGAGAATGAGACGCCGTCCTTCAAACAGAAACATAACGGGTTTGTGTGTATGGGTATGTGTATGCGTGTGTGTAAGCGTGTGTGTGTGTGTGTGTATGTGTGTGTGTGTGTGTGTGTTTCCACTTCACATGTCATCGGCATCGCGTTCGCCTTTGCCTTATAGGTGTGGTTTTGTTCGCCGTCTGGTGACACTTTTCCTATGTCTCGCAAGACTTGCGTTACTGGGCTCACACGGGTAAATAATTCCCCTTAGAAACGTGTGTTAAAATTCAAATTTCAAAAAATTCCGTAAATAGCTGGGAGAAATGAGATGTTTCATCTTCACTAACCTGGATAAGTGAGATATACCCTTTCATCCATCAAATTTCCCAGGTGGGTTCTTCGGCTCAAATTCTGTCCAAGGGTCCGCAAAGCCAAACTACGAGTTCTCTTCACTAAAAAAATCACCTCTTTTCTTTACATGCAGCCAATGAAATAAAGTCCCCTCAAATTCAATCAGAAAAGCTTTCATCTTCCAACCAAAATGCAGTTTGTAGAAGAATTCATACTCAATATTTACAGCTATTCAGTTTTTGCCAAACTACATCATTGATTCTAAATTAATTTTTTTCTTCATTTATTTTGGTATCTTTGGTACGAATTTGTGAAGGGGTCTGGGACATTCCATTTTATTTGTACAGGTGTGAGCCCTACTAGGATGCATGCAAACTCGACGTCGTCATCAATATCTTGCAAAAAGTAAATTGGAAATCTAATTGAAGCTTGGAATAAATTATAATCAAAGTATTATATATTTAGGTCTACAGTTGCAGCGATTGCTATTGTTATCAACATTGATCATGTTTATTAACCCCCACAAAATCAGATTCGAAATGGGCATTGGGTCTTGGGTAACATGGATGAACTACTGGGTTAAAGGGACTGTACAGTACTGGTTGAGGTAAGGGATTCATGTTTTGAACATTTCTAAGTGAGATAATAAGAAACCTCTTATGAAATATGAAAGACCATGTAATTTTAAGAAGGATTCAACGTTTATTTGATGAAAATTGGTTTTGAAATGGCTGAAATATCCCAAAAAGTGAAAATAATAAAAGGCGACATGCCACAACTTTATTAGGATCTCTTTGTTTCACATTGTTTTTGGATATCTCAGCCATTTCAAAACCGATTTTCATCAAATAAACTTTTGATACCCTTTAGAATTGCATGCTCTTTGGCATTTCATAGAGTGGGTTCTGAATATCTCACAAAATGTTAAAAGCTAAATCCTCACCTCGACCAGAACTGTACACACCCTTTAACTTGGGTTTATCCTCCAACTTCACGATGATTCAGAAAGGCGTAGTATAGGCTCCTTAGTTCAGGTTCATGTATATCAAGATATATGATTACATTCTCAAGGAATAACATCCAAGATGAAGATGGGGGAGGGAAGAGAAACTGGGGTAGAGCTAGTAATCATCGATTTTGATCGATAAAATCTCTCTATAAATAGTTTAATTCAATCAGCTTTAAAAAGGCATTTTGGATCGGCATTCAAAAATCAAAAGATGTGCTATGTCCAACAAAATCAAATCATTTTCCCAGTCCATACATGTACAAAATTGCTCTAGTATCACGGTTTGAATTGCTCTATCAACAATTTTTTGATGTTCACTTTATCATTGCCAACCCTATAGTCCGAAGTTCTCGTCACGTACCATCGTCGCCTCTACCACCACGACCATCATTGAAGGAAACCAAAATCCACAAAGAAATATGGATTGAGTGAAAGCAGCAACATTAGTAGAACACATCACTGAAAGTTTAAGGAAAATCGGGCAATCAACGCAAAAGTTATGAATTTTTAACGTTTTGATGTTGGAACCACTGGTTGCATGACATCATGTGCGGGCAACAACATAAAGAAAATAAAAGAAAACAAACATTTTTTCACTTTTCTTGAGTAATGGAAGAGCATTTGATTAACCACTTTCAGAAAGTAGGGGGAATGATTACTACCCTTAGCATAAATTATGTCAGTATCAATTAAGTTGCGGGAATGTGTAATTTTATTGATTTTTTTGTGGAATTCTCTTTATAGTTTCTTTACATTGTTGTCCACTGAAGACGTCATGGTCTCTAGTAATCTCTGTTTTTCAGTGATTACAACACCAAAAATATAAAATCGAATAACCTTTGCATTGATTGTCCGATTTTTCCTCAAACTTTCACCGATGTGTAATGCTAATATTGCTGCTGTCACTCAATCCATATTGTTCTTTGGGTTTTGGTTTCCTTTAATATCAACCATCATCACTTATACCATCATTGCTTTCATTAGATTACCATGCACGTCCATAAACATCATTACTATCATTTCACAACTGGATATCATCTTATCATCATCACCACGGTTATCACTCGTATTACCATCGTATACATATCACCACAAGCAATAAATCTTACACCACTATCAATACTTTTTTTTTCATGTCATCAATCCATCAACAACAACTTCACGAAATCTCTTTCAAAGTTTTCAGCATCATCATCATTATCCTCAGTCTAAATAAGCATTGCGACTGGCAATATATTCCTACTCGATCCCTCCCTCCAATGCCCACATGGCCTAGCACCCTTAATTGAATTGATGAAGAGAAACGATTGAATATTAAAACACTGATTTTTGTTTGTTTGTTTGTTTGTTTGTTTGTTTTTTGTTTGTTTGTAAGAACACTAGCCGCATTCACACGTACAAAGTGGTTACCGAGCGCGCTCCAAAAGTCGAGTTCTTGTTATACTCGCAACTTTTTATAAACTTCATGATCGATATATTATTGAAACAAATACCTGGCTTTAACTGGTATCAGATTCCCAGATGGGTTCATGACTTTAAATGTGTATAAACCATTTGTTGTCGACTGACACCCAAAAAGGGAAGCCATGCGTGATTTGTTGTCTCGAAGTCGCATGCAGTATCGTACATATAAAAAGTGATGAGATATTAGAGCTGTGATAGAAGTTTACCAGTATAAAGTTTATCAATATATAACCATATGTCTACTATGTGAGAGAGAGAGAAAAAAAAATCCAATCCACCAGCCCCGATTCTCAAGTAAAACACATTTGTAGAAGAGATTTGAAACGATCGTTTTATAATGTGTTATTTGGCACAAAATAATTTCCCTTATTTTTAATAATGGTAATCGATATCCAAATGAAAATCAATTTGTCATGCAGATATTAGCCAAATTTAAGATCTTTTCATTAAGTTGGCGCAACGAGCATCAGTTCAGAGTCACAGGGGCTACTTTCGAGTTTTTATGAAATACATTCATAGGAAACTGATAACTACAAGTTTGAACAATGATAGCACCCATTATTATGGTTACAGTTCGTTATTTAGAAGGTTCGTTATTCAGAAGATTCTTTTTTCCGAAAGTTCGTTATTCCGAAGGTTCGTTATTCCGAAGTTTCGCTTTCCAAAGGTTCGTTAATCCGAAAATGAAACAAAGCTCGTTATTCCGAAGGTTCGTTACGGACCCAATTTCATTGTCGGATCAACGAACCTTCGGAATAACGAACCCTATTTTATTTTCGGATTAGCGAACCTTCCGAATAACGAACCGTATTTTATTTTCGAATAAACGAGCCTTATCGGAAAGCGAACCCTAGTTTTTTCGGATAAACGAACCTTCGGAATAACTAACCTGCGGAATAACGCCACAAATATTCGGACTAAAGTACCCTTCTTGATTTTCGGATTAACGAACCTTCGGAATAACGAATATCCGAAACACACAGATCCCCTATACCTAGAGGTTTGTTAACCCGAAAATCAAGAAAGGTTCGTTGATCCGGACATTTGTGACGTTATTCCGAAAGTTCGTTATTCCCAAGGTTCGTTAGTCTGAAAATGAAATAGGGTTCGCTTTTCCGAAGGCTCGTTTATTCGAAAATGAACTAGGGTTCGTTATTCCGAAGGTTCGTTAATCCAAAAATCAAACAGGGTTCTGGAACGGGTCATAAGACTTTGTGAACGTTGTTAAAACGTTTTTAAACGTTGTAGAGGGTTTATAAAAGTTTTCTGGATGTCCATAACGTCCAAACGTTTTTCTGTCGGTCCTTAAAAATTTAGAAAGGTTTTTTAGTGTTATTTTAACGTTTAAAAGAAGTATTTATAACGTCCAATTGAAACGTTTTAAATACGTCGAAAACCTTCCACAAGAAGACGTTCTGAAAAAGTTTTGATAAAACGTCCAAATAACGAACTTGGAATGTTTCAAGAACGTTTAGAAAACGTCTTTGTGTTAGCTGGGTAAAGACGTAAAATTCAAGTCAGTTTTGTGACGTATTATCCACTTCGTATTTACGACGTATTAGTGAAAAAAAAATACATTGCTTTGCAACCTATTTACCACGTCATATTAATGACGTGACGTTAGATTTACGTCAGTTTTGCGACGTCTTTGTGACTTCATATAATTAAGGCCTACGAATTATAGATTTATAGAGTTATATCAGTTTGCGACATACTGTCGTCAGAACGACGACAGTTTCACGTCAGTCAACTGTCAAAAATAAGATTGTTTTTTGCTCAAATGGAACACATAGAGAGAATTCATTATCTAGACTTCAGAAAGGCGTAATGATTGTCGTTTGTTTGACGTAAATAAGCAAAGAAAACAGACGCTATTTAGACGTCTCAACCTGACGCCAAAAAGTCGTATTGGCGTTTGAAGACATCTAAAAGACGTCATATTTGTGACGTCTTTCTGATGCCTTGTTGGTTATACAAAGATGTCGTAAAGACGTGTAAATTACTAATTTAATGTCTTATAAACGAAAATAACAGGCAGATACTTGCATCATATAAACGTGTCAAACTGACGTGAATATGTCGTATTTTTCAAACTGACGTCAATATGTCGTATTTTTGCTCAAATGGAAGTTGTCCCAAAGATGTCATTGGTGGTCATTAGAGTCGTCTTAATGACGTGTAAAATACAATTCTAAAGACAAGATGTACGTCAGAATAACGTCATGAGCACGTCGTCTCACGTCAATTCATGCCTTTTTGATGTATATTGGTAAAGAAAACAAGAAAAATGTCTGAAAGACGCCTTTTTCACGAAAACTAAACAAGGAAAATGGACGTGATTTTGACGTCATGTTTAGATCTTGGCCGGTTAAGGTCTAATAAAGTGCATGTGAGCACCTTAAGATACAACCATGATACTAATCTGGTTCCTAGCTAACATTTGGACGTTTTCTAAACGTTCTTGAAACGTTCCAAGTTCGTTATTTGGACGTTTTGTCAAAACGTTTTCAGAACGTCATTTTTCTGGAAGGTTTTTCGACGTATTTAAAACGTTTCAATTGGACGTTATAAAAACGTTTCATAAACGTTAAAATAACAATTAAAAACCTTTCTGTACATGATTTTTAAGGACGACAGAAAAACGTTTGGACGTTATAGACATTTAGACAACTTTTGAAAGCCCTCTAGAACGTTTAAAAACGTTTTAAGAACGTTCAAACAGTCTTGTGACCCGTTCGAGAACCCTGTTTGATTTTTGGATTAACGAACCTTCGGAATAATGGGTTTGATTTTTGGATTAACGAACCCATTTCATTTTCGAATAAACGAGCCTTTGGAATAGCAAACCCTATTTTATTTTCGGACTAACCAACCTTCGGAATAACGTCACAAATGTCCGGATTAACGAACCTCTCTTGATTTTCGGGTTAACAAACCTCTATAATAGGTATAGGGAATTTGTGTGTTTCGGATATTCGTTATTCCGAAGGTTCCTAAAATTCTAAAATCAAAAACGGTAGGCCTAGCTTAATCCGAACATTTGTGGCGCTATTCCGCAGGTTCGTTATTCTGAAGATTCGTTCATCCGAAAAAATATAGGGTTCGCTTTCCGAAGGCTCGTTTATTCGAAACTGAAATAGGGTTCGTTATTCCGGAGGTTCGCTAATCCGGAAATAAAATAGGGTTCGTTATTCCAAAGGTTCGTTGATCCGACAATGAAAAAGGGTCTGTAACGAACCTTCGGAATAACGAGCTTTGTTTTATTTTCGGATTAACGAACCTTCGGAATAACGAATCTTCGGAATAACGAACCTTCGGAATAACGAATCTTCGGAACAACGAACCTTCGGAATACTCACCTTCTGAATAACGAACCTTCTCAATAACGATCTGTAACCATAATAATGGGTGCTATCATCGTTCAATTAAACTTGTAGTTATCAGTTTCCTATGAATGCATTTTATAAAAACTCGAAAGTAGCCTCTGTGACTCTGAACTGATACTCGTTGCTCCAACTTAATGAAAAGATCTTAAATCTGGCTAATATCTGGCAAATTGATTTTCATTTGGTTATCGATTACCATTATTAAAAATAAGTGCAATTATTTTGTGCCAAATAACACATTACAAAACGATCGTTTCAAATCTCTTCTACAAATGTGTTTTAATTGAGAATCGGAGGTGGTGGGTTGGATTATTTCTCTCTCTCTCTCACATGGTAGACATAAATGGTTATGCTGATATTGATAAACTTCATACTGGTAAACTTCTATCACAGCTCTAATATCTCATCACTTTTTATGTGTACGATACTGCACGACTTCGAAACAACAAATCACTCATGGCTTCCCTTTTTTGGGTGTCGGTCGACAACAAATGGTTTATACACATTTAAAGTCATGAACCCACCTGGGAATCTGATACCAGTTAAAGCCAGGTGTTTGTTTCTATAATATATCGATCATGAAGTTTATAAAAAGTTGCGAGTATAACAAGAACTCGACTTTTGGAGCGCGCTCGGTAACCAGCTATTTTGTACGTGTGAATGCGGCTAGTGTTCTTACAAACAAAAAACAAACAAACAAACAAACAAACAAACAAAAATCAGTGTTTTAATATTCAATCATTTCTCTTCATCAATTCAATTAAGGGTGCTAGGCCATGTGGGCATTGGAGGGAGGGATCGAGTAGGAATATATTGCCAATCGCAATGCTTATTCAGACTGAGAATAATGATGATGATGCTGAAAACTTTGAAAGAGATTTCGTGAAGTTGTTGTTGATGGATTGATGACATGAACAAAAAAGTATTGATAGTGGTGGAAGATTTATTGCTTGTGGTGATATGTATACGATGGTAATACAAGTGATAATCGTGGTGATGATGATAAGATGATATCCAGTTGTGAAATGATAGTAATGATGTTTATGGTCGTGCATGGTAATCTAATAAGAGCAATGATGGTAGTAATGATTGGTTGATATATCAAGTGGCACCGTTGTACACATTGAGACTTGAACTGGTATCAACTGGGAACTTCAACTCGTATTAACTTATAGACCAGTAGCCTTCAATTGGTATCAACTGGTACAAAATGACACTTGAACTGGTATCAACTAGTACCAGTAAGACTTCAACCGACAGAAACTGTTACCAACTGGTACAGTGATACTTGAACTGTTATTACAACTGGCCATCAGTAGACTTTTACTGGTTTCAACTGGTAAGCAGTGCAACTTCAACTGGTATAAACTCGTACCAGTATGTTTAAACTGGTATCAGCTGGTACCAGTACGTCTTCAACTGGTTTCAATTAGAATTGCTCATTTTGTTACTGGAAAGTTGGAGTTACCTTGCTGGTTTCAACTGGAACCAGTTGAAACCTGTTAAGACCAGTTAAGACCAGTTAAAACCAGTAACGACCAGTGAAAAATGCTTACTGGTTTCTACTGGTTTCTACTGTTTTTTTTTTTTTACCTGGGAAAGGAAACCAAAACCCAAAGAACAATATGAATTGAGTGAACGCAGCAACATTAGCAGTACACATCAGTGAAAGTTTGAGGAAAAATCGGACAATCAAAAGTTATTCGTTTTTATATTTTGGTGTTGTAATCACTTAATAAAGAGACTACTATAGATACCATGAAGTCTTTAGTGGACAACAATGTGAAGAAAATATGAAAAGAATTCCACCAAAAAAAAAATCACTAAAATTACACATTCCCTCAACTTAATTGATACTGACATAATTTATGTTAAGGGTAGTAATCATTCCCCCTACTTTCTGAAAGTGGTTAATCAAATTCTCTTCCATTACTCAAGAAAAGTGAAAACATGTTTGTTTTCTTTATATTTTCTTTATGTTGTTGCCCACACATGATGTCATGCAGCCAGTGGTTCCAACATCAAAACGTTAAAAATTCATAACTTTTGCATCGATTGCCCAATTTTCCTTAAACTTTCACTGATGTTTTCTACCAATGTTGCTGCTTTCACTCAATCCACATTTCTTTTTGGGTTTTGGTTTCCTTCAATGATGGTCGTGGTGGTAGAGATTACGATGGTACGTGATGAAAAGTACTATAGGGTTGGCAATGATAAAGTGAAAATAAAAAAAAATATTGATAGAGCAATTCAAACCGTGATATTAGAGCAATTTTGTACATGTATGGACTGGGAAAATGAATAGAATTTGTTGGAAATAGCACATCTTTTGATTTTTGGCCGATCCAAAATGCCCTCAAAAGCTGATTAAATTAAACTATTTATAGAGAGATTATGGATCAAAATCGATGATTACTATAGCTCTCCCCCCCCCCCCCCACAGTTTCTCTTCCCTCCCCCATCTTCATCTTGGATGTTATTCCTTGAGAATGTAATCATATATCTTGATATACATGAACGTGAACTAAGGAGCCTATACTACGCCTTTCTGAATCATCGTGAAGTTGGAGGATAAACCCAAGTTAACCCAGTAGTTCATCCATGTTACCCAAGACCCAATGCCCACTTCGAATCTGATTTTGTGGGGCTTAATAAACATGATCAATGTTAATAACAATAGCAATCGCTGCAGCTGTTAGCCTAAATATATAATACTCTGATTATAATTTATTCCAAGCTTCAATTAGATTTCCAATTTACTTTTTGCAAGATATTGATGACGACGTCGAGTTTGCATGCATCCTAGAAACGAAAGTCTTGCGAGACACAGGAAAAGTGTCAGCAGACGGCGAACAAAACCACAGAAATACCACCTATAAGCTAAGGCAAAGGCGAACGCGATGCCGATGACATGTGAAGTGTAAACCACACACACACACACACACACACACACACGCACACACACACACACACAAACACACGCATACACATACCCATATACACATAAACCCGTTGTTATGTTTCTGTTTGAAGGACGGCGTCCCATTCTCACATTGTAATCGGATTCTGTAGTTAGCAGACGACCATGCCAATGGTACTGTGTATATACAGTACAAACTCAACGCCTAACTGCCCAAGTCATGCAGAGTCCACGCACATGCGTACAAAAACCAACTTGTACACTGATAGTCTTTGCTCAAGTGACACAATTGGCACTTTCGACGCGTTAGGGTTACGGAAAAAAAAATCGCTTCCCGGCCCGCTGTTTCCCCAGCACACAGAATGATAATCGCTCGCCGCTTAGCTTCATTCTGGACTAGGGACACTTTCTCCAAAGTGATTCCATCGTGGAACTGCAGAAAGGCGCTGTTATCCCGATCTTTAGTTAGTAATATAACTAGCAGCAGGGTAGGTTTTAGGGCATATTCAGTTTCTTCGATGGAGTCACCTGCGAATGCCAACAACACCGGCAGCGGAGCGGGAGGAGGAGGCGTTGGAGAGGGGAAATCTGACGATGACTTACGCAGTGTGCTCGTGAGCACGGTTCTTGATCTTGAGGAGCTGGACCCCTACTTGTTTAGGTATAAAATGGCGGCCTTATCATGTTAATTGTAGAATGCATTATGTTTGTAAACTTCGAGATATGTTGATCCTTGATTTTAGCTGAACTGTGTGACGTGACTGGGCCGGACGAATGACCCTGCTTCTGCCCACAATTTATTGCGCGGATGGTCATACCATTGGCCTTGTTGGAACGCACACGCGAAACCCCTGGGCCAAGCTCAATGACAATGTCATTCAATGACAACGACCATACCCCAACTCATTACGGTCTGCGTACGCATGTCTGATCGACACTGATGTTACTAAAGTTAGTGTAAACTAGAAACCATAAAGACGTTTTGCGTAGAATTTCATTAGATAAAGTAGTAGACGTCTATGCCAATCAGTATTGCATCAGAAAAGCTCTAGATTCTATAGACTATATGCATGACCCCTGACCTGTTGGGCCAGATACCAACATTATTAAATTATAAATGCTGTGAAAACAAAAAGTAAAATTAAGAAAGATTAAGAAACAAAATTGTCATTCTGATGCTCTTCACTCTTACAAAGTTACACCTTTATATAGACCCTCTTCATTCAAATCTTGCATCTGTAGGTCAGTTTGTAGCTCATGTTTGATTTGTATGAATGACCTTTTTTTCAGGTGGTTAGGTATACTCGTTTTTAAAGTACCGTAACATAGTCTCATTCTAAAAAGTTTGTCTGACTCTGATATTCAACAATTTATTGCATTCATTTTACAAAGAAAGAACGAACTTGCACAGATCAGGTGACTAGAATCGTCCATCAAAAACTTGTAGAGAAGCATCCATTTCATTGTCCTGCATCAATTGTTTTCTATCAATATTGCCAAATACTGGGCTTTGTAATTAATGATTTGTTCCTGTCAGGTGGACGTGCAGGCAAGCATCATGTATAACTTAAGGATATAATTATATCATGGCTCGACACTAACTTTTTTGTTTGGTGGCCCGATGGGGCCACCAAAATCCTAAATTTCAAATTTTTGGTGGCCCGAGAGAAAAATGTGGTGTCCCGACAAAAAACAACAATGAAAAACATTAAAAGTCCTTTTTTTTTTTTATGAGTCAAATATTTAAGATTTATGATAGTAAGAATTAGAAGTTGGACATATCTACTCATAAATAAACTTCAACAAACTTGCAACACTCACTCTCAGGCATTCATTCAGTCCTTTTCATCCATCCTTTGAACAAATTTAACTGCTAATTTCCAGCGCAAAAAGTTACGAATTTATTGACATACTTTTCAAAAAATTTTGGTGGCCCGAGGCGGGCCACCAAATTTGCCCTTTTTTTAAATTTGGTGGCCCGACTTTCATTTTTGGTGGCCCCGGGCCACAGGGCCACCGTAAGTGTCGAGCCCTGATTATATAATGATTAGGGCCTACATCACCAGGGGCGGATCCAGGACTCCTGTGAAGAGGGGGCGCCTACACAAATGGGGGGGGGGGGGGGGGGGGGGGGGGACGCATGCACCCCACCCCCATTTTTTCTATTTATTTCTTTTGTTTTAACAATGAATAAAGGGGGACGCGCGCCTGGTGCACCCCTGCCTGGATCTGCCAATTAATCACAGATGCTTATCTCTGTGAATGAATAAAACAACAGACTTAAGACCAAAAAAACTATAAAGAATTGATTTACATTCATTTTTATTTTTCAGCTGTAAAGTAGCCAACTGGAAGAAACTTCTCTGTGAAAATGAATTGTATCCTCCATGTATGAATTATTTTTGAGTGCTGTTCGTTCTGAGCAGGTACTAGGTAGGGCAGATACGACCCAACTCTCATTAGCAAGTACAACATATTCAATGAAAACAGATGTGGTACATACGACCACATACATCCTGTTTTGCCAAACAGCACTTCACAATCCTTCTGTTTATACAATACCTCATCAGTTGTCATTAGTCTGCCATTGTATCTTCTGAGCTCCGGTTGTGGACAGTATTTTCTGTCTAATTTAAATGCTATTTTAAGACTCTATGCAACAATGCAAGTTTGCTCAACCAAATTTCAAAATGTTTGCATCTAAGAAGGGCCAGCTAATTTAGTACAGCTGCATCTTGGTGGTGTTATGATGCACATACACCAATTTAAATGCCTTCACTAGCCTCTTGCATTTTTTCTTCCACATTTTTAGACATGTATGCTAAATACCTATCAATGGCTATACCTGTATCTATGTGTGAATATGATGTTTTGACAAATAGATTCAAAGATGTTATTAAAAATTTGCTGACAAACCCTACCAAGTACTTCAGCACTCCCATTTTTTTCTTCATTTTCTTCTTTTCCTGCTTTTCCTGTTTTGTTACCTCAGAGCTTCTCATATGTGGCACTCATGGCCAGGGACAAGCCGTCTCTTTGGAGGTCAGATCATTGGTCAGGCAATGGTGGCTGCAGGAAAGACCGTAGCCAAAGACCTCACCATTCACTCTCTCCATTCTTACTTTGTGAGAGCAGGTAAAGACTAAAAAAAAAAAGCTTTTCAAACCTTACAAAAGCTCATGTTCTCAAAGCATCTGTTTGACATCTGAAGTGTTTTTAATTGTTCAAACATTATGCTGCATATGTTCATATGACATTATAAGATTGGCTTTCGAATCTCTGCAATCTGATTGGTCACTTGTCATGCATCGATTTTTACTGATCCACACTGAGCCATGCGTCCGGTAAAATCGGAACGCATGGCTCAAGTCTTGTATAGTGTTGTAGGTGTATGGGATGCATGATGTGGAAAATGGTTGTATTTCATGAATTTACAGGCCCATTTTATAGCACAAATGATGCACAGGCCTATTTCGTGGATTGGTGAGAATTGGATGCTCTCGTTTAACTTTGGGACAGTCTAAAACCCATTCGCTGCCCTCACGTTTAAACAGTTCCAACGTTAAACTCGCACATCCAATTCTCACTGATCCATTCAGTCCTGTGCATCATTTGTATACTACTCAACCTCAAACACTTTGCTACGTACTGTATCAGTGAAATGCATTTTGTAAGTAGTTATTGTCCTATGTCATTTTTAAAACATTTTTTTAGAATATGAACATTTTTGAGTTCCTCTAAATGATAGCCTGGTATAGAACAGATGAAGTTCTTTGGGAAAAGAACTGAGTTTTTCTTCCATCTGAACAGTGCAAGGGATTGGAGGAGGATTTCTAATATTTTTGTTTCTTGAAAGATCGATACATTTCAAGTAAACTGAGTGTTATGGAATATAATGTTTAGAGCAAACTTAATGCTATTATGCTACTAGATGATTCAGCATCGGCCACAAAAAAAAAGAAAAAAGAAGAGGACACTTCTCTGTCCATGATGCACATTTTCACTATAGACTTTGTATCAAGGGAGCCATTTTATGGAGGGTTTTGTCAGATATGAGGCCCTATATATATATATATATATATATATATATATATATATATATATATACGTATTAATATTTTTTATTTCTGACAAAGTTATAGCTACTGAAATCCTTGCATGTGATTGGCTGAGAGCAAATTTATCCACCAAATTTATCAGACAAAACACTTCATGAAATGCCCCCAGATGTTGAAAAGTCTAGAATTTAACTGATTATTGATCTCTGGTTGAGCATTGTCACCTGTTGATAAAGGAGAAATTGATTTTGTTGTGGTCTACCAGTCATAATGTGGGAGTTTCTGTGTTTACTACCAGGGGATTCCAGCCTACCGGTCCTCTACCGTGTCCACAACCAACGTGATGGAGGTAGCTTCAGCACACGCACTGTGGAGGCAACCCAAAAAGGGCGTACCATCCTCACCATGATGGCATCATACCAGCGCTATGAGGAATCCCCGTTCCAGCATCAGTACAGCATGCCGTCCGTCCCAGATCCTGATACCATGATGACAGACATAGAAGAGCTCAAGAAATATGTAAAGTAGGTGCCTCGGGGCACATTTCCCTTTGCAAAATCCCTTTTCTATGTCGCTTTCCTTACATGTTTGTATGCACTTTCAAAAGCTCAAATGATGCCTCATTTGGAAAGACTTTTCTGTTGCCATATGAAAGACCTATGGTTCATGTTAATTGAATTGACGTTATGATTCAAAGAAATTCTAAATATCCCTTTCTGTTATTTCAGATGTATATTGCAGCTCTTTTTTTTCTGCCCTATGTCACATAGTTGCCAAACTCTCTACATTTGAAATAATGAAACAATCCTATAGTTGCAGATGCTAACATAAAACAGATAATTTTGAGCATTGGATTGCAATTCTTCCGAAATACAGGAATCAGGATCTAGGGGATGGGGGATGGAGGATGGGGATGGGACTACCTTTTGTGACTGATACGCTTCAGTGAATTAGAATCTGATTTGAAAGTTTTTGAATTGTACAGCTTTTAAACTGTCTTTAAGAAAATTCCTCATTAGAATGTGGCCTTATGATGTAAATGAACCAATATTGATTGAATTTTCTGTCCTTAGAAATCCTGATCTCCCAGAAAAAGCAAGAAAATGGGCGCAGAAGCAGATAGCTCAGGAAATCCCATTTGAATCCAAGAGGATTGGCAGAGAAGAACTTCTGGATCTCTCAAGATGTGAACCTGCTGACCCTGTCCTACTCACCTGGGTGAAGGTCAAAGGTCATATTGGAGAAAACTCAGGTTAGTCATTAACCACCGTTCATTTGAAACTAGTGTGTTCCTTTAGTATGCTGGTTCTTGTAGTTACTCAGGCGTGCCAAGGACTTTAGCAGTATTGTATTTATACCCCCGCCAAACGAAGTTTGAAGGGGGTATATAGGAATCAGCGGACGGTCGGGCGGTCGGTCGGGCGGTGGGGCGGTCGGTCCGTTGCAAATCTTGCGTCGCGAACTACTTCCTCAGTTTTCAACCGATTCCCATAAAACTTGGCACAGATGTGTGGCTTGGGTTGTAGATGTGCAAGACGTATTTTTTGACAGTACCCAAAAGTACGTTGCCATGGTAACGGCATATTATGGGCAAAAATGGGTACAAATCTTGCGTCGCGAACTCCTCCCACAGTTTTTGATCAATTTTTATGAAATTAGGTACAGATGTTCATCTGAATATGTTAATGTGCAAGACACATATTTCCGCAGTGGCAAAAAGTGCGTTGCCATGGTAACGGCATGTTATTGGTAAAATATAGGGCAAAATGCTTCATGGCAAAACTGCTTCATCAGTGTTCTTCCAATTCTCATGGAATTCATATTGAATGTTTGTCTTAGGATATAGGTCAGCATGACACATTTCTTGACAGTGACAAAAAGTATGTTGCCATGGTAACAGCTCACATATTATGAGCCAAAATGATGGAAAATTTTGTGTTGCAAATTACTTCCTCAGTTTTTGCCCAATTTCCATGAAACTTGGTACAGATGTGTGCCTTTGGTTGTAGATGTGCAAGACGCATTTTTTGACAGTACCCGAAAGTACGTTGCCATGGTAACGGCATATTAATGGCAGAAGATCAAGGAAAGATCTTGCGGATTTAACTACTTCCTCAGTTTTTTGACCAAAGCTTATGAAATGTGGCACACACCTTGATCTTGGTGGGAAGATGTGGAAGACATATTTTTCGGACGTGTCGGAAGCTGCGTTGCCATGGTAACGGCATATAAATGGCAGAAGATCAAGGAAAGATCTTGCGGATTGAACTACTGTATTTGACTGAAGCTCATGAAATGTGGCACACACATTGGTCTTGGTGGGAAGATGTGCAAGACATATTTTTTGGACTTGTCGGAAGCTGCGTTGCCATGGTAACGGCATATTAATGGCGGAAGATCAAGGAAAGATCTTGTGGATTGAACTACTTCCTCAGTTTTTGACAAAAGCTTATGAAATGTGGCACACACAATAGTCTTGATGGGAAGATGTGCAAGACATATTTTTCGGACGTGTCGGAAGCTGCGTTGCCATGGTAACGGCATTTAAATGGCAGAAGATCAAGGAAAGATCATTCCTTGGGTAAGACTGTTGTCACGGGGCGGGGGTATTAATCACCTTAAGTGATATTTCTAGTTTATTGCTGAAGCAATTTGTGTGATCTTTCTCAAATATAACATGATTTCAAGCAGCTGTAGACAAATATTTATTTTTTCTGCAGCAGTCTACTTTTGGCAGAATATACTGTAAAACTGCAAACTTTTGCATTAATGTTATTTCATGAGCCAATTTCATTGAACTTTGCTTGTCTTATGTCAGTTTGTGGATTAGGGTAGTTTTGTACAAAATATTAAGTGTCATTCATTTCAGGATAATTCAGTAAATGGTAAGTCCACATCGTATGTTTCATATGTACTGAAGTGATTATGTAACAATAAAGCAGAAGCATTTAGGCTGACTGTGCAGTAGTTACTCGTACTTACAATGAACCTACCCCTGCTTCGTACGTGCTTGTGCAGGGAAACTTACTATGATATTCCATTCATAATTTAGTACATCTGAACAATCAGCTGGATTCAGGATATATTGTGTATATGATATCAGGACAATTAGGTATATTTTTAAAACATATTTCGTGATATAGTATCTTCTCGTAATGATAATGATAAAAAAGAAATGTTTTCTTCTTTCAGTTTACATTGTAGTGTGAGATCAAATGAATGGCAGTTATTTCAGTGAAATCTGCCCAAAGCTGTACTATATCTTATATAAGTATAGACAAATCTCATGGGTATGTATTTTCTTTCTTTGTATCTTTCTTTCTTATGATGAAACATCATAAAACACACACACACACACACACACACACACACACACGTAAAAAAAAAACATATAAACTTCACACTCCAGGTGAGAATGGAATAAATATGCAGCACTGCTGTGTAGCCTACATTTCAGACCTCTTCCTTGCCAGAATTCCCACCATGCCCAACAGGGACAAGGCCCTTGGTATGATCTGCTCTCTGGACCATTCCATGTGGTTTCATGCACCTTTCCGCATCGATGAATGGATGCTGTACGAGTGTGAGAGTCCACAGTCAGGTAATTAAGACACTCCAACAGTAATGCATCATAATTTGACAAAAACAAACAAAACACAATGTAATATTGTATACCAGATACAGAGACTCCAACCCAAAGCACCTTCTGATCGGGAGATTCTCCCGCCTGAAACCCCAAGCAAACAGGAGACTCCAATTTGATGTGCGCAAAGCACGAAGTTCCTTGCGGCCGGGGTCCTGGAAGCTTTAGGGTTCTAGATACTCTCTTGTGCAATCTAAGGCTTATTTTTCAACATACAGTGATATTAAGTAAGGAATAATTTCAAGCGGGAAACACAGAGCCAGGGCGGGAGAAATTAAATCTCAAGCGGGAGAACGGGAGATTTTGCAAAAAAAGAATTTCGGCGGGAGATCTCCCGTCGAAAACGGGAGAGTTTGAGTCTCTGCAGATATGCCACTGATTTGGAGATATGTATTTGCCTGAATCCAATTATAAGTATCTTGGACTAATGTACTTTGGTCATACAATGCACTCCTGTTATAACAAACCCGGTTACAACAAAATTCTGGTTCCAATGAAATAGAAATTTAGGCCGCATCATTAATGACTCTGTTTTTTTTTTTTTTTTATTATTATGACAAAATTTCAATAAAACGAAAGAAAACTGCTGGTCCAAAAATGTTGGAAGCATATCTCACAAATCTGTACATGTGTATGAGATAAATTTCACAAGTGAGTGAATTTGTGACTTTTGAGAACATCTGTGGACTCCTCATTTTCACAAATAGAGACTCGGTCACTATGAAATACATGGAAAATACATAAGATAGTAATGGTTAATTACTCCTATTAGTCAGACCTCATCTTGAAAGACATCCAAGTCGTCAAAATATGGCTGGTCACCATTGCTTTGCATATTCATGTCTCTTACATATTAATGATGACCCTGGTGTTGTACTTGTGTTCGTGCAGTCTATTTGAGTACTGTAAAACATGATATATTGGCGGCATGAAATTTTCGCAAATTGGAGCTGATAGCCTTTTTCGCGGCATGAAATTTTCGTGAATTGCCACTGGCGTTCAATGCATATAGTGTAGACAAAACTTTCGCGTGCATTTTAATTTCGCGAATTTTGGCGCTCGCGAAATTCGCGAAATTAAAATGCACGCGAAAATTTCTCGTTTTGCAGTAATTCCTCAGTCTGCAGCATATTAATCATACATGTACTATGTTTATCTCTTTCTTTTCACAGGTCATGGTCGTGGAATGTCGTTTGGACGATTCTGGAGGCGAGATGGCACTCTGGCTGTGACTGTAGCCCAGGAGTCACTTTTACGACCAAAACTGTGAGAGGAATACATGTATTTACAGTGGATTCTGCTTGTATCCATTTTAGATGAATTGTCTTTTTCTTTCTTTACGCCGAATGTACAAATGAATTATTATTGCATAGTTCCTGCTGTGGACGTTGGCCACATTTTGACAGACATTGATAGTTATGCATAGCTGGCAACATTTGAAATTCAAAATTAGTAACGATCAGATAAAAAACACAGAAATGTGCGCGAAGCGCACATCACGAGCGCGAAGCGCGAAGTCCTTGCGGCCGGGGTCCAGGGCCCGCTTAAGGGCCCTGGAAGCTCTGGGGTTCTAGACACTCTCTGGTGCAATCTGAGCCTTTTTTTGGAGCATTTTAACCTTTCTCCCCATTCCTGGATTACATCAATGCAAAGCCATTTCTTCACATACATAACAATTAACATATAAATCACACAGAGTTGAGATCAGCCATTTGTTAAAAGATGTGATCTCCAGTCTATTATCTACAGGGGTTTTCAGTTGTTTTTAGGGTGAATCTTAGGTTTGAGAAAATTATTGCCCAAAATATTCATAAATCTGAAGATAAATGAATAACACAATAAAATATGATTAAATGGACCATTCAAAATATCATTAATTAAAGTATGCATTTGGATTTTTACTGCCCTTAAGAAAAAAGAAAAAACTTACCACAGGCACAGGTGTTAAGAGCTCTATGTAGCTGATGCTTTAAATTCTTAATTTGTTGAGGTATAATGGTCCTGTCTGCTCTCACTGGAGGAAAAGTAAAGTTGAGTTTATTTCAGTAGCATTGTTCAAACATTTGTTGACTGTCTGAAATCAGTTTCTTTCCTCATGACACATAGATTGTTATTCATTGAGAGCTCTACATGTAGCTGACTTAGCTCTCCTGAGAAATTTGTCATCAAAGTCTCTCAAGTAGCAAGGTCCTGTCTGCTGAGCCTTGGTGATTAGTAAACTTGACAGAGTTTCATCACTCATTGATCCTCTGAAATCAGTTTTGTTCTTGCGTACTTGGCTGAACACCCTTTCACACTCCGCGTTTGTGTGTGGTATTGTCAGGATCCCTAGCATTACTCTTCCAAGTCTATCATAGCTCAGTTCACCTGATGCACCCTTCTGTGTCATCATAACTGCCCATTGCTTGTCAGCTCCTTCCTCTCTTAGCACTGAGTCTGGAATCTGAGCAATTTGATAGCTCACAAACTGGTTTTCCAGTGCATCCATCGCACTATGTCTGTCTTCTCCTTCTTTGACGAGTAACATGCACGGAAACTTGTCAATGAAAAACTTCACAGAGGTGAATTTGACATCCATTCTACATGAAATATCTGCAACCTGTGCATGGATGATGACATTGGATTTCAGTGGAAATTTTGCAACAATGTAGTCACATGCCGTTGAGTAATAAGAGTATACTGCTGCATAAAACTTTTGGCGATCAGCCTTGTCCAATGTGCTCACAGTCTCTCTTGCTTCACTTCCTATGACAATCTCACTTTCTTCTCTAAGATTCTCCTTCTTTTTGTAATCAAGAAGGGTCAGATCAGTGACTGCCATAATGGCTTGTGGAGTGACAAATTTGCTGTACAGATCACGCAGTAGGTTTTCAAGTTCTCTTTTAAGTCTGTGGATAAGAGGACTTCTGGTCTGGAGGATGACACTTTTCCTGTCAAATGAAGTAATACTTTGGCTCAGAAATTGTGCAATGGCCAACTTCAGCTTTGATTTCAGTGTCTTCAGAATTCTCACAGGTCTTGTTTCTTCCTTTTCAGTTACATTGCTGGTACCTTGACTAAGTTTAGTTGAAGTCTCAGGTGTGAGTATGTGTGAGCTTGTTTTCTTAGCAGTAGATTTTCTGGTCACTCCTGTAGTACATTTGCTAGGATGACTTGAAGTTCCAGGCTTCAGCTTCAATGTGCATACTGCCTTAGCAGAAGGTCCTTCTGTACAAGTCTTTTGTTTCTTCTGGTGAGGTACATGCACGTTTACATTATCACCATGCCGTTTCTGTCCAACTGAATCACTTGCTGCAGACACATTTACTCGTTGAGGCTGTGATGATGATGCACTCACCTCCGGCTGAAGCAGTTGAGGTTTGCTTACAGCTACATCTGGTTTTGCATGAATTGCAGATACCTTCTTTGGAATACAAAACTTCTGGAGGCTTGATGTGATCTTAACCTTGCTGGTTTGTGGAGCAAGCTTCTTCTGCTGGGAGACACACGCAGGTTCCTGAGCAGGTTTGCTTTTCAAAGTTGGATTTGCTTTCTTCGGTACAAGGTTGGTCTTGATACTGGGTGTTGTCTTGGTCTCTTTAACAGGCTTCTGCTGCTGAGCCACTTCCTCCTCAAAAAAGAGAATGAGAGCTTCCCACTGCTGGAGAAATCGTGGCAAACACTGTCCCAAGCTCAGCCAGCGTGTACAAGCATGTTTCAAGATTGCTTGCACTTCAGTACCAAGGAGCTTTTGGAACTTTCTGAGATTAAGTTTCCTGTTTACGCTGGCTTCAAGATAATAGAACACATCAATGAGAAGCGAGTCTATTGAGCATGGTAACGCTGATGATCAAACTTTGGCGGCAAGATCAATGAGATGATTTAGGCAACCAAGCACAATGAGCTCTGGCTGACATTTTTTGAGGCATGCTCCCACTCTTTCTTCACACCTGTCATGACCGCTGCATTGTCTGACCCCAATGCTGTACAGTTTTGCCATGGGATACTATGCTTTTGCATTTCTACTATAAGCAGCTGGGCAATGTTTACGCCAGTTCCCGCTTCTTCCAAGTTTTGAAGGGAGAAAATAGAACAAGAAATTTGCTTACCGTCAAAGTAGTTGATAACTATTGGGTACAATTTACTGGTGCTTGTATCACTCCCATCAGTTGATATTGCAAAGGGTCCTGCTTTCATTGCTAAAGCAATCCGTTCTTGTTCATCTTTGGCCATTTCTTTAACTAGACAGGAAGTTTTGGTCCTTGCACTTGAAAATTTCTTAACCTCCTCCGAATTTGGAAAGGCTTTCCGTAACAATGGCCCCATATGACTAGCAGCCGAAAGAGGAATGTTGTGCTCCAAGTAGAATGATGTAAACAAGCACTCAGCTCGTGTAACATTTAAATCCTGCGAAGTTGACATCCATGATGTTATCTTGGGTGTGGATGAAGATTCAGACTCAAAATTACCGATGTGAAGTTTTGATTTCCTAAGCAAAATGATGTCACTGCGGCCGCCATGAGCGATTGAAATATCCCGGCGACATATCTTACAAAATGCATGCTGTTTGCTCTTTCCAGATTTTGTGATGAAGTCGAACTCTGTTTCGTATTTGCTATTGTAACACTGTCCCTTTTTACGATCCATTCTCTATCATTTATTGTCCAAAAGTCAAAACTAGAAAAGAAGAAGTGAGAAGATAGCGTCGAACGTTCGCTAGCAACATCGCAACTGTACTGCATCACACACAATACACATCGGTGCAGCGCACTTGCAATCATCATAAAGCTATACATAGCAGTGTGTATGCACTAACATCAACATGCATGTACTATGAATGGCCTCTTGCCTTCACACGAATGCGCTGTTTTCGTCTACACGTACGAGCGTGGTATAATGGTCCATGCCATGCATGTGCACGTACGTACGTGGATAGAATTGCGCTGACATGTTGTATAACACGTGCGTGAATGGGCATAGTATAATACATGTATAATGGCGCTCATATTCGTAAAATTTAAAGGTGCATTCGTATTTTCGTAGAATAGGTAAAAATTCGTAATATTTACGAATTTTTCGTAATACTTGGCAGCTATGGTTATGTGAAGGCAATTTGTGATCTTGATCCCATAACAGCTCACAGAGGTGCTACAGTTGTACACGAGTTCTTGTTGTGTTGATCAGATCTAGGTAGGAGAGATTCTTCATTACATATATGCCAATATGATGTGCGATTGCATATTCCTATCTCAGCAAAATATGAAGTAAAGTCTGATGTTGTGAACACTAAAAGAAAAAAGGAGGGATTCTTGCAGTTTTATGCCTGGAATGTGATGCTGAAATATAATGCAAAATCATTGTCAAACCAAAATATTTTCTGTCAACAACAGCAACAACTTAGTCTAATACACTAAAGTTGCTGTGCTCTTTCTTAAGATGTAGATTTATCCTAAAGACTCTCAAACTCAACTTCATTGACCCACATTTTTCAGGCCTTGGTACCACATTGCCTACCATGGTGAATGTGATTTTCAGGCATGTTTAAAGAAAAAAAAACGTTACATGTATATTTATATTTGGGCGCTTATATTATTTGCCTTAAAGATGTAGCAAATATAAAGGAATATTGTAATGACCAGGATATTTCAGATGGTACATGTATACAGTATTTCCTCTCACTCTCTGCTTCCATTTCAAGAGTGCTGGATCCATATCGTTCATATCTTGTCTCTCTAGCTGTCCAGCGTGGTTGCAACTGTTTGTCATTATTTGTGAGGATTGTCTTCACATGTATGTGAAACTTTGAACGGCAGTATGTTATGATTGACCAATTTATTAATTACAGTTCTAAGTGCATAGCAATTGTTTATGTTAGATGAAATCAAGTGCGCAGTTTTGGAAAACCTGGTTATGAATTCACAGAATTATTTTTTGCTACAAGTCATTTTTGCTTGTAGGAGTCAGAGCATCAGATCAAAAATTTAAATAATTTTTATCGCCCAACATTACCTTTGAAATGTTGGCTCTGTACTGCAACTGTCAGACTCTATTTGCAAAAATACCCTTTAATGTAAGCTTATACAAAACAACACTTATCTTAAAAATTGTAGATTACCTCAGTAATCCAAGTCAGGCTTCAATATTGCTGTCCAAAAATCCATTAAGATGTGTAAACGTGTAGAAATTGGAAGAAGTAAAGCAGCATTTTACGAAGACCTAAACTGTATCCTCATACGTTTATTGACATATACTGTAATTGATACACCTCATCTGGTAATACGTAGACAGTCTTGTACATACAACATACTTCAATATACAGAGTGCATCAGGATCATCCTCCAAAATTAATTCTGGTTGCCCCCGGCTAATAAAGGCACATTTTTAATCCATCAAACTTTTACGCACAACCTGAGAACAAAAGTTTTCCTTGATAACAATAAAGCTTGTTCAATTTGTATCTGGCCAAAACGAATGATTGCAACATACATGTATGTCACATGACGTATGTCATGCTGAAAGATCCATAAGGGCCACAGGGCAGGTGAAAGAATCACAAAGTATTCAAAAAGAACAAATAGTGACAAGATTTACAATCAATGCAAGTTATGATTACATCTCTTACTTGAGCAAGAATGTGAATGCTCACAGATAATCAGTTCTTACTTTGCTGGTGTAAAGGAAAAGATTATTGTTTTTCTGGGGTCGTGAATGTATCATGCAATAAGAATGTAAAATATATGATAATGACTCCAAAGCAACCATTAAGTAGGTCTCAAAAATTTGTTTGGTGTAGAATTTTAAACCATCAACTCTTCTGTTCTGTAAATACACAAAAGCATAAACCATTCCAGTTTCTTGCAGTATATGTGGCAATGAAATGAATGTGTTACCCCGTGTCTATCAAGCGTGGTGTATTCTTCAGATTCACTACCATGAGTATTAAAGGACAAGTTCACCTTCATAAACATAAGGATTGAGAGAATGCAACAATATTAGTAGAACACATCAGTGAAAGTTTGAGGAAAATTGGACAATCGATGCAAAAGTTATGAATTTTTAAAATTTCTGTTTTGGAACCGCTGGATGAGGAGACTACTACAACTTGTGAGTCATATGCGTACAACAGTATAAAGAAAATATAAAGAAAATTCAACATATTTTCACTTTTTTCGCATAATAAAAGAGCACTTGACTTGCCTCTTTCTAAAGGCAGGGGGAATAATATTACCCATAACATTTGTCGGTAACGAGTCGGGGGAATGTGTACTTTTTTCATAAGATGAAATTTTGTGAAATTCTCTTTATATTTTCCTTATATTGTACGCATGTGACATCTAAGTTTTTCACACACTGCAGTAGTCTTCTCATCCAGCGGTTACTGCACAAAAACTTCAAAAATTCATAACTTTTGAACGGATTGTTCGATTTTCCTCAAACTTTCAATGATGTGTTCTACTGATATTGCTACATTCTCTCAATCCTTATGTTTATGAAGGTGAACTTGTCCTTTAAATTAATACAGCTGTATGCAGTTTCTTACAAACTTTGCATGTTGCCTCGTTACATCCGCTCAAATATGTAGATCTGAAGAATACACATTAAATGGTGTCTTGTTTCATTCAAAAATATTGAACATGTAGATAGGTAATACTTAAGCATGAAGTTAAAAAAAGATGGAAAATGTTATTTTGAGTGTTAGTCTTACCATTCTATTATCTCTTGTCATAATATTGTAACAACACTGAAATATATCTCTTTCTTGTCATGTACACTGTATATGTGTTTTGTACATTTTTGAAGATAGATGCATAACTATATGATACACTGTACACATGTACATTGTATAGTTTTGTTCAAAAGGGTATTAGACTATGAAAAATACCAGTAGGTAATATGAGCATAATGAGCATGCTCAGTATAACAATGATTGACGGTTGTTTTTCTTACATTCAACTCATTTTAAGTGAAGGTGAGACCTGTATTAACCTTCATGTATTGAAAGGTTTATGTCTTTTATTTCTCTGTCTAAGCCCATTGCTCACAAGGCAGTAATTTGCCCTGCAAGTGTTCATATTTTTGTGGGACATACCAACAGTAAGAGAATGACACGGTTTGTAAATGGCAGCTGGATAACTGTGAACTGCACTGTACAATGAGATAAAATGCTGTAATTATGTAAAATACCAAAGAATCTATTGCGGCAGCTGATGAGATCACTGTCAGCTTGAATTTATAAATTGCCAGCTGCTTGGATTAGATAAACATGCTGAGAGTCTATGTACTGGTGTGGCTGTTTAATTGATGTTTGATCTTGTTGCATGTGTGAATAGTGACATATTTTATTGAATAAAACATTTATGATTTACCTCTGCCCAAAAGTATCTTCAGCACGTTCTTGTCTTTTTACTTTACGGGGTGACTTCATTGACCTGAGTTTTATTCATGTGTCTGTCTTTGTGTGTGTGTTTTGTTTGCTTGTTTGTTTGTTTTAAGGGAAATGACGATTGTGCCGACCAGTTATGAATCATTAGCATTTCTATGTAAGGTATACATGTTTCTTACCTTTTTGCATGAATTTGATAAAGTAGCTCCAATGTGCAGATGGCATGCTAGGGCCATTTTCACATTATACTGTACATGTAGTATGAATTTTATACATCAAACAAAATCTTTCTACAACAAGAGGAACAGAATAGATTCATTTAATTAAAACATTAGAGCGCATGGCATCGTTACAATTGTAGTACATGTATCTAGGGCATAAAAACTGAATTACAGTTCATTGTGACTTGGTTTACTCAGTCTTTCTTTGAGAAAGAGCCACATTATTTATGACTTCAAAAATCCTGAATTAAGATTCAACTTTGAATTAGCAGCACTTCCAGCTCATCGAGTCGGCTGATTGTGGGTAGTTGGGCCACTTGGCCCTTGTTGGGTAGAGCTCACAGGGGCATGGCGCGCAACAGGCGGGAGAGGGTAGAGGTCCCCTGGCGGAGGTAGGGCCACGCCCTCTAAAGGCGAGTGAGAGACAGCCACCGGAGGAAGCGGCTGTTGCGGGTGGTGGCCATGGAAACCGGGGTATGTAGCACCAGACTTTCCGCCGTATTGATGCATCCCTGATTCTTCCTGGAAGGTAGGTTGGACGGCAGATTGCACTTGGGATGGGCCAACGAATATGACAGTAGGATCTGCGCCAGGTTGGGGGGAATGTCCAGTCATGTGGGCGCCCACGGTCAGGCCGTGCTGTGTATCCGGCTCTGCCTGCCTCTGACTGGCACCCGTTTGCTGGGAAGCTGCACGCCGGTTGTGGGCTCTCACTATAGTAACGACCGAAATGATGCAGATCACCACGAATAGAACCGGAAGCATGTATAGGATGATGTCTCTTTTGAAGCCTGTGATTCAGGAGACAAATATTAAAAAGACCTTCAATTTATCAGGGTATAATATGACATATCAAAATAACCAAATTTGTTAACGAAGCTCAAACTCCAAAGGATGCTTTCGCAATTGTGAGGGCTGACAGAACAAGCTACATCTCAAATCTGACTGGTTGGACCTTATTGTCACATTGATGGCAGATCGGAGGAGTTCTATATCTGCTAGTACGTGTCATGGAATGCACTCACTGGTGAAGATAAGTGCATCGCATCATTGTTTAAGTGGTATAGAGACTCACGGTTGGAATTTGGGTCTGGTTGTTCCGATTTAGCATGGCACGAGACATAAGCTATCTCTCCGCTCTGACAGCCAATGTCGCGGTTTCCTAATCCCGAGTGGCGACAGTCCACCAGTACTGTTTCCCAGCCATCACATTCTATGTCGTTGACCATGATTCCCCAAAGGCTTGCATCCAGATCTACATTTTCCTGTCAATCCAAATACATTTAATGAACGTAGACGTTTGGATTACATTCCAATTCTAATCAAATCTTATTTTCAACTTTGCATTTTTCTGGTACGATTACGGTGCACTCCCGTTACAGTTTATAACCAAATTCCAGTTACAACGAAGAAAAAAAAATCAGGCCATAATATTAGGTCTATCCGCTCATTTGTTGTTGTTGTTCATTTGCTTGCTTATAACAAATTTCAATATTACGAAAGAAAAGAGCCGGTCTCGAGAACTTCGTTATAACGGGAGTCCACTGTACAAAAAAAAAAAAAAAAAAAAAAAGCAACAATGTGTTTCAAAATTTATAAGTTATAATAAATTATATTCATTTCTGGTTAGTTTGTCTATTTTCGTTTGTTACATACTCAAAAAGCTGTATCACTTCGGTGATCCCTCGCATTTATCCCTAAGTTGAATTATCCTTCGGGTTTATGCCAGGTTCAAGTGTGTACGTGTGAGTCACACACAAACACATTGCTATAGCTTCTGACCATTCGAGCATTGACAATTTAGGGTTTCTGGGACGAACACTGAAATAGGGCTTTCTATAGCTCAGTCGGTAGAGCACCGGGCTAGCATCCGTTGGTCTCGGGTTCGAATCCCGATGGAGTCCCATTTTCTTTGCTCAATTTTCCACTAATAAATTATATTCATTTCTGGTCAGTTTTTCTACTTTCGTTTGCTAAAAATTTATAAACGTACAAGTATGAAACTATTTGTTTAGAGTCACTGTATTATTGTAAAGAGAGGCGCACTCAACAGACAGAACAATTTCGTTTTGAAAGGCAGCTTATAAACATATCATTAAGTATGTATAAACAGATTCAGAACGTAAGTTTTACGATCTTTGTAAATCATCCATTATCCCAAATGTTTTAAAGCCGCACGCTAGCTTCAGAGGTGCCTAGAGACGAGAAGAACTCGTGTGCTATCGCGTACCAAGCAATAGTTTGTGCACTGCGCCGCCAAAGATTTGAAGGGTCAATTATGATGTAGATCGATAGTTTGCAAGGATATTTAACTTTCGCTGAGACTTTGTGATTTATTGTCAAATTGCTACTAGCTAACCTGAACTTCTGTACTTCGATGAGTGCAGAGCCATCTATATGTAGGTATGTATCCACTAGGCGGGTGTTGGTTGCGAGAAGCGCCCTCTCAACCCCGACCACGCGACAACTTTAATGTCCATTATTGTGAAGACATACAAGAATTTTGTTTTTGACGTATGATCACTGAGCATACCGCCATGAGTTGGCGTCTTCAGCTCCCCCCTCCCCCCCCCCCCCCCCCCTAGTTGAGAGAAGGTTTTCGCACGTCCTTATGACCAGTTTCCCGAACATCAGAAGAACTCAAGAAATGACATTGATGAAGCGCTTGAAGCCGTTGTCAGTGATTTCCTTGCGTCCGGCCTATTCGACCAAATGGAAGAAGTATAAAAATGCAGAACTTGTATTTTTTTTTTTCATAATGAGATACGCATCTCATTTTATGAAATGAGGTAAGAACCTGCAGTGCTGTCATGTTGCAACGAGTAGGTCCTATTTATGTTTAAATGTTTGCCAATTACTAAGGATGTTCAAAAGTCTGTACGTAGTTTAACTCTGTCAGTACATAATGATCAAAGGCGTATTACATTTGATGCGTAATTGTTTATTCATAGGCATAGTCACTAAACTTTTACTAGTATTTCAACCCTAAGTTCTGCCCAATGCGGGCATTGCAATAGCCTCGAACTGAAAGAGCAGACTATTCCTTAACCCTATATCTGTCACATACGCCGTAGCCAGACTGCTCAGGCATTTTGCAGTGCACAGACACAAGATTGTTGATGGCCATTTCTGATTATTATTATTGACATTAATGTGTCATGTTATACATCATTTGAAAGCTTATGGTCTAAACTTTCATTTTCCATAATAATCTGAGTGAGGGCGCACTTCAATTTTAAGTAGGACGCCCTCTTATGTCACATAATTATCAATGTAGACTTATTTCTACATGTTACCACCTCATTTTTCCACACAACATGAGCTTGCATCACAAAATGGTCTCATAGACGTTGTAGAGAATTTATTCAGCTTTCAGATGGTATGATTTTTTCATCAATAGCATCAGTACTTTTCATTTTGTGAACAAAAGTCTGTGGCAATTACAACCTAGATTTCACACATTTTGTGTAATTTCTGATTTTGTGAGTGATGTTGGCCTGAAAGTAGACAAAGCGTGTGTGTATCTTGTCAAGCTGAAAATATAAATTGAATTGTGCTTTTTCCTTTCAAATTTATATTAATCTTGTCCTATGATAATGCCATAATGATAAGATAATCTAAGGATAAAAAATGTTATTGAAAATATTCAGACGTTGGAGTGTCCATGCATTCCAGTTGATCATATGCTAGTCTACGACTTTCTGCACTTTCCTTATTGAAACAGAATTAACTATTACAGCAGTCATTTTCTTTATGATAAACCTGCATTGAACTGAAGTTTCGCATAGTGACGGTTTCATCATGTAATAATAATAAACAGTCAAACATACCCCAACATCAAGACTGTACAGCTTCAGGCCGCCAGCAGGAAGCTACTGTAACCCTATTGCTCCTTACACCTGCCCCGCTGGCCCCGGCTAACTAGAGACTCATTGCACTGCTGTTAGTGCTGAGTAAACAGTTGCAACTCCTGCACCGAATGTGCAGTGTTCATCTATTCTTCAGATCATTTATGAGGCCGATATTACTGAAACTATACCCCTTCACAGAATTCAGAGATGTTGAAATCCCTAATCTGAATGTTTTCACTTCATGTTTTACTATTTTGACTTAGATAAAATAGATGAAAATTGACCCACGTGTACGATCTTTTCATCGCTCGCGGCGATCTCTATTACAGTCCCACATATACAGATTCGTGTAAGTTCTCCACACATGGCAAAACTGTACACAATACATTGCAGTCTGAATGCAAATGAACATGGGCGGGGCCACCACAATTTCTTGGACTTTGAGAAAGCTTTCCTGATTGGTTAAAGGTGGGGAAGCTTTTTTGACGCTGGAAATAATTTCCTTACACTGTCAGCCAATCACAAATGAGTTTATAGAGTGGTAGTGTCATAGCCTTTGAAGTAATCTGTCAATCAAAATAGGGCCGATAATATCGGCCGAAGCATTTCTATTGCAGTTTTTGGGCCGATTTAATCGGCCCGTGACAGAGATAGGGTTAAAGGCATAATTTACCATTTGAAGATGAAACAAAAACCCGGTATTAGTGCTTCAAAATGGTTCTAAAATGTGAGTTAGGAATAAAAACAACCAATGCAAAAATTTGAATCAGTGTAATCGATGTTATATATTGTTAAATGTACAAAATGTGAACACAATAGTTATGATAAAAATGTGTCCAGACTAAACCGTCTATAGTTATGATTTATGAAGAAAAATAGTGACATCTCCTTATATTTTAGGCTTTGTTGCTAAATATATATATATATATATATATATATATATATATTTATATATATGATAGGAAGTTTTGTGATACAACTGAACTACACGTCATATGCATCAAATGTGATAACTTGAACATTTTTTTCAAATTACTGCTCCCAAAAGTTAACAAGACCTTTAAAATTAAGAAAGAAACAAAAACACAACTCCCTCATCGTACCGCGTGATCGGCATTTGCGCCACCAAAGTCAAGCTGTCTGCAGGCAACATCGGCGTTTGCCATGGACCATCTATCAGCGCACACCGCTCCCCAAATCTCGGCATATTGCATCAAGATAACGCCATCCTGAGGCTGATCGTACAGAGAACTTCGCCAAAAATACTCCGGCGTTTCCAATCGGATTTCTCCGTCGCCTTCCCGAAGATCTGAGAGTGAAGGTAAGGAAACAAAACAGGAATCGACAACTAATCAGAAAATCAAAAGCAGGTCAATTTTGCTGAATATGTGATGGTTGTGCTAAACATGCTGCATTTCACAAAATATGAGGGCAGATCTATCATAATCTAATAGGTATTTAAATTATGGTGCATATTTGAAATCATTTCAACTCACGAGTGGAACATATCAAAGCGAAAGGCTATCATGAAACATGAAGCAATATTATTCGCCTACCCTCGGTACGTCCCCTGATGAGTTCGTCATGACATGCTACTGTGGCCAACTCGTTGCTGTGGCAGGTGATATCATTTCCGTCTGGAGACCACATGTGCTGGCATTCTAGGAGTCTGGGCTCCCATCCTTCGCACTGGACATCGCTGACAGTGATCGTCCACATGCTAGCGTCGGATTCGATATCGTCCTGGCAGTGTCGCGAAGAAAAAATAATCACCTACGTTAACTTGGATTAACACGTCAGAATCCAGCTTCAAACAGCATCTAATAAAAGGTACAAAATTACGTTCACCACGGTCAACATGTGGTACAGTACATTGGTTAACTCGTTAAACTAAGATGAAGACCAGATTACATGAAACTATTTCTAAATGGACCCAGAAGGGTTTCCCCCCAGTAAAAACGTCTACTACGGAGAAAAAAACGTCTCTTGGAATCAACTTTGGCTAATGGTATTTATAGGGTGAATATTATGAGGGTAGTTGTCTAAAACGCAGGGTAGTTTGTTGTCGTGCATTGTTGACATACGGGAATGAACCCAGAATCAGAGGCGCCATGGAATCCCAGCTCCCTGCAGACGACATCTGAATTCTCCTGCGACCAGGTATCAGAGCAAACCCCGCCCCAAGACGGACCCAAGAATGCAAAGACAGCTCCGGCGTATGGCCGCACCCACTCATATTGCCGGACGGAAGGTAGCAACACTATGTAGCCAATATCTGTATTGCTGTTGGTGACAGTACCTGTTGTGGCGTGAGGGTAAAAAAAAAAGAAGAAGAAACACATGTTTAGGCAAACGGGACACGCGATAATACTGATTTATAATTTAGACGGTTAAAACCGTATGTCAATAATACAGTGTATCTGTGCATTAAGGTTGACTGTATCTCGAAACATACTTTGAATAGATTTCTACTTCACGCTAACTGCGAGAGATTTTCTGCAGCAAAAAGAAAAAAAAAAGATACACACGTCACTTATAACAACATTAATAAGCAATCATGTTAAAATTAAATAGATGTCGTCTTTGGCGTTTCCATGAGTCTGTTCACTGTTGAACTTGAGGTATAAATCGATGGCTTTGGTTGGCATACCTTCTCGTAAACACACGACCCCAGCATCCTCGCTGTGCGAGCAGTCATGGACGAATATTCCGTTGTGGTGGCAATCAAATATGTCTTCATTCGCCTCCACGCAGTATACGTTATCCAAAAGAATCTGGCCCGAGCCGGAACCGAATCGTGCCCAACCCGGTGCTTCCTCCGCACCGGGAAATCCCAGCATGCGGCACACCACGCCGGCATCGACGAGGTCCCATCCGTCATCGCAGATGGTGTTCCACGTGCCGTTATAGTAGAGTTCGACCGTACCCTGATAATCTGAAGAATCACCGCTCAGCCGAACTAAATATAAATGAAATGATATTCTTCTTTCATTGTCGTGTTTGTTTGTTCGTTTAAATATTTTTTTAATGAATGGGAAGAACATGATCTATAGGTGCCTTCATTAATCAAACCCGCACCAATTGAAAATGAATGTTCCAGCGAACTACATAGGTATAGGAAGAGCATATGCTAACTAGATAAATACGTTTCAATGACAACGTAAACTTTGGTTTTGAATTCAAGATTGCTTTGATTAGAAAAGATGCCGATCAAACTTGAATTACCCAATTACATAGATAAAAGATGACTTGCGAAGTAATGAACAATGAACTTATACTGGTCTGTTCCGGTATCTGTCGACAGTGAAAACAATCATCGCGGCAGTGCCCTCCTTTTCTTTGGTAAAAAAATCTTGACAAGATATAATGTATTATATTTTAGGAGAGCAAATGTATAGACTGACTTTTCTGCACATTTACACCCTACCCAGTAACTCTCAGTATTAAGAGGGTTGAGCGAAAGTGTTCTAGAGCCACCAAACCACCAGAATCGTTCTCATTTTGAAACCAGCGAAGGTACCAGTTAAGAGAATAGAACTTGCCTTTCCTCTCACACACAACTGACGCGTCCTCTGAGTGCTGACAGTCATGTTGGTAAAGTCCTGCATGAAAACAGGACAAAAGGGTCGCTTCGGTACCATAACAGCTGATTTCATCGAGTAGGATGTTTCCGGATCCGGGACCAAAGTGTGCGCCTGAGAGCGCCATCTCTGCCCCAGGAAAGCCCAACATCCGGCATACAACGTCGGCGTCGATGTCGTCCCAGCTATCGTCACACACCGTGCTCCACGTGCCGTCGTGGAGGATCTCGACTCGACCTTCGCGGTCACTGCCTCCGTCTGCAAGCCGCACCTCTGGTTCGAGTGCAGGTGGCGTTGTTCCTATCAAAAGTAAAAGAGAGTGGCTATTATCAACAGTCTTGTTATATACTAGGGTTTCAGGTTTGTTGTCATAATTATCAAACTTGGCTAGAAAAATGATACAAATGAAAAAGTGGTGTGTCGTACATATTTTACCATCGGAAGGATTGAAACAAGGTTCATTACGAGGATACCTTTTTTTTCACAAAGAAGTTCTATTCACTTTTCACCATTTAGGTACAAGTCAATGTCGCATTGAATGATACATAAAACAGATACTAGTAGTACAAATTGACAGGCAGCTACACACAATGTAAAAAAATATGAATACGATTACTGTTAATACTGGGTACAAAACCCTTAGTTGTTGTTGTTTTTCCGGAAACACATGTATATCGAGCTAATTTCTTCACTTGCTTTAAAAATTGACAAAAATTGGCAAGAAAAATCTAATGATATCTTCTTTTTTATTTCTGGCAGAAAATATAAGATACTTATGCATACAAATAAATCTCATGATAACACGATATGTTTTTTGTAGAAGCAGGGAGGTGAGATACCTCCCTGGTAGAAGCAAGTATGAAAGTACTTCAGGTAATTGTGAGTTTGATTCTGTCGACGAGGATACCTGTAAATGTACACACGACACCAGCATCTTCGCTGTGTACACAGTTATGGATGTAAAACCCGTTGTGGTAGCAGTCAAAGATATCCTCATCGTATGATAGACAGTCCACGTTATCGAGGAGAATCCGTCCCGATCCATGGCCAAATCGTGCTAGTCCTGGCGCTTCATCGGCACCGGGAAATCCCAGCATGCGACACACCACGTTGGCATCGGCGAGGTCCCAGGAATCATCGCAGACCGAATTCCACTCGCCGTTGTAGTAGAGTTCGACCGTACCCTGATAATATGAACCTCCACTCAGGCGCACTAAGAAGTAGATACAAGAGACGAAACGTCGCGTGCAACTTAATTGGTGCATAGAAATTATGAAGGTATAGTGTACGAAATGCTGAGCATTCTACAAGATTCTCAAGGCTCCGGAAAGCAAGGGTACTGAGACTTTGATAGCTTGTGAAATGTCACAACAAACTCAGAGAGCAGTCTTGCCCGGTTTAACGTATGAACATTTATAAACCTTCATTAGAGTGTTTCTACAAATCCCACGAGCAAAAACCAAAGCTTTCGAACGTACATTGGCATGCTGGATCTGTATGCAACGCTCTACCAAAACAACTCCGCCTATGTGATTCAGAAAAAATGTTTAGAAGGAAACTAAAGACTGAACTGTTTCAATTGTATAATGTTGTTCCTATACTTTGTGAATGTTGTATGTTGATGTATGTACAGCGCTTTGATCAGGTCCTGTAAAAGCGCTCAATAAGAAATAGTTATTATTATTATCATTATTATTCCGTGAAAGTCAATTTGATGGCCTCATGATATTTCCCTTCCCATGAAATCAACAGCATGGGCAAACTTGACTGTGATTCAGCCAGTACATGAGATACTTGAATCATAACCGTTTTTGTATCAGCTTCTGCGCTCTTCACTTCAGTGCACTACCGTTGATAACGAACGCAGTTATAACGAAATTTTTGCTATAACATAGAGTAAAAATTCAGGTCCCGAAATTACCATCAATAAAGTCAGTGACGCAAACTTCGCTGATGATACAGTGAACACGATTACAGCGAAATTCTCGTTTAACGAAGTCAATTCTAATCGACATTGATAATGAAAGACTATGAGAAACGGGTGCTACGGCACAAATTGTCGCCCGGTCACAAATTGTCGCCCCTGCATAAATTGTCCCCTAGCGACAATTTGTGCTGCTTGTGCAGTTCCCAATTTTTCGACCCCGATGGCGACAATTTGTGCTCGCAAAATGGAACGTATAACTGCACAAGTTGTCGTCGACCATTCACTATGAATTGTGTGGCTGGGGTGGTTGCTCCGGTGTTATGCTTGGGTGGGGGGGGGGGGGGGAGGGCTGCATAGTATGTGTTGTGTATGATTTGAAGTAGGTGCGGACCCTAAACAAGCATTCTAATTAAATATTAATCAATCTTTAGTTTGTTTTAGCACAAACGAACAGCCATAGGCACACCGCAAATACATACGTATTTATAAACAAACACTAACAAACAAATCCTCATAATGCATATAAACCACCTCAACACACATGCTTCCATAATATGCAATAACACACACACACACACACACACACACACACGCACGAACGGACATTTAATTATCATGTGCGCGCGCACATACACACTTCCTTGAAACCTCATCGTGACTTTTTACATGGCTTGTTTGCATGGATGTAGCCATATACTGTAAGTTATTTGTTGGTATTTCAATGACTAGGATCTATGTCAAATATGATATTATCCCCAAAATGTGCTTCGAGGGCGGGCAACAATTTGTGCCGTCAGCCCTCAGCACAAATTGTCGCCAGACGACAATATGTGCTAGGGCGCCAATTTGTGCCGTCAGTTCCATGCACAAATTGTCGCTTGTTTCAGGGGTCGACAATTTGTGACGGGACGACAATTTGTGTCGCAACAAACGTGATTCATTATAACGAATTGCGGATCATTTGAAGAAATCGCATAAACGAGCAAACACTTACAGATCCTCTCTTCATGAGAGAACGATTTTTAATTTCAGATTGAATAGAAATCGCCATTTTCGAACTATGATTGGTTAATATGAAGTAAAGTGGCGAGCAGCAAGGAAATACTAGGAAACCAAGGGTACTGTTCGTTATTCCGATAGTTCGAGAGTCCAAAAATGAAATACGGTTCGGTTTTCCGAAGGCTCGTGCTTCCGAAACACAGAAAGTCCATAATAGTATAGATGTCCATTACTGTTGAAATGAAATGAAATAGGTTCATTATTTGAAGTATATGTCTATGGTGTTGTTCCAAAGGTTTGTTAGTCATGAAATGAAATAAGATTCAATATTCAGAAGTATCAAGAGTCCATTACGAAATAAGGTTTGTTAATCCGAAAGTAAAAAAGACACAGATTAAAAACTAACAAACACTTCGAATCTTCGAAAATAATGGAGTATAGAACCTACTTCATTTTCGGATTAATGGTCCATTGAAGTAACGAACCTTATTTAATTAGGAATTACGAACATAATTCAGAGCAAATTCAGAGCAAACCTTTTTTCATTGTCATATAACGATCTTCCGGAATAACGGATGCCATTTGATATTTAAGATAGCGAACTTTTGGAATATTCCTCAACCCTCAATTTTCATACATGCTTTGTCAAACAAAGCACGGAAGCTCAAGTGACCTCTATATGCTCTCGCGAAAATGACTGAAAAAGAAATAAATGAATAAATAAGAAAAATAAAAAAATGAATTTGCAGCAAAAGGAAAAACTACAGAACTGATAAAATGGTACTTATCTAAGTGTCTGGTTTACGTTTACTTGCACAAGAGTATACTGTATTTGTTCGGTTAGAATGAAATCTTGATACAGCGAAAGAAAACTGCCCGTCCTGAGGACTTCATCATAACGGGATTGCACTGATATAAAATGATTAAATCAATCAAAGAAGTAGCAGAATTTATAAATGGCAGAAGTTCATGTAAAAAAGCAAAAAGAAAAAAAAGTTAAAAAAAAAGAAAGAAATGGTCGATTCGGTCTCACCTCTCCTTTGACAGATAACTGACGCGTCGTCTGAGTGGTCACAGTCGTATTGGTGATGTCCTGTATACTCACAGGACAATAGCGTGACTTCATCACCCTGACAACTGACGTCTTCTACAAGGATGTTCCCAGATCCGGGTCCGAAGTAAGCGCCACGGAGAGTCATCACTACCCCTGGGAAGTCTAGCATCCGACATACAACGCCGGCGTCAACGTCGTCCAAGACGTCGTCGCACACTGTGCTCCAAGAGCCGTCGTAGTTGATCTCGACTCGACCTTCGCGGTCACTGCTTCCGTCTGCAAGTCGTACCTCCAACTCGACATCAGCTAGACTAGTATTTCCTTTTAGATTTACGTGACAACAGCACAAAAAAAAAAGAAAAACCGTTTATGTTTAGCATTGAAGAATATCAATAAGGGCATTTTAACATCAGAACATGAGTTCACATGAGCTTCATAAAGGGGGGTTGTTTGAGCAGTTAACATACAAGAGCTTTTACATTTTACAAACTGAAATTCAATGACCTGGTGCACAGTTTTGGTGACATATTTGGAAATATGCAATCAAAAAGTTAAGTGATAATTGTGTTAATTGCCATTTTTTACCTTTTTCAAATGTCAAAAGATGCACTGGATTCTACCGGTATCTATCCCCCTTTTAGGTGTACACATTTAGTAAAATATGTAGGAAAATTTGAATACAAAAACTAAATCATGGTATGTTCCACCACCTGTAACTCTTGTTCAGCGCGTCTGTATCACCCTTTGCCCACCTAATTTTAATACGGAGGTCATTTGGGAGCGAGCGGGTGAGGGTGATATTCCTCTTCCCACTCGAGGGGGCTTTTGCATTTTTAGACTTGAAATTTCACGATATTGTGTACACCTTTACAGGAATATTTTGAAAACTATCACGCAAAAGGTAAAACAACAATGAACATTAAAGGCAATACGAGTGACTAAATACATGCACTTGTATCTGTCACTTTGAGTCTTGTCCCACCAATGCTTCTTCACTGTGTACTACATCTATGGAGGTGGACAGCACTCACCGACAATGACAAAAATGAATGTATGTATTGCGATGTTGTCATGTGTTTCATAAGGAAAACCAGAAGAGAGAAATGCATTTTAGTACAGGAAATAAGCGAAATGAACATTGTTGCCCAACACATTTCATTTCTATTGAATTTTTTAAAATCTCGATAACAAAATGTTTTATCGGATTAAGTGATATTGATTATCATAGGATAGGACCATGAACGCAAGATATTGCTGACGGCTACTCACATACTTACCGGAGCACGTCACACCGGCGCCTCGATCGAAAGAACACTCATCATGTATCAAAAAACCGTTATGTAAGCAGTCTTCGAGACTTTCCTCGCTGCCCAAGCAGTGCACATTGTCCATAATGATGGGACCCTCTCCCTCACCAAACCGGGCCCAATAATGGACCTCCTCTGCCCCTGAGTACCCCAACATCCGACACGCAACCTCACCATCGGCTAGGCCCCACATATCGTCACAGACTGTTCCCCACGTTCCATTGTAGTAAAGTTCGACACGCCCTTCTCTGGCACTGGACCCTCCAACAAGTCGGATTCGGAGAACACTACTCGGCTGTGTTGTGAACGGAAAATCTGCAGAGTGTTAAAATGAATAGGTTGGGCATTTAATAAACCCTTTTAGTAGCTGTTAGCTTTCCCGCTCTTCGGCGTGAGTTTGGATTTTTCCCGCTCTTCCGTGTGAGTTTGAATTTCTCCCAGTCTAGCTATTACAGGGCCTATACTATGTTTGTCGAATCCAGCACTCGGTATTTTCGACAAGGCTAGCACAGAGTTCAAACAGCATCTTTAACCTTGCCCTGCCATAGACCCCTGCCGCAAACAAGGAACGTATTTGCGTTTAATCAGATTCAGAGTCTCACAGTTGGCGGGAGGGGGGGGGGTGGGTCCAGGCTGGAGTTTTAGACCCCTCTAGGCCTATACTATAGTGGTTAAGTTACAAATGGCATTAACTTATCCATTGAAATGATAATGAAAAAGCTCTTACACCTCAATCCCTAATGAAAACGTGATTAGAAATACTACAGTGTACTCCTAAGAATGTAAGATATAGAGTAGACTGTTCTAGACCCTCTATCGATTGTTCGACAGGAGCTTACTTTAGAAATAATGGGAATTCTGCTGAACCAAAATGGACCAAAATCACAGGATATATTTGATAGCTCATTTCCAATCACTGAAGTCGATTTCAACCAAATCGGTCATCGGAAGATGTCGACTTTCATGTCGTCGCTCTAAACAAAATCACTCTTCGTCGGCGATCGCGACTTGTTCCAGTCTACTAACAGTTACGCTGCCTGCACAATCAGAACAATTCAGATCTAGACTTTCTCGTAGACATGAGTATGTGTGTATGTATGTCTGTCTGTCGCTGTCTGTTTGATCTATTAACTGCATAACAGTTAAATGAATGCAACTGATACTTCCACTTAATACTTGATATCGTTATTCAGTCATCCGACTTCAATAAACTTGTCGTATCATTTTGTAAATTATTATTTTTTTCTTGATCCAGGCTACCAGTAGGGCCTACTCGAAAGAGAAGTTGCATAGATCTAGCGTGTTTATAGATCTACTTTTATAGGGTCTAGACCACGCCTTGTCTAACTTCAGTTCAGATTCATGCGGACAACCCGCAATGCTGTACATTGTATCAGTTCACGGGAATCACGGTTTCTAAATTCATGATATTATTCATAAAGACAGCTTACGCCGGCGCCGCGATCGCTCGCGAAGAGCAAACTCGTGAATTCAGCCCCACCGCACCATGTGGCGTTCATCGGTAGATAGATATGGTAAAGCGCAAGCACGGCGGTGCATATAGGTGGGGCTTCCTTCTCATGAATGCGGCCCCACCAAACGGCGTTTACGCGAGATTGATACAGCTGTGGGGCCGATTTCCACAGCATAGCATCTTTCGTCCTCCCTTTCTCCCGTTTTTTTGCTTCGGTCTTCAACTTTTTATTCTCGGCTAATTTAACGGCCAATTTAACCATAAATACAACTCTACCTAACCCTAACCCTAACCCGTAAACCCTATTAAACCCTTTCCTTTACTAGGAGTAGGGGGCCTAGTAGGAAAGGACTTTACCTTGCTTGCTAACGCCAGCTAACGCACGGGTGCACGCGCACTGCGGTGGGGCCTATTTCACGATTTTGCCATATTTTTAATACTAACATTAATGTTAATAACAAAGTATCGGCGTAGACTAGGTATTTCTCTAGGGGTTCTATGCCTAGTAGGGCCTAATACTAATATTCTATGTCTGGCTTTTGCTTGTGACTTGTAAGTTTTGGATGGAAAATTGAAAGTGCACAAACGACAACGTTGTTGGGCATTTATAGATCTAACAACGTTAACATTATTTTTTGTCTTCATTTCTACTCACCAGTTGTCGACTCTGACAAGTAACAGGCGACGAGGAAGAGAAGCAAACGCCAAGGGAACAAAAGGATACTAATACCCATGTTTGTTAACTACGTTTTGTTGAGAAGGTGGAGAAACAGTTGAGTTACAACTAACTTCAGCAGCCTAACGGTTATGGCTATAACAAATAGTGGTGCCGCGGCCCCACTAGCACTCAGGCAAAGTAACCGTATTGATTAGCGTAGCTTACAGTAGCTTCTTGATACTCTTTGCCATACATAGGCGCCTACGTGCACGTATGGAGTATAAGAGCAAAGATCGTACATAGACGAGTGTACGTGTACTCTTTGCTAGTTGAACGTCTGTGCTGTGTATGTAGAGGCCTACGCTACGTACGCACGCACCGCAGGCTGCATACTGTATTTTCAAAGTTTACCACCGGCAAAGAGATTATACCAAAGAGATTATACCTATAGAGTAAGTAGTCACCATACGCGTGCGTACAAATAGTGCGTCCAAAATTGAAGAGGGAGCGCACACTCAGCTCCTGGCAGGTAAGCACTATTTGGGCACCCGTCCCGCTTCATCATGAATATTCATCAGGCAGTAAGATACTGTACTAGTAAATGGCAGAACGCTGGATACGTGCAAAACGTATGGCCGGGAAATGTAAAAATCTCGAAAAATTGCATCAACGGGGAATGTTAAAACGTCTCGCCGGGAGATGGGAAAATGTTCAGTTTTGCCGAGAAATGTAAAAACGCTGCCGGGAAATAGAAAAAATATGTATTTCAACGGTATTACGGATACATGTAGATGATGAATATTCATGATGAAGCGGGACGGGTGCCCAGATAGTGCTTACCCTCCTGGCACTGGATCTAAGTCTACGTTCAAGTCATATCTTCTCATATCATATCTGGAATGATATGTTATTCTTCATTACACATTTTCATTTTCAGAATCACAATGTGGTTAATTGTTTAAATATTAGTTTCTACGATGATATCATATCATTTGAACCATTTGGTAGAGTCCAGACCTCTTTGTTGTTCGCAAAATAAACAATGGGAACTTGGGTGTAGACTAGACAGTACTTGAGCATTATGACGTTTGTTTCGCGTACATTCCCACTCACACCATAAAATCAAACAACATCAGCACCATTATGACGCTTAAACATGACCATTGTGACGTCACAATAAAACAACGCAAAGTCCCTGCGCCGAATATTCAAGTCGAGCGCATTAAACAGTGCGCTGCCACCTACTGATTAATAACTGTACAGGATCCGTGCAATGGCGGCTCCCACAACGCGAAATGGCAGCTCCCTCGCGCGGCTGCCTCCCCACTGGACTACGCCCTCTTGTGGTATAATCTCTTTGACCACCGGGTATAGGCGCGCGCGGCGCGGCGGGCGGCGCAGGTCGACCATGTCGACCACATAATACGAGTACAACCAAAGAGGTTCAACCTCTTTGAGTACAACGTATGACGACCGTCACGGTGCTCGTTTGTAAGTACATGTACGTGCCCGTACGTGTCCGTATAGTGCCACCGTGTACAGTCAAACCTGCCTTAGCGGCCACCTGTCTCTAGCGACCACATAGAGATTGTAATTATACACAGGCACTAAAGATATCTATGAGCGACCACCATCCCCCGAGAGAAAAGCCCTGTTACAGACCCTGTGTATAGCGACCACCAGTCCAACGCGGCCAGCGGCCACAAATTTTGTGTCCCGCGGTAGATGTTAACCTGTCTATAGCGGCCAAAAACCCAATGGAGCCGTAGCCGAGCCGATAATTCAGCGTGTTTTTCTGCTTTGTAGCCGTGCGGACAACGTTCAGTGATCGCCAGCACTGCATTCATCCCTCATTCAGTCATAATAAGGCACTAGTGTTAAGCTTTCTTCACGACAAAACACATACTACTGTGCAACAATTCATATACACCGGCATGGTTAAAATCTTGAAACACACGGTGTGTCCATACGTACACACACACATTTACATGTAAGGATACAACGATGATTGACATGTAAGCAATGCACACAACGTTGGAGTACCTGTCTATAGCGACCACCTGTCTATAACGGCCACTCTTTCCGGTTTCCCTTGGGTGGCCGCTATAGACAGGTTTGACTGTAGTATGCAAAATGTGCTGGTGCCATCATCAATTCACGATCTTTGGTGTGGTGCGTCGTATGCCAGCCACAGAAATTTAGATCTGCGGTGCCATCTCATCACCTGCACATAATATACATTAATTAATTACCCCAAGTTCAATGTTTTGTGTAATTTGATAGTGCACGTATGTATGAATGTAGGCCTATATGGTTATTAAAATGTAATGCAGGAATTGGATCTTCTGTTTTCGTTGTTGTTGTGTCCATTTAATTTAGTTGTCAACCTACTTGGGGGTAACATGTGTAGGCTATACCGGGTAACAAATTGTGTGTGTTGTGTTCAAAGTATCAATTCAAAGAAATGCCTACATGATAAGTTATAATTAGATGAATGTAAGCATTTTCATTAGTTGCTTCAATCACGATAACACTTCATAATGGCCAACATAAAGTTGATATTTCAGATTACTGTATGAAAATTGCTATACCCATGTGATGCTTCGCGTCATCTTATAAAAAAAAACACACACACACACCACAATGTGTATGGCTGGCTAATCCTTTCAGTTGTGATGCATTGTTTAGAAATGAAGCAGCTATTAATGAAATCTGCCCTAAGCCATTAACAAATGTGCCAAAGATGGAAATGAACGCAAGTTTCCATGGCTTCATAATCGCAGGAAGTAATCAAGCAGCTATTTGGGCTTTCGTGTCCACATCGCCTATCATAGCTAGGATCCCACATAGAAATTACACTGAATTCTACAAAACTGACTGACTAGCTACCTCTCAAATTTAGATATCGAGGAGTGAGGTTGATTTTGTGACTAAATTTATTTTAGTCATTAAAATAGTCATTTAGCTATTATCTTTATCATTAAATTCATTTTATGACTATAGATTTCGCGTTGTTTGGGACGAGGTAAACTTGGAAAGTTTCGTGTTCGCATCAGGTAGATACCTATCATTATAGGCCTATTGCTTGCACCAGTTGCCTAATTTCATCGTCAATTTTAGAATATCAATTTGTTCTTAGCGTTTGATAGCAGGAAGGACTGATTTGATACAAAATTCTGTTTCAGATTTTTTTTTTCTCTCTCAAAACGAATACCTATGTGATGTGGATACCGTGTCCTTGATTTCTGCATCACATATACAGGTACATGCTATTTCTACATACACACCTGCAGGTACATATTAAGTTGGATACAAAAAAGTATGGACAAATTATAGAATCTGAGTAGGCCTAATCATTTTTAAGTCATTTCGTAAAGATTGACAGTGAAAGTATCAAAGAATGTTATTTTAGCACAAGAGAATACACACAAACCTCTTTTTAACCAGATTATGATACGTATTTGCTGTACCTATGTGATGCGGACACCGAAAATTCGTGTCCGCATCATATAAGTGCCGTACATTTGCATGTCAGTCATGGCCTGATAACTATACGACAGATGATCTCAACTTGTTTTTTTTTTCCCCCAACATTTGCTAAAGTTTAATGCATTTTATGGACAGAAGAATATTTTTGTAGGCCTCCTTTAGCATCCTTTCATCGGAAAACAGTACCTATGTGATGCAAACACCAAATATGGCATTGATCACTTCACCATTCTGGCAGCCTTGCATTTTAGTTCTATTCATGACTCTTTGCACCATGTCACTTTTATTCAAGTCTTGAAGACTGCATAGCTGCAGGAATAAGACTTTTTGATAAATCGTACCTGTGTGATGCGGACACGGAGTTCGCATCACATAAGTTACCTTCATTACATCCATTACTATAAAAAGGACTCAGGAAACAAAATTCATCTTCATCAAAAACTTGCATAAATGAAATTTGTTCATTCTGGTTCATGCAAGATGTATGTAGAGCAAAATTATATATATACATATATATATATATGTATATATATATATATATTTACATACACTTGGTGATTCTATCATATATATATATATATATATATATATATATATACATATATACAGAAGTATTGGAACAAGTTCACTCGGTTGACAGCAGGTTCATCCGTATTTTATTGCTACTCGGAGTTTCATGCCACCTTCATTTAGGGGCAATCATCAGGCAACTGATTGCCTGAACACCAAATATGGCATTGATCACTTCACCATTCTGGCAGCCTTGCATTTTAGTTCTATTCATGACTCTTTGCACCATGTCACTTTTATTCAAGTCTTGAAGACTGCATAGCTGCAGGAATAAGACTTTTTGATAAATCGTACCTGTGTGATGCGGACACGGAGTTCGCATCACATAAGTTACCTTCATTACATCCATTACTATAAAAAGGACTCAGGAAACAAAATTCATCTTCATCAAAAACTTGCATAAATGAAATTTGTTCATTCTGGTTCATGCAAGATGTATGTAGAGCAAAATTATATATATACATATATATATATATATATATATATATATATATATATATATATATACATACATACACTTGGTGATTCTATCATATATATATATATATATATATATATATATATGTTGATAAGGTAGTCCACGTGTTGGCAAGATAAAAAGATAAGTAACAAAGCTGCAACAAAGTTCATGCTGTATTCACCAACGGTTTATTTCTTCACACAAATTTTCGGGCGTCTCGCCGCCCTTTCTCAAGTGTTGATACTGAGAGAACAATAACAAAATTAAGCCATAACAATATATTGCAACCGTGTTACTAAGGATGCGCGCTTTAACGCATCCATGCTAGGCATCCTAACACCCAGCGCGCATCCTGGCAACAGTACAATGTTACGTCATAATGAAATTACAATGAGTATAAAGCATACATGAAAAAACTTGGCACGACTGATACAGAAGTAATTCCAAATTGAAAGACACGTGAAAGAACTAAAAACAATCATCCGCACACGAAGCTTCCAGGGACAGGGCATGAACATAGATCTATCATGGCTCACGAACTACACTTTTTACAAGTAGGTGCGCCGCTTATTGTTGTATGTTCTCCCGTTTACCCCGCTGCAATAGATCTTATCATTATATTGCTTGAGTGATATAATGCTGACGCTCCTTTTAACCATTTCTTGGAACCAGTCTTTTTTCCACTCCGAGACGTATTGTGACGTATCTATTTAATCAAAAGAAGAAAAATATGATTTTTCACGTATTTCATATTCATGCTATAGTCTCAGATTATTTAAAGACTATCTACTCACCAGAATTTGGAAGTTAATGTATGTGTATGCTGAAGTTTGAAAGGAATGGTAAACTGCTTGCACATATTTTGCATAACCATCAGTGTGACGATTCTGTTTGATTTAAAAAAATCGAATGTTTATATTGATCATGATAATTTCAGATTATGTAAAGATTATCTATACACTAGAATTAAAGTTAATTTATGTGTATGTTGAATTTTGAAAGAAATAATGCACTGCTTTTACATTACCACCGCAGCTGCGTATTCAGAGGAATTACTTCTGTATCAGTCGTGCCAAGTTTTTTCATGTATGCTTTATACTCATTGTAATTTCATTATGACGTAACATTGTACTGTTGCCAGGATGCGCGCTGGGTGTTAGGATGCCTAGCATGGATGCGTTAAAGCGCGCATCCTTAGTAACACGGTTGCAATATATTGTTATGGCTTAATTTTGTTATTGTTCTCTCAGTATCAACACTTGAGAAAGGGCGGCGAGACGCCCGAAAATTTGTGTGAAGAAATAAACCGTTGGTGAATACAGCATGAACTTTGTTGCAGCTTTGTTACTTATATATATATATATATATATATATATATATATATATATATACAGAAGTATTGGAACAAGTTCACTCGGTTGACAGCAGGTTCATCCGTATTTTATTGCTACTCGGAGTTTCATGCCACCTTCATTTAGGGGCAATCATCAGGCAATTGATTGCCTGATGATTGCCCCTAAATGAAGGTGGCATGAAACTCCGAGTAGCAATAAAATACGGATGAACCTGCTGTCAACCGAGTGAACTTGTTCCAATACTTCTGTCTAAAGCTCTTCCTTTGAGGATATCGAGCACTCTTCATAGGATAGAATCACCAAGTATATATATATATATATATATATTTGTTGTTCCTAGTTAAGTTTGATGATTATAGTGAACTTGAAGAGCACTATGTCCTAGTGATACTACGATGACAAATCCATTTCAGTATCTCATGAAAAATAAAGAAGTTGCTCGTGAAAATTACATCTAATGCTACATTTATTAACTTGTATTTCTGATATGGCATAATGTTCTAATCTTTTCATCTGGAATCCTCACCAAATAATCTCTCAAGATGAAAAAAAAAAATAGTGCCCACATAACGTAGGTAGACCTATTCACGACTTCTAATATTCAGCCATAAAAATCTAAAATGAAATTTGTTGTTTAAAGTTCGCTTAAAACTAATGTTTGTAATGACTGCTGGTTCCAAAGACTCAATTTAACTTGAATAAACCGTTGTTGAAATTGTGACCAATATGTTACGTTTCGTGACCCAACCCGGTGTAAAAAAATATATACGGAGAGGCCTCAGTGGCAAGTAATCCCTCTATAGTGGCATTAAAATGTAAATACAGGTCAATTCTTAAGATTCTGGATATACTAACACACGAGTATTTCCGTTTCCATCATTACCAAGTTATATGAAGTATATGCAAGCATTGAAACAGCAATTTTGGGAACGTAGAATTAGGAACGAGTAGAACGGGCTTATAAACTGAATGAAGAAGACCTTTAATATAATGTTTCTCCGTATCTCAAATGTCGAGACACTGCAAGAAGGATGGAGCTGACACTGGTACAGTATTCAATTCAAAAGCAAAATGTCAACAGTTACTGATCATAAGCAATGCTTCGGTCCATGAGGTAAAAAAGACAACAGTTGCCTCAAATTTATTTCAAAGCAAACAGTGATCATCACATAAAATAGAACATATATGTCCATTATTCACAAATTAATTACTGTATACTTCACTGGTAGAAACATAGCTTTTCTCACCTGTATTTGATCCTTTTTGATGAAGAGGAGAAATCCAGGTTGTATTGCATTTTCTAGGTCTACCGTCTTCTCATCGGTTTTTTTTTTTAATGTCACACACATAGATCTGAGTACTCAGTATACGGACACCAGCTTTTCGAATGATTATCCAAAAGAAGGCATCTATCAAGTTGTGCATCATGCACGGAATCAGTGTAGTAATATGATGGCAGGATCAAAGGCACTTTAATGTTATTTCTCTCTCTTTTTTTTTTAATTTTCCACTTGCTTAGTTCCAGTTTCTGATGCGTAAATATATTCTTTGTTCATTTGTTTCACGGGTTTCAACAGTTGCATTGACAGGGGCGGATCCAGGGAGGACCGCAACCGGCGCACGCCCCTCCCCCTTTATTTTTTGTTGAAACAAAAGAAATAAAAAGAAAAAAAAATGGGGGAGGGGTGCGTGCGCCCCCCCTTTAATTTTGTAAAACGCGCCCCCTCTTTACGGAATTCCTGGATCCGCCCCTGATTGATATCGTACTTCATGACTTTTGCAGGGGTTGAGGAAGAGGTACCATGGCACACGTTCATGGTTGTCGTTCACGACGCGTTATATAGATACATGAATTACGAAACCATGAATATTCAATATGTATATGCCAGTGCAATCAAAACACAAATGTTTTTAATATGCTTTACAGGGGCGGCGCTACGTTTTTCAAGGTGAGGGGCCGACTTTATTGGAGCAGGGACTTCGATTCTTTTTTTATGATGGGAAGGGGGGCATTTTGCTGCCACTTGCCTACCAAAATGGGCTGACAAGCAAAAAAAAAAAAAAAAGAAAGGGGGGGGGGGCTCAACATTTTTTGGTGCCATTTCCGGGGTACATCGACTGACAAGCAAGAAAGAAAGAATAAAAGGTCGTTACACTTTTGGGTGACACTTCTTTACTGACATCGCCTGACAAACAGCAAAACAAAGGGGGGGGGAGCAAAAAAAAGGGTGGTATATCTTCTTCAGAAAAAGAAAAACAAATGGGGGGTGTCCCATCCCCGGTTTTGCCAGCCATGCTCTACTTTAAACTACAACATCCTGACACTTCTAATCTTAGATGTTTACATAGTCATAGATTTATAACAGAAATATGTAAAAACTAGAAATTGGCGACTAGCATGCCTCCGCCATAATGCATGGTTCTCCTATTGGTCTATAGTACAATGTCTTGACAATGTGTGATGAAAGTTTCACATAACTGGCAAAAGTTTGTCACAAATGTGTTGAATGTTCACTTTCCTTGAACTAGGTTTGCTATATTGTCTAAGAGTGCAGGTACATGTATTTGGGGATTTGAGGGTTTTTACTTGACTTTTGACCCTTTTATAAGATTATGCATTGAGTAATTTTCAAGGTATGAAAAAAAAAGTGTAATTTCAGTATTAAATAGAAAATAGTTTTGCATTTTAGCCTGGCCTTTGACCCTTGACCTTTGACCATATGACCCTAAAATTCCCAAGAGAATCACTGTCAGGTAGAACATGCATAAATGTGTACTAAGTTTCATGATACCTTGAGTCACTTTCAAGACATGGAGGAAAAAGTGAAATATAGCACTTTCACTTGAGCTTTGACCTTTGACCTTTAGTCAGGAAATTTCCCAGGGAATCTCCATTAGGTAATACATGTATACATTAAGTTTCGAGAAAAATCCAGCAAGCATTGCATAAATATGAGGGAAATAGTGACATTTTGAGGAGTTGACCTTGACGCCTAAATTCTCTATAAAATCCCTGCCAGTCAGTACATGCATATGTACGAAGTTCCATGAAGATATCATGAACCATTTGCGAGATATGAAGAAAAAAGTAACATTTTAACATTTTCACCTGACCTTTGACCTCAAGACCTGAAACTTTCTCTGCAGAATACAATTTTATTATTTGACCTTGACCTTTGACCTCTGGCCGATTTCAAACAAAATATAATCAAGTAATTGCCCCATCATACTTTATACTTGGCCCAAGTATGGTAAAGTTAATTCCACTCAATATTACTCAAGTTATCGCGTAAACAAATGGAGACGGACGGACGTATGGAGTATGGACGTACGGACGGACGGACGGACAACCCGAAAACATAATGCCTCCGGCACCCTTCGGGCGGAGGCATAAAAAAGTTAACACATGTACATCATTGTATATACACCAAATGTTGTGCAAAGCTTGATGAAATATTCCCCAGAGCAGTTTACTGCAGTGAACAATGATAGCAAGTTTAAAACCGTAGCAGCGGCATTAAACATTATAACCAGTCAGACTTAAACCTACACCGTAGTTAGTATAATTACTGTCACTCAAAACTCGCAAATATCGTTCCTACACAAGTCTGAGTAAACGATTTTTTCTCCCTTGACTCGTTTCATTCGTTGACTATTGATTGTAATAGAAGCCACGGGGCCAGACTACCATTGTGTAGTAATAATGAACGTAATCCTTGCACCTTAATTTTTATTTTATTTTTTTTACAAGGTGTAACGCTTTTTGAAACGTATGATAATCTTATGTATTTAGTGTGCAAGTGACTGTCATATAGTCTTGATTAATATCAATACCACTGAATAAAAACTCCAGACAAATTTATACACAAGTAAATGTAAAGACTGACATCATGAGTGCTCAGCCGTAAATTCTGACAGTGCAATTATGTCATGAGGTACTGATGGCAACTCAAATTGTGGCATCATATATTTCGAATTCAATAGTCATGAATATGACACATATCATCTGAAATCTTCAATCGGGAACATATACCACAGTTCCAGGGAACAATTTTCCACCTCGAAATTAAATAGCAATTATTGTTGATGGACATACAGTTTCAACAAAATGGTACACATGTCTATGTAATAAAACTGCTATGCAAATGACATTTTGTATAGCAGTCATAACAAAATGCATAGCAAATTGCTATGCAATACCAGGAAAATTATTCCCTGCAGTTCAGATTGCAGTGGTTGGAAGCTTCAACAGCAATTGCGTCGTAACTTCATAACTTTTCTCCTTTTTTGGGGAAAAAATGTCTCAGAGTTCCAAAAATGGTCCATGATTCGACCGTCGTCGTTTGCTCTGAGTTTGCGTCATTGCGATCTCATGTGGTAGCTAGACCTGCCCCCGGTAGACCTGTTCCTGGTTGTGTGTCCACCCATCCCAAGCTTGGGGAAGCCACAGGATCGGATACCTCGACAGATGTTGGAGGGCCGGTACAGGTCTACTGGAGGATGGTGGGCTACGTTCGTTTTAGCCGAGAAACAGGTACCGGAGGACCGGAGGACTGCTGCGAATGGTCACCGCAAAAACCGTAACCACGGAATACTGGACACAAAGTTTAAATTTACCCGGTAGCTCCAGATTGTTCACTAGTGTAAGACCGTACTTCTAGTGCTTCTTCGGACACGAGTGACAAGGATGACGGAAGTTGACGTGGAGCTACAGTTATGACTTTGGGTTCTGGCGTAGGCTGGTGTGAATGTTGAGATATTGACGAGCTGACAGTGAGATCGTGTTGCATGTCCGGGCCATGTTCTCGACTGCTGGTACCTGTTTGCTGGGAAGCCGCGTAACGACCGTGGGCTCTCACAATTTTATAGACTGACAAAATGAAGATCCCCACGAATATGACTGGGAGTGTGTAGAGGAGGATGTCTTTGTACAAGCCTGGAATTTAGGTAATCAACACAAAACAGGATATGCTTGTGATTGAAGGATTATCTAGGGATTATAGTATACGTGGTATATGCTGTTTTAGCCTTCAGTGTTGTACTCGGTTTGATTAACATAACAATACTGTTTAGATTGGAAGCTCAAACTTCACATTTATCAGCACTGGTTCAAGATGGCACAGCAAAACTTCACCATCTCTGAGTAGGGCCCTATTTCTAATTGACAATGTAATCTGAGGGATTTTTATCGAGAGAATAACGTACATTTAGCTGCTGATAATCATGACTGAATCGTATCATTGCTTAACTTATGACAAAAATACTCACGATTTAAATCCTTTTGGCCTGGGACGTAACACGAGACGACAGCTATCTCTTCGCTCTGACAGTGATTGTCGGGGTTTCCCAGCCCGGAGTGGCGGCAGTCGACCAGTGTCGTTTCCCAACCATCGCATTCGATATTGTTTAGCATGATCCTCCGTGAACCAATGTCTAAATCTATATTACCCTGCCAATCCAAATACATTAGATAAAAGTTGAGTTTCAAGAGTAAATGTAAAGCTTTCATAACTACTGAATACAACGGCACAAAATGACAAAAAAAAAAATGTAGCTGAAATCTGATGAAGCTGGAGAATTCTTGCTCTAAACCGATCTTTGTCATGTTTGTTGCTTATTGGGGACCCTACCGTATATCTCATCTTATCTATTGTAATCTAGGCTATTTTCTTTTTTATTTGAAGTGATTTGTTTTTGTGTGTTTAATCCGTACTTTACCTACTTCCATGCTTCTATATTTGTTGTAATCAACTTAGTCAGTTAGTGCTTGAAACGTGTTTGTAGTAAGGGCCATATAAATTTCATATTATGTGAATACCTTTTGCTATCATTGCATCACATTAAGAGCGCATAAAATCAATGGAAAACAGATTCACCCAAACACTTTTTCTTCATCTATTTATGTGCAGATGAATGTCACTACTCAAGACTCTACATGATTTCTAAACAGGTAGATGTTGCACTCTGATTCTGAATGATAGTCAGAAGAGAAAAGGAGATCATGTAAACATAACTTCACATTTTTTTTTCCAACAATGGAAAGACATCCGAGATACGAGAAAAAGTCAAAACGTTTGAAGTTAAATCCGTTGGTGATGTATTCGTTTGTTTATTCGCAAGGGTGATGTATTAACCTCACGCTTCCTGTGTAGATTACTATAAATACAACACAATTCTATCGTACCGCAGGATTTGCGTTTGCCCCACCGAAGTCCAGCTGTCTGCAGGCGACGTCGGCGTTTGCCTTGGACCAGCTATCAGCGCACACCGCTCCCCAACTCTCGGCATATTGCACCAAGAGCGCGCCTTCGTAAGATGCACCATCCGACAAGCAGTTTGGAATTTCCATTTGCATTTCCCCGTCGCCTTCCCAATGCTCTGAGGATTAGGAGGGAAATGCAGGTGAAACACTTATTTTACCAGTGGGCAAATGATAGTTTCAGAATGACTTAAAACTATAAGTGCAAAACACGTCTAATATCTCGACAAGATGATGATGTGTATGTTCATTATATACGTACATGTAAACGTATCGTTGCTCATACTTAGGAGGAAAAAGGAGACACGCAAGAGAAACATAGGTCGTATCTCAAATATCAGCTTATCACATAGCGGATGTCAAACCTAAAATTATAGTTTCATTATTTTATGATGCTAGTTTTTCTAAACAATCAGTACAAAATTGTTAAGACTTCAAGTCGGTATGCCAGATCGAATGTGACAAGCAAATATTGCAGCCGTATGGACAGATTCCATCTATAAACATTTGAAAGGCTGTCATATAAATGCAAGATTTTCAGTTACATGTGTATTTTGCGAAATCATGTGTGCGCATTATCTTGTTTCAAATTATTGTGTTTAATATGAATTATGACAAAATTGTTGTAAGTTTGATAGGCATAGTATTAAGTAGTCGAAAAAACTAGGAAGAAATCAGTGATTATGACATTTTGTCGGAACGCAATAACGAGAGATCACTAACCTTCGGGAAGTCCCCTGATGAGTTCGTCATGACATGCTATCTTGGCCAACTCGTTGCTGTGGCACGTGATATTTGTTTCCGTCTTGAGACCACGTGTGTCGGCACTCTCTGAGACTGGAATCCCAGCCTCCGCACTGGACATCGCTAATATAGCTCGTCCACAGGCTAGCATCGAATCGATGTCGTCTGATATGTCAGAAAATAACACTCGACTAAACCAATCGGAGGTAAATAATTTGCATTGAGACAAAACGTTGAACACCATTTTAAGTTCAAGCTATATCGATTACAATTGAATTTCCATGTTACCAGTTGGGGTTTCCGGTACACAATAGCCAGTCGCCGCAAGTGATTCGGTTGTTTTTATTTTATGTTAACCCTACAAAGCCCAAGGGGGGGGGGGCACATTGTGCCCCCTACCAGATTTTCATTTGCCACTCCTTTGCCCTTCATCCAATTTCAAGCAAATTTTGTGACTCTTCCTAAGATCTTATTGCAAACATTTTGATATATAATTTAGCTATATTTGATATTGCTGGTTGCCATGGCAACCATAAACTAACAACCATGTCAGTCAGATTTTGCGTCTTTTTTTTCTGTTCCAGTTTCAATAACAGTAAGTAACAATATTACAATGTATGAAATGGGCGTTTCTTGGCTGAAATTTGCTGAAGAAGCAAAATGTGAAAGTAATTATGGTCTTGAAATGTTTTTCTTATTATTTCCTGTTTTTATGTGACAAAGGCATAAGACAATAGATGTAATATGGATAACTGAAAACAACAGTATTTCCAAAGATTACCCTTCTATTTTGTGTCATTTTGATTCCTTCACCCAGGTTATCCCTGTAATATCATTAGTTTATCATATTATCAATCTGCAAACTCAAAATTCTAATATTATGCAAATATGAAATGTAATAACAAAAACATGTACCTATCCAGAAAACATTTCATCACAGGTCTCATAATGTATTTCTTTATGTTATGAATAGCGCCCCCATGTGGTGTACCTTGAGAAATTTCAACCATAGCAAATAATAAGATTACACCTGCTTATCATTTGTGGCAAATATGAAAATGATTGGTCTATAATTAGACATATTTACTGAGGATAAAGACATTTTACAGAAAAATCATGTTTTTAGGATATTTCCTATGTATTTCTCTATATTTTTGTGAATAGCACCCTCCATGGGTGACCTTGAGAAAATTCAAATGTACGGTCATGTAGAGTATGAGCTGCTCTACCCATGTGTCAAATATGACGATGATACATGCAATAATAGAAAAGTTACATGGGCGGCACGTGCCCCCCTTGGGCCTTGGGTCAAACTAGATTGGGCTTAATAGGGTTATTCAAGGTAATCACTGTAACGCACAAGATTTGAAACCTACTCATGTACGGGCTCTGTACATAGATTAGATATACATCAATAACATGTGGCATCAAAATCGATGAAGCTTGGCAACATACAGGTTGAGGTCCCTTCGGAGGCGCCGTGGAATCCAAGCTGCTTGCAGGCGACATCTGAATTCTCCTGCGACCAGGTATCGGCGCAGAACCTGCCCCACGACGACGATGAACCCGAGAATACAAGGACCACGCCTGCGTATGGCCGCGTCCACTGGGACTGGCGGAGGGAGGGAAGCAATTGTAGATCGCCGTCTACGAAATGATCTATGGTGGTTTGAGTGAAGATCAAGAAATTATGAAGCATTAATTCGAACGCAGAGGATTGACTCAAGCGATTCCAGACCGAAGCCGCGGGTAGTAATCACTTCTATAATGTCAAAAAGGTGAAATCGACCGCACAGCACATCTGACGGTTTGAATAACTTACGCATGACGTTAGTTTGGTTGTCATGACATTTCTGACACTTCATAAAGAAAGCAACATAATTTTGTATGCGCCAGGATGAATACTGGGAAAGTGATTGTAGGAGAAATTATTCTTGTCAATCTTCTAGCTGAAGGAGTCTTTACAGCTTTTAAATTTAGCAGGTAAAATAGAATTATTTTCTAGTAGGACATTTAAGTCGGCTTCTCGCGAATTCTCGGAGGAAGACTGGTATCTATAAAGCTGGAAGGGTTATTTTTTCACCAAGGATCGTATCATGGAAACCTTCTATTTCTTCGCCAGAAGACAGCGATGTTACTTTTTTTTTTGTCGGCAAAACTCGTACGTCTAACAATTGTACCGGCTTTTTGATTTAGGAAGCACATGTAACTCTACCGGTCCGTATAACGGACTGACTATACCGGTATGTAAATTATATAGTTTTGACAGGCATACCTTCTTGTGAACAAACCACACCAGCATCCTCGCTGTGCGTGCAGTCATGGATAAACATTCCGTTGTGACGCACTCAAAGATGTCTTCATTCCCCTCCACACATTGAACCTCATCTAAAAGAATCTGGACCGAACCGTTACCAAATTGTGCCAAGTCCGGTGCTTCCTCTACACCAGGAAATCCCAGCATGCGACACACCACGCCGGCATCGACGAGGTCCCATCCGTCATCGCATACTGAATTCCACTCGCCGTCGTAGTAGAGTTCGACCGTACCCTGATAATCCGAAGTACTTCCAACCAGCCGCACTGAATAGAAATAAAACAATGTTTCCTCGTGTTTTTGAGTGTGTGAGTGAAATGAAGAATGTCGAACTAAAGGTATTTTCATTAATATAAACTCACATCAAGGTGAAAAGGAGGGCTAATGTTCCAAATTAATGTTCTGTACGGATTGCCATGACTTAAACTATCAGCGATTCTGTGACAACCTATCATAAAATAAGCTTTGGAATCTCTGCAACCTGATTGGTCAATTTTTATGCACTGATTTTTACTGATCCACACTGAGCCATGCGTCCGGTAAAATCCGAAAGCAAGGCTCAAGTCTTGTATAGTGTAGTGGGTGTACCGGACGCATGATGGGGAAAATTGTTGTACCATTTCATGAATTTACGGGCCCACTTTATAGCACAAATGATGCACAGGCCTATTTCGTGGATCAGTGAGAAATGGATGTTCTCGTTTAACTTTGGAACAGTCTATAAAACCCAGTTTAACTCGCGCATCCAATTCTCACCGATCCACTCTGTCCTGTGCATCATTTGTATACTACCAGTCCATTTACTCTGATGATCACGTATTCCATTTTTTCCTTTAAATGGTGTCTTTGAAAATCATGATTGCGACAAAGGGGAAAATTCCCTAACTGTGACTTCGGCAGCTAGAATGTAGTACTCAAAATGATTAAGTATCAACATTCTTGGAGCCAAACGTTACGTAAATTAATGTAGCAATGAGGATGTGTTGAGCTTACCCCTCCTCGCACAGATGACTGACGCGTCCTCTGAATGGTCACAATCGTTTTGGTAGAGTCCTGAATGCCAGCAGATTAGCAGGTTAGCCTCGTCACCGTAACAACTAACATCATCAAGTAGGATGGTACCGGATCCGGGACCAAAGTGTGCGCCCGAGAGAGCCATCGCTGCGTCCGGGAATCCCAACATCCGACATACAACGCTAGCGGCCCTGTAATCCCAGCCGTCGTCACACACCGTGCTCCACGTGCCGTTGTAGTTGATCTCCACTCGACCTTCCCGGTCACTGCTTCCGTCGGCTAGTCGTACGTCTAGCTCGATCTCAGCTATACCAATTCCTGTTAGATTAATTATACATGCAATGTGCCAGCAGATAGTGTGTCATTCATTTTTGCAGTACGTTAAGCATGTGGACATTCGACAAACATCGCAATGGTTCGAGGTAGTCTACATGCCAGGATTTCTAAACTGGTCTAAATGAGAAGATGCTGAAAAGTACATGAAGGTTTAGAGAAGAAAGAACAGTACTTTCATGGGCGATCTGATTGCATGACTGGGGAGGAGAAGATCTCTTTCAGTAGAATAAGGAGGCTAAATTCCATCTGGAAACAAGAATACTACAGACTTGGATGATTTGTTACTTGCTTTCTTTCACCAAAGAAAAGCAGTGAGAGCTATAGCCCCCCTCATCGAGGTCAATCTCATCTTGAAGTACATGTCTCACTATGAGTTTGAAAAGGTTTCATATGAGGTGCGTATGTTGTAAGACAGAGAAGAAGCCACTACATCGTCGTCATGGTATAACAATTCGTATTGTACATAAAGAGACAGAGTAAAACTGCATGTTTAATTCTAGGCTATGATGTCTACATGGACTTTAGCAATAGTACGTGTACTACGGTCAAACTGATAAGTTGCAACATGGGTTCCATGACATTTGCCCCTGCGACAAATGCTCCCACGAAGTATCTGCACGTTAAGCCAAACATAAAACCTACCCACAAATATAACTCTTACCATAATCCTAATCCTAACATCAAACTAAACCTACAACCCTATCACAACCTTAACCCCTAACCCTAAATCCTTGGAGAAAATAAGACAGGAGCAATTGTCGCAGGAGCGAATGTCGTGTCACCTGCAACATGATCTATAAAATTCAAACACGGTTAATACTTGATGAATGCATCCGGGATATGTCTCTAACTTCCTGCGAGCACACAACACCAGCAATCTTGCGGCGCGCACAGTTATGGCCGAACAACCCGCTATGGGAGCAGTCAAGGATGTCCTCGTCCTCTGGGTCACATTGTATGTGGTCGAGGAGAATCCTGCCTAAGGTGCCCTCCAATCGCTCTAGGCTGATTGCTTCCTCCGCGCCGAGAAAGCCCAACATGCGACACACCACGCCGGCATCGATGATGTCCCAGTCGTCATCGCAGATCGAATTCCACGTGCCGTCGAAGTAGATTTCGACCACTCCCTGGTAGTAAGAATTAACCCTGCTCAGCCGCACTAGGATGGGAGAAAAGGGAGGAAGTGGTCAAAACGAAAGTAGAGGGACCAGAGTATCTACAGGTAGCACAAGTGCTTGTGTTCTCTCAAAGCAGATTCACGAAAATATCACTCTTTTCAAGATATAAATGTCTGCTACTTTATGCACGGGGAAAGAGATTCAGCTCTTGATTGGACGGAGGCGAGCAAATGAATGGTTCCCTCTTCAATAAGAAACTAAGTGGACGATATCGAATTCCATCAAATAATGGGAGAGAAAGAGGGTTAGAGACAGAGATCTTGATCTCAAATAATTAACACATTGCTTCGTACAATGTAGTGTGTATTCAGATACGACGATATCAAAGTCGTCTGAGAGGGTTGACTCATTCTTGCATCTAAACTATGAAGGATTGTACTGTAGCATCATTGTGATAATTTAGTCGTCTAATTTTTTTGTTCTGTTATTTCATCAAGGTGACCTACATGTTCAAGTAATGTCTAGAAAGGTACGTTATACCTTTCCTCGCACAGACAACTGATGCGTCCTCGGAATGATCACAGTCATGTTGGTAGGTTCCCCGATGCCAACAGGACAGCAGGTTAGCCTCACCACCGTAACAACTGACGTCATCAAGTAGGATGGTCCCGAATCCGGGACCAAAGTGTGCGCCCGAGAGAGCCATCGCTGCGTCCGGGAATCCCAACATCCGACATACAACGCGAGCGTCTCTGTAGTCCCAGCCGTCGTCACACACCGTGCACCATGTGCCGTTGTAGTTGACCTCGACCCGACCTTCGCGACCACTTCTTCCGTCTGCAAGTCGTACCTCTACCTCAATCTCAGCTACATCAGTTCCTGTTGGATTTGTGTGATCACAGCGAAGATACATGTCATGTTAAACTTCCAAGAATCCCAGCACTAATGGGAAGGTACATTTATTTCCCTCCTCTGGACAAGACATCAGTTTGATTTATATTCCCTAGACTGCACATCATACAATCACTAATATCCACCTTTGAAAGGGAAGCTAACTGAGCTTTACTTGTCATTATTGTTATCATGATTCCAAAAATTGTGAAAGAAATCAAATAAAATTCACTATCGCAACATACTGTTCAGACAGAGACAGAGTACTTTACTGAAAACGAAGACTTACCCGAACACGTCACACCGGCGTCTTCATTGTGATAACAGTCATGTGTCAAAAAGCCGTTGTGTAAGCAGTCTTCGAGACTTTCCTCGTTGCCCAAACAGTACACATTGTCCATGATGATGGGACCCTCTCCCTCACCAAACTCGGCCCGATCATGGGCCTCCTCTGCCCCTGAATACCCCAGCATCCGACACGCAACCTCAGCCTCGGCTAGGCTCCACCTATCGTCACAGACTGTTCCCCATGTTCCGTTGTAGTAAAGTTCGACACGTCCTTCTCTGACATTGGACCCTCCAACAAGCCGGATTCGGAAAACACTAGGCTGCCTTGTGGACGGAACATCTATAAAGGGTATTTGATTTTGAGTTATTAGTTCTAATGGAAATTCATTACTAGTGTGGTAATTCAACAGGGATGTTAACCTCCTAAACAGCATTGCAGTATTTTCAGGGTCGAAAGAATGCGGCATATTTTCGAGGAAAAGCAGTATGTGAGCTCTCCTTGAATAGGCATGTGTAGTAATATAATATGGTGGAAATAGTATTTTTCATGAAATCTGCAGCATGTTTGGCAAACACACATACACACAAACAGTTCAATTACTGCAACAACAAAAAAAAAAGAAAAAGAAATAATAATTATCTGTGAGTATGGTTGGCATCTCTGTGTTAACCATTAAACTTCAGTGCTTTCCGCTCTACCCACGACAAAGGGACATTGCATGACGCATTAGAGCTCGAAATGCAGGCAGCATTTTATAAGATACTTATAGTAGTGGCTCTATAGTGATCATCCTCCGAAGATAATAATTATTTGTGCTACGAATTCCATCGAAATGGAATATATTCCAATAGGATTCCAAACAGCTGCCATTATAACTGAGGTGATATCAACACGGCATAACGTCTTCACTTGTTCTGTCGAGATTGTCGATGAGATTCTAATATTTCAGTTGCGAAGATATTTGGAGTTGTGTTTCTAAAATTGTCAGAGAATATCGGGTATCAGATGCTAAGTAAGTTGGTCCTATAGTATAATGAACAAAGAACTTCAACGAAAAACACTATCACCGGGTGATGTTTGTTGTGTTTTTTGTAGTTCTGGTGGCTCAGATGATGTCCTATTGGTTATATTGAAACATAATAATGCTGTACGTAGATGCCCTTTGATGTGCTGCATATTAGGCGAATCCAATTATAATTAGTCCTCGGGACAGGCATATTTTTTTTTTTCGCTACATCGAAATTTTGTTATAGCCCAACGTATAAAGTGTACACATGCAGTAATGATGTTTAATTGACTATAAACTTTGGAACTTAAACTTTGACTTCCTTGTATTAAAACGAAATATGTAACAAAAATATATAAAACGACAAATATGAAACGAACAGCTCTATAATAACACATACTACTAGACTCTATAGATATGGTCTACTGTCGACTGTATTCTAAAACTTGGTTGGTTATAGCGGGTGCACAGAAGTCACCAGCAATAGCAGCATCTTAAAAATGACGGATTTGCGTGAAGACCACAGGCAGAGAGTACGAGTATGAAACGATAAGACTAAGGTAAGAGAAAGAGATGATGTGATGAGGAAGAAAATGAAGACAGTGATGGACAAAATGTGTAACGAGAAGTTAAAAAAAAAGAAAAAAAAAGGAAAGAAGGAAAAAAAAAAGAAACTCTATCAAGAGTGAAACTGAACTTATAAGGCCCTGGCCTAGCCTAGCCCTAGCTAGGTCTAATTTGTTTTCTTTTGTTACGCCAACGGTATCTTTTCTTCCCCTGAATCATAAACTGAACACCTTGGCTTTACACCACTGTTGAATTTTCATTTTGAAAATACTTGCCGAGAGTAGATACTAGAACCTAAAAGCGCTGTTGATTTTACATAACTGTTAGCTAGGCGAAGTAGCAACTTATCTAACGGTTAGGGTCTAGATTTCCTACACCAATCTAACGTTAGATTCTAACTAGTGTAGTGGTGGCCGGCCAACTACAAACATTGAGTGAACTAGTTTGCAACAGTTCTTACCTTCGACTGGCGTCTCTCTACTCCAGTAAGGTATGATTCTGGTTGCCCAAGGCCCAAGGAACAGCAGGTATGTCTGGTCTGGTTGGGCTCGTACTGTTCACTGTTTAGACACGGCGGGTTTGCGCCCTCGGAAACCGAGGGCAGTCCGACGGTCGTCGAGTCAGTCCGAGTAAGTCCGAGTCAGTCCGAAGTCGCTCCCCACTACACTCTTCCCCGTCGCATTGAAGCTTCCTGGTGGGGACGCAAGTCCCCCTGGTAAGCTTCACCCCGGTAAATGCGACCAAATTGGGAAGCAATAGGGGGATAGAAAGTCCTGAGGGATATCGTCAATATCCCTCCGTCGGAGTTCCTATGCCGTTCGAACTGAATAAACGGTCCAAAAATATAAAGCTACAAAATATAAATGAGGTAACTGACCCCCCTTAACGGCAGTAATAAAATAATTGTATCCTCACGGAGGATATAAAGACTCCACAATAAATTTCAAAAATCAATAATTGCATAATAAATGCACTTAATACTCCCCTCACTCCCCCCTCCGCCATGCGAAGGGGCTACAGCCTGCACCTGCCCCTCCTTGTAGGGGTGGGGCACCTGGGCCGCTGGGACAGCTGGTATGTGGGCCTCAAGACCCTCTGCTAAACAGCCCGTAAGCAGACAAATTGCCTAACCTAAAGGTTAGCCGGGGCTTTACTGGCCAACCCATGTGCACACACTGAGCTCTTAATGTGTCTCCAGTTCCTCTGCGAATGGTCCCCCTTTGATCATCCCTGATTGACCATGTGGACCAGCCTGTTAACACTCCCTTCCCGATGCCTTCAAAGAGTCTGGGTCCAAACCTGTAGCCCATCTACCAGCCTGTTGGCCAAGTCTTCAGCTCGGCCGAGGACTGATCAGTAACTACTAGGGAAAAGCACATACCTCTACCTTTACGGCTGGTGTGCTGGGACCTTCTTGGGACTGGTGACATCCCAAGTGCAGGATCACTTCTGGCATGGGGGTGACCTCAAATTCTGCACGGTATCAGAACTCCTGTCACACTGGGGGAAACATATCTTTGAATATAACTTCTGCAGGACTTGTACCAATCAAGCAAACCTGCTGAAGCAATAGAGCGAGTCACTGGAGAAGTGGGTGCAGGGTGGCCTGCTGGGTCCCCACCTGTCGATTGGAGGGATGGGACCATACAGATACCCCCGCTAGGGGTGTTTCTGGGCACCTCATAGCCCAGACCCTTTCTGAGGAGGACCCTTTGGGCCTTGATCCTCCCATGCCCCAAGCAGTGTGAAACAGCTTTTGGGGGCCTTACCTGCCTTTATGTCCTTACCATGTCATCGGAGGATGACTCCCCTCCATTGGTCCTTCCCCTGATTGTATTGGGGGTGGTCTTGCTTGACCGAACCTGAAGGGGGACCACATTGTCTACGTCTTCCGCAAAGGATGACCAATTCTGGTGCGCCCTCTGACAATATTGGCAACCCCCACACGGCAAATCCTCAGGGGTTATACCCATGCGGTAATCTTCGCACAGGTTGTATTGCTCCGGGATACGGGAGAGTGCATCCGCATTGACGTGGTGACGTCCTGCTCTGTACTCGATCCGCATATCATATTGGCTAAGTTCTTCCAGCCATCTCGCTAGTTGCCCCTGGGGGTACCTGAACCCCAGGAGCCACCTCAAGCTACTGTGATCTGTACGCACCGTAAAGGAGCGACCCAAAAGATAATGCCGATATTGCCTTGTGAACATGACTACGGCTAGCAGTTCCCGTCTGGTGACACAGTACCGACGTTGAACTGGAGTTAGGGCAATGCTACCATAAGCAATGACCCTCTCCTTGCCCTCCTGTATTTGGCTGAGCTCTGCTCCAATTGCATAATTAGACGCATCTGTGTCTAACATGAACTGGTCCGTTAGGTTGGGCATTGTCAGTACTGGGGCCTGCGTCATTAGATCTTTGATCTTCTGGAAAGCCTGATTCTGTTCTGGTCCCCAGTGGAACTGCTTTTTGCCAGTGATCTCGTAGAGTGGGACCGCCACTGCTGCATAATCCTTGAGGAAAGAGCGGTGGTAATTAACCAAGCCTAGAAACTGCTCGACCTGCTTGGTCGTGGTGGGGACTGGCCACGCTTGAACTGCTTCTACATGGTCAGCTTTGAGGGAGATGTAATTTTCCCCCACTTCCCGCCCCAAGAACTCAACTCTCTTCTGAAAGAGGTCGCATTTCTTGGGCTTCAGTTTCAGCTGGTAGCTCCGAAACCGCTCTAACACATGCGTGAGATTCCGCACATGATCCTCAAAGGAAGTACCAAGCACTATCACATCGTCTAGAAAGGCCAACACTATCTCCCAAGTCAGCCCCCGAAGGATTAAATCCATGGCCCTCGAAAAAGTGGCCGGGGCATTACATAGGCCGAAACCCATGCGGACAAATTCATAGAGGCCATACTTCGTTATGAAAGCGGTCTTATGGCGGTCCTGATCCTGGATGCGCACCTGCCAATAGGCTGAATTTGCATCCAGTTTCGAAAACCACCTGCTGCCGGACAGAGTGTCCAGGCACTCCTCTATGTTTGGGAGTGGATAGGTGTCCTTCCTGGTGACAGCGTTAAGTGCTCGATAATCTATGCACCAACGGACGCCCCCATCTCTCTTGCGAACCAACACTGGAGCCGACGCCCATGCAGACTGGGATGGCTGGATCACTCCAGCACGTTCCATTTTGTCCAAGTGGGCTCTCTCCTCTGCTGCAAAGCTAAGAGGAGTTCTTCGCATACCCTGCTTGATTGGGTTGGCAGCTCCAGTGTCAATTGGGTGCGTGATAGCTGTGAAATTGCCAAGGTCGAATTCGTCCCTGGCAAACACATCGCTGTATGTTATTAGCAAATGCTTAAGCTCCTGTTCCTGGTCCAAAGAGAGGGAACTCGATGAACGTTGGAAAAGGTCTGCAATGTGTTCTGGGAGTTCTAACTGTTCTTCAGATTCCACAGCTTGTAACACACTAATGTTGTCACCTTCTGCTGGTGTAGGTGTCTGAATTTCTAACACCTCGCGTGCCTTTCCGATTACACTATTTCGGGGAATATGCATGCTCCTATCGGTAGGGTTGACCACGTAGGTGCAACACGAAATTCCCCCATCGTGTAGAGTGTATGGGATAAGCGCTGGTAGCCCTGCAGAAGGTTCAACCACGAATGTATTCATCCGCTGGTCAATCACCCCAGTAATTCTTTTCACGGCGTTGGGAGGCACCACTACTCGGTACTGGAGTGTGACTGTGGCCACCCGGTCCTTGTCTGGAGTGATTCCAAACTCAAGTGGGATGGCCTGGTTCTCCATGACGAGCTCCATGTCCTTGATGTGAACATCAATTCGATGGCGTCGGAGAAAGTCTAACCCAAGAAGCATATCATCTTCTATGGGAGCAACGTGGACATCCTCGTCAAAGAAATGCTGGCCCAGCTGGATAGTAACTGGGCCGACCACCAACCCCTTCATGGTGAGGTCGCGGCCTGCATTCCTAAGAGTGACTTCACGGATTGCACATGGCTGTGGGTCCAGTTTTTTATAGACCCTGTCGGAGATCAAAGTGACCTGGGCTGCCGTGTCTACTACCGCTCGTATTAGTCTATTACCGATCTTAAGGCGAACTCTGAGCAGTGAAGTAGAACTCAGCTGGCAGACAATTGCCTGCTCCCCATGGTCCTTGACTTCCTCCTCCGCACCAACCTTCTGGGTGGGAGACACGCCTTCACCTGTGATGTTGGCTGTACCCATGACAGGTTGGGATTCATTGGGATCTCCCAGTCCAAGTATCTCGGGACCGGCAGCGGGCTCTGTTGCATTGTGTGCAGGCGAGTCCAGCTGGTCCACGAAATCAATGAAAGTCCTCACCTGATCATCGGTCAAGGTCTGGTTGCCATCCGAGAGAGGTTCTTGCCCCTCCTGATCTGAAAAGGGGCTCTTAGACGAGGAATTGCCTACTGGTAAAACCCGGCCAGATCTAGGTCGGGCCAGGGGTCGGCCTCCTCCCCTGACCCCTCCTCGTTTAACTCATCCCTTTCATCCTCTGCCACGGCTGACACCGTATCCGCAGCTTGGGGTGTATTACCCTCCTTGCGCGGTGAAGGACAATCCCTCCGGAAATGCCCTTGTCCCCCACAATTGAAACATGCACTTGATGTAGGTGCACGCTGGGCAGGGGTATTGGTACGAGGTGCCGCCCGAGGAGAAGGAATGGGAGAGGAACGAGGTGGAGGACGAGATGGTCCAGGAGATAAAGCGCGCGCCGGGGCACGCCGAGGGGCTGGCGAAGGGGGCCATGCCTGTTGGCACAGCTTCTTCACCATGATGGTAAGCTGCTCCACCTGATTGGTCAATGGAGCAATCTGCGACTGGACCTCTCGTCGCAAGTCTGCCTGAGACTGATCCAGCCTTTTCTTGATCGTGGCTAGGTCCTGTTCGACACGGTATAACCGATCGTCCTGTGTCTCAGGAGACCTGTGGTCTGTGGAATGTGCCTCTACTCTCTGGACCAGATGAGTTGGCTCATCCTCCGAGGCCACAAAGCGCACTTCTTTGCGGTGCTTACCGAAAGCGCGCGCGGTCTGCTGAACCCATTGAGCATGGAGGGTGGCATCCTTGAGGGTAGCAAACCGTTGGTTCAACACTTGTTGACCTACCTCCCGATCAGAGCAACCTTGACAGAAGCGAATGATGATCTGTCGCTCCAGTTGCTCCGTGGGGATACCCAGAAATGCGTCAGACGCTAGCTGGGTGAGGCGGTCAGCCCACTCCAACAATGATTCGGTTGGGCCTTGGCGTGCACCAGTGAACTCCACATGGGCGAATTCAGGTTGCAGTTGCCCGTCAAACCTTTCCTTCATCTGCCGCGCTAGATCGTAAAACTGCGGGGCAGGTTCACGGTGCACAAGTGTTGTATAATAATCTGCAGCTTTACCCTTAAGGCACCAGTAGAGCTGCAAAGTACATTCTTCGGCAGACCAGCCACTTTGAGTGGCAAAGGCCTCGAATTGTCCGAAGAATGTACGCCACGACCGACCAGTCCCATCGTAAGTTATAGACTTGGGAGCATGTCGTGGCGGCCAGGCCATGCAAAAATCCTCTCGCCGACTCAGGCCATTGCGATCATGAGCATATCCTGCTGGTGGATTTCCCACAGGATACGTGTGCCTTGATTCCGAAGAATTGGCAGACGTTGATGGCTGAGGGCAAACAGGCTCTCGCACATCACGATAGGGCTGGTAAGGTGTACTAGAGTAGTTCACACCTGGCCTAGCCTGTGACTGCGAAAAGCGCGACTCCCCTTCAACCGACTGAAATGGTCGGGGAGGAGCTTCCCTTCCTGCCTGGTAATCAGGCTGTGTGGAAATTGGGAAAGCATCACGCCTACTCCCTGCCTGATAAGACTGGGAGGGTGCCTGCTCCCTCTCCACCTGTGCAAACTGTTGCGCAGGCGGTGGGTAGCGATCATGCATATAGACCTGCGGGCCTATTGCGGTACCCCCGGCTACAGGCAGAGGACCGAAAGCGGAACCGCCTGAAGTGGACGGTGAACTTCCGGAAGCAGGACCCCCACCCTGTGTGGGAGTAACCCCACTGGATGGGTCCTTTTCTGCCCTTAGCACGGAAAAGTCTAGGGAGGGGATAATCTCCTGGGGGCATAATATGCCTGCCAGGTCCGCCATGTCTTGAAATGAGCATGGCGTAAACACCCCTACCTGTGCTCTTATGCGTAGGAGCCGCTGGGCCTGTCCCAGGTCGACTCCTGGGAGTGCAGCCAGCTCCGCAGCAGAGCACAAATTAATGTGCACCTTCTCCATGATGTAGCGAAGACAGGTATCCGAAGTATACCCGTCAACACCTCCCAGGGAGAAGGCTGTAATTAATTACTAACAATAACCACTATACCTAAAAACCCTAGTCTAACTTAACCAGAAAAAACATACAATTACACATCAGTGAGAAACAAAACCTCACTTGAAATAACACGAACTAAACCTAACTCTACACCCCTTGTAAAAAAAATAAGAGGTGCAAATCGAAACAATTAACACGGAAATTAAAAGCGATGGCGTTCACCTGGACGCCGATAATCTAACAAGCCTTCTGTACAACACAGAAGATAAAAAAGGAAGTCAATAAATAATTACTCAGTTAAGAGCTCAAATAAACTACACACTTAATCCTGTTGATACAGAAAGTCCACTAAAATATTCACTAATTCAGGCAGAGAAAGAATCTCAGCCTTGTAGGCCTCAATCACTAAAAGCAAAAAATTAAGCTTCCCTATTACTTCAATCTCAAACTGCTCGTCCTCACTGTCCATGAAGACGAACAGAAAAATAACCAAAAATCCAATTCCAATAAAAGTAGACGAGAAGCCTACTGAAATCCACAATACGAAGATAAGAATAAAGAGAATATAAACCTAAATGTCACTATTAATTCGTATAAATCACAAAAACGGCAAATACAATGAACTTCTTACCGTACCTGCTTCTCTACAGCTCACTAGCCTGATAGTGATAGCATATGCGAAGACGATGACAGCTTCACAGCGAATGGCAATGAACGGGCTGTAGCAGCGTTGGCGTCGGGAACGCGAGCGTCGCACAGGCGGCCGTGCTGTACACAAACCGTTGTGCTGGCTCTAGCGTTCTATGCAGCGCACACACGCACGGCGGGCAACGCGGACGTGGTTGGGGGACTCGAAAATACAGAGCGCGTGCGTAGCACAGCACAGATGAGCACCATACAATGCCCAATGCGCCGGCCTCAGCGCTCCGTAGGCCACCCTCCCCCGCACTACCGTGCCGCGAAACACGCGACGGACGTGTGCAATCCCACCGCACACCACTATTAGCGTGATGCGTGGTTTGGGATATAAAGCGCAATTATAAATTGCACCTCGCTGTATGCACCAAGCAGCACGCGCACGCGTAAGCTCTATAGAACAGAACAACCACAAACAAAACGCAAGGAGGACCAGGACCGGCGAACACCAGTCCAGGCACCCCACACACACAACACACGACAATGCAAACCAGGAAGAACACAAACACAAACAACGATAACAACCAACGGACTAGAGACTCGCTCGGGAGAAAGGAAAAGAAGAAACGGATAGAAAAGACAGAGGAAAAAGCAACTTTATTTGATAGCCCGAGCGGCTCCCCTGACGTGAGCAGGGTGGGCACGTCCCTAGACCAGACACGCAATACCAAAAAAACACACGTACACACACACACTCGACAGCACTGTCAACAGACGGCAAAACACACGTGCAATCACAATGCAACTCACTATCACTCACATACGAAACACGCGGACAACGCGAAGGTGCCTAGCATATGTGCTACAGTTCACACTGCAATCGGTGCTAGGACGCCAACGCGATCGACCGAAAACGCGGACAGTGCGAATGTACCTAGCATATGGGCTACAGTTCACACTGCAATCGGTGCTAGGACAGCGCGACTGACCGAAAACACTGTAATAAGAAAATTGGAATAATAACGGGACCAATAAAATATAAACTGTGATTTAATTATATCCTAACCCTAACACTAACTAACCCTACACTACCTTACTAAAATAAGAATTTATTTAGACGCAGCAGTTCGGTAAGCAAAAACGAACACACAACTCACCAACTGACTGAGCGCGGTGGAGAGAAACGGGAAAAAACCACCAGAGAAAGATCGTAAAAAGGAAAATATTACTAGGCAAACCTAGCAAGAAACCGCAAAAAATAAACGCGGCTGGAATAAACTACGGAAAAACAACTACAAAAAATCACCCGATTGGATAAATGATTCGAAAACCCAATGATTGATTCCCATACACGTCACCCCGGGGCAGCTCAACCTCGGCTCCGCAGTGTGGCAGAACACCTGCACTTCACCGCGCCTGTCGGCTTGAAAGCACCGGTCTGACGGAAAATTAAGACACGAATTACGCGATCAAAAGATCGCTTTATCAATCACTTTTGATTCGAGCGGTACGCCGAAGCAGTCGGACAATCGGTCCGCGACGTACCAAACATAAAAGAATTACAAAAGAATGATTGGCACCTAACACTACTGGACTACAAAAATCCTAACCAAAAATTACTGCAAGTGTCACCGACACAGCGTGCCGTGACTTACAGTAAGCCTTACGCTAAAACTAAAACTTCGTAATATGGCCTAGTCCCCGCTTCCCCGTGTGCACGTGCGGCGGCAGTCGTGGCAGCTCACAGCGTGCCCACGCATGCAACGCACGTCATATGGCAGGGAAGCGAAGCGAAGAAAGTGTGGTCCCCCACGTGGAAAATTAAGAGTCGGAAAAAAGTTGAAAAAATTGCCGACTACGCCATTGTAGTGGTGGCCGGCCTACTACAAACATTGAGTGAACTATTGTGCAACGGTTCTTACCTTCGACTGGCGTCTCTCTACTCCAGTAAGGTATGATTCTGGTTGCCCAAGGCCCAAGGAACAGCAGGTATGTCTGGTCTGGTTGGGCTCGTACTGTTCACTGTTTAGACACGGCGGGTTTGCGCCCTCGGAAACCGAGGGCAGTCCGACGGTCGTCGAGTCAGTCCGAGTAAGTCCGAGTCAGTCCGAAGTCGCTCCCCACTACACTAGTATAGCCTAGCATCTAGGCTAACGTTACTTAGACTTAGTAGGTTAGGGCGTCTACACGCAAGGCCAACAACACGCCCATTGTGTATTAAATTGATAGGTAGGCCTAGACGCTAGTTACATTTTCAAGAGATCAAAATTAACTGCTTTGTGATTTGAAAGTCTTCAATGGAGTTCTTATATGAATAACGTTAGTAGTACTGTGGAGCGTGGTAGGGCCTACGTCATTCGTGATAACACAAATCTAAGTCTAAGTTTAGCAATACCGTATTAGGAATAAATAGGCCCTACGACGACGTTAGACCTAAGTTACACTAAACAGTTACACGTTGAATAACGTTAGATTTCTACAGTCTAACGTTACACACTCGTCAACTTATTTCCTGCATGTTAATGTAGAGCACTAGAATCTAGATCTAAAAATCTAGACTCTACATGATTAAAGTAGGTGTAGGCATTCTAGAGTAAAAACCCTCTAATTACCCTTTAACGTTAGCCTAAAAAAAAGCCTAACCCTATAAACCGTTGTTAGACCTGACGTTTAAACGTTTGATATTCCTACACACGTAGGCTACACTAACTTGTTAGGGCCCATGATGGCTAGGGGTCTATAAACTACATGTTACACTGCCACTGGCCCACTGTGTTCTTAAAACCTGACATGATGGAAGAATATCTAATGACAAGTGCAGTTCTCTTTTGAAGTACAAAATAATATAGAAACTCACAAGTATATGATCCTGTCACACTGCATACAATGGCAGGGAGAAGAAGCAAACACCTTAGAAGATGAAGGATATCCATGTTTGTTGAACCCTTCTCTTTCAGCGCAAGACATTTTACGACCACTGATCGACTCGACGGCGACGCGAATAAACACGTCATTGCCATTGCCAGCGTACTAGTAGAATTTGCCTAGCGCCTTAGCCGTAGTAGTGTCAGCTAACTGAATACTGAGTAGCTAGCTAGCCCAATGCATGCACTGTAACAAACTTTGGTTGCATGATCCGATCGATCCCTAGCTCTGACGTTTAAGTACACTAAACTGCCGTGCTATGATGGCACGCGCCATATGCATTGCGCATTGGCATCCGGCCGTGTGTACACGGTCCGTGCTTGTTGGCTAAAAAGTGCTCGTACCGCAGCCCGCAGGTAGGTACGGTAGGTACGAAACACAAACAAATCACAGCGTACAATCAATACGCTAGTAGTCGCAAATAGAAATTTACAGATAATGAACATATTTTGTAAACAAAAGTTTGTCTTAAAAAAATGTCGTGTAGTAAACGTTGATGGACTACTATTATGTCACGTAGGGAAAGAAGTGTACTGCGTTGTTTGAAGATCGTGTGCATTATTATCCATACAGACACTGGCGTAGCCGGGGGGGGGGGGGGGGGGGGGGGGCGATGGGGGCGATCGCCCCCCCCCCCCCCCCCCCCTAAGATTTGGACCGGGGATTTGGGAGGCGGGAAAAAAATGCGTGCTATGCATGCACATGAAGCGGGTCTCCTTTGCAACCTTTCATCAAATAAGTTTTTTTTTTAAATATTTCACTCAAAGTGTGCACCAGATCATTGAATTTCAATTCAAAATATGCAAAATCTCTCGTGCTTGGGAGGGGGATACCCCCTCCCAAACCCTCCCCTCTGTGCCTCTTTCCCTAGCTTAGTACACTTTTTAGATTTACAAAAAAATGATGAATAATTCTGAGTGCACAAGACTTATCGCTTATATTCCGAAAATTCGAGGTTCCCTCATGTATAAGGGGAATTTCCCCTTTTAATCGACCGTTTCCTCCCTCAGTCCCCCCATCAGTTGTGTGTGTGTGTGTGTGTGTGTGTGATTTTCCAAATGTTGATTCCATCAAATGTGCGTAGACGAGATATCTCAATTTCAACCTTAAAAAGGCAAAAGCTCAATCGGAAGGGAAGGGTGGGGATAACACTCGCCCACGCCTTCTCCCCGCTCGCCCGCCCTCCCCCCTTCCGCCATGCATAGAAGTAGACTGTGGCTATACCCAGATCGCTTTATTTCAATTCTAAAAACGCAAAAGCTCCGCGAGGAATCCCCCTTCCCCTAAGCTCTACCTCACTAGACTTTATACATACAGTGTACACACAGATGGTTCACATTCGGAATAAGAGCTAAATTCCGTAATTTTATCACTTCGATGAAAAAGTATTGCACCAAAAATTTGCAACAGATCGCTGAATTTCAGGTCTGAAAATGCAAAATCACCTTCGTGTGGGAGGGGATATTCCCCTATCTACACCCTCGTGTGCATGCTTTTTTTGTTTGACTGCTGAACAGACAGTGTTCATGATATTCAGTGTAAGAATCAATACAAGGAGATTATTTAAATGATACCATTTTATAGGCAAATTGTTCAATAATAATCTACACTAAAATATACTGCAACTTTAAACAAGTGGGACTGTTTCTACTCGTTAAAACACGCAAAAACATGCATCAATTAATTGCACCATTTGCAACATCAAAATGCAAAAAGTTCTCACCGTTCCCAACGCCCTCCCCTCCCCTTCGCTCTTTCGGGTTCAGTCACGTTCATGATATTCAGTGAAAAGGATTAATACAAGAAGCGTATTTAAATGATAGCATTTTATAGGCAAATTGTTCAATGATAATCTACATCAAAATATACTGCTACCTTAACCCTGCTTTTGAGTGGGACTGTTTCACGTCGATAAAACGCGCAAAAACATGCATCAAATTGCACCATTTGCAACATCAAAATGCAAAAAGTTCTCACCGTGGGAGGGGAGACACCCCTCCCCTCCCCCCTCGCTCGCTCCGCTTGCTCGGGTTCAGTCGCATTCATGATATTCAGTGAAAAGAACTAATACAAGAAGTGTATTCAAATTATACCATTAAATAGGCAAATTGTTCAATGATAATCTACATCAAAATATACTGCAACCTTAAACAAGTGGGACTGTTTCAACTCGTTAAAACACGCAAAAGAATGCATCAAATTGCACCATTTGCAACATCAAAATGCAAAAAGTTCTCACCGTGGGAGGGGGGACACCCCCTCCCACACCCTCCCCTCCCCCTTCACTCGCTCCGCTCGCTCGGGTTCAGTCGTGTTCATGATATTCAGTGAAAAAAATTTATACAAGAAGTGTATTTTACTTATACCATTTTATAGGCAAATTGTTCAATACTATAATCTGCACTAAAATATACTGCTACCTTAAACAAGTTGGATTGTTTCACGTCGATAAAACGCGCAAAAACATGCATCTAATTGCACCATTTGCAACATCAAAATGCAAAAAGTTCTTACCGTGGGAGGGGGACACCCCCCCCCCCCCCCCCTCGCTCGCTTCGCTCGGGTTCAGTCGCGTTCATGATATTCAGTGAAAAAAAGTGATACAAGAAGTGTATTTATATTATACCATTATTATAGGAAAATTATTCAATGATAATCTACATCAAAATATACTGCAACCTTAAACAAGTGGGACTGTTTCACGTCGATAAAACGCACAAAAACATGCATCTAATTGCACCATTTACAACATCAAAATGCAAAAAGTTCTTACCCTCCCCCCCCCCCACCCCAAGATCAAATCCTGGCTACGCCGTTGCATACAGAGGATTTTTAGAGCCCGAATACAAGTGTTATTTTGTCGACGCACCTCATAACCTCCGACCCACTTGGAAAGTTTGTTGAACTCGCTAATATTTTTTTGCCGAGGCGACCGATATTTAAAATATTGGACGGCAAGAGGGGGATTCCCCAAAATTTTTATAAACTGCACCGTGATTGGTTGAGATATATACGAGATGACCTGAAATATGCAGTAAAAACGTCTGTGATTGGTCAATCACGAACTAACTAAAATATCGTTTCTTCTAAAATTCTGTGTTTATACGAACAAATTTATAAATCAATTAGTTGAAATTGTTTTTATACAATTTTTTCAAAATATCACTTTCATAACAGGAAATTAAATTTAGGTTTGATGAAAACAAGTTGCATTTGTGTGTGTGTGTGTGTGTGTGTGTGCATGCAGGCGACGATTGATCAGCTCAGCGCTACTGCTAGATAGCCCGCGCGCGATATGCAAATACAATGTAGCCGCCGCCCGGCCGCCGCTTGCATTTGCATGCGCGATATGCATATTACAGTACGTTATGTGTTACTAAGTACAGTTACACTAGGATAAGACAGTACTAGTAATTCGATCTTTCACGATCTACGGTAGATATGACGTGAATTGTTTCTCAGATCTCGGATACAAAATTAATACATCTAATTCTGGCCTAAATTAGCTAGATCTCGGCCTAACAGTAACATGACGGCTACCGTGGTATGGATACATAGATCACTGTTTTATCAGAGACTGAAGTGGATTAACTTGCACTGAAGAGTGTACATGTACCATACCCCATGTCAGGATCAAGTACAGTAGGAGACCATACAGCACTCGGAGACAGAAAGGGTAGGCCTAAGCTAAGTGAAAACATTCTTTGCTAAAATCCTCTGTAGGATAATAATGATGATATTGGATGTCCTATTTTCGGTTAATACAAGGAAATATTGGACTCGCTAAGCAAAATATTGGACTCGTCTTCGACTCGTCCAATATTTGTGCATAATAGCTCGTCCAATATTTCCTTGTATTAATCTCAAGGCCATCCAATATTATATAACTATCTCCACATCTGAGATAGGCCTACAATCGGCTTGAAAGCACCGAGTGTGACAAGTAGGCATTATGTTCCTTTTCCATACAACTTGTATACCGATATCTCACCTTTTAGCACAGATGAACGCTGCCATTCTTTTCTTAAGTGATGATATGTAAGTTTCATATACTCCAAAATTAAGTTCTTTCTCGGATTTTCCATAGTAACGACTGCCCATTAAAACCTACGCATGTACGTATAGAATTGAAGAGATGTTATAGAATTCCTCGTTTTGTTCCCAACAGCGTGTAGGATTGGTTTGCATTGTATGCAGACACCTGCTAGAAAAGGCACGTGTGACAGATAAAAAATGAGATGATTAGGTAAAGTTGACAAGGATGCCTAAATAGTTACTTGGTATCGTCTCTTGATGTTGGGATGGAAGGTTCTTCGAAACTCCCGAGAAAACGTAAATGTTAAATTTTTCTCTCCCCCCACCCCCCCCCCCCCCCCCCCCCCGCAGCTGCCTCCCTATCTGGATATGGGTAGCGGTGGCCTAAAATAGTAGTGGCCCGCTGAGGGCCACCAAAAATGAATGTCGAGCCATAAAATTTCAAGAAAGATCATATCTTTTGGTGTCCCGATTGGTCATAAAATAAATTATTATACAGTGTAGTATATGGACCTACAATAATGACTGTTTACGAGCCACCAGAATTTTAGATTTAAAGAACATAGTTATTGTCGAGCCCTGATACCGCCAATCATAATAGTCATATATATTAGGCCTATGTTCAGTGTAAGTCGCCATCTTACACAGTGTAGTATATTCTCAACATCACAGGAACGCTTAGAAATATAGACAAACACTATTGTACGTTAGGTGCATAGTCGGCGTCGCCAGGTTTATTTTCTATGATATTTAAGTCCTATAAACACATGTTCAATGTACAATTTTACGGACCAAAGAGATCTTTACGAAACACTGAAGTTGTCAGTCAATTCTTTATTATGTGGGCATGGTCCATACCTGACATCTGCTTGGAGTAGACAATCCACAAAGTGTCATCATATTCTCTAAAAAAATCGAGTTAAAATTTTCACTCTTGAAAGAGTGAATAACAGAAAAGAGTGAATTCAGACTGAAAAAGGAGTGAATTTTCAGTGAAAATGTTCATTTTCACTCATTTTGGAGTGACCTCAGGGATCACTCCAAGATGTTGGAGTGATCCCTGAGGTCACTCCAAAACTGGTGAAAATGAACATTTTCACTCAAAATTCAATCCAATTTCACTCTAAATTCACTCTTTTCAAAATTCACTCTTTCAAGAGTGAACATTTTCACTCCATTTTTTTTAGAGAGTAAGTACGTCTAATATCACATTAAAGTCTGAAAGTTGGGTGTCACAAGATTGTTGCCTAACATGCCCAAAGCGTTTGCGATCAGTACACATACCAAATCTACTATCATCTATACCAAAATTGGATAGGGCCTGTGAAAATTTTGATTACTAGTAGATCATGGTGACTCTATTAGCAGCTAAGTGGAAATCATTTCACTACGCAAGGATTCATTTACATTGCATTATGATTGGCTGCTGTTTAAAGCCTCGTCATAGCTCGGAGGTGGAGGCAAGTCGCTCATTGGCTGGTTAACACTCGGTACACCTGGAGAAGGAGGTGGAATCGTCGTTGGCAACCCTGACAGAAATGTGACGTTGGCATTAGGTGGCATACTGGCGACGATTGTAGGTACAGGAAATGTTGGTCGACTGTGAGCACCGTCTGGTGAGTAATACGTTGTCGAATAGGTAAAGTTGTCCCTTTGAGCGGCGTCTGTTGTACCACATTCATCTGTCCCCATCTCGCTTTGTCCCTGGAAGTCGCTCCGCTCAGTCTGTGGCGCGAGATTTTGGTACGGAGGTGGTTTCGGCGATACCACTGGACTGGGGCTGACCGTGAACGGAGTAAGAGATGCCGGATGGAGCGAGGCACCTGCCACAGGAGGAGGTGCAACCTGTCCACCGTCTGCCTGAGCTTGGGGAGTGTGTATCAGCTCTGGATCTGAATGTGATCTACCTGCGCTTTGCTGCTGGAGACGGAAAGTCAAATCGGCATGACGTGCGGCGCGCCACTGCTTAAACCTGTGAGCCCCGACGCCGCAAATTAACAAAATTACTATGGCATAATACCACTCGAAGGAAAACCCGTGGTCTGCAACTTGTTCACGTTTAATTTGTGCGTATATAAGCAGTATTCGTAATTTATCAGTGTAAATGTCACTTATGCAATGATCGATGCATCATCAATTTCGGGCATATAGATGACAAATATGACAGTGTACAGTATGTGTGTTTGTGTATGTGTGATGTGAGAGAGAGGGGGTGGAGAGAGAGGGGGATGGAGAGAGAGAGAGAGAGAGAGAGAGGGGGGGGAGAGATCATTAGCGACATTAATGCACCACAATGACGACGACAAAATAATAGCAGTAATTCGAATCAAACGATTGATTCGGGGCCTATAAAAATGGGAGTTCATGATTAAAACGGTGAATTCCAGAGTATTCATTGCAGGATCTTAAAATGATAGTAATGATAATAATGATAAAATATTATAGTCTTTTGTATAGCGCATTTCCAATGCTGATCAATGCATGCGCTTTACATCTAAATTCGTCCCGATGACAAAATCAAAGGGAATATAACACTAATACTAACTTTGTATTATGACATTGGCACCGATTAGTATAATAATGCCGTACTATACTGTTCATTAGACATGACTTTTTATGACGATGCACTCGAACAGAAAAACTGATGATGGATATAATATTCCCGTACAGATTTTGGCCGTCATACTGTCCTGAGAAAAATATATTTAGCGAATACAATATAAAACATAAAATACTGAAGAAATGTAATACTCAGATTGTTCCGGTAATCAAAATGATGGTGAAAAAATGGGGCATAATAATTTGTTTTTAGGCGTTTCTCCTGCAAGCTTCTTATTTCACGCTCTTTCTTATTTCTCTCACTCTCACCATACACACCCTCTCTACCTCTCTCTCTATTTTGTACTTTCTGTCTCTCTCCGGATCTCTTTCTCTTTCCTCAAAAATAATATATAATCTTATGTATATAAAGGGTTTGCTCACCAAATGGGTTGTTTTAAACATTTTGAGGTATAATAATGTCACCACCATACAGCTGCAAAATAATTTTATCCAATGTTTTCTATTTTCTTCTGGGTTTTTCCAGCAGAAAAAAAAACCCCACCATTTCAAATTCACCCAAAGAATGAGTTTACTCGTTTTGCCAATTTCTTCACACACACACACACACACACACACACACTACACATATATATACATAAAACATACATGTGACATAACGTATAGGGCACAATTATATTTACAATTATCACAATTATTATGTCTATCTATTCATTTAAGTATCACATTAACCATAAATCATTGTATATTATGAGCACGTATATTATGAGCGTAATGATATCATTATGCTCATAACATGACTTTGTCATGACTGTGTGCGTGTCTACCTTTTCACTCACCTTCCGAACCATATCTTTTGCACTTGACTCCAGCTAGCTCCCCGCTCTCACAGACAGTATTGGAGTTCCCAAGACCGGAGTGATGGCAGTCCAGTAGTCTCGACTCCCAGCCCTCACAATAGACGTCATCCAGTAGAATCAGCCAAGGGTTGGCGTCCACGTCGACGCTCTTCTGTCAATGTTGAGGGTATAATGAATTACAGATCGTTAGATACGGGCAGACATCGGGTATTGTCAGCAACGTCTTTTGATCAGTGGAACATGTTGATCTTAATAGTCACCAGAATGAAAGGGAAATGAGACCCAAGTATTTATTATGTGGAGTATATAGGTGAATGCAGTAATATCAGAAGATCACATTAGCTAAAGTTTTGACGAAAATCGGACAATCGTTCAAAAGTTATGAATAAGTTCTGTAATCATGCAATAATGGTTTCGTATACAATACGTGTACAAGTATAGATTCTCGCGGTACCGCTTCGAGTCGAACTAACGGCTCGTTCGAATAAACCATTATTGCATGATTATAAGACATGAGAGCACTTTGGGGTGAGTAAGTCTCACAGTGTTAGTTATATGAAATGTACTTTAACCTGAACCACAAACTAAGACAAGGAAACTCAGGGAAACTTTTGAGGTACCAAAACTTTATATTATCTTTAACACACAGGCTATCATAGACTTATGATAGAAATTAATATAATCAATACATAACTCTTTATAAAACAGGGCCCCGGTCTATAGTAAAGTGCATGCGAAAGCATATGCGAAAGCAGGAATTTAGACATTTCAAGTGTAGAAGTGCGCGGATCCATATCCGAGTTATCCATTCATGTCGAAATGGTAATGGTGATATACGATAAATAAATCCTCTCATACGGCCTAAATGGGAGATATACCGGAGCAGTTTTGGAAGAGGCGCCATCGAACCCCAGCTGCATGCAGACAACATCAGCACTGGTCCAGGACCAGCCATCGCTGCAGACACCAGCCCAGCCCACTCCTCTCTTCAAGATTTGCACAGTGCCAAAGCTGGCTTCACCATTGCCGTTCGGACCAGGATCAAGTCGTATGTCCCCATTTTGATCCCAAAAACCTTCACGGATGAAGGCATAATGGGATTTGTAGAGAATACAACGTGGTAAGAAAACAGACAAACAAAAACATAAACGAAATAAGGCTTGTATTCTGTAATTTCTGTATGCAACTCAAGATAATGAAGATGTGTTATATCATTACTTAGAGCGATAATCGGGCAGCATAATGTGGATCATGATTGTTGAGGATATTTTGCTTGATCTTATTATTTCTGGGTTCCTATCTACTAAGAAAACGGAGATAGTTGGCACTGAAAAAAAACGCATGATAATATAGATTTTAAAGTCTTTCTCGAGATTACTCGCTGTGATCTATATTGCATCACCGATAATGGTGATTTTAATTCCACTAATAAAGCAGAGATTGTAATGAAGTGCCATAAAACCCACATTAAAGACATGAGGATTTGTAAGACCATGAGATAAGTAGTTTAATCCCATCATTATAGTAAGTTACGATATTTTGGTACTTTAGTGTTCAAAAAGAGCTTAATCCATTCGTTGAGTAGATTCCTCGTGGAATTTTGGATGAAGATTGCCATTCGCACAATCGGATTCGGTTTTGACGAATGACTTCACTGAGCCAATCAATATGCCTATACAGTCAAGTTCATCGTGCAAGCTGCTACAGATATTTTTTTCTTTAAAGTTTAAGGTTCAGTAACCATGGAGATGATAACTGATCACTGTTGAGACAATTCGCATTTTGATATCTTGAAGCGAATCGAATATACATCAATTTGACCAAGATTGACTGACATAGGTTGATGTGAGGGTTTACTTTATCAATAATGTCCCCTCTTTCTCATCCTTTATACAAAGGGAATTACGACGTGCAAACGATTGCTGCAACATAATGATTTTGTTTCAGACCACACACTGCTGTATTGTTGATCCACCCTGGCTTCGAAGCAAGTAACCCCTGCAACTTTCCGCGTCTCGCAGTCGGCATTCCGTTGCAAGCTCGAGTGTACGCAGTCGATCAGTTTTGTCTCGTCCCCGTTGCACTGGACGTCCTCAAGGTAAAACGACCAGGAGCTTTGGTCGATGTCATTCTTTCCGTAAATTGAACACAAAATACAAAACACTGAACTAAATATCTTTGACAGCGAAATTATTGGCTACAGTGCATCTTTTTCAATCGCATGCGGCTGCGGAAGAGATTTTTTTTTCCCCGCCAACACTGCTATACATATTTATTATCTGCAATGTTTATCATTCATGGTTATGTTGTGCGTGACTATTTTCACCTGCAGTTAAGATGATTTAATTGTTAATTTTCTTTTATTGGATATTCAGATTATAAAGAAAAGATATTTTTATGTACTTGATACTAGTAGATGACAACAATTGCAATTGACTTATTCATTGATTTATATACCATTGTCATCTGATTTAGCAACGACCGATAGCAACTATTGTTCGAAGGTGACATCAACGACCAAAAATGACCAAGATTTGGAGCGTGATGATTTACCTGAAAAGGGGAAGCCACTTAAAAGTCAGTGGTTGTATGGGCGTGTAATAGAAGTACAGGTACCTACAAGGTGAGTTGATTACGATTTGTATGAGAGAAGATATGGCTGTGTAGCTGTGAAGCACGGTGCTGCAGACTTTGAGCTATAGATCGGACAATCAAGGGCAGGTGCATCTCCGTGGCATATTTATCAACACCCTCTACTCAACAACTATTATACAAGTAATAAGTTCTGGTGTAATACTGTTACTGCATGCGAAGAGTAAGCTTCGCTTCCTACGATTATCAGCTTCGCTGATATGGCATGATGGACACAACATCGAAAAAGAATAATACCAGTGCCGAGGTTGAAGTTGCTTGGCCGTGGTGGAAGCCGAGCTCCTTGCAAGCCACTCGCGCCTCCGTCACAGACCAGTCGTCGCCGCATACCGCCCCCAACGTTCCGTTATATGCAATAAGAACCACCTCCTCCTCCGATGTCGGTGACGAGGAGGGCGTTGGCGAGAACGTTGTGATATCGCCGTCGGTGAGGTTTGTGGTAAATTCTACACAATTAGTAATAGGGAAATCACGGGTATTTTGTCAAGGTGAGAAGTCCATATTGCGCCGCTACGCTATTTCTGTAATTATACGAATGAAGATACAAATGAAGATACTAGTCTGTACGTTATAGCTAGTAATGTCACTCGAACTTAGTTCCCCCTTCTTCTTCTTCTGCCCCCTGTAATCAGTTGAAGATTCTTGCAGACACGTGTTATTCATATCTATTTACAAATATTTACGAGCACATCAGCATAGATAGTAAATATTATGAAGAACAGAGACTATCCAGTCACTGTTATCAACCGCCAGAAATGCCCCGTAGAGAGTTGGCGTTGCAACAATTCCTGGGACAGGGAACTCCAGCTCCTACTGTTCTCGGAGAGAACGAATTCTAGACGATGCGATTCAGTTGTTCGAGTATTCATGGAAGGAACCCCATAAATACGCTCATCATTTCTTATAATCAGTTCAGTATAGACCTACATTTCCTCACTCCTATACAGCCTCCAAAAAAAGGTCCCAATGATTGAATATAAAACATCATCACTTCATTTAAGTTTATTAAAGTTAACAACAAAGAAAATCATAGAAAGATAACAACACAGCATCATTACAATACTCACGGTTGCCGACCAAAGATGTTGTGCTTGTCCCAATCCAAGTCAAAACGAAAAGCCACGTGAATTCGTATTTTCCCCCATTCATCAGCATAGTTGGAGGGCTAGATCACGAATACAACGATGACGTAAACATTACATGAGAATCCTTTTTATCAAACCGCATTTCAAGCTGGAAACAAGCTGTAACTCGACTTCAAGCAAGCCACGCGATGCTTCAAAAGCGGTGGTGGTAAAAGCATCCAGCGCGTGAAGGAATGCTAACACTGCGCACTTTTACTATGATTGTGTGCTGTAGACGCGCTCATCAAAACTTTTGTGACGTCACTAATTGATGCAGACAGGTGATGCACTCACAGCAAGCCATGCATACTACTTCAATAAGTCCACTTCGATCGTCTCCGACCCCCTTTTGCGCGTGTCGATAGGATATGGATATTGTTACGGATTTTGATGACAGACAGTACAATGTATCACCATGGAGCTACAAACGTAGCTCCATGGTATCACAATTAACTCAGTTACTGCGTCTTGTGATTCAGTTTGTAATCAGAGTTATGTAACGCTTTGGAACGCAACGGTCTTGGTCTCGCTTTCCCTTCCCCCATCTGCTATTCCATTTACGTGAGGTCTTCAACAGTCCCTACCAAATTCCTTCGGTCTTCCCGGCTGTCGCTTCTGTTATCTTCTCCTTTGGGACCACTGTCCTTGCTCCACTGAACTGACCTGACCGTGTCCTCAACTTGTCCTCAGCGAATTAGGTCAAGGACGAAGTTCCTAGGTCGAGCCTTGTGGCCAGTTATCTGTACTCTCTTGGGGCCTGGTCGCGTGCCGCCCAAGACAGGCCCAGGGATGCATACCACAAACCCCTGAAGGGTACAAACAGGGAGGTGGGGGAAAAAATCCCACCTCCCTGGTATAAATAATATTGGCTCCTACATGTAGAGATCTAAAGCACTACAAGTCTACAGAGTGACTAGTTTCGGCCCAGAGATTCTGTTCTGAGTTGTAACCCTGCATATTGGGATTAGACAACAAACTTATTCAAATTCATGATTTTTTTAATGACAATTTGTCTATCAGTTGAAATGAAAACATCTCGAAGGTAAAATAATAATAATAATAATGAATTTGAATAATACGCAGTATATACCCGCTATAAAGATTAGAACCAACATCAACTTGCTGTCCGGCGAAAGCTCGGTGGTCTAGTGGAGATGACGCCTGTCCGGTGATCTGGAGGTCGTAGGTTCGAATCCTGCATGCTCGAGTATGTACGCCCATGATTCTTTTATCATGGCTACTACTAAAACACTGATCATTAAAGTGTTTTTTACGTTGGTGTGTAGTATAGGGCAATTTGTCAATTAGTTGTCATGTCTCGCTGTCATGTCCGGAAGACATTGTGTCCCCTCTATTTAAGGCCCTGTCACACTACAGCGAATACCCAACGAATGTTCAATAAATTTGAAAATTTGAAGATAATAGATGTTCACATCCGTTGGTAATACTAGAATAGTTCGTAACATGCTTGGCGTTCTTTGTATTCATTAGCTATTCGTATGGATTCGCAGAGATACGCTGGGGCCGATTTTTTTTAAAAACATGTCCAAAATCTCCAGCGTATCTCTGCAAATCCCTACGAATAGCTAATGAATTCAAAGAACGTCAGACATGCAAACTGTTTTCACAATTTCGAATTCGTTGGGCTTTCACTTGGTATTCGTTGGGCATTCGCTGTAGTGTGACGGGGCCCTTACGTTCTCTCACCTGAGTGTCCGACTGAACTGCGTGGTTAAGGTTTCTTACCTTCCCATTCCCATCAGAAGCAGGATAACCCGTCCCTTTCGTTACAATATAAATCGTATACTTGAGGACCTATACGCCATAATTTCGCGAGTCGATAAATTTTCGCGAATCGGGGCTTCCCGACAATTTCGCGAGTGGTCTAATTCGCGATCGTGGAATCCTGTACTGAACAGAGACAGTATAGGCCTACAGGTAAGTCACATTCATATCGGCGTTAGAGGCAATAATTTTCGCATGTTTTTAATTTCGCGAATAGCAGTTGACTCGCGCGAAAAAAACCCTCGCAAAACAGTATATCGAAGCGATATGGTTTGAGCAGCGTTTGAGTATGGCTTATATCCATGGGATATTATTTCATCAGTGTCTGTGCTTTCATAGTCTCTCATAGCTTTCAACGTTTGCTTTATTATGATTACATTTTGTTTTGATACTCTCGTAGCCATCATTGCTTGCGAGGCATGATTCTTATGTCTGAAAGCGCCCATAAGAGAGATATAGGGCTACTATATAGGCAAATGACGTCACAATGGCGTCACTATCAAGACTGTAGAAATATCCCTTCTTAGGAGCCCAATGATATAGGGCCTAAGGTCGTCTTCCTCTTGCATGTCTTCTGGATAAGTCTATTTCTTTTTATGAAGCAGAAGATTCTCGTAAAATCTGTGTGTGTGACAAGTATGTGTGTGTTACCGCAATTTCCCCCTTTCGAGTACTATTTACGTTATGATAAATTCATTTACAAAATTTGTAAAGTCTACAGAACTTGTAAATATTCTAGCACGCGTACAGCATGAATGACCAACTTGTAGGTCCATGTGCCATTGTTATCAACCGTCAGTCGATTACTTAGTACTATATTACTGTAACACCAGATGGCGCTGCAACAATTTTCGCGGACAGGGTACTGACGAGTACTGTATTCGAGTTCGGTCACTGTTCTCGGAAAGAATCACGAATGTTGATGTATCATGGGCGTCACCAGGGGGGGTGCGCTGGGTGCGAACGCACCCCCCTTCAGAACCTAAAAAAAAAAAAAAAAAAAAAAAAAAAAAAACGCTTCAGTCTGCGAGCGACCTCAACGCCGGACACTAAAAAATTGTTCTTTTTTTCATTTTTCTTCTTATTTTTTTTTCCACCAGGAGGAAAACTAAACAAAACAAAAACAAAACAAAAAACAAAAACAATCGCACCCCGGCTCTGGCAGCACTGATGCTATACATGTACATCACGTGTTTACTATCTATCGCCCGTACTGTATACGTAAGGTATATTTCATTCATTGTGCAACGGATTATCACTTCAGAAAATACAAAAGCTCCGTCGCATGGTAGGGAGATACCACGCCCACCCCCTCCCCGGCGCTGGTTGAAAAAAAAAAAGATCAAAATGGTAATTCAAGGGTTGGTAAACTGCTTTTGAAATTGACATGAAAGGGTGAGCAAGAAATTATTTTTTTTTCTCTAAGATTTCTTTTAACCATAATTAAAGAGGCATCAATAGTGTGAAACATTGTTCAAAAAGCCCGGAGCCGACAAAAGATTGTGATTCAGCGTGATTCCTGGTTGGCATTCTGAATGATAAGCAGGATGGAGCAGTGTACTCAGAACATCCGAACGGCAAAGAGTCGCTGCAATGTTGCGCCATGTGATGTAGAATGTACACCTCTGTACCTTACACTTTGTTATATCAAAGCTAGATCACTGAGTGTTGTTTTACATACTATAGTCTATAAAAAAATGCCTTGCATTGCCATTAATAAGACTTGACCTGGGCTATTTCCCAACTTTTCCATGTATAAAACACACACACACAAACACAAACAATTAGGGGATGCTCTAAAGTGCAGATTTTAGACGTCCTTCCCCCGCTTGGTCACTTCGACGCCCCCTCGCTGGTCATACCTCCCCCAATCATGAACATAAACCGACATCCTTGACTATCAGTGGCACACCGCCTCCCCCTCCCCCCTAATTTCCAAAGCGAAAAAACATAGTTACAAACGGCAGTTTTGGGACTGTAAAATGTCAAAATTTTCACGCTCGCTCGCTCCGCTCGCTCGTTTTTAATCGCTGTGCCATTCTCCTGATGTTGCTGCCAGTATTAAATTGACAGCAGTTGCGCCCGATGCGCCACCCCTCCTTAATTTTCAAAGCGAAAAGGAATAGCTACAAACGGCAGTTTTTAGAGTGTAAAATGTCAAAATTTTCAAACTCGTTCGCTCCGCTCGCTCGCATTTTAATCAATTCAATTCAAACTTTATTTCATTTTTCGAAAAGAACATAAACATTTCACTTTCTTTGGTATCATAAAATAAGGTTGCATAATCAAAACAAAGTAAATTGAGAAAACATAATTGCGGAACCTTGGGGTGACAAAAACGTTGTAAGGAAAATTGATTGACTGAAGTGATACAGACAATGTAATCGTTATGCCATTCTCCTGATGTTGCTGCCAGTAATTGCCAGCAGTTGTGCCCTGTGCGCCACCCCCCCCCCTTAATTTCGAAAACGAAAAAATATAGCTACAAACGGCAGTTTTTTTGACTGTGTCAAAATTTTCAAGCTCACTCGTTCTGCTCGCTCGCATTCAATTTTATGCCATTCTCCTGATGTCACTGCCAGTAATTGCCAGCAGTTGCGCCCTGTGCGCCCCTTAATTTCCAAAGCGAAGAAATATAGCTACAAACGGAAGGTTTTTTTTTGCCTGTAAAATGTCAAAATTTTCAAAGTGGCTCGCTCCGCTCGCTCGCATTTGAATCGTTATCCCATTCTCCTGATGTTGTTGCCAGTAATTGCCAGCGGTTGCGCCCGGTGCGCCCTGCTTAATTTCCAAAGAGAAAAATATAGCTACAAACGGTAATTTTTTTAAATTTAAAATGTCAACATTTTCAAGCTCGCTCGCATTTAATCGCTTTGCCATTCTCCTGATGTTACTGCCAGTAATTGCCAACTGTCGCGCCCGGTGCCCCCCCCCCCCTAAATTTTCAAAGCGAAAAAATGTAGCTAAAAACGGCATTTTTTAGACTGTGAAATGCCAAAATTTTCGAGCTCGCTCGCTTCGCTCGCTCGCATTTAATCGTTGTGCCATTCTCCTGACGTTGCTGCCAGTACTTGCCAGCAGTTGCGCCCGATGCGCCACCCCCCTTTAATCTCCAAAGCGAAAAGATAGAGCTAAAAACGGCAGTTTTTGGACTGTAAAATGTCAAAATTTTCAAGCTCGCTCATTCCAATCGCTCGCATTTACTCGTTATGCCATTATCCTAATGTTGCTGCCAGTAATTGTAAGCAGTTGCGCCCGGTGCGCCCCCTTCATTTCCAAAGCGAAAAAATATAAGCTACAAACCGCAGTTTGGGATTGTAAAATATCAAAATTTTCAAGCTCGGTCGCTCCGCTCGCTCGCATTTAATTGTTCTGCAATTCTCCTTTTTTTTTTCTTTTTACAAAAACTAAGGTCCCTCCGTGGGAGGGGTATCCCCCTCTTACACCCTCTCCCGCTCGGTTGCTTCGCTCCCTCGCCGAGGATCTCACACCGTCACATAATGTACCCCCGTAATAGTCCTTCATGATATTTTTATTTTTCCCATGCTCTGTAAACGCGACTTTTACACTCTTGTTTTTTTCAAAAAGTTCCTACAGTGGGAGGGGGTATCCCCCTCCAACACCCTCCGCACTGAAGGAGCGGAATGGATCATCGCCGAGGATCTCACACCGTCACAATAATGTACCCCCGTATATAGTCCTTCATAGCGAAAGATTCGTGCATGTATACAATCACATGTATAATGTACAATATACAGAGTATGTGTAAATGTACATGATGACACAGGAGCCAATGAATCACATTAAAAAAAATCTCACAGTTTACATTTACTGTCAATACGCACCCCCCTTGAAAAAAAGCTGGTGACGCCCCTGTGTATGGAGGTAGTTTTCTACCTCCATGGTTGATGCAACTCAGTTCTCGAGTATGGTATATATTATAGTAATGTGAATGAGCGGCTCTCGTCGACTGGGTAACCTGTTTGATAGTCCTGTGCCGGAAGATGAGCAAGATTGTTCTTTATTTTGTATACATCATGGTTAGCCTGTCATTTTCTTTGCAGCATTCTGTTGACACTAAATGTATGCTAGTACTAGTAGTTCATCCGCTGTCACTCATGTTGTTACTCGTCCTACCTCGATGAATAATTATGTTTTATCGACCAAAAGCATTCAGTGCTTTAGGACCAATATGGCTTTGTCGGAGAGCAATGCATCACGGCTCTTCTGTGAAGATTTATCAATGTTTATTATATTAAGGCAGGATTAACTGATATTCTTTGAGGGTTGAAAAGCATACAGAAAAAGAGGCCCTGTAGGCCTAATATTTGAAAACTGGTGTTAATATCATTGTGCATTTATAAAAGGAACAGCAGGTTTTATATCCTATTTTGCGACCACTCCTTCATTTTACAAATGCATCTTGGCATTTTTAATGCATTGTACCGGTAACTTGACACTGAAATTCATTCTCGTGATAGAAACCTAAGATCCTGACCTTCCAGGTATGAGGATGGTCAGGATATCGAATTATCCAGTTCAATTGCTATACCCCCTCTATTACGAATTCAAAACCATAACCCTGGTGGAAAAAAAAATCAAAATGTACATTTTCCACCACAATTTTCATCGTCGTGCTAAGAAAAATAACTCCTTGTTTTCAAACTGTTTGAATCCCCCTTTTCCCAGGAACCCCAGCCAGATAGAATCTTACTGACTATTTCGACCCCCTCTCAGAGTATGAGAGAACAAACAAAGATGGAATATAAATAACAGCATAACAGACATTTGAATACAATTCTTGTAGATTTTTACATAGAATGACACAAATATATAAAAGATGACACATGTATTGAGAGTACGAGGGCACGCTGCTTGTGTGGGGTGATCACCGGTTCGGTGGGGGTGATCCATCCACAAAAGAAGCAAAAGAAAAATTAACTACGCCATCATCGTCAGAAGGCGAAAAGTGGACTCAATCTGAATTCCGCTGGTACACGTGTCTAACGAACGATGTATACGACAGTCGTGGTGCCTGATTGCGTAATGCGCGGTTGGAGTAAGAGGCGGATCGTACATCAAAGACATGTGTCTGTAACTGGTAACCGTAAGTTTCTAGCGTTTGCCTGATCGCGAGTAAGCCTACTACAACTACATGTGTACCGTACCACTGCTAGCACTGGCCATAAATATAAGCCATCTTGCTCATATAAGGAAGAAGAAGAAGAATCCAAACTGCTCTCACTTTACACTGCACTTTGTGTAGAGTCCCTACGTCTGATCTATTGTGTAGTAGTGGCCAGTGGAGAGTCTCTATCGCACTACAGAACCAGCAAACAAGGTACAGCATATCGCATACAGTTGACTTGACTGGTATTATCATCGTTATCCCCTTTCCACATTCCAACGACATGGCGATGGACTCGAGACAAGGTGGTGGAACGAATGCAAGCAGAAGAAAAAATGTGTCTTCATCTACAGAAGGGAGTCAAAATAACGACACGCTGAACGTTTCTTCTTCTGGAACAGAGACGAGACCTAAAAAAGGTGGAGGTCAAATGAAAAGATTGCTATCATCGCAAAACTTGGCAGTTTTGATATCTCTCGCCATCCTCATCGGTTCTGTTTTACGAGAAAATGGGATGATTCTCGACTCGTACTTTTCAAACAAGCACAACGTACTGAACCAGAAATTCGTGAAGTGGTCATGGGGTTGGACGTTGTGCTTCATGACACCATATTTGCTTCTTCTATCGTGGGCAAGGTTTCCTGGACAAATCATTCCAGCAGTCAGATCTTTACTTCGTCTTGCTGTTCTGACAGCATCGTGGTATTTTTGGGTTGAAATCATCATGTTCCATGTGCATGAGAACACAGGTGCGTGCAGCATTGACCCCAAGACGCACAGGGCATCGCTCGCCTGCCGACGGGCCGGGGGAGCATGGGATGGTTTCGATATCTCCGGCCATTCTTTCCTACTGGTGTTGATCATTCTGTCCATCCATGAGGAACTAGCTCCCTTCTGGCAGCACTACGAGTCTCCAGGACTTAAGTTCGTCTTTCCGAATAGAAGCAGCATGGAAATGGAGGAACACCCAATTCTCAGTGTCATCTTCAAACTTGGTCTCTATGCCACAACCATTGTTATATCGCTGATGCAATCTCTGAGTGTTATAATGGTTATTGCCACAAGTCTGTACTTCCACACAATGAGTCATAAAGTGCTTGGTACTGCAATAGCACTGCTCACATGGTTTGCAACATACAGAGTTTGGTTCATTTCAGATTCATTATTTGCACTACCTCTGTCTTGATGATTGCATCACATGTTAATTGTTTGTTTACCAGATGTAATGAGAAACAAAATATTTGCAATGTATTTTTACTCTAATTTAGCCATAGAGATTAGGGTCAACATACCCCGAGACCACTTGCGAGTTAATGAAGTGATTTGAATTCTCTTTTTTCACCTTGTTATTTACCAAGGAAAGGAAAAAAAGGGACAATGAAACTTGGAATGGACAATCAGTGACCAATGCCAATGCAATTCTCTCGTGTCAACCTAGCTAAGCTCATGGATTATACAGATAAGTTGTTCTGTGTTTTTGTTTTCTGTTTTTTTCCTTCATCTGGATGATGTAATGTAGATTGGCATATGAAGAATAGACAACAGTTATATCTTGCTGTAAAAAAAGTGAGACTTGGGTTTGTATTTACAGTATTACAACTTATACATTTGTATGACTTTTTGTCATTCATTCATCATTTCATGAATGTTAGAAATTGCTGCAGCGTGAAGGAAATGGAAGTACGTGTACAAGTGTATGTTTTTGTGCAATCCTGTACAAGTTTTGAATGCCATTCGGTGTACATTTTACACCCAATATGCAAATTTTGTATGAATTGTGGGATAATGCATGGGCTTGTACAGGCACTAGTTACAGACACTTTCATTGTACAATATATTAATGTACAAATGTATTAACTTTGTTTGAGGAAGCATTCAATACATGTACGGTACCTACATACAAAGGTACCATGCTATGTAACGGCATGGAAGGCATCCAGGAGATTTGCATACTTTGTACATGTACATGTACAAATGTAGTTTGATTTTCTCTTTCTGTATTAAACTATGTATGAAGCAACACGGAAAAGAACATGAGCACAGAGACTCCACAGTGGTACTTACTGTACAATGCCCATTTAATAGATTTGAGCTTTATCCACACTATGTAGGAATCTTCTGTGCTTTTTTGATACCCCACATTACTGCAGGCAAGCTTCAACATCTTTTTTTTTTAGCATCTCTTTCATAGTTTAGTGACTGAGTAAATAAAAATCACTTATTTGACTTTTCGTCTCTTCCACCAAGCCCCCCCCCCCCCAAAAAAAAAAAGATTTACAGAAGATGCTAACACTTTAATTTTTCTTCACATACAGTTCATCTTCAGATAATTGATATAATGGTTAATAGCATCCTGAGATTTGTAAAGACTGGAAATAATTAAAAGACGTACTACAGAAGACAAAACAATTTAAGCGTGTAAAATTCTCTAGAATGACATGACAGCTACAGCTGTATATCTATTTAGCCAGTATCATTCAGTGTTTTACAGTTTAACCAAATACTGACTGTGGTTATTTACCAGGAAGACTTTGGAAACTGAACCTTAAAACACCTATTAGATTGGTCTTGAACTCCAGACAAGAGTGGCACAGCACAGTAAATCGGGAGGGCATTATTTGATCTCTGCTGCACTATAAGTGATGAGTGCTATCAAAAGATTGAAAAGGAAAAATCTAATGTAAATTTTACAATGTATTCGTCACAATATGCCAAGGTTGTGTGCACGTAGATACTTACAAAATAAAATGTTGCTGGTATGGTTAATTGCCAATTGAGTATTTTTCTACACACAAGTTTGTGTGTTTATTTTGTGCAAATTTTTCACTCTTGAATAGTGCACAATTGCAGACATTATTGCCACCTATATGGCATGTTAACTTTGGGTATTGTATTTTGTAATTAAGGGTAAAAAGAGAGAAATATGAAGATAAACAAATTGCTGATGCATTTTTTTTCTGTGTACACCTGTATATATGTACATTAGTACATTGTGTGTACAGTTATTTTGGAATTTCTATAGATTGTAGATCCTGATTTTAAGACACCAGTCATCTAGCTCAGTTACGGGTAGACATTGCAGTGCAGTGTATCTGTAGTACGTCAGTTACCTCATATATAATGTTATGGCCAGTGTGTCTATCCAGGGAGGTGCCCCCTGGTCTATCCCAAGTGCATATATTATGAAACCTACATCTGATGCTTGGCAACCTACATGTAATGTTACAGTGTATTCCTTGGTTTCTGAGAAGCGGGAACTGTGAAGAAAAGTCTGAAAGTTGATTCGCTCATGAAGTCCCCAATACCAAATCAGCAGTTCAATGATTTATCTTTTAATCATTTGTTCATTGTTCATCACTAGTAGTAGTAGCATATCCTATAAGGTAAAACAAACAGATTGTTAAATTTGTTGAGTCATATTTTGGTCAGGGGAACCTTGATACATGTTCTTGTATAACGAAGACTTGAAGTGAAAACCATTCATTATCTTGTTATATGGGGTTTCTCACTATATCAGGGTCCCAAATCAAAGAAATGCAATGAGGCCCTGTAAAATCACCCTTTATTAGTTTTAAGAGTATTTGTTATGCAAGCTCTCTGTACCATTGCCTATATCGGGTGAATTATCAAAAGCCTCTGAATCAATGAATTTGTAGCATCCCTACATTTGCATTACATTTTATAATCTTAAATTAAAGTTACCGTCTCTGTCTTGTGTTGACGAAATAACCTTGTAATTGTATTCTTCATTCTAATTTTGTACACATTTTATGGTTTTAATGTAAGCAGTTCTGTCTTGATCTTTTTCTCATGAATGTAGAATATGCAGGGCTCGACATCAGCAATGGCCTGGTGGCCTGGGACCATCGAACTTTTAAAAAAGGCTATCTTTTGGTGGCCCTAATAGCAAATGGATTGCTATGTGTCCTTTTATTTCAGGCAGCCACATTTCTCTTTTGGGCCACCAAAATTTCAGATTTACAGATTTTAGTGGCCCATTTGGGCCACCATAGAGGGAAAGATTGGTGTCAGGCCCTGGGAAATGTTTAAAAATTCAGGACTGCCAATTTAGTGATGAGTACAGTGTACTCCCATTATAATGAAGTACTCGGGACCAGCAATTTTCTTTTGTATAACAAAATTTTGTAATAACGAAACAGATGAATAATAAAAAACATAGAGCCGATAATTTCGCAAACTGAATTTTTATTTCATTGTAACCGGAATTTCGTTAAACGGGAGTGCACAGTAGTCGACAATTTCTCACAGCAGTACTCTCCCTGGACTTGATGGGTGAGATGGAAGAATTTGCAAGTTTTCACTGCCCTCGCATCATACTTCAATGATCAAAGTGTGTGTATTTGTGTCGCTTTTATTAAAGGCCAGTGACTAGAAATGTGTGTTTTATCACCTTAGTGTTGCTGCATTAAGTCACATTTTCAATGGAAATTTCTCTTTGGTTTTTTGTCCCCGCCGAACGAGTTCGAGCAGGGGACTATGAAACGGGCTCGGTACGTGTGTGTGTCCGTGTGTATGTGTGTATGTGTGTGCGTCCGTGTGTGATCAAAATGTTCAATTTGCTACTTCTCTGTCATTTATGAGCCAATTTTGATTCTGTTTGCTTTATATGATAGCACTACATGGGAGCTTTGAAACTTCTACACAGAATTTCAGTTGTGACCTTTGACCTTGACCTTTGACCTATATTGTACATTTTGCTACAAAATGCTACTCCTTCGCCATTTCTAACCCGATTTCGATTCCGTTGGCTTTATGTGATGGCACTAGGTGAGGGCTTCAAAACTTCTACACAGAATTTTGACCTTTGACTTCTTTGACCTTTGACCTTGATTTTTGACCTATATTGTACATTGGCTACAAAATGCTACTCCGCCATTTCTAACTCGATTTTGATTCCGTTTGCTTTACGTGATGGCACTAGGTGAGGGCTTCAAAACTTCTACACAGAATTTTGACCTTTGACTTCTTTGACCTTTGACCTTGATTTTTGACCTATATTGTACATTTTGCTACAAAATGCTACTTCCGGCGGGGACATATAATACGCACCGCGTAATTTCTACTTTTCCTTGTTTTGGATGATTCAAATAGGTAAATACACTATTCTTGAGTACATTCATACTAAAATAAATTGTTTTTACATGGGATACCATCTACATTTGTATTGTACCCTAATGATATTACTGTGTGTTCAGTGTGCCTTCATTTGGTTTGCTGACAATGGGGAGTTGATGGAGAAAGTTTGTTGGATAAAGATAGTACATTGTATGAAACAAAAGGAACAAATCATATAAAATACTATGTACACAACGTATGATGAATGCTGAAAATCACATAACCATTTCAAGGTCAGTTTGTGGACATGGAATTCTCTGGAATAACTCAAGAGTTGACATGGTCTCATGGCTTGCATTATTTGCCAAAAAGTCTTGTTTCTCTTATTCAAATATTGCTTATATTATCAGGGTGCTACATAACTTTTTGTTGCCACTTGCCCGAAAAGAAACTCTTAAGATATAAGAAATCACATGTAAAGCCAAGGGCTTGATAAAACTCAATCATTTGAATAAACAGCACATATGGGGAGTAACAAACTTGGTTGGATAGAGTGTTGGTGTTGGATTGATGGGACTTTTTCACGTAAGTGGTGAGAAGTAAAGATGGCTTCAAAACTTTTTAATTGGCCAATGCGGGCAAGCATTTTTTCTCATTGTTCCAAAACACTTGCCTGGCTTTGATTTTCGCTTGCCCCTGGCAATCGGGCAAGTGCTTATGTAGCACCCTGATTATCTTTCTTCTGAGAAAGAGTTTCCTCTCATCTTCACTAAAGATGGGTCAAAGATGCATTTTTTAAATCTTACAACTTAATGTCTATACCTTGCTCTTAATTACAGGATAAATTCATTTGTTTCCTGTTTAAAACTCTCTCGCAGTTCTTCAGTACTTACAGCTGTACATATTATCACTACATGATATACAGTGTCAACCAGAAGCCACATAAAATGATTCTACTAGCACGCCAGCCATAGCACCTTTAGTTTGTTGGATTTCCCATTATACATGCACTGATCTGTTGCTTTTATTGCACCGAAATCATTACAAAGCTCTTTACTATTAACAGTACTTTGTCCTAATTCATTGAAATGCTAGTTCCTGAATATTAGCACAGAACTTTTCAATACTTCTGTCCTCAGTTACATTACATGACACAAATGAGTGATGTTACGTGATGCGTGTATTTGTGTGTGAGTGCCTAAGTACATCAGGGCTGCCAACATTGGAAACTAGTGTAAAGTGAGACTCCCATAGGCCAATGCTATAATTTAGGAGTCAAAATAAGTGAGATCAATAGAAATGCATGCAAATGAAATAAAGTTTTAGAGTGAGAAAGGACCCAAATGAGTGAGTCTCACTCTCAATGAGTGAGAGTTGGCAGCCCTGAAGTACATCCATGTACAATGTATGTACATGGATGGTATAATGTACCTGGTATGTGTACTGTATTCTATTACGAGTACATGATTGTATCTTATTAGTAGAATACTTGGTACTAGCCCACTGAAAACAACTGTTAAGTTTCCATGCGAGTGCAGTGTTGGACTACCTGCATTGGATGGGGCTTATTGTTACACAAGCTTTCCATTCTACAGTGTATTTCATCACTATGGCTACATAAATTTTTTTTTTTAAATATTTAAAAAAATCAATGATTACCATTCATGTTTTCATTAAGCAGACAATTATGTAACAGAATTCAGTTACTTTGCTTCACACAGACACTCTCTCGCTCTCTCTCACTTGTAAACACACACACACACACACACACACACACACACACACTCAATCACACATGATTTATGCTCAGTCATGTGCACTGCTTTCAATGTTGCTATTGTAAAATTTTTCTTTATGCGATTGTACCCTGGTACATGTTCATTTCACGTTGAATGTAACAGCACGTTGCCAGGGTCAACAAAAAGAACTACATGTACAAGTAACTTGGCAATGTTTATTATCAGAGCCTTGTGCTTATAGTTAAAGGGACTGTACAGTACTGAATTGAGGCGAGGATTCAGCTTAAAGTAACATTTTGTGAGATATTTAGAAACCACTCTATGAAATGTTACAGAGCATACAATTCTAAGGGGATTCAAATGTTTACTTGATGAAAATCGGTTTTGAAATGACTGAGATATCTAAAAACAAGGTAAAACTAATAGATCCTAATAAAAGTCATGGCCTGTCAATTTCATTAGGATTACTTTTTGGGATATCTCGGCCATTCCAAGACCAGTTTTCATCAAATGGATTAAAAAAAAAACTAAAAAAACAACCAACACTGTCTGATCCCTTTAAACTGCAAGTGCAGTGTTTCAGTAACTTATATAATGTCACAGGTTGTGTGTCCTTTTGTCACCACACTGTCTCCATGACCAAACTCAAATTGCAAATTACAAATGCATATTGAATTCTGAATTTGGAGGAAAGGCTATGACCATTCCCAGCTCTTGTTTCAATAGAAGGTTCCTGTTTTTCTTAACAATTTTGCTACACACTTCTATAAAAACTGTTCTTTCTTTCCTAATGTTGAGTCAAAACATCCCTGAGTAGTATTTTTTAGTCAGAAAAGGTTGGGGCTCTGTGAATTGACTTGATCTACCTTGTTCTGATTTGCCATGTGAGCCTTAATCTGAGGTACATGTCCACGTACGTGTGTGTTGTAGTTAGTGTAAATGTCATTTTGTCATCTGTTCTGATTGTATGTGCAGGGCCCCCAGGAAGAACAGTAACTGCCTACTGATGGGGCTACCCTGTTGAAACAACTTTATTTGAATGAATAAATAAATAAATGAACACACAGGTCGGACTGTTTGAGGGAGAGAAAGAAATAACTAGAAATGTCGCTATGGTGAATGGTATGCCTCCGCCATAATGCATGATTCTCCTAATAGGTCTAGATAGTATATGTGGACAATGTGTGATTACATTTTCACAGAATTGGCAAAATATTAAAATGACAAGTTTGTCACAAATGTGTTGAATGTTCACCTTCCTTGACCTAGGTTTAATTGGATGAATAGGAGAGCATGTATTTGGGGATTTAAGGACTTTAACTTGACTTTGACCCATTCATACATTTATGCATTGAGTAATTTTCAAGGTATGGAGAAAAAGAGCAATTTCTGTATTGAATAGTAAATTGTTACCATTTTCATCTGGCCTTTGACCCTAAAATTCATAAGATAATCGCTGTCAGGCAGAACATGCATAAATATGTAGTAAGTTTCAAGATAACTTGAGCCACTTCCAAGATATGGAGGAAAAAGTTAGTTCAGCACTTTCTCTTGATCTTTGACCTTTTGACCTTTGAGGGGAAAAAAAAGAAAGAAAAAAAAAAACTTTCCAGAGAATTTCTATTAGGTTATACATGCATACACCAAGTGTAAAAAAAAAGATAATCATGCTGGCATTGCATAAACATGACAGAAATAGTAAAATTTTGAAGTGTTGCCTTTGACCTTTGACCCCTGACCTTTGACCCCAAGAACCCTAAATTGTCTAGATAATCACTGCCAGTCAGTACATGTATATATACTATGTTCCATGAAGATACCTTGAACAATTTCCAAGGTACGGAGAAAAAAGTGAAGTTTCAATATTTCTACTTGACCTTTTGACCTTTGACCTCATGACCCCAAACTTTCACCAGAAAATCTTAATTGGGTAATACATGTATACACTAAGTTTCAAGAAAATATCTTCAGGCATTGCATAGATATGGTGGAAATAGTGAAATTTTATGTGTTTGACCTTGACCTTTGACCTTCAGCATGTGCACCCAAAAGTTGATAGGCACAACTTCACCCCCTAATACACATACATGCCAAGTTTCATTAGGATACCTCAAAAGATTTTTTAGTTACGCTGTCCACAAAATTCATTACGGACGGACGGAAGGACGGACGGACAACCCGAAAACATAATGCCTCTGGCACCATTTCGTGGCGGAGGCATAAAAATACATACATGAAACAGTAGCTGAAGTATGATGCTGATATTTATACCAGTGGATGTTGTTTTAGTCTGTATCTTTAATACAGTAGGCATTTATTTTTCGAGGACACTGCAAAGTAAGCAAAGAGCGAGAAATATTCGGACTGAAGTGTTGGATAAACTGAATGTCTTTTTGGCATACTGGTGAAAACATCCTGCTGAAACAAACACTAGGCTAAACACCTATGTCATCGCATCATTTTGTGCTGGCAGTTATAAGAGTGTGGATTCTGTTACATGTACAGGTATGCTGGTTCATCCAGCCCTGCAAATTACATATCCTGCAATGTTGTACAGTATTAGCCATGATCCATTCAGAAACTCTTTCTCCCTCTTTGTCTCTCTCAATATACTTTTAAGCCACAACAACTACCACCGGGGTTTGTGCATATTCATTTTTCTCCTCCATATATATCTCTCCCTGTCTGTCTGTTTTTTCTCTCTTTCTTGCTCTGATCATATTTTCAGCGCAATAGGTACACTTGTAGTCATTATGATACTGGACAAGTACATGTACACTGTACCAGGAAACAGTTCAGTACACGTATGTACACTTGGAGTCATACGTACATACTCTAATAGACAAGTACACTGTATCAGCTAACAACTCAATACAGTGGACTCCCATTATAATGAAGTCCTAGGGACCTGCAGTTTTCTTTCGTTATATTGAAATTTCGTTTTAACCAAACAAATAAACAATTAAAATACATAGAGCCTATAATGTTGCGGCCTGACTTTTTACTTCGTTATATCTGGAATTTTGTTATAACCATGTTCGTTATCACGGGGGTGCACTGTACTGGACATCGTCTGGCTACTCGAACATTCTCTCACTCTCTGATCACACAATAAATGAGGCAACATGACATTTAGGTGTATACAGGATTACTTTGCTGCATTTAATGAATGAAGAACCGAAAACATGTGAGACATTGTAACATCTGGATGACTTCTCGTTCTGGCTGATCAAGTGAAACAAGCTGACACGAGTGTGTTAAACTTTATAGAGTTTGTCTGATGTGCATAATTTGCATGGGAGCCCGAGGCACATGGCCAAGTACACTCTGTTCATAGACTAGATAAGTAACAGCATTGATGACAATTAAAAGTGGGTTCTGTATGCTCTACAACGTGTTGAGCAGTTGTCTAGCTCAATCTAGCCATTTTGACGTAAAATATGAATGCAGACATAACCCATGTATAGATTGTATTGTACTCCAATGATTTGTACTAATGATAAAAAAAGAAATTATACATGTACCATAATTCTTAAATATACAGTAATGTTGAGAGATGATAGAAATGCATACTGAAGAAGAGTAAATGTTAGCAAAAGCAGGTAGTGTAACACAATCTCATAGTGTAGAAACACTCATATTCTCTGAAGGAGTAAAAGACACAAAATTGAATTACGTGTATTTCAAACTATTGAATATAATCAATCATCGGTATCTTCATCGTCAGCGCATAAAGATCATTGAAAAAAAAAAATCTTCTGGAAATAATTTTGCAATTAACCTGAAGAAAATAGTTTCTCTTTTCCAAGAAATACTTCAGAATTCCAGTCTCCAGAACATACTGTAAAACCAGAAACAGTCGCAGCATGAAACTTTTGCATATTGCAGCCGACAGCCTTTATCGTAGCATGAAACTTTCATGAATTGCCATGGGCATTCAATTCATTTTGTAGACGAAAACTTTCATGAATCTCAGCTCCTCGTGCAATTCGTGAATGTTTCAAGCAAATGAAAATTTCTCATTTTACAGTTCCATCTCTCTTGTACAAGTATTCATCCTCTCCAAACTGCAGCTCGACAGCTATTGCAAAGGAGATATCACAGCCAGAAAAATACATGTGTCCATTACAAATTTTACAGTCACTATCTCACCCTTTAAAGGGAAAATGCCATAAAACGAAAAGTCTTGATCAAGACTACTTCAAGAATGCTTGTATACCATATACGCCATGTATTTAGCGAGTCTTATATCAGGACTTTCTGATAATATCACGAGTAGTCGATTCATGATCATGAAGTTCAGAAATGAAAGCAGAAATGTATGCCTGTTTGTCGCATTCCTGTCGGGATCAGAGTTAATATTTTTGTGGGTTGCTAAATTCACAAATGGCATCTGACTCGCAAAATATATGGCGCATGCAGTAAACTGAGTCCAAACAGAGCGTTCTCAGACCTCTTTTCATTTCGGTTCTGAGCAGTGTCTTATATTGTATGGATTGTGCATCGATATTTGGGCTGGGTTGATATGTGTTTGAAATGCCAATGCGACATAATCCAAGTCCATTTTTTAAGGAATCTTACCTCCATTAGACTTCTTGGTCCTCAGAACATATACAATGCAGACTGACCAAGAGTAGCCTAGAAAGATTGGTCCTCAGAACTAACAAAGCTGTAAGTGACCAAGAGTATCCCGCACAAAGTTAAACTTAATTTGCTCGAGAACAATGCATTACTTGTATGGAATGCTTTTCCACTCTCAAGTTAAGAATTTAATAAGGAAAAAAGTAAGCATTTGAACACAGTGAAACTGAGAAAGAAAACACAAGTTATTTATTCAGAGTGACTGACCTGTCATTTCTTGTAAAGTATCATCTTCATATATACATACAATTTCGTGTCATATCAATATTTCATTTGAAACAGTTTTAACATCATCTCTGTGATCCAAATCAATACAACTCATTTCCGTGCAATATGAGTCATATCTTAGGAGGGCACATAACCAGCATTTGGATCAACATAATCACATGATAGTTGCCCAGCTGTTATATTTTGCTATGGGAAAATATTTTTTAATGTTCTCCCACAGAAGTTGTCACACAGCAACACACTGTTGTAGTCATTCTGTTCTTTTTTCATTTCAATATGAACAATGATTCTTGGCTTTGTAAATACTGTATCAATGAATCCAATTCTTCCTCTTCTAAGACACTGTTCACCTTACAAAACTGACATAATACAGCAAGGCTGTGAGCATAGTATTCAAGCAGAAATATTGACTGACAAGAAGCAAAGCCTTCATGCAATCATCTACCGGTGATTGGATTCACAAAATTTCTCCTTAATCAAAGCTGATGACTTCAGCACTAGGTATTTCTAGGCAAAATATATTCTTTAAAAAAGAATTTTCTCTTCTCACACGAGCAATGCTGCAGCAATGTTCATGGTTTGTAATTCTACATGTTATCAAAACCATCTCTGGATTTGGTCTCTACGGCAATGACAACTGACCAAATTGAGGTCCAACGGTCTTGGATGGTCATTGAGGGTATCACTGCATTGGCCCCAGGTAAAACGATTAAAGGAAACATGGCCAGCTGAAATCAAATGATATGATCTGCTCCTGGTTTACGCCTACGTTCACCCTGGGTAAGAAGCTGAATCAATTACGGTTCATTTCAATGCAGCAGCCACGAAAACAGATTAAAAAAGAAATAAAAGAAAAAAAAAAGAATAAGAAATGGAAACGACGTTGGTCACTCGGATTCTTGCATCAATTATTGCCTGCGAAGAAGACGCGATAGATGACTGCCACACCAATCCCCACAACTGCAGGTAGTACCCAGTTGAGAAGAAAACTGCAAGGGAGGAAAAAAAAAAAACATATAAAGGATATGGACACATAATCGGAAACCATAATCATTATCCTCCAGCATCTCCCCCCCCCCCCAATAGTAAAAGAACAAAACAAAAACAACACAAAAAAACAAAAAACGAGTAAAAGAAACATGAGAGAGTTACGCTGGCTCCCTGACTTGTTTCTTCCAGCAAAAAAGAAAAAGAAAAAAGAAAAAAAGATCTGTGCTGAAAACTGCAATGCCGTGTTACGTACATCGCATGATATGAATTATTGATACAGGCTGAGAGAGAAATAAAAATAGCCACATGTCTCAATAACGAACTTGAAAATGAAATAGACTGATGACAAGAAATTAGGCCACTACTGATGGTGTACTCTTCCAGAAAATGAAGGGATAAAAGTGAGGCTACATTGTGTGAAAGTACAAAAAAGAAGACTTGATGAAGATCCAAAGACATTACGATTTCTTTTTCTCTGAATCCAAACATCAAGTAGAAGTCACAAGACATTTAAAAATGAAAAATTATCTACACTGAGGGTTCACTCTGCAAATGATGATAACGAGTAGCAAAGATAAATCACACTAGAACATTTGCTTTTCTTGGCGACGCCTAAATAGCTGAGTTTGGCACAGTAGCTAACAACTTTTCATAATCTCTTACTGTCGCAATTTGCCACTGTTGGTGTAATTGGCCCTAATGCAAAGTTGGAAAGCAAAGTTTTCATAATAGAAGTTCTTTTGGAGGCAAGACTGGTATGTTTAAACATTTACTCAGGGCACAGGTAAAACAATGAATATAACATAAAAACACAGCACACAAGTCTTATACAGAAAAATAAAATTGAAATACAAACTGGGATTCACTGAAAGTTTTCAATTCCAGGCCACTTTTTGATAAAATTCAAATCAATATACTTTGGAGCTTGCCATGAGCTCGAAAAATATTGACCAGGCAAGAAGCCAACATGACTTAAAATCATGTACAGACTAACTGTCAAAATTTTGCTCAGTTATTTGTTTCTTAATTTGTTACTGTCTTTAAACTTGTGTGGATGATTCTATCATCAACCCCAAACAAATAATGAGTCTTCAGAAATCTGTCCCATCTACTACTACCTGTACTACGGTATACAAAACTCTGCAATGGTCAAACCACCTGAAAGTCAATCAGTGAGCACAAGTCAAAGACTGCACTAGAAGTATTTCTAGAAGTGCAGCTACAGTTACTGATATTAATCTTTTTTGAAAAAAAAAAAATTCTTGCAAGAGGATGGAATGAGGTTTATGTAGTGATGAGCAGAATATGTTGGAATGAAAGCTACACTTGCCCAAAATAGAATGGATATGAATGCATCCATCCAGCCAGGATACTGTGCATTTATGATTGGGAGCAACCGCTGAATGTGAAGTATAAAGTGAAAATAAGAGGTAGAAAAGCGATTTTACTTTAGTTTAGAAATGCTTTGGTTACTTGAAGCTGCAGTATAGGTGCGGGACTGAAGCTGCCAACATCATGCTCTAAAAGGATTGTTTTGGAATTTCTTGTTTTTTCCAGATTATGTCAACCAGCCAAAGTGTCATCAAATTCAAAATGCTTGCTGCAAATCATACACGACAAATTACAGGCATGGATGTAACAGAGTCCTTTGCTTTTAAAAATTTAATCTTGACATAAAATCAAAGACTCGGTAAATCACATCTGATGATTTCCTTGAAATACGACTTAAATCTCCCACACCTTATAGTTCATGGGCCAAGACCCGAAAAATGGGTTATTGGTACCACCTGAGGTGGCAAAACCTTTTTGGTGTCATTTTGTTTGTCGGACATAGATATGCTTATCAAGCTATGATAGCATTTCCAAATGAGTAGCTTAGTCATAATAAATGAATTTTTAACCAATTTGGGTAGTTTTTATATCCCTATACTTCTGAATCGAAACTAAACCGCTATACAAAGAAGAGCACTGCCTTCTGTATGTCCACAGGTGTTCAGTTGTAAACGCGGTGCGCTTAGTCTTTATGCAAGGCAGCGAAGGGAATATCCAAAGGGTTATGACGTCCACAGCTGTCACGCGGTGCACTTAGTCTTTATCTAGAACAATGTACCGTTATCAAATCTAAAGTTCCTAATAAAAGGGATTATCTATACTGTTTTTATACCACCCTCTCAACAAATACATCAGTTTTAAACAAAAATCACTCTGTTAATTTACAACATTATTTATTATAATGTATCGTAGTGTACCGGTACATTGTTTTTGCATTATCTTTCATTGTTGGATGGAAATAAAGCGACATTGGCGTGGTACTAGCATTTCCACCGTAGCGTTATCACTGGAAAATGATAAATAATTGAAAAATACGGTAAAATTCACGAGGAATTGCTTTTGTTGTTGTTGTTTTTAGATAAAGGGATATACACTGTATTATAAGCTTTGGATATTCCCTTCGCCGTCTTGAATATTAGACTAAGCACTGTGGACATCATAACCCTTGGATATTCCCTTCGCTGCCTTGAATAAAGACTAAGCGCACCGCATTTACAACAGAACACCTGTGAACATACAGAAGACAGTGCTCTTCTTTGTATAGCGGTTGGTCTCGATTCAGAAGTATAGGGATATAACAACGAGACCAAATTGGTTTAAAATTCATTTACATGTATTATGACTAAGCTACTCATTTGGAAATGCTATCATAGCTTGATAAGCATATCTATGCCCGACAAACAAAATGACACCAAAAAGGTATTGCCACCTCAGGTGGTACCAATATCTGGCCTGGCCCATGGACTATTTAAAAGCTCTATTAGTACCTCTTGCCCTGCAAGCAACACTTTCTTTCCTGACATTAAAGATGAGACAACATTGTTGTTGTTGTTGTTGTTGTTGTTGTTTTGCTGACCCTTTAAGACACAGGTCTGTTCATAAAGTGATCCTTATCAAAATTAAAGCACTTTATCTCCACTATAGAACAGGTAGAGCTCAATGACAGAAACATCACACATAACATGTGAGGCTTAGATTTGTAAAGACTGGATATCTAGATGTCAGTAGAATCACTGAAAATGATGCCTGTCTGACGAAATGAAGATCAAGTGCATGAAAGAAAGCTTTAGAAAGAAAAAGCGTGAACCAAAATGGATGACCCATTTCTATGGTAAACTGAATGTTACTGTGGTATGAGATGTAACAAGCTGGTCACTAAACTCTTCACTTATAATACACAGTGACTATTTGTATGCATTTTCCACTGCATACTTTGTTTCCCTTAAAAAAAAATAAAAATAAAAAAAAGCTGCTCTCCCCCATCATGAACATTATATCTATCATTTTGGTAGAAAATAAATTTCTTGTAAAGTAACCTTAATTTTGTCACAGTAAATGTGGAGACTTATTCAACAGATTCTTGAGTGATTCTTCTTCTTCTTGATCAGAAGAAGAAGAAGATATTTCATGTTGTACTTTATAAGGGAAGGGAAGAAGAAGAGGGGATGATGGGGTATTGGACAAACTGAACTCTTCTATGGTCTAACTTACCCCTAGACATTCTCCCTTCTACTCTGGTGTCTCAATCTATTCTTGCTACAGATGCATTCACATACAACAAACTCATGACGATGTTCTCAACCATAATACATGTACATGTACTTCATATACAAAGTATTAGTCTACCGTAACCCATAGTCCCACACATTTATATAATTCGCAATATTAGAGTGCATATATCGGCTAAGTTTGGATTGCCTTTTAAAGAAGAAATCCACCCCCCTCCAAAAAAGAAAAAAAATACACATGTAATAACTTCAAAAGAAAGAGAAAAATATTCCCTACAAAATGACACAAAAATGACAAAATCGGATAAGAAATAAGGAAGGTATGGCCTTTTGAAATTCCACATTTCTTCGGAAAACATTTCTTGACCAGTCCTTATGAATATTCACATGAGCAAGTTGATGATGTCATACCTTCACAATTTTTTATGTATATATGATATACACAAAATTCTGAGAAAGTGTTATTTTTAACTGATACAAGTAGAGGCATGTTCCCATACCAAGATATATTGGAGTTTACATTTGTTTCGTTTTATTTTAGGTGGTTTTAAGACAAGTTTTATATTTTTATGGCGGAAATATGAGATTTTTGTCATTTCTGTATATGAAGTGAACAAGAAATTGTGAGAGCATGACATCATCAACTTGCTGATTTGATATCCAAAGGACTGGTCAAGAAATGTTTTCTGAAAAAAATGTGAAATTTCAAAATGTCACACTATCTTCCTTAAATCTCATCCGATTTTTGTCAGTTTTGTATCGTTCTTAAGGGAATATATTTCTATTTCTTGTGAAGTTTTCAACTTTTGGGGTGGATTTCCTCTTCGAGCAGTTAATGCTACCATACAACACATCCCAAAGCAAAGGATTGAATCAAATATGATAACAATTACTCTATTCTTACCTTCCTTGGGATTCGGAAGAATTTCCAATGGCAGCAGATACCTGAGGAATCGACAAAGAGGTTTAAGAGGATTAAGTACCATTACAATGCCTTCTGCGAGTCTGCCCCTAGATTTACCATCTTACTCAAAGGAATCTCATGACAAAACCCCAGTACTTAGAGCACTATCCTTGTTGAAACTATTACAGAAATCTCTGTTAAATCTTATTTCTTCAGACTGTCTTTTTTCTTCTTTTTTTGATCGCATCATCTACTTACCTGCCTTATGTTATTTGAAAGACACCATTTCTAGTTGCAGGCCTATTATGTGTTTTGCAAGACACCATACACAGGTCCATATGTGTCATCTTTGCTCAATGGGAAAGCTAAGTGTTCACATACCACAAGCAGATCACACTTTCTCTCTCACTGGCCAAAAAAAATACATGGAACAACTCCCCCTCACACTATACTAATCATCATTTTCAACCGACTTTTTCAGCCCTACCTACATTGTCAGACAGTTCTACATTATTCAGTATACTGGAAAATATTTTGTTATAAAATCAGTTTTTCTTTGCCTTCTATATATTTCCCCCTTTTTTTGCAGGGGGGGGGGGGTATTTCCCTAATATCTTCTCTCTGTGATTATAAATTAAAGTGCCATGAGTGGCAAAAGACAGACTTGAGCACTACATAAATATAATCATTACCATTTCAGATTCACGCATCTGCAGTTTTTATGACCACAGCTGATTTATAATGCACTCACAAGATCTACACTGTGAGACGCAATTTGGATTTCAAGTGTTGGATGAAAGGGCCACTAACATGAGTACATTATGAAACATTATGAAACAACACTTTACATAACATGTTTGATGTCATAAGAACTAAATAAATTCCAATGTGTGAAGAAAAAAAAAAATCTTATGTACGTGTAGCTTTGGTATGGGTTGTATTATCTATAAGAGATTATATAAAGTTGCATTATATTGCGCTGTCAGGACTGGACACAAGCTCTGTACATCAGGACCCAGGAAATTAAATTTTGCTGCATTACAGACCAGCTGCTTCATATTGCTGTATTTCTAACTCGTACAGCATAAACAACGTCCTATTGTATTTGTCTGCACTTTAATAGTCACATTTTCCATGTCCACCAAATGGCAAACATCAGACACGTACGTTCATAACATGATATGTTAATGATCTACCATGATCCATAGCAGCTATACCACTGCTATGTTTATGGTACAAATAAAATTCTGCTGGGTGTTACATTAAGTTTAAGTTGCATGTACCAGGAGTTTCACATTGATAAATAGTCATAGGCAAATCATACTCACTCTTGTATTGGGTTTGAATTTATCCTCCTGAGGGAAAAGATAAATGGGAGAAGAAAGAGCAGAAGATGAGCATCATCACTTCAGCGATAAAATCAATTATTTACTTAAATGGCCTTCAATGTTTATGAAACACTTGAAAATTTGTAAAGAAAACAGACCTGTAAGCCAGTTCACAGTGAGTTAGCACTCGTCTGCTATGACCTGTAGAACCAAAGACTTTGCAAAACATGGAATATTATATGAACATATATCTTTTTTTTTTAGAAGAGCAGTTGCAAACAGGCAAGCAGAAAGTGGCAATTTACACATACACACAAGTCTTTCATTTGTTTGGTTGAAAAGAATACACATTTACCTGTACATTCATACTACAATATTTGTAAACCTATCCACTTTTAAATACCTCAGTTTGAATAATCAGTTTGAAGAGGTCTGCAATGACCGTTATCTGGTTTATTCCAACTTGAGAGAGAGAGAGAGAGAGAAAGGGCAAGAAAATTGACATAATAACCAACCACTGACATGGGTCCTTTGACGACCTCGACAAATTAACATTCACCGTCTCATCATCAGTCCACTTGAAGAATTTGTCTGTAATCTTATAGGGATAATTTTTAGCAATGTTCAATAAATGACACTCCCAATATTTGTTCTTTACTCTAAACATACTGCATATCAGTTTGGTTAAATGTAAAAATTCAATACAGAAGCTAAATGGGCATCACAAACATAGGACCTCTACTAGTCACATCATCACATGCCACTGACTGCAGACGAGCTTCGTTCTTCACATTATGATGTTAGCAAATCTACTTTACAGAATAATTACAAACACAATAGTGAAAAACCTGCAAACAAGGTGAATCCATCACATAACTAAGGGTAAAGGCCCTTTTATGGACATGATACTAGAGTGCCTAATCAAATTCAAACATTTGATTTACACTGGTTCAACAAATCAGCCATCATGGTTTTAGTCAATGAAACAAAAGCAAACATCATTGAACTTTGACCTGCCCTCTGCTCTACACTTGAAATTGTTAGTCTATATCACCGACTCCGGTATAAAGACCTTGATCTACCACCTTTAGAGACAACAGCTTTTTACATACCCTCTATTGAGCAGCCTGTGTTTACTCCAACATCACCTAAAACTATCTGCACACAAGGCAAAGCTACCTTAAACCACAATTTGGTCTCCACATCCATCAAGTGTTCCCCTTTACCTAAAAATTGTGGTTATAATAAAAACTATTTTTCAAATCATGTGACATGTATGCGATACAGATACAGTGTACATGTACAATATGTATCATAGTAAATAAGTATACCAGACTATACCCATTTTGAAGTAATAGGTTGTGGAAAACTATATTGAAGAAAAGGTTGAAATAGTGATTAACATTTGATATCACTCAAATGACCTTTTGATCCAAAGACCCACAAGATTGTGAGAGGAGTGTAGAGATTTGTGTCACGTATCTTGTTATGTACAGTGCATGCCTCCTAATACTGTTTTTGTACTAGGGACCTACGGAAATATACCAAGTACTGGACATTTATGGTTGCAAACTCATAATATCCACTGCATGGAATACCTCTTGTCTTCAAAGGTAGCAGTGTCTAGCAATTGTTGCTATATCTTACCCTGCATAGGCTGTGGTAAAACCAGTTTAGCATACAGTTTTATGACAATGCAATTACATGTTCACATTTCTGCTGCCAAGCTTCTGTTTATATAGGAGATGAAAATCTACCCAGATCACACCTACTGTACCCTTAAAGAGCTGTATTACAAATTAGCCTGCCAGTGTGTGGAAGGGTCCAATTCAAGCTTTTATAGCTGACTAACAAACTTATCAATGGCCTTCCCTTTCATTTCCTAACTCAGTCTTAAAACAGGGTATCAACAGACAAGAACATTTAATTCTGCTGGCAGTGGCATGCCGATGCCTTACAGACCCTTTCCTTTCATGGAAGAAAAAAACTTCCGATATTGTGTGTCCCAATATCAGTGGATCTTATTGCCACACACAGTACAGAATGCAGGGTCTCTCCAAACATTCCAAGTCCACCCTCAAGACATTTCTGAGACCTTTCTAACCAATTTCCCTCTTTTTTTTCTTCTGCCTCTTCTTTTGTGTTTTGTATCCATCAGTGTGATAAACATAGTGTAGTAGATGGCTGGTCAGCATGAACAAGTGATTAAATTTTCAAAATATAATATGTATTATACATACATGTACATAAATCTATATGTGAAAATGATGAGAATTCAACATATTGCTATCAAAATGAAAAAGCACATGACTTCCCTCTTTCAGAAGCCAGGGGGAATGATATTATACTGAACATACACCAGCACCAAGAGGAAGGAATGTGTACTTTTCGTTAAAAAAGAAAATGAATATTAGTGGAATTCTCATATTTTCTTTATGTCATTGTCAAACTGTGACATGATGAATTTTGTAATCTTTTTATCTTGCGGCGGCAGTACCAACACATACTAATAATTCTGCATTCACTCAATCAACATACATTTGGGTTTCATTCCCCTTTCAGTAACATGCTGAAGTCACTTTTATTAGGATTGGTACTTTGATTTCATGATCTACTATCTAACAAAAAATTGGAAAGAGTCAGCATACTCCACTGATAACAGATGATCACCAAAAAGTTAAAAGTAGGAATGCTCCCCTAAGACTGGAACAGTTGGTAATTTCTATGCACCGGTGTTGGCAAGTGAATGACTTCTCATAGCCCAGGGGGCAAGTAAAAAGTTCGCCATGGGCAAGAGGGCAACAAGGAATGGCAAGCTCTCATGTACTAGTAAGTAGAAAGGACATTATACACATATGCAATACAAACTAGAAATGTCGCTACAGCGACTGGTTATACCCCCGTCAAACAACATTTCATAAGCTTTGGTCAAAACAACATTTGATAAGCTTTGGTCAAAAAACTGAGGAAGTAGTTAAATCCGCAAGATCTTTCCTTGATCTTCTGCCATTAATATGCCGTTACCATGGCAACGTACTTTCGGGTACTGTCGAAAAATGCGTCTTGCACATCTACAACCAAAGGCACACGTCTGTACCAAGTTTCATGGAAATTGGGCAAAAACTGAGGAAGTAGTTTGCAACACAAAATTTTCCATCATTTTGGCTCATAATATGTGAGCTGTTACCATGGCAACATACTTTTTGTCACTGTCAAGAAATGTGTCATGCTGACCTATATCCTAAGACAAACATGCAATATGAATTCCATGAGAATTGGAAGAACACTGATGAAGCAGTTTTGCCATGAAGCATTTTGCCCTATATTTTACCAATAACATGCCGTTACCATGGCAACGCACTTTTTGCCACTGCGGAAATATGTGTCTTGCACATTAACATATTCAGATGAACATCTGTACCTAATTTCATAAAAATTGATCAAAAACTGTGGGAGGAGTTCGCGACGCAAGATTTGTACCCATTTTTGCCCATAATATGCCGTTACCATGGCAACATACTTTTGGGTACTGTCAAAAAATACGTCTTGCACATCTACAACCCAAGGCACACATCTGTGCCAAGTTTTATGGGAATCGGTTGAAAACCGAGGAAGTAGTTCGCGACGCAAGATTTGTACCCATTTTTGCCCATAATATGCCGTTACCATGGCAACGTACTTTTGGGTACTGTCAAAAAATACGTCTTGCACATCTACAACCCAAGGCACACATCTGTGCCAAGTTTTATGGGAATCGGTTGAAAACTGAGGAAGTAGTTCGCGACGCAAGATTTGCAACGGACCGACCGCCCGACCGACCGCCTGACCGACCGTCCGCTGATTCCTATATACCCCCTTCAAACTTCGTTTGGCGGGGGTATAATTAGGCATATTGACTTGCGTTAATTCACAATACCCTGATCATTACTTATGTGGTGAAATTGATATTTAAATACAAATGTAGAATATGTGTCATATATTTTTTTTTCCTTCTTTCTTCTGTAGATTACTTGAATCTGCCCTCAAAGAAGCTAGTACACATGAATGAACTTTGTTGGCAGATTTCTATGCCATCAACAGCAAATCCTTGCGACTGAAAGCCAAGATCATGGATAATGGATATTGGAACTTCCCTACACCTCCAAGGCTGCATGTAACTCAAGAACAAGGACTACTGTGAGTCTTCAGCAGTCCTTCAAAGTGTGTTGGCCTAAAATGAAGGCACCACACCTCCTAGACTATCAGATACATCCATCCAGCTCTTTGAATAAAATCAAGTGTTTATCCAAGTAATGCACTTTGCACCACCGGAGGGAGCTCCGCATTTGCCTAGATCCATTGCAGAGACATAGCTGTGCACGTATACAGTACAGACACTCTCAAATTCTACTACAGCTTACACTGTAGCACGACATCAAACCTCTAGGCATCAAAGAAGATAGCTCCCACTTGCCCGAGAAGGCAATTTGGGCAAGTGACCCGCCCGTACATTTGAACTGGCTAACTATTTACTATTCTTGCACAACAGTGCTGAGTTGCCAAGAGGGGGCAAACAGAGTTTGTAGCACCTTGTGTGCCACATGCATCAAATATTCCTACAGTGCACATTGTTACTAAAAATGCCAAGTCATGCCCAGGTGTCACACATTCGTGTTCTTGGTGATACCTTCCCTGGCTGAGCTGGTTTCTTTTACAATTAACCAGCTATGTGCTAATTGTTCTCGAGTGTCTTAAACCGAGACTAGACAGAGACTGCTAATGCTACAGATTATCAACACAATGGGAAAAACTCCAATATTCGATTCATTCCGCATGTTTTCCGATATGAGAATTCTCATCATATTTGACAATTCACGCTAATACTAATTTTCAGTGAATTTCTAAATAACAATAGACATGAATAAACCCTATACTAGTTTATTCATTTTTTCTAAATTTACCTTCCAAATAATGCTCTTTTAATGGTAAACAACAAAAGCAAACACATTGATATTGAGAATGCAGGAATACTATCTATCATCTGTGATAACTCCATCACTAAAGGAAAGCCAGCTTAACAAGTGTCATTTTCAAACAGATCATATGAGCATTTCTGTACTTGTTTGGGGGCTACCTTTGAAACTTGTCATATGGCTTCAATTGGCATTCTTACTTTCTATTTCAAGGAGGTTAAAGGTCATGTTTGTCTAATAAACTCAAGTCCCCTGGCAATTTTCTCTGCATGCAAAATTTGTGCCTATGATTCGTTCCCCCAACACCCCTCTTCTGTAGGAGATTTTTTCCCCCTTTTTTTAGCAGTTTGTTCTATCAACTGACAAGACTTCACAGTTGTGACTTGCAATATTTAGCAAAAAGGGTATCAATAGATGAAAAAATATTTCACAATTTTTGTATTACACAGTGAAACCAGTCTATAGCGACCACCATCTATAGCGGCCACCTGCCGCATGTGACCACTAAACACAACTCCCCCCAAGAGAAAAGTCATGTCAACGACCCTGTCTATAGCTATTATCCATAGCGGCCACCCTTCTCTGACGGCCACTTTCTTCATCTCCCTTGGGTGGCTGCTATAGACAGGTTTGACTGCACTGTATCTTTTTTTCATGACAGATCCGAGTCTTGAGAACAGAAAAACAATCTTACATCTGCTAGTTCTCCAATGTGATAGTCTTTCATGAGTTCCCGTGCATCTGATGAATGTCCCACATCTTCAAATGACTCAGAGCCATCACCACCTTCAAAGACATGGACAGAAAATATCAGACATGATATACATTAAATTTCTTGAATCACATACATACTCAAATACACACAAACTCACTCTTATTTTCTCATCTGTCCAAATTTGATTTATAGAAATAAGGGAAAATGAAATTAAACAAGCATTTTAAGTTGAATGAAATATTAAGCTCTGATTGATCAGCAATGTTGCAGACAATCACAGAATAGGACATTAGCATTCTAAACCTCTGGCAAGCTGTAGATTGTACTTATTGATATACAAAACCAACTACTTAATAGGGAGGCGAGATCAAAAGTGAAACAATGTTTCTTTTTTTTTTTTTTTTTTTTTTTACTGTAGTATGTCACTGAAGATGAGAAGCTGCTAGTGCTAATAGCGACTTTGATGAAGATCTAAGATTATTACCTGAACACTTTAAAACTACTCCTTTACGTTTGGCCATTACGCATTGGTGATAGAAAAAGAAGCCACCATAGCAATAATGTGACTTCAGCATTAATGTTGTAATTGAAATCCAGGCAACGTAAAGGACAAGTTCACCTTCATAGACATGTGGGTTGAGTGAATGCAGCAATATTAGTAGAACACATCAGTGAAAGTTTGAGGAAAATCGGACAATCCGTTCAAAAGTTATGAATTTTTGACGTTTCTGCTAAGTCACGGCTGGATGAGAAGACTACTATAGCTTGTGATGTCACATGTTTACAATGATATAAAAAAAGAATAAAGAAAATTCAACATATTTTTCTTGCATAACAAAAGAACACTCGACTTCTCTCTTTCAGAAGGCAGGGGGAATAACATTACCCTTTACATATGTCAGTAACAAGTCAAAGAAATGTGCACTTTATTCAAAAAGTAAAATTTTGTGAAACTCTCTTTTTATCTTCCTTATATTGTTGTACACATACAATGTGCCATCATATACTGTAGCAGTCTTCTCATCCAGCAGTGACTGCCCAGATACTTTAAGAATTCATAACTTTTGAACGGATTGTCCGATTTTCCCCAAACTTTCACTGATGTGTTCTACTAATATTGTTGCCTTCACATAATCCACATATGAAAGTGGACTTATCCTTTAATGAAAGAACAACAATTTGCAACAATATGTGTAACACAGCCCAGCTGATAGAACTATATTCCATTCCTCATTGCATTCAAGTATGGCCCACACTTGAAATCAAATCCATAACTAGGAGCATGAAATATTCAACCTTACCTATTATGGACTTTAACATACTAGCTGGACAGTGTACCACTTCGTATGACACTCCCACTACGGCACATCTTTGTGAGCACTTTATCAGTTCTAGTCAACATGTGGTTTACCATCATTACTATTATACATGTAGAGGTATGTATTTACTCTGTTGGGCTCAAGTACTAATAATCATTCACTCTCTGTGTAACATTTTATAACAAACAACCAGACATGCATCTGATAACCAACTGTGAAGTTTACAAAACATTCCTTTGAATATGTCAGAAATGCATGTTCCTGCCATCTGATAGCATTGACAATTATCCAACACTAGCATTTTTGTGTGTGTTTTGTTTCGTTTTTTGCTTGAATTTTTTTTTTTTTTTGAAGCCTGCCTACAATGTATGGTTAGGCCCTACAGAAATACTTGTCAGCTTCATGAAAACATATAACATATGTGATGAAATACAAGGATATTCCAATACACCAAACAAAACATAAAAACAACAGAACAAACAAATAAAATATTTTTATACCAAATCAAACATGACATTATGATTATGGTGTTCCAATTTGTGTGTGTGTGTGTGTGCATGTGTGTGTGTTTTCTGTTATATCAACAATCTCCACTCAAGAATGCTCTCATCCAATGGTGGGGGTAGGGTTGACGAGGGAAGGTGGTACATACTAGGGGTGGTCCTCAGGCCACAGGTACATTTAAAAAATATTTATATTTCTGAATTACAGCTGTATCTCAAATGAGCTATTACTTTCTATTTGATATACTATCAGTTGGTACCGTAGTAAACGTCACATCCACCGCAAACATCAAAAGCATGATTTTTACAACATATCTAGGTACCATAATTGGCAAAGTGGCAAAATTGGTATCCTACAGACTAAATGAAAAAAAAAAATCTGTTTAAGATCCATCTCCTTGTTTTCACCCAAGACTTCTGACCACAGGGGTCACTACATTAGAGTGGCATCATTTATTTGACGACATCAGCTTTTGACTGTGAGTAGTTGCAGATACAAACAACTTACTTTGCAAGGCGTAATTCCTAGAGTTCCTCATACTTAAATGTCTTGACTTAGAATAGAGGTCAATACACTATCCATAAGTTGTTCAATGTACCATATATCCCAAAGTGCATTTTAAGGTTTATGAAGAATACTTTTACAGTGGAATATTGTGCTATGGTAGCAGCAACATGCAAATTTGAGGGTGACGTTACTCACCAGCTTGTTCTATGAGGACCTCCTCTCCACCTGGATGCTATATCAGAAAAACAAAACAAAACAACAAAACACACACGCACAAGAAATGAAATCAGAATGTGAATGAAGATCAAATCATAAATCACATACGATTGTACATTAACATTTTACAATTCCCCACAACTTGTGGCCAAAGAATTTCACCCTGGAGCATCATCCAGGAAAAAAGGCAACAATTTAAATATGACAACCAGGAAGAGAAATGATACCAGTCACTACACTGTATTATCAAGGATTGCAACTAGAAGTGACATACAAACTTGTACATGATGTAGTATCAATGAATCATCTCAACCCTGTGATATTCTTCTCTTTCTCCCATGCGTACTGGTATGGCACTACATGTATGTGTCTAGTTGAAACCGTTCCCGCCTGGGACAATATCATTCATAACCACACCCACAGACTCTAAAGTAACCCCAAGCTTCTCTGAAACTGCCCACCAGGCTAGATAGAAAACTGGAAAGTCTGCTTGCACAAGCATTTACACAGTGTACCTTGTGCAATATCTAATATGTATGAGTGCATGTTACTTGTACGTAGCGGCAACATCCCTTGCAACTTGGGTCCAGGGCCCGCCTGAGCCTAAGTTGAGCCTTGAACAAGTAATCCCTGTCGCAGCTTTTCATAGGATGTTATTTTAACTGGGCAGCCCAACCAGACGCCATGCGGAGCCTGTCACGTTTTTACAGTGACTGAATGGACTGTGTATTGAGCAGGCTACCGCGATGGTACAGGGTGACATCAACAAAGGTCAACAGATGAAGTGTATAATACAGACATTTGAAGTTGAAGCTCTTGGGTTACACATATATGTACATTGTACCTGGTATGCTCTCTGTTTATACTGAAGTGTTACTGTTAGTATTGGTGCTATCTTCTTGGCCTCATTTTCTTATTACATAGAAATAGGCCACGGGGCCTACATCTGACATATACTGTGTTGGGCTGGAGAAAGAAAGCTGCATTCACATAGTGCTTTTATAATAATTATAAGAATGATCTTTTAAAACACACAGCTTGCGTTAGTGAGATTTTGAGAAAATTTTGAGATTTTGAGAAAAAAGCACGGTAATATTGATTTAAATCTCGAGGATTATATCAGTCCTGCTCAAGCACCGAGAGGTATGACAACCCGAAGTTATCATCCTGATAATTACTCTACTTTATACGGTTCCTCAACTGCTCTCGCCAACTCCTTCTTCCATAGAACAGCGAAGGATTGGAATAATCTGCCGAGTAACATAAAGCAGATTCATAAATTTGACGCATTCAAAGAAGCGCTCCAGCGTCACCTCCATTGTGACTAGCTGCACATCACACCACAGTGCTGAGTGATACTCTATCCAGAGTTTTTCAGCGTATTCATCCAGATCCAGATCCAGATCCAGAGTCAAAAGAAAATGGCCTCAAAGCAGGAAATATCCTATTCAGTCAGTAAGTATTATCATCATAATCATGTGCTCAACTTGCTCAAGTTAACCCAGTCAACGTAAGAGTAATAGCACAAGGTCAAGGAATGCAGTGCCAGTACCAGTTGCACGATGAAGTAAACTTTAGAAATACTATATTTACTAAGAGAAATATAAAATCCACAGAGTTCTGAACATAATAAAAACAAGTTTGGGCGTGTAGTCTTTCATGTCGCTGATTTTGTTTATCACGTACACCCTGGGAACCCCTTAATTATTTTCATGAAGTCAAATGGTCCATTTGAAGTCATTAAAATTTACCTCGTCAAGGAATTTTGTAACGTCATACACTTGGTTGTGTATCACCAGCCACAGGGAACTCCCAGACTTGTGTTTTTGAACCTCTTCTAATCTGTAAATAGTTGGCTTTGGCGATTCCTTCTTCTCGGCTTCCGACATATTGTCAGTTCGATCTCACGAATATGTCAAAGAAATTCTAGTAAATAAGCTCGCGATCTGGAGGTGAAACAGCACCCAGCAAGTCCAGTTTGTTCTACCGCTGGCCTGACGATGCTAAAAACACTTATCCCTCTGCCGAGTGCGATGGCCAACCCGCTTGTCAATGTCACGGTGTTCCCTGGCCCAGAGAGTGTGGCACAAATTACCGAGCCTTGTCCTTGAACGGCCAAAATTCCACAGATGAACAGAGATCAACACTCGTTCAAGATGCTCGTTCAATGCTGCAAAACTCTTCAAAGTTACGGGCCACTGTAAACTTGAAGGGCAAGCGTATTCTGGAGAGACTAAATTGAGAAAATTTGTAGTCTCACTACAGCTCGAAACAACACTTCACCACACTCCTTGATCCTCACGCCTACCCTACTAGCTCATAACACTAGCTTTACGTGCGTGCTGCGCTGTGTGCAGTGGACGGGGCCAAGGGGAGCGCACCGCTTCATGTGTACATGCATGGATGGTACACTATGGTTTCACAACCGGCAATCATACCATCAGCTCGAGCGCTCACCACACATCATCATCGCTGTCACGCGCACACACCGTACCCGACAGCACTCACTGAATGGAGTTCAATGACACGCATGGCTCGCATCATAGAGTAACAGTAGCGCACGCAGTGTGCTCGTGCGCTTCTATGCTCTTTGATGGCACTCATGGTATGTACGTTGATAGTCCCATCTATCGGCGAATGTGCAACGTTTTCGCAAGCAAATAATCTATGAGGTTCACTGTCACACCACTATAGGTCACTCTAGTTTCATTATGGAGCTCCTATAGCTCCATGGTTTCATCACGTCATTACTTACGTGCAAGCCGTACAATAATTTTACTCGAGTACTAGTACTGTGTTATTCAGGTATCATCTTACTCAAGCAGAACATACTACTCCAAAGTACAGGACACATTTTTGCAAAAAAGTGTAAAGTCATGATTTTTGGGCAAAATTGTGTAGTCTAACGTTTTTATTGTATAGTTTGACAGATTTGCAACTTATTAGTGGATACAAATCTATTTCAATGGCTCAAAAGGATTATAATAAGCACATTTAAATACTTGAAACCATCACATTGCATCCAAACTGAAAACAAAAAAAAATCATGCCAGGGATGGACTTTTTGCATATGTAAATCTCAAGAATTACACGTTCCTCGTGTAAGATATGACAGTGAGTGGTTTCGCGAAATAATTCATTGCTGAACCCAACTGAAACCTATGAGAATAGAAGCTGTATATGAAGCACCAATGCTGTTTTCTGTTATTTTTGTGATGGCACTCACATCTTTCCTCGTGTAAGATGAGTGGTTTCCCGAAATAATCTATTGCTTCACCTATCACAACTTAACCTTAACTTATGAGAATGGAATCTGTATATTAATCACATATGTGGTTTTCTGTTATTTTTGTGATGGCACTCACATAGTTTTAAAGATTTTGAGAGAAATTTGGGTGAAAAACAACATAAAAATATGACCCTAATTGCAGTGGTGGATCCAGAGAGGGGCACACCAGGCGCGCACCTCTCTATGTTTGTTTGTTTGTTTTTGTAAAAGCGAAACTAATGAAAAGAAAAAAGTAGAGGGGGCCTGGGCCCCCTTTCATTTTGTAAAGGCACTCCCTCTGTGCGGAATTCCTGGATCCGCCCCTGAATTGTAAACGTCAATCCTTTTTTCTTGTTTGTGTGTTTTTTGTTTTGTTTTTGTTTTGTTTTTATTTTGTTTTTTGTTTTATTTATTTACTTTTTTTAGGGGGGGGGGGCAAAACTGAGGATGATATTATGCGCGAGGCCGGAGCGACCGGCCAATCGTCGGAGGAGGGGGGGGGGGGGGAGGGGGGAAGGGGAGGGGGCAAGGACCAGGGGGAGGGGGCAAGGACCAGGGGGAGGGGGAGCTGTCGGAGGGGTTACCACGTGAGATTCACAACTTAGAATCAACGAGGAATTTCGGTGCACACTTTTGGTGCCAAATATTCGGATTTTAATTTAGAAAGATAAGAAAATAAATAGGCCTACTCAGGGATACGTGAATGGCTAAATCGCGGTGTCTGTCACTAAGGTGTAGGCCTACGGGTCGGCTTCACTGTGTTTATGGTTGACCCCCTACTCATTTTTTGAGCATCTTTGATCAGAGGTTTGGCATAACGTAACCCTATTTCAGATGTGCAGAGCATGTATTGTAAGTCATTGTGCAGACAGCAGGCCTATGTTGTCATGGTGACAGCATTATTTTATAATAGAAAATAATACAAATTATTAGCGGATTCACGGATTCATAGTTAATCCACCTAGTTTTTTAGCTGATTTGATTTGAAAGCACATTTGTCCGATGTGGTATGTAGATGTGAAGAGTTTATTTTATTTATTTATTTATTTTTTGCCATTGTTGAATAGCTTGGCTGCCAAATACGGTGACAACATTGATTACGTATGAAAATCATACAAAAAGTATGTTTGATTTAGTTAACTTTATCAGATTTATAATATTTTTGATTGATGGATATTTGCTAGGGCATAAAGGCCCCATGTGATCCTTATATGAAGTTGTTCAGACTTCATCTTTTGTTATGATCGGACGGCGTGTTGCCATGGTAACAACATGTTTTTAAATAAAAGTCTCACAAAATGTTGATATGCGCATGTGACCACCGAAATTTTGGGACGTGTGGACAATCGTTTGTCAGTAGTGAACGGTGCATTGCCACAGTGTTGTGTGTGTGTGTGCGTGCGTGTGTCTGTGTGTGTGTTTGTGTGTTTGTGTGTGAAAACTGTGTAAAAATATCGATTGAGCTCACTCCCTTTTTCATACGAATTTGGCTTGAAGTCTGGCAGGCGTGACTGCTTATTGTGTAGGGCCTATCCCTATAATGTGCGGACTTCATCTTCCTTCAACGTCGAACAATTATTGTTGATAACGGTGACAGTTTCTTTTTAATGAAAGTCATGCAAATGAGCTCACTCATTAAGCTTATTAAGTCTTTGAAGATTTGATGTGAGTCTTTGCATATATGTGGTCGACATATTTTCTAAATGAATAGGATATATTTCTGACATTTTTGTTGTTTCTTTTTTGTTTTAGTTTGTTTGTTTGTTTGTTTGCTTTTTGGTCAATGTTGAGCATCCCGCGTTGCCATAGTGGCGGCATTTTTCAACAGGAAAGATGTACAAAATAATATGTTGTAGATTGAGCTGGTTAACTCTCAGTTTTGGGTGGGGTATTATTTCCCTCATATTTAAGATATTTTTCTTTTTTTTTGTTAACAAGATTTCTTTAATGTCTTGGCTAGCAGTAGGCCCATCATGTTCTTATCCTTTGTCTGATTAGTATGTTTATAAATTTATGTCATATTGAAATGATTTATTGTTGTGATTGTTTATAATCAGGTTCAGCGGAAGAACTGTATACCTGCCGACGAATGTTGCACTTTATGTAAATGTCATTGTTTTGTGCTGTCTATACGTCTTTGTTTCGGCTTTGTTTGCCGATCGTTTTGTGTGCGGTACTGCCTGTGTGTGCCTTGGAAAGTTGGAATGGTCAACGCATATCTCTATGATTTTATGTAATAGGGCCCGGCACAAGCTGCCTTATATACGTGGACCTCTCAATAGCGTAACGATTTTGAACAAAACGATTCTATACAGATCATATTAAATGCATACTGGTAATTCATTTTTTCCTTTCGAATGTATGTTCAGGGCCTATGTATTTTGCAGAAGGGGACTGCATTGGTTGCTGTACTTGTATTTGAAAGAATTTCTGATATTGGAAATAAAATGTAAATTGAATTTGATCAATTGATGAACAAAGAGACTCCGTATTGAACTACGTTTTTATCAAAAGATTGTAAAACAAACATAGGCCTATATGGATAGCTGTTTCATCAAAGTAGTTATCGGACGCGAAATCGTGTCTTTTGTGTGTGTGTGTGTGTGTGTGCTCAAAACAATAAGTGAAAAGGGGAGGTGTGTCCGACAATATAAATCTTTTTATTTGTATGTCAATTCCGTCGGGTCTATACGTACGGATCAAATTGATTATCAGACTAAGATCGCGTGCAAGAGTTATATCTTGAATAAAGCAAAATAGTAAGCACGATTCACTCTGTGTCTGGGGGTATGGTATGTTTACCCAGTGAGACAAACAAATGCTGACGTCATAGTTATACATTGTTAAGGTGACTCGACCTTTCTAGAGTAATTTGATTTAGTCACGAGCATGGCAAGCTTGAAGTATGAATGTCAACCAGAGAGCAGCTCTTGAAAACTAACTTGAGAATATTGCTCTTAACCCGTTGAGGACGAGTCCCGAGTATACTCGGGCAGGTGTCTATGGGAAAATGCGTGTTGTAGCGAAGTCAGTCCGTCCAAATGTTGAATCTTTGCATTGAAATAAGAAAGTGTGCATGCATGATGATGGACTGATGATGAACTTTAGATACTGGTAGTCTAGTAGGTTGAATACACGAATAAATGCTTTCTTTCTTCTTTCTCTTTAGTTTTCATGTTCTTTTGTGTTTTTCCCCGCCCTTGTTCATATGCTTCGTCGTCTATACCGCTTATTCTCCCTTTTTCTTTATTTTTTTAAAAATCTTTTCCTCCTCGATATGTTTTCTTCTCGAATAATCTCCTTGCTTCTCTGAAACTACGTATAATGCTACTACAGTATTTCCTCTTCTTACCTTCTAGATCTCCTATACTCATTTCGGGACGCCAACTCTGAGGGACTTCCTTGTTTTCCTCTTAATATCCAATAAACTTACACGCTTTATTAATACATGCACTTTAATCAAAACGCAAATACAGGTACAATGCATGCACATACACACACACACACACATCCACGCACGCACACACACATCTCCCAAAACATCAACATGGTATTAATGGTGGTGATGAGAATAACAACGATGTGATGATGATGATGATGATGATGATGATGAATATTTTAATAATAATTTTATTACCATTATTCTTATTGTTATTATTATCATTATTATTACTATTATTATTATTATTACTATTATTATTATTACTATTATTATTATTATTATCATCATCATTATTATCATTATCATCATCATTGTAAGTTCTCATCTAGAGGACTGCACGAACAATGGGAGAAGAAATCAAGATTATTTGTCACAATTTGTTCACTATAATACTTGTTCGGGTGCCTCTTTAACAAGCAACCATTCACCTCGTTTCACATCAAAAGATACACATCAGACAAATGAGCTCCAAGAAAAATAATAACCATTGCTTCAAATACTGGGTATCACTAAGGAGATCAGTTTATTCCCCTATACATCCACGACTGGTGCAATACTGCTCAAGATTCCATTCCATGCCAAGAATAGCAAGAAACTAAAAAAATATAATATGCAAACCACAAGCAAACCTCAACACATCTTCAATTTATTCATGAATATAGACTAACACCACTTCCAATATCATTTCGATGATATACAAACTACCTGTCCACTCTCAAAACATATGAATACCTCAACAAATGTATGCAACTTACCACTATCCAACAGGGGATTGTGAGGATTGATATAGACAAATTAACAACTTGTATTTTATTGCTTTGACTCTTATCTAATTCTGTTATGGCCGACTGTAACATATAATAGCCTCTTTGGTATTAACTAAAGTTTACGAAAGAATAATTGTCTTTTTTTTTCATTTGTGCCTTTGGAGAGTGTTGTAACTAGTTATTATAGTAAAGAATACATAAGTGTGGAAATTTAGTGTCTATACTGTTTAAAGAAAGAGTGAATGGATGTGTGTCAGTCTGTCTGTCTGTGGGTAGGTGCATTTTACCTGTAGAGTTTTAGAGTAGAGTTGACACCACTCTAAACTTGAAAAGGTTGATTCAACACGTGGTTTCTCCATACCACTTAAATCGCCAATCAGCCTCTCTTGGCTGTTTACTTGAAATAACATGACTTATCTCTCGCAATAAAGAACACAGAGTTCAACGAGCAAACTTCCAGTTATCATACGACAGGTTTGTTCAATGTCATTAAACTCATAGTCAGCACACTTGAATAGGGGCACGAAACCTTTCTGGTGATCCGTTTATCATTCATAGACTTGTCAGTGTCATTAATAAACTTGCCTGTAGGTAGGACAAATATAAGGGAAAAAAATCTTCTTCACAAAATACATTGTATCATATTGTAGAAGTGGTAAGCATGTTTTACAAGTCGACATACGGTACTTGCAAATATCTTGGGACTCCTTTTTTCCAATTTTTTTTAGTATAAATGATTAACATGAGGTCCATGTTAACAGTGACCAGTAACAACACACAACTAAATGCACAATGTCTTTAACCATATCTGTGCCAATGACTAAAATGTGCACAAATTTACATGCAAACCTACAGGAAGGTAATATAATGTGGGGTGCAAAGGGTTATGGAGCTTCTTGGTATATAGAAGATTATGACAAACAGAAAACAAAGGACACATATTAAAAGAATGAATTACAATTGTATGTCAAAATACATCACTGTGCACTTTAGTGTGACTTCCTTTCCTCAACTTTTTCAGACTACATGTAGTACTTTTCACCTGCATCCTAGAAGTAGTTTCCTCCCTTTAAAGGGTGTGTACAGTTCTGGTTGAGGTGAGGATTTAGCTTTTAACGTTTTGCGAGATATTCAGAAACCACTCTACGAGATGTCAAAGAGCATGCAATTCTAATGGGTATCAAAAGTTTATTTGATGAAAATCGGTTTTGAAATGGCTGAGATATCCAAAAACAGGGTGAAACAAAGAGATCCTAATAAAAGGCGTGGCCTGTCGCCTTTTATTATCATCACTTTTTTGGATATCTCAGCCATTTGATAACCAATTTTCATCAAATAAACATTGATTCCTTCTTAAAATTATATGCTCTTTCATATTTCATAAGAGGTTTCTCATTATCTCACTTAGGAATGTTCAAACATGAATCCCCACCTCAACCAGTACTGTACAGTCCCTTTGAATATATAATGTGTTTTGGTCACAATGGAGTAATGCTGTGCCAGCTTATCAGCTTCATAACAGGATAAGAAATAAACCTAGGTATATATCGAGACAACTTTGCACCACTCACATGTTGAAGATTAAGTTTAAATGACACTACAGGAAGAATAAATGACATTTTCAACTCAGCCATTAAGAAATGTCTTCACCTGTACCCCATCTGTGCTTACAGAGATTATAACATGTTTATTATCAGGCTCTTTGCCTTTAAACACTTACATAATTCATCTTTATTTACATGACAAAGAAAAAAAAAATCACATCATCAACGTTTGCCATCTTGATTACCACACAAAAGTATGACACTAAGGTATCTGGTCTTCTATTCACTAACATCCTAAAGATCTTTTATGCTTCAAACTAATTCTACTTTACAGCATATACATACAGCAAAATAAGTTAAAAATCAATACATTTCTTGCACAAGTACACTAAAAGAGGACCTAGCCATCACGTTAAAATTTTAGGCTCTTTGGGGTTCTATTTATTCCTAATGATTTCTTTTTCTGCTTAAATATGAAACATGACACAAGTCTGTACTAATATCACTACAAGATGAGGAACCATTTCCCCACCATGCAACTCAAAATACTTAAAATGTGCAGAATTCCCATAATGGCTATAGTATACATGCACACTCACTTGATGTTATTGCACAAAACACAAAATAGGGGCACACCTACAAATTCACACAAGAGGCTATAAATAATCTTCTAAGACATACCAACAGGTCTGGTTTGTGCAATTCAATGTTTTCATTTCTCCTTCTTTTAAAAGAGTCCTTTCATAATGGCTATGCCTACAACAGACTACGAAGCAAGGCACTTTACAGTAAACAAGCACAAAATAAAAACTACTCCTCAACTCGAAATAACATAATACCTACAGGGTCACCATCAGCTTTGATATATGCCACACTTCACACAAAGATGACCAGATTCAGCACATCGACATGTTTTGAACATTCGATGCTGGCGTCATAATTCTATGTCAGAATCATTTTTCTGTATTTTAGAGTTAACAAGCAATATTGTGTCAACTGAGACAAGATTAGCTGCACAGATGGACAAGCCACACAGGGTCCCAAATATTAATTTGTATTTACAGAAAGAAGATAAATATTCACACCTACAATAAATGTTACACAACAAAACTGAATATAATATCGAAAAAGAAAATATGTCTGGATTTCAAACACACACTGACATTTCAGTTGCTAGCATTTGCAAGTTGACAACATAGAGTGAAATACACATATACAGCCATTTCTGTTCTGCCATCCTACAGATAATGTATAACTTTCAACTTTGACTCTTCTTTGAAATGAATGCAATCTTCATGTAAAAGATAACATGTACCTGCGAACAATTTGATAAAATGGATACAGGAGAGGCATTTAAGAACACAAAAGCGAATACAAAGGGAACACATTTCCCCCTTTTTCACACATTATAACCCAAGCATACACTAGTATTAATGAAGGAGAGTTAAATCCATTATACATCACTCTAACTTATCTGTCTTTGCAACAATTTCACATGATACAAAATTATATGATCACTGTTCAGTCATATCATATTGCGACATTCCTGAACCAGTAAAGACGAAATCAATCATCTTTTTCTTTTAATTTTAATCCAGTTTCTTCTTACCAAACCTGATAATTGCAGATACTAGGATAATGTCATGTTTGATATTCAGTGAAAGTGCAAAGTGCACTAAGATATCTTATCAGATTACTAATGATGCACAATGTAATATGATACATTCTAATATTCAATATATGATCAACTTTTGTAGCTATCCAGATGTTGCTAAATTTGTCAATTTACTTTCATGAAAGTACAGTTAACACTCAGGAGTATGCTAAATTGCAATAACAAACAAACACACTAAAAAACAAATCATCGGCTGAGAACTAGAAGGGCGTTATCACATCTACATTATGGTGTTAATTTCACATTTATTTTCCTTTTTGATTAAATGTTAAAAGTCAAACCCACAAGAGTGTTATTCTATCTGATATTTGGAACAATGCTTATCGATCTACCCAGTTTGATTAAATAAGCTTTTTATTTCATTAAATTTTGACTGTTTTGATTTTATTTACACTCAAATCTTAGAATGTAATAGCGCCCTTCTGCATCTCAGCTGATGAAATATATATTGCAGCTGCATAAATGACTATGATAATGTAACAGCAATTACATACCTCATGTACTTTGGAGAGCAAACACCAAAATAGGCCAACTAGAATACATCACAAAGTGATACAAACTCTTTGTTAAATGACTCCTTTAATAACTTCCATGATATTTGTCATAAACTATTTCAGCAACATGACTTTCAGTGAAACACATTCCCCTTTAACAAAAGTACTTTCAGCTGAAATGGAGTAGTACAATTTAGAATCTGACCTGTAAACAATCATGAAGATCCACTTGATCACTGTCGTGCGGTAATGAAACATATTTGGAAAAAAAAAGTAACACACCTCAGAATGCTGGGATGTATGTGACAATACAATAAGCCTCAGGTTTGGGTGAAAATAACAAGAAAAGGTGGTCCTATATCTTGATCAGCTCAGCGCTTATATACTCCATCCTGCATGCTGTGAATAAACCTACAGCCATACGGTGGTGTGAACAGGCTTGCATGGCAATCAGCATGAAAGAAAACTCTAGAATATTTAACCAAACACTGATCAACTGAACAAAAGAGAAATGCTAATGTATCATGATGCTATTTCAGTCAAAAATGACCGTCAAATATGACTTACTAAAACTTATAACTACCCTGGTTCTCACTTTATTGCCAATTTGAAGCACATGTAATGAACTATATCTTTGTTGGCTTTTGACCAAATGCTGTAACTGAACACGTGAAATGCTGACTTATCATAATTCTATTACAGTCAATAATGACTAAATACTGTAACTACCTTGGTATTCACTTTGTTGCCAATTTGAGGCACATGCAATAGGATTGCTTTTGTTGGCTTTCCATCAAATGCTGTGCACACAGCCTGAGAAGAAAGACCCTGCTACGTTCATGTTGTTTTACTACAGAGCACACACAATCTCATTGCTAATAAATAATCTTAATGATGATAATGATGATGACAATAACATTAGAAATAAGAACAACAATGATAATAATGAATAAAAACATTAAAAAATGAAATATGTTCAGCCAATATTTTGACGAACAAAAAACGTGATACTAAATATTCATTTCTAGCTTGGATGAAACCTAAACAAGACCTAGACAAGATTAAAATCTTGCATGAGGATTATATTTTTCCTTTATTTTGCAGACTCAACAGCTTTTGGAAGTCAAACAGACAACAGCCATATAATTTTAGCCTCTCTTTACGGTGATCCACATTACTGTATATGCCATATTTTCAGCAAGTCTATTTTTTCGTGATTCGAGGCTTCACGACAATTTCAAGAGTGGTTGAATTCGTGATTGCGGAGTACAGTACTGAATCACTTACTGAATGGAGAAATGTATGTGTGCACGTCACATTTGTGTCGGGTTCAGAGTTAATATTTTTTGGTGTTTTTAAATTTGTGAATAGCACCCGACTTGCAAAATTCGCAAAAATAAAAACCCCACAAAATACTTGAGGTATACAGTACTTTAAAGTGATTGACAGCATTGCAACATTCTATAATCTAGTTTGAGATGTCATCACAAGTATTGAATCACAAATAAAACCACCAAAAAAAATTGTGAAAACTAAATTGATAGAAGCATCAGATACCATGGTATTTACTTAATGTTACCTGTCTATGGTCCTGTGACCTGATGGTCACATTGTTATATTTCCCAACCCTTGCTGAGCTACATCACATACATGCACTCTGCTTTTAAAAACACTGGATATATATGTATTTAGTACCTGATACTTGTGCTGGAATTATATTTAATATCATGTATATCTGATCATGTCTTTTCTTATTGATATGAATAAAAACGAAATGAAATGTAATAAAAGTATGGCTAGTAACAGAACATTACCAAACTTCGAACCCACAAGAAGGGAATACAATATATCAATACTAGTAAGGCTGAAATACAAACTCACTACTTGAGTTTTGGAGGAAGACAAACTTTTTGAGAAAGAATAAAGTTCTACATGACAGTATTAGTTGATTCACCATGCTGCGATGTACGTGGAAAACTTCAAATCAAAAAATGGATGAGCAGTTTCAATGAAGCACTGCATCCAGTTGATTCTAAATACATTTTCTTTCTTCTCCTACAAAAGGATTGAGAAATTCTTTCGTCTGTCAAATGCAGATGGAACATTATCACTTCATTTGCTGATTAATTTTTAACACTATGTTGAATAAAACGTAACTATTTGTATGATTCCATTCTAAATCATGCTTGTATAAGTCAGACAATAATGCCACTTATTATAAATAATACTGAATCATTAATCACCTACAAAAGATACATACATGGTATCGCAGATTTATATTCTTACCACTTGGCAAAATAGGAAACTTGAATCAGTTTTGATTGCTTATGTTTTCAGATAGCCACATCTTTTGTTTGTGTGCCATCATGCAGTCTTAATTTTAAAATACCATACATACATACTATATGTACGTTTAGAATTGCTTGAATAAGTGGGTGAAAGGCTTGAATTACATAACCAGAAGACAGCGACTGGACTGTACTGCAAATCTGCATACTCGCAGGATAAATCTCCCTACCGCATATAGCTCTCCGAATCTGAACACGTGTGGCGCTCTAATTTTTTTACCTTTAACTCTTAGGATATAAACTTTCTGTTATGAACGCGCGATGCGGAAATGTACGCTTTTATGCACATTGAACGCCGAAGTACTTGTATTCACAGAACATATCAAATTCTGTCTTATAATCTGTCGAATAATGGAGTTATTTTCTAATCTGTAACTTTACATCTGATGATTGGGATTCTTCTGCGAAGTGCCCCAATGCTGGGCCGATGATGCAAAACAATGAAATTATGGTAAAATATCCATAGATGACGGACGTGACATGGGTAAACTGCAAAACCGGAAGTATACGTCCCAAGAGCGATCGATGAAATATCGGAAATCGGAAGGTGATATAGCTTGATATTGGCTATATGCAATAGGGAGAATTGCTGAGGTTATGATCTCTAGCAACACGATCTCATCATGATACATATCCTACAGTCTCCCAATGAATCTAGAGAGGAAGCAGTGAGCTAGACAGAACCAAAGCTGCCTCTGAATTCATCATAAATCTTTATGAGTTGTGAATATCTTCCTTTTACATAGCTAAATTGTGCTAAGAGTGCTATGAAAAATTTAACTTTTCTCTCTATGCTAATGGCTGTCAATACTGCACTGAAAGTGTGCCATTGGTGGAGGTATGAGATATAAAACCAATTCAGTGACAGAGAAAAGTCGAGTAAAACAGATTTAACTATACACACATATTTCAAAGAAATTCCCCTAAGGTACCCTTCACTTTCAAACATGAGAGACTATTGCAAATCCATTGCAAACTTGTACACAATATTTGCATTTCAGAATGAACTCACCACAGCTATTGTCTGCACCAAGCACAGGATGTCACGAGATAAAAATAATTTATTTGATGACAAAATTTACAGTATATGATATTTACAAGCAAAGATATATAAACTATGGTTCACGTCAAGACAGAGATGCACAAAGAAATATTTCACCATGGCAATTTTATCTTTATTTCATGTCTTTGATTTCGTTCTTTATCTTTTTTCCCTTTAAATAGCACCCTTATTAAATCTCATGCAAAAAAAAACAACTCTCTGTAATCTCTCCGAACTTGTTTTGCTTCTATTTTTTTTTTCATAGACTAGTTTCAATTTCTATGCACAGGATGTTTCAACAATGCATGATCTTATTGCATCACAAACAATCTCAATCCCTATAAAGTGATGAGGATCTGATCATAGTTGTGAAACATGGTTTCTGAATACAGAAAAATCAATTTAGCAACATGAATAACAATTCACAGCATGTAATGAACAGACGTCCTTATGTCCCCAACGCAGGTTTTAATCGCCACACCACCAAAGAAAATTCCTGAATGATAAGATTAGCACAACACGTGGAAGAACTACACAAATCGCCATCTCCAAATCAAAACAGGTTGATAGGAAGCAAAAGTGGGATGAGTATTGAAGAAACAAAGCTACCAGAACCAGCTAGGAGCATGAACACAGACTGCACTTCAAGGAAACAGCCAAGGCAAGCAAACAAACTAAGCTATGCTGCTCTCCTACACCACACATGAGTAGCGGTCACACTCCCGTCAATATTTTTCTCTGTGCTCTGGTCACATGACAGCAAGCCCTTTAGATCACCTGACTTTTGGCTTCCCAGCAAAAAGCACACTACATCTCCTCCACTTCTCCATTCGTCCTCTTCTTGCCGACGTAATGCCTCTTGCAGAATTCCTGGATTCTCTTGCATGCTTCCTCAGTCTTCTCCTCAGGTACGCAGAGAACGACCCGGAAGAAGTTTGGATACTCAAAGCACTGTGGGAAGGGAAGACAGGAGAGGTGAGAATGACGCTGTGTCAATCAACAGAATGACATTGAGAGTCACACAGACATTCCAGATTTAACACTGTCACATCTCTCTTTGGATGATAGGGAATCCTCTTTGGGATATATTTTTATCAATATCATTATCATTATTATTATAATTATTGTTATTATTATTATTGTTATTATTATTATTATTATCATTATTATTATAATTATTGTTATTATTATTATCATAATCATCACTATCATTATTATTATTATTATTATTATCATTATTATCATTACCATCATCATCAATCATCATCATCATTACAACAAGGAAAAGTAGAAATTACGCGGTGCGCAATATATGTCCCCGCCGGAAGTAGCATTTTGTAGCAAAATGTACAATATAGGTAAAAAATCAAGGTCAAAGGTCAAAGAAGTCAAAGGTCAAAATTCTGTGTACAAGTTTTGAAGCCCTCACCTAGTGCCATCACATAAAGCAAACGGAATCGAAATCGGGTTAGAAATGGCGGAGTAGCATTTTGTAGCCAATGTACAATATAGGTCAAAAATCAAAGTCAAAGGTCAAAGAAGTCAAAGGTCAAAATTCTGTGTAGAAGTTTTGAAGCCCTCATCTAGTGCCATCACATAAAGCAAACGGAATCGAAGTCGGGTTAGAAATGGCGAAGGAGTAGCATTTTGTAGCAAAATGTACAATATAGGTCAAAAATCAAGGTCAAAGGTCAAAGGTCAAAGAAGTCAAAGGTCAAAATTCTGTGTAGAAGTTTTGAAGCCCTCACCTAGTGCCATCACATAAAGCAAACGGAATCGAAGTCGGGTTAGAAATGGCGAAGGAGTAGCATTTTGTAGCAAAATGTACAATATAGGTCAAAAATCAAGGTCACAGGTCAAAGAAGTCAAAGGTCAAAATTCTGTGTAGAAGTTTTGAATCCCTCACCTAGTGCCATCACATAAAGCAAACGGAATCGAAGTCGGGTTAGAAATGGCGAAGGAGTAGCATTTTGTAGCAAAATGTACAATATAGGACAAAAATCAAGGTCGAAGGTCAGAGAAGTCAAAGGTCAAAATTCTGTGTAGAAGTTTTGAAGCCCTCACCTAGTGCCATCACATAAAGCACACGGAATCGAAATCGGGTTAGAAATGGCGAAGGAGTAGCATTTTGTAGCAAAATGTACAATATAGGTCAAAGGTCAAGGTCAAAGGTCACAAGTGAAATTCCGTGTAGAAGTTTCAAGCTCCCATGTAGTGCTATCATATAAAGCAAACAGAATCAAAATTGGCTCATAAATGACAGAGAAGTAGCAAATTGAACATTTTGATCACACACGGACGCACACACATACACACGCACGGACGGACACACGGACACACACACGTGCAGAGCCCGTTTCATAGTCCCCTGCTCGAACTCGTTCGGCGGGGACAAAAAGGGAAAGTATTCTAAAATCCCCAGGAACTGCAAACATACTTTTCCTGGGAGACAGAAGACAGATTCCTCCGACATCAGACACTGCACAAACTCCATGTCGTCCACGAACCCTTGGAAGTCGTTGATGTCGATGCCACTCTGTGTTCCAAGGCATAAAAGAAAGGGGCTGTTACAGATTCTTGTGCTCCACCATTGACCACAACCGAAGGTAACCTTACAGTTTTTCTTCATTAATGTCACATGAGCTACTAGTACTATGTCACATAAATTTTGAGAACATCCATCATTAAATTATGTGTTACATCACGTCATTTTCAATCTAACTTCCTCTTCTCTCATGATATTCATTTATTTCTTCTTTTTTAATTGTTTCAAGTAATCACAATACATTTTTACAGAAAAAAACAACAACACATAATATGAGTACTTCCAAATCAAAGGTGGAATATAACATACTTACAAGTTGTGCCTACATGCACAATAAATGATAACTGAAATCCACCGTTGTCATAATAACAAGAAATTAACTCAGAATTAATACTAAACTTCTATCAAAGGGAGGGATGAAGTTGTAAATACCTCCACTAACTTTTAAAACTAGCATCAGAAAATGGAGGTCTACCATACGTAAACACTCTACTTCACTGAACTGGCAGAACAATTTGAAAACAAAGATGAAATACAGGGACCCTTTTGGCGTGAGTGGATGAAGCAACAATATTAACTTTCATTGTCGCAGAAGAAACCCTACCCTCATAAAGAAATTGTGGATGTCGGTGCCATATCTGAGTGACATCATCAGTCTAAAGATTTTTCATGTTAATGTGGCAAACAGGCTGCATTCATGCTCCATTCCCCCCTCAATCCCCCCTCCCCCCCCCCCCCCATCACATTTTGAAACAAATTTGGTTGAAAATATTGTGCCATTCATGTAATATTTCATGTGTCATAAAAATAAATGTGTTTCAATATGACAACATATGAAATGCTGAAAAAGGTGCATTTAGAATCATGATTCTGCGAGAATGAGCTTTGCTGAAATTGCATAAATACAATGGAGTTTTCAATCATGATTCTATGACACCATATTCTAGCTGACTTCTGGGTTTGTGTGAAAACAGCACATCTAAGCTGACCTATGCCTCCTGGGTCAAACTGCGCAGTACCCTGCACAATGACTGATCCTGAGTTGAGGTAGAACAGCGCAGATGAAAAATAGCATGAACACTATCTCACAGCAAACGTTTCATGTCGGCGTTTCAAATCACAATTCCTGTTTGCGTTTCTGACCTTAAAAATTGCATGAACTCAACCGAAGTTACACTCACCATGAGATACATAGAGCCCTTGGGCATGATGGGGTTCAAGCCTGGTGTCGATTTAAAGAAGCGGTAACAGATCTCAGCATTCCTCTGTTACATGTAGAGAGTGAGAAATATCATTGTAGAAGTTTCAGAAAAAACAGATATAATAAATATGAAAGTTATGAAATATACAGTATCACATGCTTTCATGGAATACTGATATTGGTTGGAAATTCATATGAAATTTATATAACTGACGATCTCACCACAGTACAACTGTCCCATTGGTTTGAACACAGAAGCAATATAGAAATATATATATATACATATTTTTTATTTTTTTTCAATGATTCTACTACAATTCCTCCTCCCCCTCCCCATAAAAAAAAACAAAAACAGACATAGTGAGGTTGACAAAACACAACAATTATTTGATACTACGGAAGCATTTTCCCACATTGATTTCATGGTGAAAAAGGGAATTTAGTGAAGATTTGTGCGCAAACAAATGAGGCACATATGACATGACGGCATCATGTAAACTATTTGCTCATATGACTCCAACCACTATCACTGCTTTCGTGACACAGAAAATGTTCTAATCCCACAACTTTGTAATATTACATCTGAGTTTGACGATGTTAAAGCCATTCTATTTGATTTCATTCTATCTTTCAATTAAAGTAGCTCTGAATATGGAGTTGAGTTGAACCTCTAAGTTCATTTCAGGAGGCACTCAGGAAACATACATGTACCTGTAAAATTTCCACTGTGTTGTCATGGAAACTGTCTGGTGTCTTCTCCAAGATGGTTGGTAGGGCACTCTGGATGACAGTGCAGGGACCCAGGATTTTTGTCGACAGTCGGAAGAGACCAAGCCGAACCTACGTACCAGCATAACAACAAGCAGAAGAGTATTCAGCAATCAGACAACTTAAATGTATGGAGAGATACTGATCATAAACATTTTTTGCTACCTTCACAACATACCAGATTGATATGCCACTATAATCAGAGATAGAAAGATAGGCAAAGGGGGGCCTTGTGGCATAGTGGATAAGACTCCTAGTTTTCTTTTGCAGGACTTGAATTTGGAGATTGTTCAGTGCTTTTGTCCTTGGACAAGATGATTTTACCCATTGGTCCCTCTTGATCCAGGTGTATAAATAGGTAAGTCATTCCCTGGCAATGCTAGGGTAATGATAGTAGTAGGGCCCTCTGGTAGAACAGTGTCAACACTGAAGATGCTACCTTGGATAAAGAGGATCATCATACTATTATCATTATTATTATCATTATTATTATCATTATTATCATTATTTCATTTCATTTCATTTTATTGTTTCTGTATGGTACAATATAATCAACTATGAAATCAACTTTCAAAATATATACATTGCTATTATTATTATTATTATCATTATTATTATTATTATCAAATGATTAGTATTATAATTATTACTATTATTATAATTACCATTTTCATTATTAATGTTGTTGCTGCTGTTGTTTACATACTTTGTGAGAAAATAACATGGCAATAAATAATTTCCCAGATGCATACATTAAATACCATACAGACATTTTGTCAAGGCTTAAGAAAGGAAACCTGCCTGCTGTTAGATCCAATTAGCTTCCAAAAATAAAGAAGGAAAGAAAAAACCCATACATGACATCGAGCAAGGCACAGCTTGAAAACAGAAGAAATATTCTAAGTGAAGCACTATCAGAATGAAGTGTTGCACGTACTCACCTCCTCATCGAAAGCCCCAATGGGATCATGGATGAGTACCCAGCCTAGACGCCAGCCAGGGCACAGAAATCTAATGGAAACAAAGTAACAATGATACGTATATTAACATTAACAATAGCATAATAAAAGAATTCAAATAAAGACAAGATAAAACACTACAACACTAGGAGATAATCTGTCCTGAATGTGATAAAAAATCTACAAAATAAGACATGAATTTATGACTTTGTAGACAGTCAAAATTGATAAAGGAGAACTAACAGTCACTTGTAATAATGTGGCTAAAGCAGAACTTCCAATATTCTCACATACAACTCAGGGACATCCAAAGTGTAATATCAAAAGAGACATATTGGCATATTATATGAATTTCAATGGGCAAAAATATCGCATATTAGTATCCTCTTATCTAGACATAGAAAGATATTAGAGAGCTTTAGATTTCGCGACATGGGCGTTTGGAGGAAAAAAGAACCTGTTCTGCACATACGCAAAATCGCTTATCAAAATTCATCTTGTGTCGTTTGAGTTTTCACCGTTGGTTCTGGGCCATTTTAGCGTCTGCAGATGTTCACGACGCAGAGAGTTAGTTGATGTGATCAGATTGGGGAGTCATTTTACTTTGTACAGGCTGCGTTTTCCCATAATCTCCAGCTACTATGCAAAACAACGCAGGAAGAGAAGAGAACTGTGAACGCAATCGTCGTTTAAACGTCCACATCGCAAATCTAAAGCTCCCTACTGACATTTTCAGGACTCCTGCAGAAACCGGTAGACTTGGCAGCTATGCTATGAAGAAGGTGTAATGGATGAACGGAGGAACTCACCTCTTTGCGATACCACCACAGGTGAGGACGGGTGTCTTTGTAGCCAAGGATGCCATGGAATAGAACGTGTTCCCACTGAACACCATGTCGGCATACACCTCATCAGACACGATGGGGAGGCAATGCTTGTTGGCAACTGATAGAGGGCAGCAAACATTTAACTCCATCAAGATGATGATGGTAGTACTTTGGACTATTATGAAAGTCCAGCATTGTATGACATTTATATAATGGATTGTGCTCAATCTCAATGCATCTACATACATATGTATTCAATTATAAACCTAAATATGTACCTTACAATGTTTCCGTCTGCACATTAATCTATGAATTCAAAATTTCATCTCTGATCTATCTGCTTTTTGTCTGCCTGTATGTATATCATGCTACTCATCTAGGTACTGACCTGGTATCTATTTATCTACTTTTTTCCCCTTTACCTACCAGCTACAATGTTATCTATCTATCTATCATTTATTCATCTGTAATCTATCTACACATCCACTGCTCGACACTAACTTTTTTATCTAATGGTCCGTTTGCGGCCACTAAAATCTTTGAATTTGACATGTTGGTGGCAGGAAAAAAATATGAAGCGGCCCAAAATAAAAGCAAAGGTAACAATTCCATTTTGAATCTTAGTTGCCTGATCTGGCCACGAATAAAGATCAGTTGGGTGGAACAACACCAATTTTTACTGGGCCACCATCAACATCGAACCCTGATACATTTATCTATCTATCTGTCTATCTATCTATCTATCTATCTATATCTATCTATCTATTTATCTATCTATCTATCATCTATCACTCGATCAACCAATCTATCATCTGTCCATCAATCTATCTACCCATCTATCTGTCTATCTGTCTATCTATCTATCTATCTATCTATCTATCTATCTATCTATCTATCTATCTATCTATCTATCTACTAATACCTATCTATCCATCTGTCTACCAGCACATGTCAAAGTCAGGTGTCTATTCACAGATAATGTTTGTTTATGCATATATTTACAGAGTTAGAGCTGAACAAGCACCACCTTTCAGACAGTAGAGAACTCCATACCGTTCCCTGACATCATGTGCATAGATAAACCCATTAGGCAGACTATCACTTTACCATATTTATTAGCTGGCACAGTGCCAAATACCTTTGTAAACATTCACAGTTTACCACATGCAACTACCAAACCATCTCATCTACATTCCACAGTACTTTATGCTTCCATCAACTCTACACATATGAACCGCACATTCCTAACAGACCACCCGTTCATGTTCCATAGATGCTATACTCACTGTTGATAATGTCAAGCATGTGTTCTTTGGAGTAGACCGAGCCACAGGGGTTGGACGGGTTGTTGACCACGATGCATCTCGTTTTCTCATCAATTTGCCTCTCCAGGTTTTCCAAGTCTGCTTCCCAGGATTTTGAGGGCTGGACAAACACAAAGAATAAGATAATACAGGAGTGCCTGCATGGTTCTTACACATTTCCACATGGGAGCGTGAAGTGGGTGTATAATTTACCATTTTGAGATGAAACAAAAACCCTCCTTTATTTAGTGCTTCAAAATACACTGTAGCTCTAAAATGTGATCTAGGGATAGAAACAACTGATGCAATATATTGAACAAGTATAATTAATAAACACAAACAGTAAAAACTGACCAGAAATGAACATCATTTATTAGTGGAAAATTGAGCAAAGAAAATGGGATTCCATCGGGATTCAAACTCGAGACCTCCGAATTGCTAGATCCGGAGGTCTCAAGTTCAAATCCCGATGGAATCCCATTCTGCCTCTCTTTCTTGCGCCATGAGCATCTATTCATGATGGATACCGGCGCATTACAAGTGTTCATATTATTATTATTACCTCCACCAAGGGAGGAGGTTATGTTTTCGTTACCGTTGGTTTGTTTGTTCGTTCGTTCGTTAGTTAGTTCGTTAGTTTGTTAGTTAGTTTGTCCGTGTGCAAAATAATTCAAAAAGTAGTTAACGGATTGAGAGGAAACTTGCAGGAAAGGTTGAGAATGACACAAGTAACAAACGATTAACTTTTGGTAGTGATCCGAGAATTTTGGGGGAATTTATGAAGGATTTTTGATATTTTGGCAGGTAGGGTCAATGAACTTGGGAGTTCAGGCTGCGCATATTTGAGGTTTGCCTGCGCGCACTAAAGTGTGTGCTCTAGTTTCTGCAGGGGTAAGGCGCGCCATGCAGCTGAGGGTTTATGACGTAACAAAGGCCTCTTCATTGGGAAATCAGGCAACTTTTATGGGTAGAAATCACTGATATCTCTATAGAAGAACAAGATCAGTGGTGAAAATTATTTGCATGCTTGGCGGAGGTCTGCGCTCTCAGAGTGCTTCTCTAGTTATTATTATTATCATTATTTTCCTTGCTCAATTTTCCACTAAAAAATGATAATTAATGCACGTATGTTAAATATACAAATTGTGAACAATAGTTACAATAAAAATGTTTCCAGCCTAAACTGTCTACAGTTTATGATTTATTGACAAAAGTAGTGATATCTCCTTATATTTTAGGCTTTACTGCAAAAGCTTTTTATTGGGAGGATGCTTTATGATACAACTGACTTACACATCTGCATCAAATGTGATATCTCAAACATTTTTTACATCACTGCTTTCCACAGTAAACAGTATCTTTAAGTTGATCTGAAATGCAATTTTTAAAAAAATCTGTTATACAATTTATTATCATTATTTTATTTTTTGTGCGCACATATTGTTCATGACAATGCACTTCTGGCATGCAACATGGGTTTTCCCCTCCTGTTCTCCTGGTAAAAACATACAAGTTGGCTACTACACACAATGGCCAAGTTTCTTCAAGTGTTTCACATACTATTTCTACTACTCACCAACAAGTCATAGTGGCGATACTCAATGTCATATGAGCCTGATAGGGTGGTGTAGAGTGAAAAGCCTGGCTTGGGAACCAGTATGTTCGTACCAGCATCTGCCAGCACTCCAATGGCCAGATCCAGGGCTCCAGAGCAACCACAAGACAGAATCACATCCTACAAACAAGGGAATATAGTATGGATGTGGACAAAATTTAATCTATGTTAAAAACTTATTTGTTCACTGAATAGTCCCATGTCTGAGCATATGCAGCTGTTGGTTGTTATGTATGTCTAACAATTCTGAAGCTGTACCTTCTTCCTTTCTTTTTTTTTCTTTTTCTTTTTCCTAGCCCTTAGAGACATTTAATGTGATACGTACTTTATAAATAATTTATATTGTGCATTATTATCATTATTATGGTAAATACATGAAGACCTTGATCACAAAATGGGTTAGGTGTTATTTTCAAGCATTTCAAAGTAAGGCCATCATTAGATAAAGCCAAACAAAACCTTTCCAATGGTACCTCACTTGTAACTTAGCAAGGAATATACTTGAAGTTATGATTCTTACAATTTTCTTGGTTTTTAACAGCACGTTTAATCGCAAATATCTCAACTTGCATTAATGCAAGAATGGAGTTACGTTGTTTTACGATCAAACTCTTCACATTTTTTTTTTTACTGCACCATGCAAATGAGGAGAGGCATGAAGGTGTAGGTGACTTTGTCACAAAACTTCTAACATCCTGTCATTAACAAATTGCCACATATGAATTTCACTGCAGTTTTTCATGGAAGAAAGATTAGAAGGAAAAAGTTTAATCCACTAAACCTAAAAAAAAATAAGAAGTGTATGCACTGTTACCAGTTTGAGAGAGAAACAGAATATTCTTATTTCGGAATGTACTGTCAATTTTTAAAGCAGTGGTAAATTTAGCAATTAATAGGATTCTGAAATTTTACGACTTGAAAATCATTGTAATGTAACAAAGGGTTCCAAGGAAGATAGCATGTTATACTCTATGATACACAGCAATGAACAGTTAAATTCATGCAAGAAGACATTTGATGTATAGAAACTTATTACCATGAAAAGATTACCTACCAGCACAAAAATATCCCTAATCCCTATCGTATCACCATAGCCTTCTTGTTGAACTGAGGCACATTGCTACATCCAAAAAGGTTTGCTAACTATATGACTAGGGTAACTTTGGGCAGATTAACGACTACAAAATGCTCATGAAAAATGGCTAGGCACCTCAAATGCCTGGGCACATAAATTAATTTAAAAGCATCTCCAAGATTAACCTTGTTTCAATGATTACAGATGGTTTCCTGCACTTCAACAGCTTAATGATTAAAATAATGCTCTCCGGTGCCCCCTAAACCCCCTCATCACAGACTTGTACCAATCCATCTCCTCCCCATCTTCCCCAAATCCTCTCCGGTACGGGAAATTTGTTAGTCCCATATACTTATATTCCTATCTTTGCATATCTGAATGTTCATACGTACCTCAGAAGTGAGAGGAGCATTAGGGTGGGAGTACTTTCTGGCAACAGCTGCTCTGGCATCCACATAACCTGCAGACAGGGGAATTAAGTCATCTTTATAGTTTTCTGATACATGTGCAAAGTTGACATCGATTTACATACCATATGTAAGAAGCCTTTCTTCAACTTGATCAAGTCTTGTGATGTTAACATTTGATCTAATCTATAGGCTGATAAGTACTGTAACTACTGGTACTGTGATGTCATGTTACTTCTCAAATGTGCATCTTTCACTAGAGGTTAATCAAAGATGCTATTTGAACTTCTTATCTGGCAGCCCGAACGTAATCTTCATCTTGACGTTACGGGAGACAAAACAAATTTTCGACAGAAGTTGCTGTTCACACAGCCTAGAAATTCATGTCTCCCTCACACCCCTGAGTCACTTCCTGCAAAGATAATGAATTCCTGACACCATCCAGATGCTCTATCTGAGTCAATCCATTAAAAATAACTCACTCATCATTTTTTTTTACAGATAACTTGCAAAATATTGTCAATATGATTCATACAGCACATGCCAGTTTCCCATGCAGCCTCACAGCTGCCTGTAGCTAGCGATATTGATGACTAGGCTGTAGTATACATTGGCTTCTTTGAGCGTATGCCCTCAAGGCAAATTTACCCAAACACAAGATCTTAAGATCAATGAAAATCTAAATCTAATCTTAAGATCAATGAAAATCTAAATCTACAGAAAGTTAAAAATGATGTCTCTGACAGAGAATTATCCATGTCTTTTGTTTCTTCTACAATAAATCCACATCAATACAAACATAAAAACATTTCAGTTAGAAATTGTACAATTTTTCAGTGAAGCATTTTGAAGAAATCCATTTCTCCTGTCTTTCAACTTATGCCCTTGCTGTCATCAATGTCTTCCACATTTATGAAGACTTTGATTAACCTGAGAATTAGTGTCATAATAAACCTTTTGCTGAATGAGATAAATGTGACAGACATAATGAAGGCAGTACAATGGGCATACCACTGATACAATTTCTAAGAATTGCCAATAGAGACTTGTATTCAAATGGTACAGATATCTATCTTAAAGGAGAACTCACCTCACATACGTGTATTTGTATGGATTCAGTGAATGCACAAATATTAGTAGGACACATTAGCAAAGTTTGAGGAAAAATGGACTATCAGATCAGTTGTTATGAATTTCTAACATTTTGGTGAAATCCATGTGCCATCATCAATGGACACAAACTGTAAGTTAAAGGGATAGTACAGTTTTGGTTGAGATGAGAAATAGGCTTTCAAATTTTTGCAAGACACCAAGAAAACACTTATGATATAGCACAGAGCATACCATTTTAAGAGGAATTCAAAGTTTATTTGATGAAAATCGGGTTTGGAATAACTGAAACATCCAAAAACAAAGTAAAACAAAGCGATCATTACAAAGTGTGGGTCCCACAATTTATTAGAATCGTTCTTTTTTGGATATCTCAGCCATTTCAAAACCAATTTTTATCGAATAAACATTGAATTCCTCATAAAATTGCATGCTCTTTCATATTTCATATGAGATTTCTCATTATGTCACCTAAAAATGTTAGAAACCTGAAATTAGGTCTCAACCAGAACTGTAGATCCCTTTAACAATTTGTGTTGTCACAGTAGGGCTATAAATATCTCACTGAAGCCACACATGTACTAATGGTAGATTTCATTTCTTGATTTACCGACTGACGGACTGTAGCCATTGTTCTTTCCAGACTTCAGCGATGCGCTCACAGCGTCGACCACTACATCACTGGGCTCCAGGTTACCAAACTTTGTCGGATCGCCTGCATGGTGGGAAACACAGAGCGATCCATGAACAGCTCCGCGTACTTTCTATGTGACTGCCTTTGCTATTGAACACAGCTGTTTATTGGTCAGTGTCTATTGATGCAAATATCATTTACAGTAGCTTAAAGGTCCTGTTTACATTTAGGAACAGTGATTTTAAAAAAAAAAATGTTAAAGATATCACTTTTGATGCATATATGTGTATGTCAGTTGTATCACAAAACATCCTACCATGTAAAATTTTTGCTATAAAGCCTAAAATATTTAAGGAGATATCACTATTTTTCTCATGAAACCATAACTGTACATGGTTTAATCTGGAAACATTTCTACTATAGACATTATTAACATTTTGTGTATTTAACAATACTTAACATCGATTATACTGGTTCAAATTTTTGCATTGGTTGATTCTATCACTTATGCTAACCTATCACTACAGCACGACTGCTGGGTTTCTGTTTCATCTGCAAATGGTAAATTATGCTTTTAATGTTGCATTCAACTGCATCCCAAGTTCAGAAATTGTCTCTTTGCTACAAACGGGCAACATGAATATCAAATCATTGTGCAGCAAATCATAATCACATTTGAACTCATTCTGAAAACAACGAATGAATATCCCCTAAACAAGAAATACAAAACATTGCCTTGGACTTTATAGCAAGCTTCCTACTGCATCAGTTCCTGGTATCATGGTATGGCTCCCTTCTTGACTAATTACGTGAATTCAGGAAGGCGTGAACATCCAGAATTCATACAACTGCTGCGTAAACAAACAAAATGGGAAATGTCGTCTGACGTAACCAAACCCGGATGGAAAGTAATACTAATACCGTACATGACTATGACAAAATTCCCCTGTGTAGCCACATTCTGTCAAAACAAAACTAACAATGAAAGCCAAGGTCATGTGATGTATGAGGCAACCCATAGGCACATGTGACAACATTGTAAAAATGTTTGTTTCCACTTGTCTAAAGTGTGCAAAATTTAGCCCACTTGATACAGCTAATTAAAACCAACAGCGAAGATCCGAGCTCAAATAAGCACCTTTGCAATTTACTGCGAGAGTGGACAATTTTTGTAGGAATATCATTTTTTTTTTCTTTTTCAAATTTAAGTGAACTTTACTCTTTTCTAATTTTGCAGCTGAAACTATTTATGTATGTAATTTGACATCTCCTGGAAATATATGAAAATATATTTGCAAAAATTTCTTTACCACAAAACATGCCACATTTACAAAACTGAATCTAACTTGACAATCATTGGGTCAAGGTACCAAGAATCTGCCGTGGTTGAGCCGCGGCCGAGCCTCGCGCTGTAAACGGGGTCCTAGATGGGGTATGAAATCTTAACGTTTATTGGCATTTAAGATGTGTTTGGTACTACCTTTCTTACGATTTTAAAGATATACAAAGGCAATCTGTTCTGAAACATAATTTTCTTCTCATGCAGCATCTGAAATGCTGTAACTGTAAATGTAGATTGTAATGCCCCATGGCTTCTATGGGAGCATCACTCACCAATGGAAAGGGCAATGATATCTTTCTCGGGGTTCGGCTCCAGCTTCATTCCATCCACAATTCCTCTGATGGGGTTGATGGTTCGCAGAGATGTGTCGGAGGCGCTCACCACCCATCGCGCCTTCTTGGAGTGGCCGTTGTGCCTGCTGGACATGTTCCCTTAGACCTTCAAGACAAGATAGGAACCAGTTTATCATGCATTAGAGAATGCTGCCCCTTGTAGTCTACCTGAACTATGGTCATAGAAGCGTGACACCTTAATTACGATACTGTAGAAGTGCATATTTTTTGCAGTGTGGATATTTTCACAGATTTCATGCGAGATGAAACCAGCACAAACAAAAACATACACAAATCTTATGCGCACTGTACTGCTGTTTTATTATATTTGGTTTTGGGGGGTTTGCTAGTCCAGTACCGTGCAATGTGGTGAACTCTTTGAAGTGCTCATGTAATAGTCTGCAAAATTCCTCTTACTCAGCTGAGTGCAAAAAACCAATCGCGCAGAAATTTCTATTTTTATGGTATGTTAAATGCTGCATTGACGATCAAGTTGTTCAAAGCAATTTTACAAATTATGTCAATATCTTCACACAATTAATTTTTCATTTTCCCTAGACACCTGCTTGAGTATACTCGGGACTCGTCCTCAACAGGTTAAAATTCATGTACCACAAATATTTCTGCGTTCACAGTAACTTGTGCCTGTGTCCCACCAGATTAGTTACAATGTATGTGGGTATTTGCAGTACACTAACAACAGGTGATAAAAAAATCATGACATAATACAAATCTATACAATGCATGTTTCACTGATCATGCGAAACATTGAAAATATGCTGAATGAAAGCAACAATGACTTCAAACCAAAGAAATATAATTCTATCACACAAACCTTGTTGACAAGAGCCAAATGACAAAATTCAACAACACATACGCTCCTTTACATCACACCCAGCATCCTAACACTATACCCTCTCTCTTGACATTTCAGGGAGTGAAAGTTCTCTCTTGCAATGAAACTAAAATACTTCCGAAATATTTGCTGGGTGCCAGTATCACATAGCTATTGCCTCAGGTCTCTGTTGCAGATGCCGCAGGGCTTTGATAAAATATATGAAGACCAAAACAATTGAAAAAGATACAACCCACTAAAGAAACCAAAACAAAAAAAATATGAACAGCAAAGGCGATCCCACAGAAAATATGTAATAGACAGTTAGATGTTTTACTTTAAATCTATATCTGCATTCTCATTCGATTTGTGACTCTCAGTATCAAAACTATAACAATACATTTCTTTTATGTACATAACTTCTGATCATACATTGTAATGCCGTCATCCATGATTGCCATTTTAAGTAGCCCTACCCATATGTTACAGTTATACTCTCAAGTATACAATTAATATTTTAGAGGGGGATATAAATAAAAATTTACAAAAACTGAAAATGAAAAATGTACATTCTAAAAATCCAGCATGGCTTTGCAATGGAAATGTGCAGAGCAATTTTTTTTTTCTTGCAGACTTGCTGGGTACCCGTACTGTTTGCTATGCATGGTTTTATTAATCTGGTTCTAAGGTTACAATTTAGTAAAATAGCCAAACGGAAATAGGATCATAAACACAGCAAGAGCTTTGGGAAACAGTAGGCCTACAGTGTGACATCCTGGATGAGAATATCATGAAGCAAAATGATGTAAATTTGAATCACTCTGTTTGAAAAAGGATGAATATTTCATGGACCCATTGTAAAAGTTAAATATTCTAGTGGCTTTGGAAAACTGAAGATAGTCTTTTATTCATGAATGGTGTGTATACATACTGTACCATACAAAAAGTGAAACATGTGACGACACTTCTGAAACAAAGCGCTTAACAATTCCACGTCTCGCACAACCATACAGTACTTAGTGTACATGTAATTTGCTACTGGGCAAGCAAAAATGAGCAGCACATATGCAGTATGTACATTAATGTACATTTAACGATAATGTACATTAATTGTAGGTATTCAACCATAATATGTCATAGAAAGTGTTTGCATAAAAAATAAAGTGAGAGAAAAAGAGAAGGAGAGAGAGGGAGAGAATATACTCTACACAAGATAATCAGATGAGCCTAAACACAAACCATCAAGTGTGTGTCTGTTTTAAATAAAGAAAGAAGAAAGAAAAAAAAAATGGGGCCCTATACAGCAAATAATTTGCCCCAGACAATACTGACATAAATCAAAGATCATATTAGGTATCAAATAAGAATATTAGATATGCCATATGATGTCTCCACAAGGGAGCTCACAAAGTCTCCACGAGGGAGCTCATATTGGAAGTCTCCAGGAAGCCATCATGTGACACTCTACATTTGTGGAAATGCAAGTTGAATTGTAGGACCATAAGAGAACATCCCCCCCCCCCCCCCCCCGCATGTTGCTTTGATGCACAAAAAGGAGGGAGGAGGAATTGTGCCAAAAACTGACAGCATACAATTTTTTTTTTTATCAGATCTATCCTGAAGTCATATGTCACATTAGTAAAAAAAACAAACAAATGAACACACACACACACACACACACACACACACACACACACACACACACAATACAGAAATAATATTAACCAAGTTGATGATATTCAACACATTGCTGCAATTTCACCCTTTAACCTTTGAGGACATTTTTTTTACCAGCAACTGCTTGGTCTAGCTGTTACAGAGAGTAAAGAATGAACATACAGCCCTGCTCAAAAAACAAACATTCCTTTAATTGTTTGTAAAGTTTAGTAGCTCTTTTGAATTAATTTTTGTCTCCTCTTTTGTATCAAAGCCTCTGCTGCGAGGGACGGATAGCAAGGGCCCGAGACTAAAATACAAATGTATTATCAAGAGATGAATGCTCTATCAGAGGGTCTGGGCATGAATGAAAACAAAAGTGGAGCATCAGTCTCCATTCCAGCTAAAGGGAGCTAAGACATTACATGGAGAATTCTTTGACCTGAAGAATTATGGCGCACAGTGTAGACTATCCTGTAGATTCTGCACTAATAGACATGGTTCCAGCTCACAGCGCATCCAAACTTTACTTTGTCTTATGCCCAGTGAAACACTCGTACCATGTACACAAAATCTGACATTATTCCTATTCATATAGATCTATTAATCTTAATCAAATCTACTGTCTTTATATCTATGTTTATATCTCTCTCTGTATTCAATGTCTATAATCACAGTATGTTACTAAATACACAAATAGTCTATTCTAAAGTAGTTCAGCATTTGGAGACATAAATGTGAGCAGAGAGTTTGTTCCAGAGGCTAAGAGTCTTCATTTTCTTTTGTGGGACTAATGTTGCAAACACATGTACAAAATTCTACCTGAATGCCCATGCATCTGCCATGAATAATCCACACATACATGTAGGTATGTTGATTTACACTACAAATCACACACAACAAACATACAGCTGTACTTAAATGTAATCCTACCAGCATTTCAACTGATTGTAATAATTTTCAATAGACAGTGAAATAACACTCCTCCAGAACAAAGAATGTTGCATGAATCATTAATCAGTCAAACATCAATGCTGTGTTAACAGTACACATAGAGGTATGTTTTGAACTATGGTACATATGTAGAAATGAGGTGTTTGATCACTCCATTCTCGTCACTTTGAGAAATTTGAGATTAAATCTGCAACAAAAAAAGGAGAAAATATGGAATATATTTCATCATGACTTGTAAACAGAATATTCCCTGTTAAAATGCAACAGGGGAAGTATTAGTGGAGGAGTTTTATTTTGCTTTATCTGATGAAGGACTTACATAAAAGTGTTTGAAAATGGCATATACCAGTACCCCATTTTGTGATCAAACTATTCAAATTATGTCTTACCTTCAACAGAACAGCAAATACTTCTTGGATTGTCTACACTGGGTTACTTCGCTCTGTCTTTCTTCTGGAGTAAGGCTTGCAAACCAACGATGAAATCTTCTTAGATATGCTTGATCTGGTAAACTAAAGCACAAAACAGAACGCATGTATATTAGCAATAAAACATTTAAAAGTAAAATTACAAAAATAATGCTCAGTTCATTAGTGTAAAGGCCAATGTAACATCACCATCTTTGATGGTAACTTGCTTACAATAGATTTTGCTGTCATATATCCAGTTTCATAACTATTCAATGAATAATGAAACGACATTGCAGATGAAATGTTGAAAACTTGAGCCACAACTGGTCAATTCTCATGAGGTTACATATGTATTTACCAGTACTAATAAAGAAAATTATCACATGAAATACATAAAATGTATCAGTAGGATCACAAAATAAGAAATGTCACAGCATCTTAAACCTGTCTTTGACGCCCTTAATGTGAATAAGAAAGAGATCATTAGAGTTTAGTGCGGTAATAATATGCATTTCTACATTTTTGCTTTGTATACTCTCTGTGACATGTCATCAATTATGTTTATAAATGTTTCTAGGAAACTAGAAAAAAAGAAGAAAAACTTTATCCTTGGTTTAAATTGTTATGAAAAGAGACATTCGGTATCATATATTCCATATTAGAAATGATGAAATCTTTATCACAAAAATTTGTCCACCTCCCTGGTTTGACCATGTAATATTGTCAGGTAAATACATCAGTGCAACAATACAGAACACCCTCTAAAGGTATTGTATACTATACATGTGTAGGGCTTGTTAACCAAGGAGGTTTCTTTGTAACGCTCCTTGGTTAAAGTACTGTAGAGCCAACAGCCCCAGCTCGTTACAATCTGTAATCATGGCACTCTGGCAGTGGCAACCGCATGCTGACATGTACCCGCCTGAACCTTTGACCCAGTAGGCGATGTACATTGCTGGTACCCTTCTACATGCTTCATGCAACATAAATGCTTAGGCCATTCCAGTCCTTCTCATCAAAATCTTGACTGTAACCTGATCCAACCACAAAGCTAAAAATGTATCTTATACTCCTCACTTGTTACTTTACATTGCGCACAGTAAACATAACTTGTTGTAGGACATAATTTGCCTACCAGTACATGTGATTATTGTCACATCCTGTTTTATTTGTAACACGAGTCTTGAAGACTGAGCAGTATTATTTTGTTGTTTTTCTCACTCTCAACGTGTTGCAAATATCATGCCACATGGATAAGGAGTTACTGTCTCATTTAAGTGGCCCTTCCTGTATTATATTTGCCCAAATAAATCACCCATGGGCACATAAAAACCAACATGTGAGCTTTATGCTATATGCACAGTTCTTGAAGTTATTGATAGATATACCCATGGCAACAAGTAGACATAGCACCTACAGACAAAACTGCATTTAACAAAAAAATAAAGTTTCTCAATGTTTGGGCAAGTGCATCACTGGAACAATCCTTCGTCCATTATCTTCCTTTGCAAAATTTATATTCACTTTCAGATTTCACAATGCATTTTGTATCAACCCGTTCCATTTGAGAACCTGGTGACCTGTGTATTAAGTCTATGGTGATTTTAAAATTCAGTATGGAATGGGTTAAGTCATGAAACCTACAAAACAAGTGCATTGTGTATGACCCTGCCAATGCCATGAAATAACAAGCACTGCTATTACTTGAAAGTGCTTTCCTCATCCCATTTGAGTGAAACACGCACACTATAAAACCCAGCCAGGAATTCTTTCATTTGTTTTCACATTCTTTTTTAAAATCATTTCCCCCCCCCCCCACCCCATATTTTACCCTCCTACTTTGACTATCAAATGTTTGTGCAACTTGCAAATGTCTTTTCATCACTACTGAATTTTCCTCATCCTGATATTCTACCATTCTCTGCACAATATCCTTGAGGGTAGTAAAGGCTTCCTTTAACCTTCATCTACTGTGTATAAATCATACTTTTTGTTACAAAAAAAAATATTGTATTTCATAATTTAGTTGTGATATCCTTTCCATCTATTTGAACATCCCTCTTTTTCTCTCTGTCTCACACATACACACTCAAACACACACACACACACATACTACACGTACAAGCACACACATGCAGTGGTGGATCCAGGGGAGCGCACTGGGTGTGTGCCCACCCCCCCCCCTTTATTTTTTTGGTTTAAACAAAAGACATAAAAAGAAAAAAAAATTGTAAAGATGCCCCCTCTTTACAGAATTCCTGGATCCGCCCCTGCACATGTAAATGTAGAGGGATAGAATGAACTGCATGTGGGGACAGTGACTTTCCATGCTGACACACAGCTCTGTGCAATACTGCGTGCATGAGTAGAAGTACCACGTGATGTGACCGCCTTGCATAATGCCATCCTATTGTGCAGCATCCGCAGGGGACCACTCTCAAGACAAACGCGCTAATCATCTGCATCCAAGTGCCCTAGAAATAGACCCTGAATGGCATATTATGGAACATCAAACTTGCACCCCTGAATGGCGTCGCACCTCCAAACTATAAGTACATGTCCAACAATGCAGAGATTCCCAGGCATCTCTTACACTGGAAATTCTCCCTTCTGCACCCCTAACAAACTGGAGACTATGATCGTGTGAACATACGCATGAGATTATGTGCACACAACACGCTTAAAAGCCCAAAGTGCTAGGTCCCAAGTGGCTTGGGAATCTCAGTTATCTTTTGACATTTGATGAAATAAAGTTGGGCAGGAGAAAAGTAAATTTCAAGCAGGAGAAATTCAAACTCAAGTGGGAGTGTAAGAGATTTTGTGAAAACTGGCTTCAATGTGAGAAAGGAGTCTCTGTCAATTCAATGGATAACGTTCAGACTGTGCAATCAACAAATTTAGGCAGGGATTAGGGTAGAACATGAAAAGTCTGTGATTATGTATGGATTTATCTAGCATTTCTAGACATTAATGAGGGATAATGACAGTGAACAGCAAAAGAAAAACAAAACAAGAAGAAAAGTCCTGATAAAGTAATTTCTGGTTTCCACTAAAAGCAGCGAGTACAGCAATGATTTAAAAGCTTGTTACTGTACATTGACTTTGCATCACTTACCAGTGCTTCTGTTACAGCGGCTCCCCATCATCGGCTGAGAATTATATTTAAGTATATTTCTTATGCCACACATTGTGGAGTATAAATTCAGTTCACATAATGAAGATGTGAGTTTTAATAAAATAGCCAAAAACAAAATAGAAACACACATTGTATGATATACATGTACAAGGATGAGGAATGCAGAGCAGAAACAGAGTTCACTTCTTTCATTACAGAACAGGACAAAATGAAACATAATTTCGTAGTGCAGGATGTATGGTTGGACCTACCATTGTACATGTTAATGTACTACTAATCGACCACTTTTTGATTAAAGACCTTGTATGTTAGAAAATATCCCTCAGTTTCATCTTAATTTCATGTCACTGTGGCAGAAAGTACCGCAGATTCATATCCCGGGATCACATCTTCTATCTTCAATTCTTTCCCCTCCTGTTTCCTCAGGTTATTTACCTGTTCCTCCTCTATTTCTTTTGATTTATATCAGGGTTCGAATATTTGAGCGTACTGCACCCCATCTCATATACTTTTGACTTTATACGCAAGAAAGGCATTGCGCAAAGGCAGTTGATGAGTACTAGTAGTACAAATGTAGACTTACTATACAGTGTATTGTATAGACATGTCAGTACCCACGCACTCACAATCATAAAATCACTTTAAACTATGTGTGTATGGTACATACAACTGTATACAAGTACATTGATGTATTAAACCTGACATCACATTTCTGATTTAACTCTGAGATTTCATTACAAGAGCTTCGTTTACAAAGCATCAGTTGTCTTTAGGATGAATCTGCCACAAGAATTGTTATCTAATTCTATAGTGACTGATATTTCTATTAACTGCTGAAGTTCTTAATCATAATGATAAGGAGAACTCAACCACCTTGCAAAAAAAAAGTAAACTTATCAAATTCTGCCTTTATTATTAAATACGAGGAGGCATGCGTGTGCACATTTAGTCTTTCTAGGTGTCATAATTTTTTTCTCACCTTTATGAGCCCCCCCCCCCCCATTTCTTTTAAAATTTCTATTGCTTTCATAAAATTTAAAGAGGGGGCGTGCATCCAGTGCGCCCCTCTGGATCTGCCACTAAAAAAAAAAAGAAGATGTACTGTATATTATGTATATGTCTTTCAATGTACATTAATTTTCATTCATTCACTTACAGAGGCTCTGCATTTATGTGAGAAGCTACACGTAATACAAAGTTTACACCGCATGGCAACAGTAGTGTAGACAGAAATCAAGAAAAAGTTAGGTTTCAATGGAAGTGATACCCACTGAGAGCCCTGGGAGAACTTTTGCCAAGACTCAGTCATATTCATACAATGTATCCGTGCACTGGGGGGGCATAATCTCTCTCTTTCTTAGGCAGGTACACCCCCTTTTTTCCACTACATGGCTGGGCACTCATTCAAAAAAAAAAAAAAAATAGTTCCAAGGCTTGATAGCTAAAAAGCTCCAAGCTATTTAGAACTGAAAATAGGTGTTCTCATGAAAGATTATTACAAATAAACTACTCTGAGTTCTCATCAAATTATGATTACTTCAAAAAATTGGCATATCATCCAATCACACATACACACACCAGCATTATATTTACATATATGGACTATACTTAACCTTTTCTGTGCCACTCACAACTCAAGCACAGAAAGTGTTGATATGAAAAGTACAAACTATCAGATACATTGCACATAGAATGACACTTGTCATTCTCTCACATCCAGCATCATACCGCCATCTACAATGCAGTCTGAAGAAGCCACCGGTAGGAGGCGAAAGTACTCACTAAGGTACAATTCATTTTTGTGATATGAAAGAGGAACGTATTTCTATGAAATCACCGACAGAGCTACAAAGTGTCTACTTTCCTCATGCATTTAGGGTCCGTCTCACGATTTCACGCATGGCACCCATTCTTCTCACTCATCGGGACATATAGCTAAAAGGATTAAAGTGATAGTTGCAACTGATAAGTATATTTCCCTTTTGTCTCTCAAAATAAATAAAAAATGGTCATTTAAGTATGCACTAGATCGCTCCACTAAAAGCTAAAAATCGACAAAGCTCCCTATAACGTCCTGGCAATCATTTTTTACCTTGCCTGTTAAAATGTTCTCTGCAAATTGTTGCCCAGATGTTTTTGCCATAACTTGTCTCCTTCTATTTAAAGTTCTACCCTAGCCAGCTAGGGTATGCGTAATTACCAGACATTTATACCCCCACATTTCCCCTCAACAACCCTTCTGTTAAAACGCTGTTGCGGTATCATTTCTTTGATAGAGTGGTACACTCAACACGCTTGCACAGTAGATCTAGTCCAAACAGAATGACATACCTTGCACCAATCACATGCATGGATTGTAACCACACCTCCTATGCGCATGAACAGGTACTACTGAGGTACTGTAGGTTGTTATGGAAATCTACGGAGAGAAGGCTCAGTATCTGTTAAAATGGCAGGGCCTACCCCTTGCTCTCTCCTTCACCCGGGTTCAGTTTTCATTCATTGCTCGAGGCGAGGAATTTTGTTTTCTGGACGTTGTCCTGACATTGTTGGGGTTTAATAGATTCTATAAGTTTAAGTTATAGACTAACTTAAGGTCTGTTAAAACAGGGCTTGAGTTGAGTTAGGGACCTAGGGTAGTCTACCAGGTTACAGTATATGGCCAGTGCAGTGCTGGGCCCGTTGCATAAAGTTATTATATAACGTCTGAAGAGATCCTTGTCATTTGATTGGTTGTTTGACATTGATCATTCGGCCCATTTCCAGGGATGCCAAGTTAAAAAAATTTTTATGAGTGAGATTTTCATGACTCGGAATCTCGGCGCGCGAATGTGCGCGCGAGCGAGGGTGTGGGAGGGGTTTTCACCCCCTCCCACGGCCCGTTAGGGAGCTTTTTCAAATTTTAGCTCTTAATGGTGCGATCAGGTGCATACCTTCTGTAAGTGACTATATTTTTCACTTATTTTGAAAGACAAAAGAGAAATATATACCTTCAACTGCAACTATTACTTTAATCCTTTGAGCTATGCTCATTATCAAATTATTATAGGCCCAAGTTGCAGACTTCGCCCGATGCGTGAGAATAATGGGCGCCATGCGTGAGATCGTGAGACGGACCCTAAATGCTTTCGAGTCTCACGCAGAATGCGTGAGACTTGGTAGCTCTGCATTTCACGATGACGTCATCATCCGTGCAATTGTGACTCCATTCACCGTGCAATTTTGGAGCAATTCGATTTGCTCCATTGCACGCTTCCTGAGAGCCCGACACACTATGTGTGTAAAACGCTTGCATTCGCAGTGTATGTATGCTCCAGCGCACTAGAATAACGTAAAGCGCTCAGTGAGCACTCTCGCGATCTCAGATTCTCTCTTGTTTCTAAATTACTAAAACATCAAATGACAAGGATCTATTTTAGGTGTTATATAAAACAAATAATAAATGTTTTTCATTCTTGCAATGGACAGAATATTTCATTCGGTGAAAGATGAAGTGTTTGATCCATTCACCTTGGCTGCGCCTCGTTGAATGGATCATTTCATCTTTCACCTCTTGAAATATTCTGTCCATTGCACTCATAAACATTCATTATTTGTATACTATTGTGGTAACTTTGCCATCCAAATGGTAGCTACCATGGAATCCTCGATTTTGATTGGCTGTTGAGTATTGTTACCATGGTAGTTGGTTGGATGGCAAATTTACTACAATAATTAGTAACTTTTGTGCAACGGGGCACTGGAATGATTTGACCGAAAGATCGGTCTGTATCTGTCCGTCGGGGAATGTTCCGCGGAGACTGCGTCTGGCTTCACGGATCCCCTCCGTATACAGACCGAAGTCAATGATTGTGGCTCCTGTGTGGAGCAGTCGCGCACAGATCAAACGTTACGATAAACCAAATTTCAGACAGCTTTTTTACATTCAAACAAGTTTGACATGACATGACACATTATGCAGCAATATTTGGGATAAATTTCTCAATTGTGCAATCAAAATACTCACATAAACTCGGTTATAACGCAGACATTTTATCGATATCGCAACATCGCCGTTCGCAAGCTGTAAGTCGCCATTTTGAATCTGTAAGCCAATCACATGCGAGGTAGGTGTTTTAGTAAAACAAACACGTAGAAACTACCTCGCATGTGATTGGCTAATAGATTCATAGTGTATGTTTCTGCAGTTTGAACGTGACGACCCGACAGGCTGTGTTTTACGTTGAAAATTCTACTAAAATTTTGAATTATTCATTAATCTGGTGAGTTTAATGTATTCTTAAAGAGCTAATTTCACTATACAAGCTTAAATTTGCCGACCTAGGTCCGTGAATTAGACGCAATCGAGAAGGGTGAGGTACCTCACCCAATTTTCCATAGAGACAGTGGTTAAGAACATCCACACAGCAATGGGTACTGCAACCTTCCGTCTGTCTACTATAAAAAGAGTCCTCCGGACAGACGGATCTTTCTGTCTATGGTATGATAGGCCCTACTCGGTAGTATGGTGCTATGGTAGTTGGTACCAAGGGTAGGCCCTAAAGGCAACAGGCCTAGGGGTCAGTGCTGTGTGCTGTGTAGAGCTCAACAAAGTGTACAGACATGGACAGGGCTGTGTTTACTGTTAGTGTTAGCAGTGCATTCAGGTTTAGAATTTATGTGGTATGCAGTCTGGCTACGCTAAACATGTGATCCAACAATGAAAAGATAAGTTACGCCTACATTGCATTTACCACTCTACCATACGCATGCACTGCACAGTCGGCCACCATCAGGGCAGGCCGGGCGGCCGCAACCTACAACGGATCTTGTTGACATTTTGCAGCGCCTTTTTTACTACGCAGGACTGCATTGTCACCATGTCCGAAGCCTCGTGCGGCCGCGTTTACTATACAAAAGCCGGCCGGCGTTTAACCGATTATGAGTGCAGCAGGGCATTACCATGATTACGGACGTTTCTGAAGAAATATTTCAGTCACTAGACTGTAAACTGCACTTAGAATTCACTTACCGATAAACACTCACGCTGAAGATGGCAAGACTTTGTTTTCTCCGAGTGTTGCACTTCTGAATTCTGTAAAAATCGTACACTTTGAATTTCGTCTGTGTCTCAGCACTGCTACGGTCAGTTTGCTGCAACGTGTGCATGTACTTTGCGTGTGGGAAGAATGTACTAGCTCGTGAGTTGATTGATTGCTCGCGTATGCTGACGTAAGAGATCAGAGAGGGCTCGACTTATTGCAGACACTCCATTGGTCGAATGATGTGGGTGTGGGCAATAGTTTTGGCGGTCACATGCCTACACACATTATTTTGTCTCTCTGCCGAGGTACTACAGAGTAGTTTATTTATATTGAAAACCGGTGGTCGATGATTCAAGTAAATGTACTGTTTGAGCCAGCATTACCAATGCTGACTGTCACGTAAACGTATAGTTTTGTTTTGTCGCTACCGAAGGAATTAAAGGAATAAATGGTTATACATATCATTTACATCATGATACAGTGTATTTATAATAACCGTACTTTGTGCTTCTCATGATTCCGCCGCAATCATATTTGACACTGCATTTTTGTTTGTTTGTCTGTTTGTTTGTTTGTTTGTTTGTTTGTCTGTCTGTCTGTCTGTCTGTCTGTCTGTTTTTTATTGCAAATTTTGTAAACCAATTATGAAAGTGGAAATAAACGAAATAAAATGAAATGTAATAACCCCGGTCCGCCACTGCTCACTGAGCAGCGACTTCCCCATTTTCTCGTCATTTGCAGGGGTCTCGTTTGTTGGGTCAAATGATCAATGGCACCCCCCCCCCCCCGCGCTTCGACAGGACGAGTCTGTTGTCCCAGGAGCCCTCGGAATGTCACGGGGGGGGGGGGGGGGGGGGGTTACTCGAAAAATGGCCAAGTCACTATCACGAACCACTACATCATTGCATTTTGCCATTATACCTGCTAAATATGAACATTTCCTGTTACTCCTGAAGTGTCCTGGTATTGTTCAAATTATCAGGCTTTTATATTCAAACAATTAAAAACTGGCCATTCAAAACCTTTTTTACTGAGGTTTTGGATCATGCGTCTGGATCAGTTATTAAATAATCATGCATATTTTATCAGTGATGCAAATGAATAGTCAAGTCTTGAGTTGGCAGCTAGTATCCTGTTCTGAGATCGACTCAGTGAATAATGTGTGTGGGGGTTTTACCAGCCAAAAAATTTAGGGGGTTCCAGCCTCCCTCCCCGCCCCCACTTCCACCATCCTGAAACAGACCAGATTCTTTAAAAAGTATTTTGATTTCAGACCTGTTATAATAAGTTTATTACTCCTTAAACCATGGAGCTAAACTGAGCACTTGCGGACATAGGCCCTGATTTGAAGATGAAGAGGATCTTCGTAAATACATAGATAGAAAACGTCCATGATCGGTGGAATCTCGTGAGGGAACAAGAAAAAATCAACACAAACACATACAACCTGTAAATCATGAGCCCTACTAACATATGAAAAATCCTTCTTTCATATTATAAGCTTCGTGCTTAATTCCTAAACGCTCAGTATGGATTTCCCCTTATTCAACTCCCTTTGGCTTCCTTGCTCTAGTAATAGAATCCCCGTTAGTAGTATATACATGTACCCGTTCGCACCTCGTGGAGCAGTGGAGCTGTGGAGCGGTGGAGCTCCACAGCTAATGAATATTAATGAGCTCATGATTAGTAATGATCATGAATATGTATGAATATGTATTTATGTAAATGTACATGCATTATGTATGAGTGTGAGATATAATAGTCTGTGAATGGGTGTGGCAATAGCAATAATGAATTGTGGAGCAGTGAAGCTCTATGACCTAGCATATCATATTAGTGAGCTTAATTTATGAATATGTATGATTATGCAATTATGTTAACATTGTATAAACTATGCGTACGCGGTGGAGCTATGGAGTTGTGGAGTTGTGGAGCGGGAGTGACTCTTTGGCAACATGGCTAGTGTGGAGTGTATGTTGTGGAGTCTATGATTTTTTGCACGTATACAGTTGATGCGAATATAATTATGCAAATGCGTATAACAGTAAGGTGCGAAGAAATGAACATTATCAATAATAAATTGTGGAGCTGTGGAGCTTCAAGATGACCTAACGTATGAATATTAATGAGCTTAACAATGAATATGTATGATTATGTATTTATGTAAATACACATGAATTATGTATAAGCTGTGGAGCTATGGAGCTGTGGAGCTGTGGAGGTGTGGAGAGTGACTCTTTGCAACTGATGGTATGCCTGGTGTGGAGTGTAACTTTGTTGTGGAGTCGTATGATTTTACACGATGATATGAAAGGGTAAATTAAATCAGCATCATATGTAAAGATTAAATGTATGACACAGATACGTTTAGCTTGTGAATGGGCGTGACAGTAACGCAAGTGGGCTTAAGTACATTTCATACTACTGTGGAGCTGTGGAGACTTACCTTTTTTTTTTGCAACGGATTGTATGGCTTACAGTGTGGAGTGCATATTGTGGAGTCTAGTTTTTTTTTTTGTTTTTTTTTTTGCTATTTTTTTTGTGTGTGTTTGTTTGTTTGTTTGTTTTTTCTGGCACGATGATACGAAAGGTTGATACAAAGTAAATGCGAATGCATATACCGGTAACGTATGAAGGATTAAGCATCATCTACAGTGAATTGTGGAGTAGTGGAGCTCCAAGACGACTAATATATGAATACTGATAAGCTTTATTCATGAATATGTAAATATATAAATTATGTTTGGGCTAAGGGGCTGTGGAGCTGTGGAGCTCTGGAGCTATGGAGCTGTGAAGGGGTCTCTTTTTTTTCCAATTGATTGTATGGCTGGTGTTGAGTGTATGTTGTGGAGTCGTATGATCTTGAGCGATGATACGAAAGGTTGATATGAATATAGCTATGCAAATTCGTAGGATAAGGATAAGTCATCACCAAAAGCGAATTATGGAGCAGCGGAGCTCCAACAAGATGACCTAGCATATGAATATTAATGTATGCAAATGCGTATCAATAATGTATGATTGTAAGATTAAGCACGCTCAGGTGAGACTTGTGGAGCTGTGGAGAGCGAGCCTCTTGAAATGATTTCTATGGTTATTGCGAAGTTAGGTTGTAGAGTCGTTTGCTTGCACGATAATACATACAGAAAATTTCATATCATTACCGGTATTCGTGTAAATGTGTAAACACGACGTAGGATCATAAGTCGTGAAGCAGTGAAGTTCCAAGATGATGCAAAATGTATGAATATTCATGAGTGTTGACATCGCATGAACTTGAGGGTTTATGTGGAGTTTATGGTGTGATGGGGTTGTGCGCGTTTATATATGATGCAAGATTTTATATGAATTTGCATGACGTAATCTCATGGTGTGAATAAATGACATCAAAGGTGAGAATGGATTAGGATAGCAATATTCCTTTTTTCGTCGTTTCATCGTTTTATCGTTTCATCATTTCATCGTTTCATCTATTATTTCATCGTTTCATCATTTCATCGTTTCATCATTTCATCGTTTCATCATTTCATCATTTCATCATTTCATCATTTCATCATTTCATCATTTCATCATTTCATCATTTCATCGTTTCATCATTTCATCGTTTCATCATTTCATCGTTTCATTATTCATCATTTCATCGTGTAATCATTTTGTCATTTCATCATTTCGTTAGTTCATCACGTTCATCATTTTATCGTACTAAATTGTGAAAGAGATTTAAGTCAGTTTTCTACACAATGTTGGAAAAGCAAACATGTTGAAACACAAACTTGTATATAGTGTTTACAAGTGTGAAGTAACAGATAGTGTTTTGAACAATAATTGCGGAGTCGTATGTTTACCCGATAATACGGAAATGTGATATCATTGAAGGTATATTCATGTTTAAATGTGTATACACGATTTTCGCAAGATAACGATCGAGTACCCACTGAGCAGTGGAGTTCCATCATGGTGGATGACGCATGAAAGAGTGCTCATAGATGCGACTGTGACATGTGGGTTCTTTATCATGGTCACGACATCGTACATTGACCCAATGAGGTTTATATGCATGGTGTGATCAATAACTTATCTATTTCTTAATATAACGAATAGGGGTTCAAACAACTCGAAGTCTTTCAAATATATTCGTGAAAGAATACGCGGGAAAAAAATTACAAGAACAAAAATGAGTGATTGATGTAATCGACGTTTTGATATTTCCCATGTTCATGATACAATTTCTTTCTTTTGTTTCACTCTAATTACAAGTCGCACCTAGCTTCAATAGTTTACAAAAAAAATGTATCTTTTAATATCGTGTTATGTATAGTTGAACTTGATGAACAAAAAGATATTTCACAACAACATTTTGACATCGTAGTGTTTTCTCTCATGCATAACAAGCTGGTACTTGTATCTTGTACAATTTTCTCTCTCCCTCTCTTGTTGTCTTTCTCTCTCTCTCTCTCTCAAAAAAAAAAAATCCTCAAACCACACGGTCATTAACATGCAATCATGTTTCGAGACGTAAGCATATCAGACGTTACATTATGATATTTAAGTTGTAAAGTATCGCGACTATCATGTCGTTTATTTGTTAATTTTGTTTAAGAATGTGTTGCACAAATTTAAATTTTTTTCGGTTTCGTTAAAGTTCAGCATTTTGAATAAACAAGAACAAGAACAACAACAGAAGTCGCACACTAGTACATAGATTTAAACAAAATGGCGAAATGACAAAATGGCGAAAATGACGAAACGGCGAAACGGCGAGTTGACGAATATGAGTACAATTATTCTTGCCTTTAGAGGACCACGATTGAATTTTACTCTTATAATCGTCCATACACGCATACTCTACACAGCTACGCAAGGAGAAATAAATACACATTTAGTCTTTCGGTATCATACACACTTAAAGGCTTTAAAAAAAAAAAGTTAGTACAAACTATTTACACATTGAATAGTAGAAATGTTGAAATGAAGAATATTGATAAATAAGTAACATATTACGATGTCAATATTAATTTTGTCACAAAATACAACTTAGAGAACCGTTAATCAAGAAAATGAACATTCGCTGACCATATGGCGTATATATTCGCTATAGTGTATACAACCGTCGAAGCTATGTATACTGTAGCTAAAGAACCTCCAAGGGAAAAGAAATACGCAAAACATAGTCATGAAATGGTAACACAAAAATATTAGTCTGGTTTTGCGCAGCATTATCGACTATTAGAAGAGAGACCCTGACCATGAACCGACAAACAGATTTCACCTGTTGAGACTCGTCTGCATGAGTCATAACTCTTACGTAAGAATGACCGATTGCGGAATTCCCCAGTCTAATGACGTCATTGTTAATTTAAGTATCGCTGGCGGGTGATTAGCAATAGCTTGTGCTATGCGGGCATAATATTCTTTGACAAAGAATGTGTAGTGAATTAAGTATGTGCAGTAGACCAAAAGTCAGAAACAATCGCGTTCAACGGACTTGTTTTGTTTTGTATTGTTTTTCATCTTGTCATTTTCTAGTTTTGTTCTGTTGTTGTTGTTGTTTTCGCTGTTGAGACTGTGATTCTGCACGTAATTTAGTGCTGTGGAATAAAACGATATTTCATCACATCGAATGGAAAGCAAACGACAAAAGCGATTGATATCCTACAGAAACATCCAAAAATTTTAAGGTATACTCGTTCAAGTTTAAATATAAACTCATAACATTTGCCCACTTTCCGTCAAGGACTTTCAGTGAACACAATGTCAAATGAAGTATAATCCATTGTGTTCAATCGAAATGAGGTTTAACACAGTCTTCTTTTACAATGGAATCACCTTTTTCGTATTTTTAAAGCTAAATATACCCCCTCTGTTTCCACGTCTATATAGCATGATAGAAATTACAATGGACGTACTTACGTATTTTGAAATATCCCAATGATAATCTGTAACATTGCGTAGAAATAAAAGAACAGTAAAAGCAATTCTCATTTCAGAATTATATTCTACATAATTCAAATCAAATTGTTATACATGACCAAATGACTATACACAAAATAGGAAGTGTTCGTTAACACGATGATACGGACACGAATAGGAGTCACGAAATGGCGTAACATATACATGTATACAGATATACTAGTCTGGTTTTGCGCATCAGCATCGAGTAGATCAGAAGCGAGGCCGTGACTGTGAACCGACAAACAGATTTCACCTTTTGGGACTTGTCTCTACGAGTCATGTCTCTTGCGTAATACGAACGCACAATGGCGAAATGCCCTGGTCCAATGACGTCATTGTTAATTTAAGTGTAATTGGCGGGTGATTTAAATGAGCGCAATTGGACTTCGAGCTCAGTCAGGCGCTAATCTTTTACGGCGTACACAATAAACCACCTCTCGTCTCTCGTCTTAGCGAGACTCTCCAGACTTGATTCGTCGCACACGGGAAAATTGTTCCTCGCTTGCAATTGTCCGACTTTGTACAATGAAGGCATCTGTATCATTTTCTTTTCTCTCGTTAGACTACCGGGTGGAAAACGTATGAATGGAAAATAATTGTATGCAATGACTGATGATACTGCGTGTTTTTTTTACTCAGATATCTAAATACGTCGTGGAGATGTTGTCATCCAAGATTTTACGCTTTGGATAGAAATAAGTGAAGGCATTTCTTGTTTGCGAGTATGTAGAGACACCATTGTTCACAACACGAAATCCTAAATTGGTTCCACCGCCCGACACTCTTGAATGGAGAACCTCTAGGTAAGTGTTTTTGTTGATGTCATTTTGTCTCTTACTGACGCCTTTGCAACTGAATTTGTCTGTTGGGCCAAAACAGTAGTAAGTCTTGCTACAAAGAGCAACTATTCCGTCACCCTCCCATTCCACTTTGAACAAACCCGGAGTTCGTTTATCATACATAGCATTTTCCACACAGTCATTTCGAGGAAACCAGTTGCCTTTGTCTTCTTCGTATTGCTCTTTCATGTTCGGTTTTATCACATCCTCAAAATCTTTCGAAGAGATGGCGATATACGCAGAATCCGTATCCATTTCACACATCTGAAAATCAGAAGGATCAACATACTTCACGAGGAAATCATAATAAAACTGCAACATTCGAAGTTTTGCCATTTGGTACACGGCGTGTCCAATTTGAACCGGAAGATCCATTTTGATTTTTTGTTTGGCCATGTCCACTTCATAGCAGTCTTTTCCGATAGGATTGAGATCCCGAAACAGAGTGCTATTGACTTGTTTTTGTGCCTTATTTTCATCGCACACATTCACATTGCGATGTTTTTCCTTGTTTGTAATTGTCTTCCCGTAGGAGGAGTTTCCGATCAGCTTCATTGTATCAGCAATGATGCTCTTGCACGGATCGCTATCCCCCGCACGACGTGCGTCTGACACAGCTTCCCCAAATGTTTTAAAGCAAGCATTTGGTTTGTATTCTACAAATTGTGAGATGTTGGTAACAATGAGACCGTGTTCAAGGTACCAACGAAGAAGAGGGGTATACAACAAAATGTTCTTCCCGAACATACTTCCAATGAGGCTACGTCGAGGTGTCTGCATAATGCCATGGTTTTCTGCGTAGTTCCGCATTACATCTCCGATATCCTCCCGCGATATGTTTGTATTCTTAAAGATAGGGCACATCTCTGAGAAATAGTCTTTAAACTTGTCTGGCACGTGTATGTCGCATACAACAAACCCAAAGAGGTGTCCTTCCTGTATAGCGGAGAGAAGTTGTGCTTGTGACGCTCCATGGCGAAGCTTGGTTTGGGGAAAATGTTCTGAGAGAAACGCACTGAGAGTAGAGTCGTGCTTGCGCATATCTCGATATTCACATTCCCAAATGGAAATGTACTGATATCCCATTTGTTGAATGTATTTCTTTTTCTCCTCAGTCTTTTGACGTAATTCTTCCATAGGTTTCCCCAGTCTTTTGTTTAGTGTTTCCCCTTTGGTCAGATGACAAGAATGCCCGTGGAAATAGCACCCATTGAATTCAAAGACCTGATTAGTCTCCGCGCAGAAGCCATCTACGGGGAATTGGAGAGGGCCGATTCTTTTTTCGGAGTGATTGCCATTGTGTCGGATTTTAATGTCTCTTCTAAAACTTTCATACTGGAGCCATTCTTGCGCAATAGGATGTCTGCTCTCCGGTTTGAAATTGTTTTCCGCTCTTCGTCTCACATAGTGTCCAGTAGGCATGTCCTGCATGATTGCCCATAGATACAGAGCGTCAAAGCCAACCACTTTCTGACACGTTTTAACTCCCCGAATCTTCGTCACGTTCTTTTCATGATGGCGGTGAAAAATAATCGATGGACCCCCGACTAAATTTTCGCGAAAAGTGTAGAATAGGTCTTTATCCTTCTCTGAGAACAAACCGAAATGTGCGTCGGGACTACATTTCATCAGATATTTCATGGTAAGTCCCGGAACAGAAATCCCGTCCTTAAATAAATCAATACCTCTATGCTCGTAGAAAGCACGCATCTTTTCTACATCCTCAATGAATGGGGTTACATCGCGATTATTATACCAGACGAGGTAGTCACGGAAAGTGGACATCTGGTTGTCTTTCCACTCGCGCTGACATTGCTTGTATTGTTCAGGGGTCAATGCAGTGCGATGAAGGGTGTCATTAAATGCTTCTATGGGTGGAAGTTGTGGTTCATTCAACTTAGCGAGAGAGTCTACCCATTCGTACGGAAAATACCCCTTTGTTTCCTTGCATCCATAGGCCTTCATGAATGAAGCTAAAGAGAATCCTGGGGCAAGAAAGTTCAAAATGTCGACGAATTGTAGGTGCTGAGTTTTGATAGCCATGTGATTGTGGTTTCTCTTTACTAGGTAGTTGATAGGATCCTTTTCGAGAAGGGTTGGGTATAGAAACTCCTTGATGACATTAATGTCGTATTTACCCGAGTTAAATCCGACAACTGGCAACTCTTGTAAATAGTTTAAGAATTTTTGTCGCAGTCTCGTTAAGTATTTGGGTACAGGAGATATTTCCCCATCAGTCAAGAATCTACTTCGTATCTCCTCAGCTTTGACGTCAATCTTGTCCAGGACGTCTTGATAAAGTGGTTCCAGAAGTTGGAAAGATCGTTGGCTGACTTCTAGTAAGTACGCCACCATAGTGTCGATTAATGTCTGGGGATTTCCATCCGACACCATGCAATAAGCCTCGTTGTAACCTGGTACATTTGAGTTCACGCTAACACTCAAAGGTATGTGTCGAGATGTATATTGTAGGCTACCATCAGATTTGCATTCACTTTCATTAGATTTTTCAAGATAGCTCTCAATGTCAAATGTAGCAAAATATGGGAAAAATCTCCTACTTCCCTCTACGAAAATTCCCTCAGCCTCTAGTTCCTCCCATATTGTGGCTGAGTTGTGAAATGTTGCAAGCCCCTTAGGAAAAACGTGTTTGGTGGCTGTTGCGCTGCAGAGTTTTTCATGTCGGTGAAGTGATTTTCGAGATTTCCACAATTTGTTGCATTCTCTACATTGATAGTTACGGCAATACCTCTCGATGTCAATGATATAACTGAAGTGACTGTCGTGAAGATTAACGTACAGTGTCTCGGCAAACTTATCCAGACCTCGACGAATGAGTGTAGCAGCCACTGTCTGTTCACTGCTGAATAAATCTTTTTCAGTTTCAGTCGAACTAACAGTAGGGGTACAGACATCGTTGACTTCCTTTCCACAATCTCCACCTATTGATTCATCACCTACAGGCACTAACTGATAAACAATTATATTAATTTGAAAGAATTCTTCGACGTCACTCAGTTCGCTGAGTTTAACACCTGGGAATTTGTTTATTTCTTCATTTGGTTTGTAACTCTTTAACAATTCTTTCGTTGTTGTTTCCAGACATTTTGAACTGCAACCACGAAGAAGAGCAATACATCGAAAGAGGCACAAATTGTCGTCGTACGTTTTACCAGTCATTCGGTTCTTGACCAATGATACGATCGCTTTGTTATCTAGCACGTACAGTGGGAGCTCCATTCCCCTACCGATGGGATGATCAATGAGGGAAAATACGTAGAATGTGACGTTCGTGATATGTTGAACCACCCATTTGGAATTTGGGCGCAGGGACCTGGCATATTCAAGAACATCTTCGTGAATGAATGTGTTAATGAAACCTTCAAACGAAGCGTGATTTGTGATAACGTATGGTTCGTTGAAAATCTTTGTGTTTCTACTCGCGTAATAGTACCTACACTCTTCCGTTTCGTTGTTAAACAAAACAAATCCATACGAAGCGTTAATTTTAAAGGCAGTGGACTGTAGTTCAAACACTTTTCGAGCCTTTTCTTTCAAGATGGTGTTGTCGAGTGATTGGAGGTGAAAATTGTACCATCTATGTACTCGTCCTTGTGATTGCCTGTCCTTGATATTGTACCAGTGTTCCTTGTACATTCTGGCGACACATCCCTCCGGGTCCACGTGCGGGGGCAGCTTGATATCTGTACTGAGGTCGGACTGTTGGTCAGACTGAGGGCACCGTGCTAGAAACAAACGAACAAACAATGGTCTTAATTTGACATTCATCATTATAACATTCAAATGAAAACTACTTACAATCAATTGATAATCTAATTACAAAAAAAAATACGCATTTATTATTCAGTCATTTTATTTTATTTCATTTCCGATCGATGAAAGTATACAATATGACAATTGCATATAAACGAAATAAAGTACAACGTGACTTTTACATCTCAGAATGAGATTTAAATGCATGTCATTTGTTTACAATGAGACAATAATAATGATAATGATAATAATAATTATTTCTTATTGAGCGCTTCTACAGGAAAATAATAATGATAGAAGAAAATGATAATACTAGATGAAGAAATGCATGGACAAAAATATAACTGAATAGATCATGACAAATAAAGAGTCGGAAATGGAGGCGACTGCTAAAAAGATGTCCCCTCCAATTTAAGTTATCTATTCACTTGTTAAACAGGATGAGGGAGAGAGAGAGAGAGAGAGAGTTCTCGAGAGTGCATCATTAACGGAGATAAAGGTAATTTCATTGATAAACACTAAATCTTTACTGAAACCTTAAATATGAGATAATGAAGAATTAATTCAAGCAGAAAATTCAAATAAGAATACAGTACTTACGCTTCTTTCGCCTTGTTGACTGATTCTCTCGTGGAGACTTCCGCTTACACGTTGGTGTTAATGAAGATTGTTTCCCATGACTTTTAATGTGTTTCACAAATTTTTTGCATTCATTGTATACTCGTCCGCAAGTGTGACAGAGATAAGTTTCTTTTGGATAATGAGTTTTCTTATGATCTTCGAGATCTCTGATCGTGGTAAAATGTGCATTACATTCTGAACAAACCAATCGTTGACTTTCCTCATCCGAATGACATTTGGAAAGATGTTGTGTCTTCTCATGTCGTCTTAAACTGTCGGGTCGACCAAACGCCTTCCCACACGTATTGCAAACATACAAAACTCGCTGATCCTGATGAAATGTGCGATGATGACGGGTTAAGTTTCTCCTCACTGAAAACTCTGCATTACACGTTAGGCAAATGTATTTCCTAGCTCCGGCCGTCGTTTTATCCTCCTGTCCTTGGATATTTTGATGATGGTGCCGGGATTTCTCATGGCGCTTCAAGCTGTCGATTCGTTTGAAAGTCTGACCACACACCTTACATGCGTGTAATACTTGCTGATCCTGATGATGTATGCGATGATGACGCCTGAGATTTCTCCTAGCTGAAAACTTTGCGCTGCACAGCTCACAGGTATATTTTATCGAACTTTCCATCTTAACTCCAAAAGATAGTATACATGGGTAGGCCTAACTTGAAAGTCTGGAGAGTCTCGCTATTAAAGACGAGAGACGAGAGGTGGTTTATTGTGTACGCCGTAAAAGATTAGCGCCTGACTGAGCTCGAAGTCCAATTGCGCTCATTTAAATCACCCGCCAATTACACTTAAATTAACAATGACGTCATTGGACCAGGGCATTTCGCCATTGTGCGTTCGTATTACGCAAGAGACATGACTCGTAGAGACAAGTCCCAAAAGGTGAAATCTGTTTGTCGGTTCACAGTCACGGCCTCGCTTCTGATCTACTCGATGCTGATGCGCAAAACCAGACTAGTATATCTGTATACATGTATATGTTACGCCATTTCGTGACTCCTATTCGTGTCCGTATCATCGTGTTAACGAACACTTCCTATTTTGTGTATAGTCATTTGGTCATGTATAACAATTTGATTTGAATTATGTAGAATATAATTCTGAAATGAGAATTGCTTTTACTGTTCTTTTATTTCTACGCAATGTTACAGATTATCATTGGGATATTTCAAAATACGTAAGTACGTACATTGTAATTTCTATCATGCTATATAGACGTGGAAACAGAGGGGGTATATTTAGCCTAAAAAATACGAAAAAGGTGATTCCATTGTAAAAGAAGACTGTGTTAAACCTCATTTCGATTGAACACAATGGACTATACTTCATTTGACATTGTGTTCACTGAAAGTCCTTGACGGAAAGTGGGCAAATGTTATGAGTTTATATTTAAACTTGAACGAGTATACCTTAAAATTTTTGGATGTTTCTGTAGGATATCAATCGCTTTTGTCGTTTGCTTTCCATTCGATGTGATGAAATATCGTTTTATTCCACAGCACTAAATTACGTGCAGAATCACAGTCTCAACAGCGAAAACAACAACAACAACAGAACAAAACTAGAAAATGACAAGATGAAAAACAATACAAAACAAAACAAGTCCGTTGAACGCGATTGTTTCTGACTTTTGGTCTACTGCACATACTTAATTCACTATACATTCTTTGTCAAAGAATATTATGCCCGCATAACACAAGCTATTGCTAATCACCCGCCAGCGATACTTAAATTAACAATGACGTCATTAGACTGGGGAATTCCGCAATCGGTCATTCTTACGTAAGAGTTATGACTCATGCAGACGAGTCTCAACAGGTGAAATCTGTTTGTCGGTTCATGGTCAGGGTCTCTCTTTTAATAGTCGATAATGCTGCGCAAAACCAGACTAATATTTTTGTGTTACCATTTCATGACTATGTTTTGCGTATTTCTTTTCCCTTGGAGGTTCTTTAGCTACAGTATACATAGCTTCGACGGTTGTATATATAGCGAATATATACGCCATATGGTCAGCGAATGTTCATTATCTTGATTAACGGTTCTCTAAGTTGTATTTGTGACAAAATTAATATTGACATCGTAATATGTTACTTATTTATCAATATTCTTCATTTCAACATTTCTACTATTCAATGTGTAAATAGTTTGTACTAACTTTTTTTTTTTTTTGTTAAAAAGCCTTTAAGTGTGTATAATACCGAAAGACTAAATGTGTTTATTTTTTCTCCTTGCGTAGCTGTATACATTATGCGTGTATGGACGATTAAGAGAGTAAAATTCAATCGTGTTCCTCTAAAGGCAAGAATGTACTCATATTCGTCATTTAGCCATTTTGTTTAAATCTATGTACTAGTGTGCGACTTCTGTTGTTGTTGTTGTTGTTTATTCAACATGCTGAACTTTAACGAAACCGAAAACAAATTTAAATTTGTACAACACATTCTTAAACAAAATTAACAAATAAGTTTTACGTCTTCAATATCATTGTGTAACGTCTGATATGCTTACGTCTCGAAACATGATTGCATGTTAATGACCGTGTGGTTTGCGGATTTCTTTTTTTTTTTTTTTGAGAGAGAGAGAGAGAGAGAGAGAAAGAAAGACAACAAGAGAGGGAGAGAGAAAATTGTACAAGATACAAGTACCAGCTTGTTATGCATGAGAGAAAACACTACGATGTCAAAATGTTGTTGTGAAATATCTTTTTGTTCATCAAGTTCAACTATACATAACACGATATTAAAAGATACATTTTTTGTAAACTATTGAAGCTAGGTGCGACTTGTAATTAGAGTGAAACAAAAGAAAGAAATTGTATCATGAACATGGGAAATATCAAAACGTCGATTACATCAATCACTCATTTTTGTTCTTGTAATTTTTTTCCCGCGTATTCTTTCACGAATATATTTGAAAGACTTCGAGTTGTTTGAACCCCTATTCGTTATATTAAGAAAAAGATAAGTTATTGATCACACCATCCATATAGACCTCATTGGGTCAATGTACGATGTCGTGACCATGATAAAGAACCCACATGTCACAGTCGCATCTATGAGCACTCTTTCATGCGTCATCCACCATGATGGAACTCCACTGCTCAGTGGGTACTCGATCGTTATCTTGCGAAAATCGTGTATACACATTTAAACATGAATATACCTTCAATGATATCACATTTCCGTATTATCGGGTAAACATACGACTCCGCAATTATTGTTCAAAACACTATCTGTTACTTCACACTTGTAAACACTATATACAAGTTTGTGTTTCAACATGTTTGCTTTTCCAACATTGTTTAGAAAACTGACTTAAATCTCTTTCACAATTTAGTACGATAAAATGATGAACGTGATGAACTAACGAAATGATGAAATGACAAAATGATTACACGATGAAATGATGAATGATGAAACGATGAAATGATGAAACGATGAAATGATGAAACGATGAAATGATGAAATGATGAAATGATGAAATGATGAAATGATGAAATGATGAAATGATGAAACGATGAAACGATGAAATGATGAAACGATGAAATGATGAAACGATGAAATAATAGATGAAACGATGAAATGATGAAACGATAAAACGATGAAACGACGAAAAAAGGAATATCGCTATCCTAATCCATTCTCACCTTTGATGTCATTTATTCACACCATGAGATTACGTCATGCAAATTCATATAAAATCTTGCATCATATATAAACGCGCACAACCCCATCACACCATAAACTCCACATAAACCCTCAAGTTCATGCGATGTCAACACTCATGAATATTCATACATTTTTGCATCATCTTGGAACTTCACTGCTTCATGACTTATGATCCTACGTCGTGTTTACACATTTACACGAATACCGGTAATGATATGAAATTTTCTGTATGTATTATCGTGCAAGCATGCGACTCTACAACCTAACTTCGCAATAACCATAGAAATCATTTTAAGAGTCTCGCTCTCCACAGCTCCACAAGTCTCACCTGAGCGTGCTTAATCTTACAATCATACATTATTGATACGCATTTGCATACATTAATATTCATATGCTAGGTCATCTTGTTGGAGCTCCGCTGCTCCATAATTCGCTTTTGGTGATGACTTATCCTTATCCTACGAATTTGCATAGCTATATTCATATCAACCTTTCGTATAATCGCTCAAGATCATACGACTCCACAACATACACTCAACACCAGCCATACAATCAATTGGAAAAAAAAGAGACCCCTTCACAGCTCCATAGCTCCAGAGCTCCAGAGCTCCACAGCCCCTTAGCCCAAACATAATTTATATATTTACATATTCATGAATAAAGCTTATCAGTATTCATATATTAGTCGTCTTGGAGCTCCACTACTCCACAATTCACTGTAGATGATGCTTAATCCTTCATACGTTACCGGTATATGCATTCGCATTTACTTTGTATCAACCTTTCGTATCATCGTGCCAGAAAAACAAACAAACAAACAAACACACACAAAAAAAATAGCAAAAAAAACCCCAAAAAACAAAAAAACTAGACTCCACAATATGCACTCCACACTGTAAGCCATACAATCCGTTGCAAAAAAAAGGTAAGTCTCCACAGCTCCACAGTAGTATGAAATGTACTTAAGCCCACTTGCGTTACTGTCACGCCCATTCACAAGCTAAACGTATCTGTGTCATACATTTAATCTTTACATATGATGCTGATTTAATTTACCCTTTCATATCATCGTGTAAAATCATACGACTCCACAACAAAGTTACACTCCACACCAGGCATACCATCAGTTGCAAAGAGTCACTCTCCACACCTCCACAGCTCCACAGCTCCATAGCTCCACAGCTTATACATAATTCATGTGTATTTACATAAATACATAATCATACATATTCATTGTTAAGCTCATTAATATTCATACGTTAGGTCATCTTGAAGCTCCACAGCTCCACAATTTATTATTGATAATGTTCATTTCTTCGCACCTTACTGTTATACGCATTTGCATAATTATATTCGCATCAACTGTATACGTGCAAAAAATCATAGACTCCACAACATACACTCCACACTAGCCATGTTGCAAGAGAGTCACTCCCGCTCCACAACTCCACAACTCCATAGCTCCACCGCGTACGCATAGTTTATACAATGTTAACATAATTGCATAATCATACATATTCATAAATTAAGCTCACTAATATGATATGCTAGGTCATAGAGCTCCACTGCTCCACAATTCATTATTGCTATTGCCACACCCATTCACAGACTATTATATCTCACACTCATACATAATGCATGTACATTTACATAAATACATATTCATACATATTCATGATCATTACTATTCATGAGCTCATTAATATTCATTAGCTGTGGAGCTCCACCGCTCCACAGCTCCACTGCTCCACGAGGTGCGAACGGGTACATGTATATACTACTCCCGTTCACTCATGCACGACCTCCATCAGGGGTCCGTAGACAACAATGTCCTGTCGCGATCTCTTTCAAAATAATTTCATGGCAGAATAAAACTGGTGTGAAATCATGCGTTCTCCGCGGAGTTTTTCTCTTTTTTTTATAGAATAAGACAGAACATGCTCTGGTGATATCTATTCTTCAACTGCATTGTACCTCGGTATCACATGGTCAGAAATATGCCACGCACCATTGTTGGTTATTGAGTATATCACTAGAGGTGAAATCTCTTCATCTCCAACCTCCCTGTCTAAACAGTATAACGCCCAGTAGGTTCTATAACTGCATGGTATAGGGGAATAACACACGCATGACTCCGTATATACTTTGAGACATACAGCAATCGAAACAAAAAGTGTATCTCTTATAAACAAAATAAAATGTTGAGCATATTTTGTCCTCTTTATCATAATTGCACAAGGACGAGTGGACACTCAACGTTATAGATCTATTTGTTTATTTCAATTTTGATATCCCGTTCAGGATTAAGTGATATAACTTTGTTTTCTATATGTGTTCAGCGTATAAGATAATATATTTGCTACACACAACAACAGGGTTTTTAATATTAAAAGTTTACGACCGAAAAGAGAGGAACATATCTGAGGTGATCTGATGCCACTCGGTCCATGGTTCCTGAATAAAATTTGTTATTATTTTTTTTTTTTTGTTTAAACCAATTAGGGGCATCGAAAAAAGTTTTGATCTATGAAAGCTCTTCATGGACACGTTGATGGAAAAACGATATTAAAAAAATGTACTGAGTATACCTTCTCAATATTATCAGGGTCGGATCCAAGGAATTCCGTAAAGGGGAGGGGGAGCCTTTTTTCAAAATTAAAGGGGGCGCACGCGCCCCCTCCATTTTTTTCATTTCTTTTGTTTTAACAAAAATAAAGGAAGCGGCCGTTGCGCTCCTCATGGATCCGCCACTGATTATTAATTTGTCTGCTTTGTTATTGTTGTTGCTGTTGTTCACAATGGTAGAGAGAGGTGCGCGTCACAAGTTCGACACCCACGAATCATACAGCCCACGAGTCATACAGTCCATGAGTCATACAGCCCACGAGTTATACAGCCCACAAGTCATTCTGCCCATGACTGCGACACTAAGCAAACAAGGCCCACGAAACAGACCCGTGTTGTAATGTTGAACTCGCGGGCATGACCCTGCGCTGGTACAGTGGAAACATAATAATACAGTAGATTGTATTGGCGTCATATAGATCTCTTTAACGTCAATGCTCAACTCCCGTTATTTAGCATCAACAATTGAAATGAATTAATGTATTGTTCCCTTTGTTACCTTAAAACGCTCAAGTTCAATTCGCTTTGTACACTTCGCTTCGCCAGTGTGCACTCCGTTACATTTCACTTTGTTACACTTTGCTCCGCCAATACACTATAATACACTCACTTCGTCATTGCACTATATTATACTCTTCGCTATATCGCTATAGTGCAGTCCCTTATACTTCAAAGTACGTCACGCACTGCATCACTGCTCGCATGATATATTGGTGTTTGATTATTACTGAACCTGAGGATATTATATAGGCCTATTGGAGCAAACACAAATTCGACATTGTTAATTGCGATGGCTCAAGACTGGTCATGTGTTGATGTCACGTGTTAAGAATGTGTTTACAATCGGGAAACCCAGTCTCATGTATATAGAAAAATTATGATAATGGCAACTAATACGGACACTAATAATGATCTAACGATGATAACAATAATGATACTATTATTATAGTGTATACGCACTACCACCACAACATTACATGGAAATGTCTTATAAGTGCCTAAGTATGTTTTTACGTAATCTTCAAAGTGTTTTTTTAAACATAGTGGCGAATGCAAAATATACTATCATAAGTCGGCTCCGGGCATATTCGAAACAAGCGATAAAAATTAGTGACCATTGGATGTATATGTCTTTTGAAATGACTTTTAACTGTTTTAGGACACTAGACTGATATAGGCCCCTACCTAATTTCACTGTTCAAGCGAACGAAGAACCCTCCTTTCTCAACCCCCCCCCCCTCCCAACACACACATTAATATAGGCATACATAGAAGTAGAACAGAATAAAATGGGAGGCGTGCGGGTATACAAAAAAAAAAATGAGTGGTACCATTAATGTTTGTACCACTAACCTCATTGGTTGTAATCTTTTAGTTCAAATTCACATCGTGTTCAAGTTTGCTCTGTTAAGCAGAGTAAAATCAGGCGAACACAATGGTAGATGTTTCATCATATTACATTGGACTCACATTTCCTTTAGAAACAGTTTTGAAACAGTGACTTAATAGAAGAAACCACCTCATGCACAGTTATGTATGTCGTCACCCCATGTAAGTCTCCCATGTGCTCTGAACACATTAGATCTTTCCTATAAAAGCTCCCTTGAAACTCTTCAGGTGTCATTTCATTACATTTCAATTTAATTTATTTTCATATTTATTTTCTCAATGAAAAAATGTTAGATATGCATCGATATACTTGCCTCATTAAAGTCTTGCATCGATTTCTTTTTGGGGGGTGGGTGGGAGGAGTTGTAGTTGCTGGATTATCGACCAAAAATCTAAATATAGAAGGTTTTAATGGACAAACAAATGAGACAGTATAAAAATCAACCAAGTATGACTTCTGCCAATGCGGGTTTCTATAAAAATTTCTGATTTGGTGATTTCCCATCGAGACTGACCGTATGATGGCGCGCTTCAAAACTAGTTGGTATACCAGCGCAGGTGCGTAAAATACCCGTGGCACCCGTGGTGTTACTACTTTGTCCTTTTACAACATTGTTGTACAACATGCAGGGAAGGGAGCGAGGACCCTCAGCCATCTTTCTGGCATGCATTAACCCCCCCCCCCCCCCCCATACAATTTTAACTAATGTTTTGTTTGGCTATCAGCTGGCCTCTTAATTTTATCGATGTCTATTGGGTCCTGGGGAAGAGAGGGACCAAAATATCAATCTTGTTATTTCGTCGGCACGGGTGAAATGTTTTACCTCAACGCAGATTTTTTTTTTCAATAATAGTTGTTTGGTATTAACCTGCATGAAGATGCGGTATATCTTTTTTTATTACCAATCTATTGTATTCAATTCCGAACAAAATAATGCTTATGAATTGTTTCACATAAAAATGATGTCGAAATCAGACCGGAAGACAAAAATCGTGCGTGATAATATAGGCCATAGGCCCTATATTAGCAACAATATGATTCAAGTCTTGTTAAATTTAGAGGGAGTTGCAAGAAAGTTGCAATCAATCGCAAAATTGCAACTAATTGCACGCTCCCTTCTTGCAACGGCACTTTGCAAGTTGCAATTGATCATATTGCAATTAAAAGTTTGCAATAGCTATTTGCGATTGATTGGAACTCGACTTTCTTGCTTAGATGTGGCAAGGTTTTTAGTCTCACAATATTCGATTGAAGAACACAATGATGCTAGAGTGCAACAAATAAAACATATTAGAAACGTAATATCAGTGGCGTAAAGGAAAGCATCTATACTTACTTCACAATTACTGAATCAATATAGCCGAGTGGTTTCAGAATAACATGTAATTGAAATTATGTCGTTTGGTCTTCCTATCGTGACTTCTCATAGCACTGGTGTGCATATGCTGGCCAACGATTTTCAGAGCTACCAAGTCTCACGCATTCTGCGTGAGACTCAAGCATTTAGGGGCCGTCTCACGATCTCACGCATGGCACCCATTTTTATCACGCATCGGGCGAAGTCTGCAACTTTGGCCTATAATAATGAGCATAGCTCAAAAGATTAAAGTGAAAGTTGCAATTGAAGGTACATTTCCCTTTTGTCTTTCAAAATAAGTGAAAAAATGGTCATTTCAGTATGCACCTGTTAGCACCATTAAGAGCTAAAAATTGAAAAAGCTCCCTACCGTGGGAGGCCAAAGGGGGGAAAAACCCCTCCCACACCCTCGCTCGCTGGCACATTCGCGCGCCGAGATGCCGAGCGATGCCGAGTCATGAAAATCTCACTCATAAAGATTTTCTGAACTTGGCATCCCGGGATTTTGTTTGTTTGTTTGTTTGCTTTTATTTCTGCATTCAATCAGATGCAATTTGAATGCAAACTTCAAAAAGTACAAAGACAAAGAATAACAAGTGCAGTGAAATAAATCGATAACAGTACATAAATAGATTCACATAGGTGATTGCATTGAGCAATGTAGATACACAGAAACATAAAATAAAATATACAGTATTTTTCAGTAAACAACAGAGATAATTGAATGCAGGAGACCACCATCATAAGCGATTAAGCTTGAAATGGATGGAGGCCTCATTTTGCAAGAGTTACATTGCCACCCCTCCCACCCAACCCCAGCTAACGCCGGTTTCGCAGCCCGTGCCTATCAATAGGGTAATATCGAGCAGACATGGAGAAGTTCTCATGTGAAAGCTATTTTGTCTATATACGAGGAGACTGCAAAATACAGGATTGGCTTTTTAGCACGCCTCCTCAATTTCCTGCAACTTTAACTTCAATTATTTCATCTGCTTATGTGATGCGTATAGTATTGTTAATTTCACGTGTTTTCCCTTGTTACTACCTTATGTTGATATATTGTGTATGTAAATGTTTTGCGTTGTTGGAAATGAAATAAATGGAATGAATAAAAGTCGGACATTAAACGTGTTTATAATAGGCACTTCATGTCTAGTTATGACGCGTCATATACGGCGTGAGTTACCACGCTCCAGCGACCCATAGTATATAGGCCCAAGTCACGGTCGACCCGCCCAGCAATCACTTATCTCACGCCTCCCAGAAAAAACAACAACAAACAGATCGATATAGGCCGACTAAACATCGGAGGGGAAGCAGCCCGCTAATATACTGTAAACCGAGTGCAAGTTAACTCTCTCATTATTATTCTTGTTGTTGTTGTTGTTGTTGTTTTTGGATTGAAGATGTAGGCCTTACCTCACACGCGGCTGTGTCTTCTTACGGCTATAAATATTACGATTCTAAATAGGCCTATTATCAAATAATCCAACGACGTCTCTAAACACTGTGCCATCCAGGAACCCTGAGGAAGTCATGATCCTGTTTTGGACTCAGTCACCGTCGATCAAAATGTGGGCCAAAAAATAATTATAATGACAGTACTCTTTCAGGACTATCTTTCATATTAACGAGTTAGACATAATTATGAGAATTACTGTAAAATACACTCAAACTCGTACGCACCCAATTGCACAATCTCTAATGCCTAAATAATGGAAAAACTCTCTGCAGAAACCATGTGCCTGCCCCCCCCCCCTACCCTTCCCCATCCAGTTGCGTCGCTCATTGGCAGCTATACTCACAGCCAGTTGAAACTGTATAAATTGGCATCTCTGTTTTATATAAAACTTCGCTTGTGATTTCGGATAGTGATGCTAATTGCAACTTCATTCTTTAACACAGAGGTGATGCCATCACGTCACAAGATTTTAGGAAAAATAGCCCTGTTTTTTGTGTTAATGATTCAGAGATGCCAAGTTCCCAAAAATTATATGAGCGAGATTTTCATGACTCGGCGTCTTGGCGCATGCGCGCGCGACCGAGGGAGCGAAGTGACCCATGCACGGCAAGGAGCTTTTTCAATTTTTAGCTCTTATAATGGTGCGATCTGGTGCATTTTTTTTTTTTACTTATTTTGAAAGACAAAAGGGAAATATACCTTCAATTGCAACTATCACTTTAATCCTTCGAGCTGTGCTCTTTATTACCTGGAAAAGGCCCAAGTTGCACACTTCACCCGATGCGTGAGAAAAATGGGTGCCATGCGTGAGATCGGGAGACGTATGTCTCACGCATTCTACGTGAGTCTTGGTAGCTCTGATTTCATGATAGCCCTTCCCAAGTTTTTCAAGGTTTAGTTGTAGAAACTCAATTACTAGTCACAATGTTCGAGGCGAACGATACAGTCATGACTTGTGTACCACTAACCAGCTTTATTTCATGTTTAAAAAAGAAAATAATGAAAAATATTTGCGAGTTGGCAAATACCGGTAGACTTGTTTGAAGTTGACATCAAAATTGTGGTTCCAAACAATAGGACTAATTCATTTAAAAAAAACTCTAAAGACTATACAATTTCCGAAAATATTCATATTTAAACATCGTGGAACAAAACAAAATCAGGAACTTGCAGTTCGATCCTCAGGAAGTCGCTACGGCATCCATCCGGGTTCTATTTTATCATGACGTCATAACATGCAAGGGGTCTCTGGCTCCGCCGCCGCCAAGCTTTACGTCGGATCGCCCTCGCTAGGCCAAAGGGTCCGCTCTACCTGCTAGCTATCGCTGGGCGATATGGGATAGCATGCATACCACTAACGTTACAGAGAACTGCTTTCGCCATTTTCAACGGTTACGATTTATTTACGAAGACTATGCCCCGAAGACGATTTGTTCGACCCCGATACCGACCTATAGACCTGGGAGGTGAGTTTCATGACTTAAAAACAACAAGATGATTTTTCGATTATCTAGCAATTCGTATATTCTACACCTCCGTTGCAGGAGAGCACCCGAATTTCAGCAAAACCGCAGCGCATTTTGTTCAATGTAGATGCTACAGCCAAGTATGTAGTTCCGTGTGAATAACACGGCAGCCTTGCTACTAACTACACGGGTCACGAACGGTAAATGGCATAGGCAAGGTGCTATGGAGATTTCCTACATGTTCTTGTGACCAAAGCTGGCGGAGTGATACGAAATATATCCACTTCTTGTAAACAAATTTCCGCTCGTATTTTGAAAACAAGGAAGGCAAGAGAGAGAATGTTTACTAAGCAGTCATTTGGTATATTTTGTTGCATGTAACAACCCGGTTATGTAAGTCTTGCCAATGAATATTGCGAGGATATTCATGGCAATAGAAGCGAGAAGGGACGGGAAGCGAGAGCGCGCCATGAAAAACACAGACGGCGTTTTGACCGGTTTTTCGGTTCCCGTGCCGAGTTAGTGCTACAGCATGCATTTTACCTGCTGCAATCTACCGCTCCGGGGTCGGACGCGACATACAGGTGCAGGCCCCCGTGGCCGACCTCCCGATCCAGGGGGATGGGTTGTTCACTTGTCCTCAAACTCCACCACGTTTAATCTGACATTTAGAAATTATGATCTTAAATATTAATTGTAATGTTAATATTCATAATTGGGTGCTATCAATTCACATCCATATTTTGATGACGTTCCCATAAGCAAAGGGACCTTTTGAAATTTAGAATCAATAATAAAAGGCAAAGCAAAGCTTATTAAACATTAACAATTTTGAAGAAGAGGTTATTAGAATTATTAAATCATTTAATAATGCCACCTTGGAGTGTGTCACCTTGTGGGTATTTCACCAAGAATTTAAGTTGATTTAAAGAATTAAGATCAAGTAGATCTACTTATTAAAAATTATGATACTGGTATGTGATTGGTTTTGCTGAACATTAGATGTTTTCAGAATCCTCTTCAAATTTTTATCAAACTTAACAGAAAATGTATGTTACATATGTTATGTATTTGTCCTTTATTTGTTACATTAGGCCCAAATGGCTAACTGTACATGGAAAAAAAAAAGGGTTTCCATTGTTTGCATTTATTTCGTGTGGAAGTTGTAATATTATTTAAAACACACAAGGCATACCATCATTGTAAGTTGAAATATAAATGTTAAGATCAACATTTCATAAATTCATTGTGAAACACCCCCTTATACAATTGCAGGTCCTATTCCTTGCTGTGTGATTGCATGTATAATTAAGTGTGGGAGCTGTTCTATATATTGGGTGAGTCGTGTGCTGTTGAGCATCTTCAGATGAATATTTAGGCATTCAGAAATAATTTGGTAGCACCAACGATACTGAGTTTACACTGTTGGAATTAAGAACTCTTGAAAGTGTGTCCATCTACGTGTATGTACAATTTTTTGTAGTACTGGTACTGTATGAAATTCATTCATAGCATAAATTTAGGTGATACATTCAGTGAACATGTTAAGCATTGTCTGTTTTGTATAGTACGGGTACCAAGGTACAGTAACTATGACCCTATACTTTTGATGGCATTTATAAGAAATAGAATACCTAACTGATTATAAAAGCCAAACATGTGAGAAGTTTAAACCTAACATGCCATCAGTATTGTTCAAACTAAGAAATTTTAGAGAGAAGGAGAGAGAGAGAGAGAAAAAAAAAGGCGCAGAAGGATCTTTTATAATACAAGGGTTCACACTTTGCTTTTCTAAATTCTCCTACACGTGTACAGTGTGCATCCAGTGAATATGTAATATGTTCTGTACAGTTGAAAACACACTTAATCTTTAGATGTATTTGTGTGTATGTATGTGTGTGTGTGTGTGTGTGTGTGTGTGGTGCATGCCATCAGTATTATTCAAACTAAGAGATTTTAGAGAGAAAGAGAGAAGGAGAGAGAGAGAAAAAAAAAAGGCGCAGAAGGATCTTTTATAATACAAGGGTTCACACTTTGCTTTTTTAAATTCTCCTACAAGTACAACTACAGTGTACATCCAGTGAATATGTGATATGTTCTGTACAGTTGAAAACACATTTAATCTTTAGATGCATTTGTGTATGTGTGTGTGTGTATGGTACATCATGTGCATCAACTGCAACTCTCCTCTTTGATGGTTTCCTGACAGATGAACAGAAGATGTGATTCATTTTGTATTATGGCTTCTTTTAATCATCAACTATAAAGATCTTGGGCCCGTTGTATAAAAGTTACTATCATGATAACTTCGCCATCTAATGGTAACTTCCGTGGAATTCTTGATTTTGATTGGCTGTTGAGTATTGTTGCCATGGTAGTTACATCATTAGGATGGCAAAGTTACCATAATTGTAACTTTTATGCAACGGGCCCCTGATGTCATAACATTTTATTGCTCTGTGCCTATTTACAAACAGTTTCCTCAGGCAAGATCCTTTTTTTTTTAAAGGACAGAGCTCTTCAAACCACTTTGAACAGGAGATGATGAAAATTTGTAGTAAAGAGAATCTCAAGTGTTGCAGCATGGTGACAGTTTCATGGTAGCTGAATTCAACTTTTTTAGGGGAAAAAATAATGTGTATTTTGCAATGTACATGTAGATCTACAATGTAAGACACAAAATATTTCCAAAATGTAATTCAAATGTAACTGGGAAAATGTATTTTGTCTGGCTCTGCATTTAAATTAATAGCAGGGATTATGGAAAAGCTGACTCAAGGTCTGAACTGAGCAGCCTTTTTGATTTGTCTAATGTCAATTCACCCTAATAGTCAGAGATAGCTGTCATGATGCCCTGTTAAAGACCTTTAGAAGATGTTGCTAACAATGTCAACATCTACCAATTGAATTGAAGTACCATTGGCAGTGATGTCTAGGCGGGGGCGCACCGGGCGTGTGCCCCCTTTAATTCTTGCTTAAACAAAAGAAATTTAAAAAGAAAGAAAGTGGGGGGGGGGGGGGGGGGGGTGGGGGGAGCGCACGCGCCCCCTTTAATTTTGTAAAGGCGCCCTCTCTTTACGGAATTCCTGGATCCGCCCCTGATTGGTAGTAAATTAAACTAGAAAAGCATTCGGAGAGTGCAGACCTCTGCCAAGCTGCAGCTCATTTCCACTCATTGTAGATGCATCCTGAAAATCGCCCAACTTCCCAATGATAAAGCCTTGTGCTTCTGTTACTCATCAGTGAGTGCACGTATGCGTGCAGCTTGAACTCCCAAGTTCATTGACCCTATTTCAGGGTGCTACATAACTTGCTGCAAAACACTTCTCGAACATTGATTTTACTTGCCCAAAAAGAAAGTCTAAAATATAAGGAAATAATATAGACAATCATGTGTAACATTGATTCATACGCTTAAACACAATGGAGTAACATACTCTGTCCAATCAAGTGTTGCCGTTGCATTGCATATAGGGGCTTCTTCACATACATATTGTAAATATTGGAAAGTTGCTGAAATAAAAATATAAAGTGCGTTGCATCACTGAACAGCCATCATCTTTGGGCTTCTGTATGGTTTACTTTGTGGGTTTGTTGGGGAATAAGTGAAAAAAAGATGGCTTCAAATTTTTGCTTGCCCAATTCAGGCAAGCATTTGTTCTCATTGTTCAAAAACACTTGCCCGAATTTGATTTTCACCTGCCCCGGGCAATCAGGCAAGTGCTTATGTAGGACCCTGCCTATTTGTCAAAAGATAAAAACCCTTCAAAAATTCATTAAAATTCCTGGATCACTACCAAAATTTAATCCATGATCTGTTCCTTGTGTCATTATCAACTCTTCCTGCTGTATTAGCAGTACTAATGTACTGTAATGGTAAGTTTCATCAATTCTTGAACTTGTTGAGTTATTTTGCAAACAGACAAACCAACACTGACAGAAACACGTCTTCGCAGAGGTAATATATTACACTATCAGGGGAGGTAAAAAATGCAGAATGAGCTATTGACAATACAGAAATTATCCCATATTAGCCAAGTAAAGAAATAAACACACACACCACTTCCATGGACACATTGCTGTACATTGTACATATTTTGTACTATACAAACTTTGTACACACATATCACACATTGTATGCCGGTATGTACAAAGCATTACACATGGTCATATCACACATGTATGTATACACACTGATCTTGCACATAGGTCCTACACTTTGACTAGATGCAGCGTCTTTTTATAGTGTTCAGTGATTTTTAAGAGGGTTACATGGGAGCACTGGACAGTTTCGGTACTTGTGGTATTCTGTAATCTAACAGATTGAAATTTCTGTTACATGCATTATTGTATCAACTCTTCATTGTATTGACTTGACAATTAAGAAACCAAAGGTAGTCACAGTTTGTAACTTTTCTTCTCTCTTTCAACAATCAACTGTTCTTTGATTAGAATTGATAGATAGATGGATGATACCTCTGGCCTGACATAAAAAAAGATGATAAAACTATAGGAAGTGAGAGCAGTTCAAGAAAACATGCTTTATGGCAGTTAGTATGACATCATGTTGCAAAGAATAGATGCATGTTTGTAGAGATCCAGAGATTCAACATTATAGAGACTAGTGTCTTATGAATGGCATGATCAGTTTTGCTGTCATACTCAATAGAGATATTTGATATCATATTCAGTGGAATATGTTTGCAATTCATGCAAAATGAATAAATTGAAGTCCAGAGAGGAGATCTTGACTCTCTGTATCTGTGACTGTTTTTCTTTTTAGTTTTTGATTCACATCATAGCTACATAATCAATATCTATACAAAATATTGGGGACCATGTTAACATTTTCATGGGTTTCATGCACCTTAAAGTAGTTCTAACTGGGTAGTTTGTTTTATTTTGTTTCGTTCAGGAATTTTCACTTTGAACAGTATTTGCTTACTGACAGCTATGTCCAAAGGGAAAGTCTGCTGAATAATTAGAAAAAAAAAGAATATATTTGGTATCAAGCGAAATCGGACTCTCTTTCTAAGAATAAAATGTGTATTTAGAAAATATCAATGAAATTTAAAGGAAAATATAACTTAGATAGAATTCCACAAAAAAAAAAGAAAAAAGATTTGCACACATTCCCTCAACCTTTTACTGACATATGTTACAGGTAATGTCATTCCCCCTGCTTTCTGAAAGGGGAAAAGTCAAGTGCTTTTCACTGTGCTGAAAAATGAACATAAATATGTTGAATCATCTTTTTTCCCCCAGTATTGTTGTCCTGCAGTGACGTCACAAATTGTATAGTCTTCTCATTCAGCGATTTAGGCATCGAAACTTTAAAATTAATATCTTTTAAATAGATTATAAACGATTTTCCTCGAACATCACTGATGTGTTGTGCTATAAATATTGCTGCATTCACTCAATCCATATGTATTATGAATATATTTCCCCTTTAATACGGGCGGGTAAAATGGATATGTTACTGTACACGCCATATATTTAGTGAGTCTAAATTTTTGCGAAACGGGACTTCCCGATGATTTCGCGATTGGTTAAATCTGCGATCGTGGAGTATAGATTTTGTATTGCATGGAGAAATGTATGCGCATCACATTCATATCGGGATCAGAGTCATTATTTTCGCTTGTCTTTAATTTTGCAAATAGCACCTGACTTGCGAAATTCGCGAAAAGCAGCAACTGATGCCTCTCAGTATAATACCCTGTAATTAATGTATAATTTTCCGAAAATGCTCAGAATAAGCATTTGGTGGAACATTTCTCTGGAGCATTCCCTAGTGGCCACTAAATGATATTGCAGTCTTACGAAAGTGACAAAAAAATGATAATGATAATATTTTCTGTACCGCAAATTGCAAAAAGCCTCTATGAAGCAGTTTAGGAAGGAGATCATAAAAGAGAGATGGAGAAGAAAGAATTGCATTACAAGTACACATGAAATCAATAATCTTCCCCGAAACCCCCCCCCCCCAAAAAAAAAAACCCCAATTAAATTGATGAACAAATTAATACCAAAACACAAATTAACACCAAATGTATCATCTGTTCATTTGCACACAGGTAATGAGGATGAGGCAGGAAGCAGTGGCCTGGCCCCTCTGGGTAGCCCTGGGAAGGGGCCCTTCAAGTGCGACGTGACCCAGTGCGCCAAGGAGTACTCACGCTGGAAGGACTTCAAGCGGCACCAGCGCAGCCACGAGAACGACAAGCCGCACCGCTGCGAGCACTGCGAGCTCTCCTTCAACGTGGAGTACAACCTGACGCTGCACCGTGCCATCCACAATGTCGGGAACCTGGAGTGTCCCGAGTGCCACAAGCGGTTCTCGCGGGTGGCTAGCCTCAAATCCCACATCATGCTGCATATGAAGGAAGAGGTCCTCATCTGCCCTGAGTGTGGTGATGAGTTTGGTCTGCAGGTGAGTAACTCTCCTCCTTGAGATGAAAATGCTGGTAATCCACAAAATAACTCAAATATGTACATAAGTGTACCTAATGATTTTTATGCCCAAGGAGCCAGGTTGCTCAGATCAACAGGCCCACTTGGTCATTTTTCTGTCAGCCATTAAGATTTTCCATCCATATCCATACATTTTTCCCCTTATCAATGATATGTGAAACAGTTAGTAAACTCTGATACCTAGGATGGAAAATTCACTGAACAGAATTTGGCAGTATGTTTTTGGAAGGTCACAGGTCAAGGGTTACAGCTCAGATTGTATTATTGAAAGAAGCACTAGAATACTTACTAGGGACAATTTCGATAAAAATTGTTTTACTAGGGAGTGTAGCGAGACAGGCCATTATTTGAGCATGATTTGGTGACAGTAAAGTTTAGAGTATAAATTATACAAACAAATTCTTGAACTTTACTCTCTATAAAGATGTAACACATGAAGATGTGAATGACAGTGCTTCAAACTTGGTATGCATCTGAAACATATAATTGTACTTCAAATTTGACAGAACAAATGACAGTGCATGAGACATTTATAGTCAAAGTTGATAAAGGGCAGGTTTAAAGGTCAGGGTCAAATTTTCAATGGGCTCCTATCCATTCAACCATTAGATTTAACTATATATAGATAATATTTTATGATACTTGGACATTACAGTCTACATCATTTCAAATATATATCAACCCACTGAGGATGGGCTGCTTTTGCTACAACACACATTTCCCATAAACCTCTGCTCGAGTCTGTACTCAGGACTCATCCTCAATGGGTTCAGGTTTTTGTGAAAAATGCATTCTCCAGTTAATGGTTATTCTGTAAATATCATATTGCCGTTGCATGCTGCATACTGAGAATCAAGGGATATGTCAATATGTAGATATGATATGACTTTCCCCACTTATAAATGAGAGTGAGGTAAATAATCATGTTTAGATCAGGATGAGATTTCAGGAAACAAACAAGGAAGGAAATTAGAGATGACTTCATGGTAGTCCCAGGTATGCACCAATGCTGAGGCGCTCTTTGGATGCCATGATGCAGATTATGCGGTCAGATACAACTTTGGCACTCTCTGACTCTGTTGACATTCCCATGTGGTCTGATTCCATTTTAGTTTTTACTGGGGAAGGATGATTTTGGATTATTCCAAGTTTCCTGTGAAGTCACGTGGAGCAAAGTTTGTGTGGTGTACAATTGCTGTATTCAATGCGTGTATATCTAGTGGATGTTTTTTTTATTTTCATGAATTTTGTGAATCGACTGATATCTGCAAACTTAACAACCAATGAAACTATTTCCGTGAGGAACGCAAGTGTGTTGTACTACATGGCAATCCAAAGAAGGAAAGTTTTATCCTGTCAAAGAGAAAATACTAAAAAAAAAAATAAAAAAAAAATGTCTCATTCAGTCATTGTGGTTCTTGATTGCGAATTTAAGCACTCACAGAATTGTCTTTCAAGTTCCAATTTGCAAAACGTTAATGCTCACAAGATACATGCCATGTACAATGTATTACAGGAACGCTTAAAATCAAAGAAGCAACGACATTCTGTAGAACAACAATGCATGTTATGCAGCATCTAGTGCGCCTTAATTGTACATATGTGCAGTATGTACCAGCAGGCAACTACCACTCATGTATTAATACACCAGTACAGAGTACTTGGGACACATAATCAGGTCTTGACCAAAAAGCCTACCGGTAACTTTAGTGTCCTCCACTTGAAGCAGTCTTATACAGCACACATTGTACAGATTATAGTTTCGGATCTATATTCCTATAAATCCAGGCTGCGTAGTTTGGAATCCAGTGCTACGATGACCGCATCTAAAGTGTCAGCTCAGAATGTGATCATGAAAGGGTTTTAATTACACACATTACTGTCATCTCCTCTGACTTTGGTAAACAACTGTTGTTTCATGTTTTTGTAATTTTACGTAGGTTTAGATTAAATAAGTTTTGAATTGTTTTCATTTCTTTCTGTCAGCTGAGAGCAATCTTAGCAGTAAATTTCCAGTCAAATTCACCCATTTTTAGAAAAAGGAGGTCTAACAGTGACAAATGAAATACAGCTGTAGCTGGTCACTAGAATCTCATTGTTCATTATCATAAATTACCAACAATCACCAGTTGTGTAAAATCACATATAGTAGATATTACCTAAGGTGTATTTATAGATTAGCAACAATCAGAGATGTGTTGAATCAAGCTGATAGATTTCATGCTGTACCTTTTGCACACTGGTGTTATTTATTTAATCACTGTTTCTTTTCTTTCTTCATCTTTTTTTTTTTCATTGAAAGTACCAATCACATTCATCTGGTTGATAGCCCACATCAAGGTCAAAGCATGACTTTATAAAAATACTAGTGAGAAGGAAATTTTTGAACCTGGCTTGAAACTGATGTTTCGTTCTGGGCAGCATTGGGACCATACTGTTGGTACCTGAAATGCAACTTTATTGATTTCAAGAAGTGATACAGTGTGTAGAATATTAAGCAACTGATTAGTGAAATCTTGCTGGCAGTTGGAAGCATCAACATTGCAAAAGAAGCATGACAGCATGAATGTCAAAAAAAAAAATATATATCCTCTGTCAAAACTACTTGTAGCTGTCCAGGTCACATGACTATAGTGTCATGATGTCTCTCAGATCCCTATCCTCGTTTTAATAACTTTTAAAGAGCAGCCTTATGATTTTTCCAAGAATATCTTGGGCCAATAGGCATACATTGTAGACTGTCAGGAAAGTCTTAAAAGTCTTCTTTCAAGGGATACAGTGTATAACTGCCACAGAGAAAAAATGAAAATCTGCGGTTAAAAAACCCAAAATATCCTGGTGTAATGTGAAACAAGTCTATTACTGTACAGCTCTGGTGATTTCATCATCACACGATAGAGGATAATATGGCAGTGTATCAAATTACTCACAATGCAAATGGCCATGAAACATTTTATGAGATAATATATTTTGACTGTTTATTTAGCTCTAATTTTCATTTATCTCTTACACTTCCACCACTGCTTTCAGTCAAAATAACCTCTCTACAAGCATAATGTCCCATACTTTTTTTTTCTTTTTTTTTTGGTCCAATACGACTGACTCCAACATATCAAACTGAAGAAACATCCTGTGAAGATATTCTAGTAGTTCTGCTAAGTTTACAGTACTGCTTGTCACGGCTTTCTCTTCCCTGGAAGTGACGCCAGCTTTTCTTGTTTACACAGAAATGGGAAGCTGGAGTGTTCATTTACAAGATGTACATGTACAGCGTACTTGCACTCACAACTCTCCAAAGAGAATGTTTTCATAAGAACTTGGCACAGAAGACTCTTATGACTGAAGTGCTAATGAGCTGCAGGGGAGAGTCATCTTTGTAGGAGTCTGCGTATGTTGTGGTATTAAGGCAACATGATTTCAGGTTGAGGATTTTCTGTCGCTAGAATACTTCAGGATCTCTCAACAAGGTTTAGTTTGTATCCATCTGGACAGACTGTGTTTAGCGTGTAGATTGTGAGCATCTATAGTCATAAAAATGTTTTTTTTTTCCTTTTTATTAGCGTAAAGGATAATTTTTAACTCAAGGAGAACAAACTCTTCCGTACGCACAGTGAAGGAAAGCTTATGCTTTCACATCATGACTTTGTGTCATTAATAACTTGGTGAGTTTGTGGTCATCTGCCTAATTGTATGTGTGCCAGTGCTGTTTTCATATCAGTCCTTCCTGCATTTGTTAATGCATCATGGTGGTTTTTGAAAGCAGTTTGGTGACTGTTTATTTCAGACTTATTCTTTTTTTTTTATATTATCGTTACCGAGTTTGAGTTTGCTTTTCATTTGCACTGCTGTTATCTGAATCCATTTCATTTGTCAGGATTTCTTCCGCATACCTGTGACAGAGCTGTTGTTTGGATGACTCATGTCCGCATGTCTATCTGTCCTGAAGTGTAATGTTGTTATCCTATGGCATTAAGTTTGACTACTATATTTGGTAACACAATTCATCGTTGTGTAAAACTGGAACTACTTGGAAATGATGTTATATACTAGGGAGATGCATATAATTAATTCTCAATCCAAATTTTCAAAATTCTCAAAGGACTGTCAACCACTGCTGTGATTGACAGTAAGTTTCAATCATTATCTCACAATGATGTTGATGAAGCATTTCTGGTTTTATGTATTCATTTTGATCATTCATGTTTTATTGTTTTATTGTTTTTATTTTTTTTTTGTCTTTGTGCAGAGATTGTTAGATGATCATCTCCTGGAACATGCAGTGGAGGCGACGGAACCGAAGGAGCACCACTGTAAGGTGTGCACCCAAAAGTTCCCCATGCACTACATGCTAAAAGAGCACATGAGACAGAAGCACCGACCTAAATTCAGGTGAGAGAACGTTGATACAGTTCAGGGAATAGTTTTCCTGGTATCGCATCGCAATTTGCTATGCATTTTTACACCACTGCTACACAATGCTGCACAAACTAACTTTTGTGTAGCAGTTTTCTTACATAGAAGTGTACAGGATATCATTGAAGATATTTTTCATCAGCTGAAATTGCTAATCAAATTTGAGTTTGAAAATTATTCCCTGCAATTGCTGTCTCTTGGTCATAGATTCAAAACTGGTCTAAACCTTCAAAGTCTAAAAATATACTCTCTTTCTCTCTCTTTCTCTCTTTCCCTCTCTTCCTTTTATCTTTCCTGCTCTCTCTACTGTTGTAATTTTGTGGACTATTCTGCTGTTTGTCATATTATCATGGATAAGCCTACATCAAATCAGTACTCCAACACTGTTATGTGAGGCAATAAGAATGGAGTACAATAGCAGTAACGTATAAGCTGCTGGTTAACATGTAACATGTAGTATATTATTGATTTGAGAATTCTAGACATTCTTGACACTGAATTTTATCAATGACACCAATGATAACATAAAGCCTGTAACCAATCCCTGCAAGTGCCAATTTGGCTAGACTCCCCTGTATTGATGTCATTTGGCCCACTAGACTTTTTTTCCCATTTTACAAATGTCCTAATATACCATCATATTTATGTGTTGATTGTGGTATTGTAGAAAGTTTGTTATCTGTAACTACCAGTTCCTGTATAATACAAATGTAGGGTTTCCATGTAACACAAGTGCTGATACCACAACTGCTGTTGCTGCTACACTGTTACTTCTATTGCTGCATCCAAGCTGTGCCTTTGTACTTGCAATGTTGAATGTGTCCCATTGCTCCCTGTTCAGATCGGCATTGATGCACAGAAAATTTGTGCGTCGGAACCTAGATCGTTCACGCTTCCAACACAAGTGCCAGTTCTGCAACAAGCTCTTCTCCAAGCCCAGTCAGCTCGAGAGGCATGTTCGCATTCACACAGGTGAGGGCAGTGATTTGGCTCGGTCAGTATCGCGTCTGCCTCCAGATCCAAAGGACGTGGGTTCGATTCCCCAGTCTAACTGAGCAATGTTGTGTGTAATCATGCCATCCCTTCTAGTAAGAGGCAAAACTCTGTTCCTGGGAAAGGACATGAAATAGAGGTGTGAGCGAGTCACAACTCATGCACATAAAAATCCCGCTTTGCTCATTCAGCACGAAGAGCAAGGTGCATAACCTGTTGAAGTGGTCCCACCTCACATCCAGCTAGTGTAGTTGAATGTGAGCTATTCAGCCATCTTCCCAGTTGGAAAATGGAGGGGGTTGAATGACACTTCAAGTCCCTTGACATTTTTTGCAATAATTTTAAAATGTTTTTTTTTTTTTCTTTCTGAAATTTAATGACTTTTTGCTGTAACATCTTTCACACTTTTTCTTTGATTCTTTGTTTCCATCGAGACTCTTTTTATGAAAATCAGGGGTATGCTTGCTGAAACATATCATGACCAATGTCATAGAATATGGCAGTTTCCAATGACTTTTGTGTGTACAATGTACACGAAGTGTTGTCAGATGAATTTTTTCCTTGGTTTTTCTCAGATAACGTCACTTTATCATTTACTATTCTAGATAATAAGAAACAATGAAAACAGGAATAGAAAACAAAGAAACTGTATGTAAGAAATAAAAATGCATAAGAAATTCATTGTGATACTGCAATTTTTGTTTTCACATAAATTTATATTACACTGCACTACAAAGAATATTTTGACAAAAAATTGGCCCATTTGAAGCTTTATTTAGGGATTTTGATCTTAGAATCTGATGCACATAAAATGCATTGCATAGATTAGCATAATTCACCATGATCTTGTGATCAACGGCTGAGATCTTTGGTCCCCCAATATGTAGGGTTAAATCATGGTAAGTGCATGACATTAAAACAACAAATGTAGGGTTATGTATCCCTTTGAAACTTGTTCATTGGTCGTACAATGTAGTGGTACATAATTTTCCTTTGTGCTTAGACTTGATCGTAAACATGTAACTTCATCTTTTGCCTTGCTTTTCAACCAGCTGTAACAATTTTTTTGGCTACCATGTTATCAAGACTATGTTTTTTATTTCTTGTATTGCCTCTTGTCAGTTTCAGTATTACAAGTTGGTAAATCTTGTGTGTTATTAATTGTTAACATGTGAATTGTCTGAGTTGTTCTAAGTAGCCTGATGACTCTACCACCATTCAGTGGACAAAATTGTTGAATATTGCCCTCACATGTTAAATACATGGTTGTTTCCCTCCCAGGTGAAAAGCCATACAAATGTCCCCACTGTGACAAGGCCTTCAACCAGAATGGAGCTCTCCAAGTTCACATGACAAAGCACACGGGGACCAAACCCTATTCTTGTGAGTTCTGTGGCCAGAAGTTTGCTCAGCGAGGCAACCTGAGAGCGCACATTGTCCGTGTGCATGAGATCAATAGTGAATTGGAGCAGCGATACGAGTGTCCACAATGTCCCTGCTACTTCCGAAAGATGAGCAGTGTGAATGCACACATTAGTCGCTTCCACAACAACGACGAGGTATCAAATCCGCTGCTATCCCTCAAAGCTGCTCTCTCAGCCATCCAGGAAGGGGCTGACTGTTTGGACAGCAGTGTCGACACACCAGCCTTAGCCAGTGCCCTGGAACAATTAATCTCAATGCTTGAACAGAACGCCGGCGAAGGGGACACTCTGGAGCAGATCCAGGAACTGATGTTGGGGAATGCAATCAACACTGATATTCTTCAGCAAGCCTTGGAGAACAGTGGGGTGGCTGCCACTGCTCCAGAGGCACCCAAGGCACCTCCTACTGAGGCAGCCACCCCTGCCAACCCTCAACTCGGCCAGTTGTTCACATTTGTGTCTGAGGTTCTTCAGCGGAAGGTGGAAATTAAGAAGAATGTCCCCGCTGGTGTGCGTGTCCACACATGCAACTACTGCACGAAAACTTTCAAGAAACCCAGTGATCTGGTACGACACATTCGGATACACACAAATGAGAAACCCTACAGTTGTACACAGTGTGACAAGACATTCACTGTGAAGAGCACACTGATGAGCCACATGAAGACACATGCTGGAATCAAAGAGTACAAGTGTAATGTGTGCCACAAGATGTTTTCAACTCACGGAAGTTTGAAAATTCATCTGAGATTGCACACGGGGGCAAAACCTTTTGAATGCCAGCACTGCGAAAAGAAATTCAGAACTTCAGGGCAGCGAAAGGTTCACATGGCATCTCATTTCAAGGAGCCCATGGAGAAGAGAGCGCGGATGTCTCAGAATCGTTCCAAACAAGATTCAGACAGTGATCTTCCAGACATTCCCCTCCAAGAACCCATCCTCATCACTGACACTGGTCTCATTCAACAGCCACCAAGAAACAGCTCGATGTACAGCAACTACTTGGCAGATGGACTCCAACCAGTAGGGACATCATCAGACAGGCCGTACCGCTGTTCGTACTGTCAAAAATGCTTCAAGAAATCCAGTCACCTCAAACAGCATGTGCGATCACACACCGGTGAGAGACCGTACCAGTGCATGACTTGCATGAGGTCATTCATCTCTTCAGGGGTGCTCAAGGCACACGAGAGAACTCATATTGGTATCAAATCATACAAGTGCCTTATTTGTGACAGCATGTTCACAACCAATGGGAGCTTAAAGCGCCACATGTCCACACACACAGATGTGCGACCATTCATGTGTCCATATTGTCAGAAGACCTTCAAGACCTCGGTGAACTGCAAGAAACACATGAAGATGCACAAGCGGGAACTTGCCATGCAGGCCAAGCAACAAGAGTCTGCTGAGCAGGCCAACCACGTACAGGAAATCCAGTCCATTACAGAGCAAGCCAGCAACCTTGCAGAACAGCTTACATTGGAGCAAGCTTCTAGCTCCATTCTTGCCATGGCACAGGGCCAGCTCACTGTGACCCAGGATGCTCTTGGCGCTACAACAACTCTTACTGAGGCAAACCTGGCATCACAAGCCTTATCTCAGGGCAACCTGACACAGGGGAACCTAATAACAGATGGACTTACTTCAGATGCTCTCTCGCAGACAGGCCTGGGGCAGAATTATGCGCATCCTTTTGGGCAGCAGACCCTGGACAGCATCACCAACAGTCAGGCAGACATTCCAGCTGAGAATCAGATCAGTCTTCAGACCCAGCAAATCCAGCAGCAGCTGGAGGCCATCACTGGACAGTCGGCATCTCTCTTCTCCCAGCCAAGCCAAATCCAACCTGTGCAGGAGGACCTGAATACAATAGATGTCACCAACCGAATACAGACCAGCACAGGATCAGGATACAGTGTGACTGATGCAGAGAAGCGGACGTATCGCTGCAATTTCTGTGAAAAGACCTTCAAGAAGTCTAGCCACCTCAAGCAGCATATTAGAACCCACACCGGAGAGAAACCGTGCAAGTGCATGACATGTGGAAGGTCGTTCATTTCTGCTACTGTGCTGAAAAATCATATGAGGGTACACACAGGTGTCAAAGCCTTCAAGTGTAACTTGTGTGATACTTCCTTTACAACCAATGGATCCCTTGTTCGCCACATGAATATTCACACTGATCTGCGTCCCCATCGATGTAGTCAGTGTGGTGAGGCATTCCGCAAACCTTTAGACCTGAAGCGCCACATGAAAGAGCATGCCTGTGAGAGTGATGATGCAGACCAGCAGTTGGAGGAGGGAAAGCGCCCACGGAACGTCATCAGGTTTAATGAAGAGGAGGCACAGCAGATAGCAAAGAAACCTTTAGCGCGGAATGCATCCATTTCAGAGCGAATACTTGTGCAGATGGTGAATGATAAGAATAGGGTGAGTGAAGTTCTGTCCAAGGAAGATGAACTGCAAAGACGACCACAGTTTGCCAATAAATGTGAGCATTGCTCAAAGAGCTTCAAGAAACCTTGTGATCTTGTGCGACACATCAGAACTCATACAGGGGAAAAGCCATTCAAATGCAGTGAATGTGGCAGAACGTTTGCTGTGAAGTCCACTCTTGTTTGCCATCTCAGAACACACAAAGGAGGGAAACCAGAAACTTGTCACATATGTAAAACTACTTTTGCCACTGTAGGAAGCTTAAAAGTGCATATGCGATTGCACACAGGTGCCAAGCCATTCAAGTGCTCATACTGTGATGAGCGATTCCGAACATCTGGCTCCAGAAAGCAACACATGGAGAACCACTTCAAGCCTGCGAGTACAAGGAAGAGAAAGGTCAACGACAAGGTGGCCAGTGACAAGGAGAATGCCAACTCTGAACAAGTTGTCATTGAAACCTCACATTCTGAGGCAGTGCCACAAGTCCTCCAAGTTTCACAAGTGCCCGTTGCTGCTGAACAGCCCGTCATGCAAGCAATAACCAACCAGCAACAAGCTTTGCCCATTACCATTGGCAACCCAGATGCCACTGGGAACGATGTCAACTCATCAGCAGTCTTAACTGGTCTAGAACTCCAGTTGACTGGATCCAACATTGGACAGAATGTACAGATTCAAGGACTGGATGCCAATAACATCACCGTCCAGATAGATCCAAGCCTTCTTCAGCAGTTGCAGCAGCTGCAACAACCGAATGCCATCACACTCCAGACAGGAGACCTCAGTTTGGGTCAAGCCAGTCTACAACTTTCCCAGTCTGATTTGGCTGCAGTTGTCAATGGTCAGGAAATAACCATGCCTCAGGGAATACAAGGGATCGACCCACAGACTGGACTCTTGGTGCAGATGGATCCGTCGACTCTCCAACAAGTCCCACAGATGATCAGGATTGATACAGGTCCTGGCAACCAACAGCAGACTATTCAGGTGCAAACTACCTCTGCTGGGAATCCCAGCCAAAACCAGCCACAGATCCTAATGCAAAATTCGGGACTTCAGGGTATCATTCCAGCCGTTCAGAATCAAGGTAGTCTATTGACTGGTAGTGTTGGGTTAGCTCCTCAACAGACCGGTGCACCCCCAAACCGAGTTGTCCCATACCTTCAAACATCAGACATCCAAATAGCAATTCAAGACTCACTTAATCAGAATGTGTCAACGGGTGACCCTATGATGCGCAACCAGATGTACACAATCCAAACGAGTGACCGTGGTACACACTTTGTTGAAGCTGAGGCAACCACCTCAACCACAGATACTTCCAATCTAGGGGCAGCCTTCCAGCTGTCCTTGTCTGGGGATCAACTTCGTCTGGATCAGCCTGGCATCATCCTTCAGCAGCCAAACATCCAAGGTGGTGTGGAAGTAGGGCCAGTGGCAAGCCAGACCCAGGAGCAAGTAACTATCGCTGCAGGCAATTTTGTGAGTGGTGGAGATGCCCAGGAAACTGTCACAGTGAATGTGGTTGATCTTGCTCATCTGGCTTCCAGTGAACACATGCAGACATCTGTACCCACAGCAACAGACCCTGTTCCTATGGAAGTCCTGCAGAAGGAATCAGTGCCCATACAGATTGTCTCAAAGGACTCAGGACAGAACCAAATTGAACAGGAGAGCGAGGATGAAGAGGAAGATGACGAGGACGAGGAAGATGATGAAGATGAGGATGATGATAGTGAAGAGGATGATGATGACGATGAGGAAGATGCAACAGGAGCAGCGGGAAGGGAGATGGTCTCAAGGGATAAGCCCACCATGTCAGCGGCAGCAGCTGCAGCAGCAATCGGTTCCCTGTATCCATGCACTGTTGAAGGCTGCAATGAGGTAATGACCGTATCTTTTTATCAATAACTTGAATTAGCGCTGGCAACTAAACAACTTATTTCCCATATTTCAAGCAGCAACATTTTTAAGACATTTGCAAAGAATAGCTATGATTAGCACTTTGACAGTTTAAAGTGAAAAATGTTGAAAACTTGAGGTTGTTAGAGTACACCTGAAGAGTTTGCTTTTCTAATTGGCATTTAGTGGTTCAAGATGACTTTAAAAAGTGCAGTTACCCCCTCTGTTTATCACAACACACACACACACAGTGTACACAACACTCATAAAGTACTGTCAACTGATGTTATTAAATGGAGGTAGCAAAGTACACTTGGTGAAAAAAAGAAATGTTGCATTGTTGTTGTGTTTTTTTTAAAGAAATACAAGAGAAAATGTTGGCCACAAATGCACAAATAAGATAACTATTCCTCATCAAACCTCAATTGAAAATAAGGTTTCCCTCGTACAATAAAATATAAATCAGAAGTAGGAAACATTCCTGTTAATTGATGCAAACTGTAGTGACTCTTACGTAATGTAAGCACTGGAAGCTACCAAGAAGACAGCATTGATGAATCGTGTCTTTCGTTGTGTTCAATAATGACAATGATATTAGGAAGCTTTAGATTTTAGACGTGCGGACGTTCAAAGGAAAAAAAAATGTTCTGAGAATGCGCAGTAGCGCGCGTAAAGTCAATCTATTTTTAGCTTGCGTCGCCTGAGTTTTTCACTACGCATACTGGGCTATTTTCACGTCTGCACAGTTTGCGACGTAGAGAGCTTCTTCATGCACTGATCATATGGGGGCGCGATTTTATTTTTTATACGTTGCGTCCCAGCATAATCTAAAGCTACTTTTCCACACGACGCGGGGAGAGGAGAACGTCCAGCGCAAGCGTCGGCTCAAACGTCCGCGCGTCAAAATCTAAAGCTCCCTATTATGTAATGTTTTTACCTTGGTGCCCTCAGGTGTTCACAAAGATGCAGCAACTAAGCCAGCACCAGCAGGAGAGGCACAAGTCTCTGCGACCACACACCTGTGAGATCTGCGGCAAGTCCTTCAAGCGACCCGGACACCTCAAGGACCACATGACCACCCATGACAGTAGCCTCCGCTCCAAGGCAGACAAGAAGGCCAATCCTGGCCATGTCTGTCCCACTTGCAACAAGGCCTTCGCCAAGCCCAGTCAGCTCAGCAGACACATGCGGACACACACTGGTGAGTGACCAATGGTCATCCAAATCCAACCACTTCCACTTTGGCTGTGAGTTTAGAGGTACTGTTTACCATTGGGAGCAGTGATTTTACAAATGTTCGAGTAATCACATTTGATGCATATGTGTACATCAGTTATAATATCACAAAACATCCTACCATATAAAGATTTTGTAATAAAGCCTAGAATATAAGGAGATATCACTATTTTTCTCAATAAACCATTACTGTTGATGCGGTTTATTCTAGAAACAATTTTATTATAACTGTTGTTAACACTTTGTAGCAATACTTGACGTTGATTATACTGATTAACCTTTTGACATTGGTTGTTTCTATCTCTTACTCACATTTAAGAACTACAGGGGTATTTTGAAGCATGAAAGTTAAGTTTCTGTTTCATCTGCAAATGGCAAATAATGCCTTTGAGTTTCTGTCATCCTTGATAGGCCCTTTTTCTAATAATTTCTCTCCATGTTCCTGCAGTTTGTTTTCCTTTGCATGAATAAACTGCATTTTCCTGTCTCTTTGACTCATTTCCCAGGTGAGAAGCCATTTTGCTGCCCAGAATGCAACAGGGGCTTCAGCCAGAAGAACTCTCTGCAGATCCACATGAACGTCCACACCAAAGAGCGCCCCCACAGATGTCAGTACTGCGAACTGTCCTTCTCACAGAAAGGTGAGTATTGTAATTGATTGCTTCGTATCTCCTACGTACAGCATCACTTTCCCATTCATCAGTCCTGTCCCATTACAGTGCACTCCCGTTATAACTGACGTATTCTCATAAACGACGTAGACTCACAGATAACTAAGATTCATTGATCTCTGTTCTACAGCCATTTATTTATCCGTCTCTGTATACGCAGGGTTCCCCATGAACGGTGTGGTACTTATACAATGTTGTTATACAAGTGGTAGCAAGCTGCACAGTGCAGCCAGAATAACATGCATAGCAATCAGCAGTACAGGTCTGTTATTTCCTGCCAGTAGATGGCGCTATACAACAATTACACATTCATGAGTGAGTATGAATAAACTCCAGGATACTACAATAACGAACATGGTTATAACGAAATTCGGGTTACAACAAAGTAAAAATTCAGGCCGTAACATTATCCACTCTATGTGTTTGTATTGCTTATCTGTTTGGTTTTAACAAAATTTTGATTTACCGGTAATGAAAGAAAACTGCCGGTCCCGAGGACTTTGTTATAAACAGTAGTCCACTGTATCCACCTCCCACACATTGCCCCCCTGTCTACTCGGCTCTTATTCTAATATCTTTCTCATCACTACCTGGGCCCCATTTCATTAAAAAAGTTTATATGATAGCAACTCCTTCTGGAATGGCAATTGCCATGGTAACGACAAAAATCTAGCTTCCCGATGGGCTGTTGCTTTGGGAAGTTGCCATTCCAGCAAGAGTTGCTATCCTATCATCTTTTATGAAATGGGGTCCTGGACTTCTCATATATCTGCCCAAGATCCTTTGATTCGTTGATCATGTAATGTTTGCACCAGAAAGCTCTGACTTATATCTAAAGAAGATCATGTGAGTGAAAGAAATTTGCTCACAATATCCTCGTCGAACTCGCATCTTTTTCACTTCTACCAGTCTTTGATACAAGATAGGTAAAGAGGAGAAGATTCCCCATTTCTGTCATTACACAAATATAGACTGTTGCTATATTTTAGGAGGAGATTGTACTGTAAAACCAGAAACATTCATGGCATGAAACTTTTGTGAATTGAGTGGACAGCCTTTTTCGTAGCATGAAATTCACGAATGGCCACTGACCTTCACTGCATTGTGTGGACGAATACTTTCACAGACATTTTACTTTCATGAATCTTAGCTCCTTGTGAAATTCCCAAATGTTTCATGCACACAAAAAAATTGTGGTTTTACTGCAGTTTTTGTATAAATTGTGATAATTTTTTAGAGTGATGACTGATGATATCATATTTCTTCGGTAGGAAACCTCAAGACCCACCTGCAGCGAGCCCACAAGCTGCCTCCAGACACAGCATCCCACGCTGCATCCCAGGTCGCACCTCAGGCTATGCCCCGGTCTGTCCCTCAGACTGTCCCCCAGGCTGTGTCCCAGGCCGCCACTACGACAGCCACCAGCCAAGAGGACATCGACATCGAGAGGCTTTTCTCTTAATCCATGGACCACTGCTGCTGCATTTCAGCTGTTACGCTGGATGGCCACCAGAGGCCTCTGACGTCACCCCTAGGGCCCTACAGCTACTTCCTCTCCACCACTATGCGGGAGAGCCTGGACTTAGAGAAATTTTGTTCATAACTCCAAGGCCCCCAGTGCTGTGTCTTGCCCAGCTCTGGTTTAGGAAGCATTTGCATGGAAAAGCTAGTCTTGATGTAATCCATAGAGCCTCACTGGTGTGTGACATTCACTGTTGGCGAGGAACACACATTAGGACTTTTTAGAACTTCTGGTTCAGGCCCAGGAGGGACATTTAGCTTTGTCATAACCACCTATATTTGCAAGAAAGGTATTGATATTGGGAACCATGTTTGGTTGTACCCCAGTAGAACCCCATTGTTTTGTCTTGCCCATCAGTAGCTGGCAAGGATTTGATGTCAAAAGACTCCTCTTACTAATGTCCACAGAGATCTGCTGCTAGTTTGTCCTCCACAAGTCTAGTGGGCCGTTCTTCCCACAACCCAAAGAGTGCCACAGGCACTTACTGTATGCTGAATATTTCACAAGGTTTTTATTTTCATGAATACATGTATTGCGAGTCAGGTGCTATCCGCAAATGTAAAATTTTGATTCTGATCCCCTACATGAATGTGATGTGATGTGAACACATATATTTCTTCGTTCAGTCCTGTACTCCACAATCGCAAATTTAACTAATCATAAAATTTTCATGAAGTCCCAATGTACGAAAAATTAGTCTCGCTAACTATATGGCCTATACAATGTGTGATTTGGCAGACACTACCGATGTCATTTTGTCTGCAGTGGACTGTTGGATATCTACAGTGTAGATTGAAGTAATGCCTTTTCCAAATTCTGCCCAGTATTCCCCTGATGGGTTCCTAGACATTGAAGACTGATAACCAATCTTGTCTTCTCCAAGTTTCCTCTGTGTGATAAGTTACCTAATACCAGTCTGTACACATTTCCATGATGAAAAAACAACAAAAAACCTACTGCTCATGTTTCCATGACGATGTCAGGGGATGTGATATCATATTTATGTAGTTGTTTATCTATACTCTGCAAATTTCACATTACTACGCTGGCAGCAAGAGTTGTGCTGTTAATTTCTTAAACCACTTATAAATCTGTCAGAGTGCATTTGCTTTAAGGGTACCCAAACCCAAAGAGAAATGTGGATCGAGTGAAAGCAGCAACATTAGTAAAACACATCAGTGAAAGTTTGAGGAAAATCGGACAATCGATGCAAAAGTTATGAATTTCTAAAGTTTTGGTGTTGGAACCGCTGGATGAGGAGACTACTAGAAGTTATGGCGTCATGTGTGGACAACAATGTAAAGAAAATATAAAGGGAATTCCACAAAAATTAATTTTTCATGAAAATTACACATTCCATCAACTTGATACTGACATATGTTTAGGGTAGCACTTACTCCCCTGCTTTCTGAAAGTGGTTAATCAGGTGCTCTTTCATTATGCTAGAAAAGTGAATTTTTGTGGAATTTGAGTGTCTGAATGAGTTCACTTATGTGCAAGCTGTTTTCTTGACAGTTATCACTTATTAGACTCGGTCTGCCCAATTGAAAAAGCAGTATAGCTGCGTCATATTGAACTCTACTGTATGTCCAACAGCTATTATTAGCCAAACAGTTTGTAGTCTCAAAGATTTCAAGCAGTATCACACATAAAATGGAACTGCTTTTCAACAATATGTATGGTTCTCCATTGAACATTTTTGGAAGATAAATACAATGTATGTTTGGTTGTGTAGGTGCCTCTGAAATGTGTGAAGTTGTGCTTTCCCTGAGAAGTTCAGTGCTTTACAAAACAAAGCAAACCATCATAAACTAAAAATGACAGTTAAGAAATTGGGATATCTGATGCAGAGACTCCAAACCCACGCACCTTCTGATCTGGAGATTCTCCCACCTGAAACCCCTAGCGAATGGGAGACCCCAACTTGATGTGCGCGAAGTTCCTTGCAGCCGGGGTCCAGGGCCTGCTTAAGGACTCTGGTAGCTCTAGGGTTCTAGATGCTCTCTCATGCTATCTTAACACTTATTTTTCAACATACGATGACACGTAGTAAGAAATCATTTCAAGCTGGAGACACAGAGCCAGGTTGGGAGAAATTAAACCTCAAGCGGGAGAAAAGGAGATTTTGCAAAAATGGGCTTTCGGCGGGAGAGTTGGAGTCTCTGCTGATGTGCGAATAGTTGTGTAATACCACACATTGAATATCTATGTGTTTATTTTGGTTTGCAAGATTTAAACGTTTGGCTCCTCTGCCATGTGATCTTACTGAAACAATGGAATAGAAACAAACAACATATTGCTGCATTTCTTCTCTCTAGGACTTACCTCTTTCTAACCTACTGAGATTGTCTGTACAGGAGCAAGGTTGAACTTGCAATATCCAATGAATATTTCTGGCAAGCAGTACTTCCAAAAGCCAGGAACATTATTGATTCTTACAGGTTATCAGCATTGACAAGAATTTCATAGGAGCTCTTGAAAATGTGGCAGCAGTGTCATCTCTTGTATGATCATACAGGTATTATCGCAAAATTTCCAAAGCAAGCTGCATGCCTTCAAATAAGGGTTGTCTTCCAGTAATAAGAAAGCATGATAGGGGAAAGATATAGAAATGCTTTGTAGCCCACTATTTCGCATGCAGTGAAAGCTGTGAAGTATATGTTGTAGATTTAGATAGTAAATGAACTTCATGTGTTACTAACATGCAAGTCTTGCTGATTATCAATTTAGCGTTGTCTCTCTGTAGAAGACAATGTTCTGCTTATTAACTACTGTACTAAGGTACTTTTGAGCAATTAGCATGGAAGGACCAGTGACATTGAAGAATGCTCCTCTATGTTATTGCACTATGATAAACCCTTACAAAGGATTTAATTCACATTCAGTTTTGATGTAATTCTCATATTGTAGGGATACTATGCATATGACTTGCTGTTGAGAATTTTATAAGTTTTACTTTTCAGTGGGAGTGGAGCAGTATGGACTGTATTCCACTTATACACACAGAAAATTTGCCTTTCTACATCTGTAGGCAAAATGCTGTATATGAGAGAAGTTTTGTTTTTGAATAGTTGAATTACTACAGACTTTGTTTCTTCAACTAACCAGACTTCATACACCTGTACACCTCTTATAGGGTAAAACTGACAAAGGTGTGCTATTAAGCAGAATATTTAACACTTTCTGTACACAACCTAGTATTAGATTTTGAAGCGAGTCAATTTGCACTTATTTCAACTGATTTTACCTTTGAAATACACAAAATAGTGTTCCGTCCTATGTTTCAATGTTGAAAGTACTTTGTTATTATCTTGCCAGAATGATTCTTTAGGCTCCACAGCAAGAAAATCAAGGATTGAAATTAAGCATCATAATAAACATAAGTTTGTTTCGCTTGCTTCTGATTGGGTAAAGGCAGGTCACGTTTATTTTTAATTTTATTTTAAAAGTGACCTGATTTATTATTCAATGAGATCTTACTTATCCAGGAGTTCTGAAGTGAAAACTGGCTTCCACTATGTATATTCATTATTGGATCACTGAATTTGTTTAAAAGACTGCAAGAACATCTGAGACTAGTCTATGAGGATACTGTAAAACGAGGAATTTTCGCGTGCATTTTAATTTCGCGAATTTCGCGAGTGCCAAAATTCGCGAAATTAAAATGCACGCGAAAGCTTTTGTCTACACTACATGCATTGAATGCCAGTACCAATTCGCGAAAATTTCGTGCCACGAAAAAGGCTGTCGGCTCCAATTCGCGAAAATTTCATGCCGCGAATATATCATGTTTTACAGTATACTCAGTATCAAACAAAAGCTTTAGGGATAGTGGAATTAGTGTAGCTCACATGTATGTATTGGAGGAATCAATACGAGGTGGATTGCAGTTGTCTCATACTTTAATTCCTGAATGCTTCCTGGAAATCTTATTAGCCACTTAATTCTGAGTGAATTCATGCTCATTGTTTGGCAATTTTCAGCTTCAAGTGATTTTCATTCTGCTCCTGCTCATGAGGTGCTACAGGAAGAATGAATAACGATGCGTTTGTTCCTTGTTCTTTTTTAGTCATGATTGAAGGTGTCATCATGGCTTTTAGCCCATTGCTGTGGTATCAATTAGTGACGATTGCCAGGTTGTAGATTCACTTTTTCATCAGCCTGTCTGTGACCGTCACATTCACGCTAGAACTCTTGCCTAGAATTGGTGTGATCATTCCATAGACCGCCGTCACTTTGAGAGACATCTTGTGCAGTAATAGTATATTAAAGGAGACTTCCGGATGATTTTCAGATTTTTACATTTGAACAACTAAAAATTAGTGATACTGAGGACAGAGTTTCAGAATTTGTGATAATTGGGATTAAGAATAAGAATATTTTCAAAATTTAGAACAAATTGCAGTGAACAAGGATGATGACATGGCAGAGTCACCATAAGAATGCATGAGTTGGGGCTCAAGGTAGCAGAACAAAAGAAGAAGGCATGCATAGATTATAAAAAGGTGAACTCGCAAGCAAGCGGTATTGTAATGGAATTACACTGCTACATTTCTTAAATATGTGAACCTCCTACGTCATCATCCTTGTTCTGTGTAATTTATTTGAGAGATTTCAAAGTATTGTTTCTCCGCTGAAGAACCACAATAAATTCCTCAAATCTATACATGGAGTTGTTGATTTATGTACTACATGATGTGAAATTATGAAAAATCGCCTGGAATGTCCCTTTAAGTAAAAGAATTGTTTAATAGTGAAGAGAAAGTGTGACCCAAAACTTAGCCAGTTCTGTGACAAAGTCTTGGAGCCGACTGGTGGCAACTTTGGAGAAACTACAGAGCAACTGGCAGCAACTTGGTGACATCGAATTGAAACAAACTGACCACGTTCTTCCATTATCCCTGCACAAATGTACATGTATCTGTAATTTGTGAAAATTGATATAAATGTTATAGCTTTCATTTTTCATGTTATATTGAAATTTACTTCACTTTATAACACAACCTGTCCTCAGATAAATAGTTGTACATAACATGATTAAAATTTATACACATAAACACTTAAGCAGACATTGTCAGTTCATAGGTAACATTTTTTGCTTTCTTTCATTTAGTTGTTGGCAATCCAATTGTGAATAGTTGTTCCACTGTAGAGCACATCTTTGTTAACCCATCAGATTGTATATGAAGCTGAAAGAAAGTCCCACGTTTTACATTTTCTGGATTGTATATATCTGCGAAGAAGTAATCAACCAATCGTATGTTCTTCTTTTTTGTCCAGATTAAGTGTATTATTTATTAATAGTAGTCTGAAATCATTGCTGCCTTTCTTCTCAGGCAGATTAATTGTTATTTCTTTGTCATTCGCAGCTGAAAGAATTTGAATTAAGAAAGTACCACCAGTATTCGCAATGTTTTTGGTGTTTTCTTCTGATTTTCATTTATGGATTAAAAAAAGTCAATCGGTCTGAAATAGTTTACTGTTTGTATAGCTTTGCTAACAGATTTAAGGAGATTTGCAATGGCCTCTTGTGTACAGGTACATAATTAATTTGTTTTTCGTATATGGACAAAATTGACCCAATGTAAAATATTTTGACCTCGCAAAGCTAAAGTGATTATTGTTGGAAGGATGTTTATTATGGAAATAATGATATGACAAAGTTAATACATAGTAATTGCTCTGGTTCAAAGCAACAATTTAAGGACAGGAGAATCTGGAATGTTTTCACCTTTCACATGTATTTGTCACCGCGTAAGTCAACCAGATGTAAGTATAACTTCTGCCGAGGGTTGATATCAAACAATGTCTAAATAAATGGTTTTGTTACTACAACTCACCATTCCATGGCGGTGTGAATATAATATTTATCAACAATGCTATGCATGGGATGTTATGATTATATTACATGTCAAAGAGGATGAACAATTCTATGATATGCTGCTTGAATTTAATTGAAGCAAAGGAAGGAAATGAGTGAATTGTACATGTATGTATACTTTGATATTTCAAGAACTTGTGTGTAAAATGATGATTGTATTATGTATTAAAAATCTCTCACAAAGAGTCAATATTATCACTTTGCTGTTGTGTGGGTCTTTTGATGTCACATTCCTTGATCGAATGATATTTTTGTAGGTGAAAACTGAATACCAAATGCAACTTCGCATACATTACAAGATATTATCTCGTATGTGCAGAGTGGGTTTAAGGTCGGTTCTTGGGTTTGTTTGTTTGGTTTTTTTCTTTGTTCAAGGCAAGTAACTTTATTAAAATTGTATATGAAGGGTCATGTACATTGATTGATAGAAGATAGTGATGGTGTTAGAAAGTGCAGGAGGTACCCAGTTACATGCGCGCTTCGTTGCGAGCGAATTGCGGAGTTCTGTACCAGTGTACTCTGTATCAATTTCGTTACTAGACTGCGATTTAAAGTGTTAACGCTCAGAGTATATGTTCAAATTGAGTGTAAATCTCCCCCGTATTTAAAGAATGTTAAAGGTTGATATTCTTCTATTTTTTTTTCCTGCATTTTCGTAAAATGCAGGAGTCTTCCCCATCAGGGTCTGAACGAACAATCAACCAACAAATCAAGTAGGGCCTACATGGAATTCAAGAAAGGTACCACAATTAACCACAGGGTGTTCATACTTCATTAAAAATTGAGCTGCTATCATCGTGACGTAGAACATGGTATACTTCCGATCGCGTACGTATGTCCTCTGTAATGAAATGCGGCCTGTCATCACCGAATCCTTCAACAGCTAATGGACTGACTGCTGATCGTTGCGTTCAAATTGATGAAGAAGTGGAATAAAAATACAGCAACCACACACACACACAACACACACACACACACACACACACACACGAACAAAAAGATATGATGCGCATAGTCGTTTCGCGCATTTGAAATTGTTGCTTGTTCATCGTACTGAGTTACCACCAAAGATATCCTTCCTAGACTACGATATATGTATTATGTTCAAATTGAATTGAAATCTCCCGTAAGATGATAGAACGCCGCTCTATCACCTTTGCTACCACCATATTTCTAGTAACCTGATCATTATGATATGTTTGTGCTCAACTATATAGCAAGATCGAGAACAACCAGTGCCTTTGTGGAGAGGTGTAACTGTAACACGGTACGAGCTCTATTCGAGTCAAATAAGTACACTCGACAGTAGTATTGATTGTGGGCACTTCACTTACCGCGTTTGCGGAGTCGAGTTCGTTATGTAGGCGCTATCAGTCACGTTGATAATTTGTGTTGATGTAGGCCTATGTTTGATTTGATTCATTTTCCTCGTTTCTATAAAGAAGGAATCCGTCAAAATACCCCGAATGTTTGACTCTCCATGATAGCCAACTTCTTGTTTTTGTTTTGTTTTGTTTTTGTTTTAAATGACTTCACTTTTTATGACATTTTCCAAATACATGTAGTAGGGACCTACACTATTTTTTGATATGATGTCACAAAGCACTTATTGTGACATCATCACGCGCTGCTCCGTACGGTCTCTGTCGGCTAGCCGGCTCTCTCTAGCTCCGCAACATCGCATTTACCGCACATCTCGGCTCGTAATATGCGATTAAGATAGAATGACAAATTGCCGACATATTTCTTACCAACTACGACAACAACGACGACAACGACGTCAACAGCAACAACAACAAAATCTACTGAAGAGAAAAAGGAAAAGTATCTGTTGCAGAGAAGAAAAAGGAGGAATGCACGTCCGGTACTTATCCACTTGGAAGAACTCCGCAGTATTTTCCTCGTATACACATGAATTTATTCATATCATTATACAAATTAATCTTACTTTGGAAAAGGTTGAAAGGCGGCGACCTAACCACACGCACACGCAATTCCCTCCCCCCTTTTTTTCGCCTTCTCAATCATAGGACGGCGACCGCCCCATCGCCCCTCCCTTGCTATACCGATGCCTGGAACTAAAAGGCTTAATCACCGACCCTTTCCCTGCCACGAAATCAACAGATTAAAACAAAATGTACTAGCTGTGATAATTCTTCTAAAGGATTGCGAACTCAGAGACATTTTAGTTTTGAATTCAATTTTTCTCTCTTTAATGATTTCATTGTCAAGTTAAAACGTCTGAAAGTTACATGATTTATCTTGTACTGATAATTATACATGAGGAGATTCCAGTGGCGTATCTAGGGAAAACGGCGCCCGTGGCAAGCGCGAAAAGTGCGCCCCTAATTTCTGAAAAAGTGTTCAACCCCAACCCCATCCCGGTAGGGACTAAAAAAAGGTCCACATGATATGCTTTTTCAAGCACCTAAGAGGGGTCTTTTGAGGGTGATTTAAATGAAATAAATTTTGATGAATTTTGGCGAGTGAGCGCTGCGAGCGAGCCGAAATTTTTGTATTTCAGCTTACAAAACATGGAATTCATGTCATTTTTTCTTATCAAATCTTACAATTCTAATCTAGATATAGTGACGGCCTTATAGATAACGATTTATACCAACAAACTAAGGACTTGATAAAATACTCTAATTTCGTGGTTCCTGTATACATCATGCACACACGAATCAAAAGTTTAAAGTCATCATTTGGTATAGTGGGTGATGCAATTCTTTTGTGTAAAATAACAATGAAAGAAAATCTGAAGCAATACATGAAACACATGGGAGGACTCTAGGCAGAACTTAAAGTGCTCGCTGCCCTTGTGTCGCAGAAGAATGTTTGATACAGTGCACTCCAATTATAACAAACAGTTATAACGATATTCCAGTTACAATGAAATAAAAATTAAGGCCGCAATATTATTGGCTCTATGTATTTTTATTATTTATTCGATTATAACGAAATTTCGATATAATGAAAGACAACTGCCGGCCCGAGAACTTTGTAATAACGGGAGTCCACTGTATTGATATCAAACAGAAGGGACGCAACCTTTGCGCCAAATAACATACTGTGCCAGCGAATCCCCGAACATTGTAAAGTACAATTGCATCACCAGACTATTGAACGTGATAGCATGCTGAGGAAAATAACATTATAACATCCAGGTTCGTGTTATACCAATATTGTGCAACAAGCAAAGAAAAACAGAAAGGGGCAGAATAACTTTTCTATATCAGGGATTCGTTATATCCGGGAATTTCTCGGTAGCTGACGTAATGCCGTTGACATTGGACAAGATTGGGGCAAGTTTGCCGCGATTATGATCAAAAAATGTACACTGTAATTGCAAGTTCAGTCACGTCAGACAGGTTTTGAAGCACATCTAGAAGACAATCTGTTAAAGCTTTCTTGGATTCACATTTGCTCGTTATTTTCTAGTTATTCCCCATTCGGAAACTCCAAATTGGAGAGTGCTAGTCAGAGTTTATAATCCTACATGTCTGCAATACCCATGTCAAACAATGTCCTCAAGGGTTTGACATTATCTTTCTTTTTTTAATTGATTTGTGGCGAACAAGCGCAGCGAGCGCGCCGAAAATTTTTTGTATTTCAGCTTACAAAACATGGAATTCGGAATTCTTGTGTAGACACAATAAACATTGTTATTTGTTCGCGTCATCATCATGTTTTGTTTTTATCTTCTTTGATTTGGTTTTCTGCCCCCTTCTCCCTCCCCCCCCCCCCCCCCCCTCCGGGCGAGTTTTTTTTTTCTTCTTCTTCTTCTTCTTCTTCTTTTTTCTTTTTTTTTTTCTTCTTCTTCTTCCCCCCCCCCCGTTTTTTGCGCCCCCAAGGAGTGGCGCCCATGGCACGTGCCCCCCTTGTCCCCCCCCCCCCCCCCGATACGCCACCAGGAGATTCTAAAAGGTCAAAGAACTATATTGTGTCAAATTGCCTATCTGCAGGCTAAGTTCTCAAAGAGGACATTAATCCGAAAACAATACAACTGTGACGGCTGTTACCTTTACAATACACGGATATCGAAATTTCGAAACACGATACATATTCTTGCTTGTTCACACAATAGCTGATTTGAAATTGAAAGAGCAAATCAAAGTGATGCCTTCTCAAGTTCCTCTTGAATCATTTGCTCCTGTTAAACCCACAAAACTGTTAGGAAAGATGATACCCTGTACATATATCAACACATTGCAAATCTTAGAATATACTTTTAATCACATTGTATAATGAGTTTGATAGTATAAAGTTAAAGTGGAAACATCTCTTTTGTCTACATGCAGTAAGATTGAAATCTGCTTCAGCAAAATGTCTAATACTGGCATAGAATGAATGGCGAATCTGTTTATCGAGGAGATAATACTGACATAATTCTACCAAATCAATCCCTAGAATTTATATCAACAAGCAATGCGGCTGCTGAACTTAACGCGATATTCCAGTGCTTTGAATATATGATTATGTACAGTTTCACTGACGTCGTTGTTCAGATCGTTTAGATGAAAAGGGCTGCAGTGATCACAGCCAGAAGCAGCATCGTCACGACCAGGAGTCCGATGTCGACAAACAGACAAGTGCGACGCCGTCTGTCGTCGCTTGCAGGTGTCTCGTCCTGTGAGAGACAGACAGACAGACGGACAGACAGACAGAGAAAACAACAACATTAAAATGCTTCTTATTTCAGTACCAATGATGGGCATCTCGAACGAAGTCTCACAGCTATAATCATATTCAAATACCTCATCATAAACATTTTGTTGCAGAACTTCCTCAGATGTACTATAAACTAAAACATAATATTGCTATAGGACATACATTTCGCTACTGCTGCCGACTGAGTTACCGAACAAAGTAAGCAGTTACTTTTCCTCGGCACCCTATAGACACTGCTATTATGTGCATGAGTAACAAATCGCGATTTTGTAGCAGCAGTATTGAGCGCATGCGAATGTTGCAGTTTGTGATTCTACTTTGTCAGAGTAGATAGGAGATTTGGACTTGGATTTGGACACTTACAGAGCAGAACTTGATGACACGAAGAGACAGAGAAATTCTGAAATATGTCATGTTCTACATCAGAAGAATGGTTACTTTTGTGTTCAATTAAATTAATTATACGTTGCATGCAGTCATTATTACTTTTCGTGTTGTAATTTTCTTCATGAATTGGATATTTCGATTCTTCTTGAGTAAAGTCGACCAACTTCTACGTGGTATGTATGCCCCTAGATTCAAACGGTGATTATCATGCTACATCTGCAGATATCTTCATACCAGCACACATCAATTTCCTATTCTGCTTGTGGAAATACATTGTATTACCCTTGTTGAAGATCTGATTCAGATAAGATTCATTAATGCTTTCAGCCATCTATAGAAGAAATGACTCCTGGGCACCGTTTCACGAAAGTTGTCAGCGCTGACAAGTTGTCAGTCACTGACAATTACCGTAGTATAACAGTCAGTGACAAGAGCGTCTCAACCAATCAAAACCAAGGATTTTACTGAAATAGTCAGGACTGACAAGTTGTCAGCGCTGACTATATTGAAACACCCTTCCCCCCCCCCCCCAGTATGCAGATGTACGCTGTTATTTGGTGGTTTAATAGAAGAGTGACACTTTTTTGTTGACGGATCAAATGGTCACGAGTTTAGAATACGACGAAGTTCAAAATTATAAGGTGAAACGAACCTTCTCCTGTAGAACTAGATGTTCACGGACATGGCTCCGAGATGCGGGACTACTAGTACTGGCATTGCAGGCGAACAGGAGGGCGTTGATGACGATGATGATGGCAGAGAGCACCATACCAGCCAGCAGATACCGTCCGAGTCTCGTGGTCATGTAAGCCGGCACTTCTCCGCTGAGAGCCATTGCCTGCACGACCAGGGCGACGAACACAAGCCCGGCGAAGACGATTCGCTTTCCGTAAGCCGCCGGTGTCATGAGGAAGACGGCAACGATGAGCCAGACGTTGATGACGGCTGGTCCAACGAGGGCGCTGGCATTTCTGCGTCTGATGACGATCGTGCAGTCGAGCATTTCGTACTCTTCCGGGCAGCACTCGTACAGTTGCTGACGTACCGTGACGGGAGCGCGGACGAGTTCCCAAGTAGGGTTCGGAAGGTAGCTTGCGACGTCTACATGGTCAAAGAGAGGAGACAGACGGATGGTGTATGTACTCTGCGTCCAGGATAGCCATATCAAGGTGCATTTCTGGACATTGAAGTGACGAAAGAAAAAAAAATCTGTGTTTATGATTCAGAAACATAATGCAGATAATGATTATGTGGCCAGTCTTTCAATTTAAGCATTACTACTTGCTACATCAGGGACACTGCATGGGAATGTAACATTTCTGATAACTATCTCTAGATTGATTAGATTATTGTGATTTGATTTTTGGAATATCGATCATGCTTGGCACCAACGCTATGATGCTTTAATTACCCATGTACGTCTTATATAAAAATGGCGTGTCACGAATCGGTAAACTTCTGTTATGAATGGGCAAACTTCAGTCATTAATATTCCTCAGACGAAAATAATGAAACACACATTATATACAGACAGGCACATATTTTCTGTTGTAAATTGAGTTTAGGGGAATGAAACCAAAATATACATTTGGATTGAGTGAATGCAGCAATGTAATTAGTAGAACACATCAGTGACAGTTTGAAGAAAACTGGACAGGCCATTGAAAAGTTACGAATTTTAAAGTTAAGGTGCCACCATCACCGAATGAGAAGACTACAGTATTTCGTAACGTCACTTCTGAAAAAACGGTTTTAAGAAAACAAAGACAATTTGACATATTCTATTCCTTTCTAGCATTCTGAAAGAGCCCTTTATTAGTGTACCTCTTTTAGCTGTTTAGAGAGCAGAGGGAATATCATTACCCTTAGCATTTTTATGTCAGGAACAAGTCAAGGGAATGCTTACCTTTTAACAAATATGAAATTAAGTTATATTCTTTTTACACTTTGTGTTGTTTCCATGCATGACGTTAGAAAATGATGTCTGAATAGTCTTCTCATCCAGCGATGATGGATCCAAAACTTTAAGAGTTCGTAACCTTTCAATGAATTTGTTGTCCGATTTTCCTCAAACTTTCATTGATGTGTGCTAACATAAATTCTAGTATTGCTGCATCCATCAATCCACGTGTCTATTTACGTTTCGTTCCTCTTAATATGTGCATCATATAAATCAGTTTAAAACCAGAATTTGACTAACCTGAATACATTTCGCAATGAAAACTATCTAAAGTGTCGGTTATTCAAAGAACGAGATGATTCCGCCATACCTGCATGTCGTAAGGGTACATGGAGACATCAAACACACAGGTAGTCTTGAGGATAGAGGCAGGGAAGATGGTCACATGTCCAGTGTAATAGACTCGTGCGTTCAGGTCAGGTATTAAGTCTTTAGAACCCAAGCTGTAGAAAATAGTTGAAAAATAATCGAACAACTAGCTCCTATAAACTTTCACGCTGATTTCACGAAACAGTGATATATTACAACCACAATGCATACCGAGGTTACACTTCGTTATTCTGGAGGTTCGCTTATCCAAAAACGAAAAAGGTTTGTTGTTCCGAATGTTCGTTATTCCGAAAACGAAATGAGGTTCGTAATTCCGGAGGCTCGTTAGCACGCACCTTCTTTTCATTTTCGAATTAACGAGCCTTATCCCTGCTTATTTTCGAACAAACGAAACTTATTTCATTTTCGGATGACCTAACCTTCGGAATAGCGAACATCACCCGAATTCACTGGAGTGATGTCAGGACGTCTCTATTCTACCAAAATAAATGACCAAAACACAAATTTTCGCTAGATTTCTTGACAGAATGAAATCAAAAGTATAAGCCTGCATCCCCTATCGAAGTTTGTTAAATTGCAATAATCTATTCTGATTTAATCTGATTTTGAGCAAGAATGGTTTCTAGAAAGTGAATTCTCGACCAAACACATATTTTTATAGTTCCGTTCGAAGCATTTCGCATTTACTTCCATCTCCAGTTCTTTCATATAGCTTCATTTTATATGCACTGTATTAGGGAATCTTGTTACATATATAGGACCATGCAGCTCAAACTTGTCAAACTGGAGACATTGTTACATAGTTGAGATAATGATAAACATGACTTTTCACGAAAACTATACATTAATTTCATTAATATGTAACATATACAGTCATGACAGCGCACCCCGTTATAACGAAGTCCCCGGGAACGACGGTTTACTTTCGTTATATCGGCATTTCGTTATAGCTAACAATTTTAGTTCATACAGACTATGATTATAATTTTATTTAGGACCAGGATTTTTGCTTTGTTGTAACGATAATTTCGTTACAAATGTGTTCTTTATAATGGGAGTGCACTGTACATAGGACAGTCGACATAGTTGAGGGGGCAACAAGGATGCCGTTGTAGTAGGGTTCCCCCCCCCCCCCCCCCGGCACGGAATCTGAAAAACTAGTTCAATTAGTCTTGCTATGGAAATAAGAAAGGATGTTTTCTAAGTCTTACAGATTGATAACATTATTCCTCTTTCAATGTCAATGAAAATGACAGCAAGAGGTGTCAAAAAGTTTTCATGTTCTTTAAGGTGTTCGCTTTCACGAACCTGTTTGGCACCACGATGTCGGGAATCCATAGTTTCTTGACGGGAATATCCACCTCGGAGACGTTGAAATCCTCAGGATTCCAAGCCAGACGTGAATCATCCCACGACTTGAAGACATGGCCACGAAAAATGGGGAGAAAGATGAGACCTTACTGATGGATCTGAATGAGGGGGGGGGGTCATAAAGCTGTTCTGAAAGTTACGAACGACTTAAGAATGACTGGTGATCAGTTCTTGCGCTGAATTATTGAAATTCTGATAGGTGTGGCTCATCAGAACGTAATCCAGTCTTTCTTAAGTCGTCCTTGATTTTAAGAACAGCTTTATGATCCCCCCCCCCCCCGTGGATTTCACAAGAAGTATTGTGATTGTTCTAAAATAAGTCTCTAGGTGAACAAATTATATATCTCCAGAAATGTGTTCTTGCTTGCTTAGAAATGCTCAATATCGTATAAGTCACTATTTTGATGGATCTTCGACATACGAGACCGCGGGTTGAATGTTGGCATCGAGTGAGTTGCTACTGACATTGAATTCTAGAGGATATAAAAAAATCAATCAATCAAACAAACAAACAAAGAAAAAGGACTTTGTTTTACTGTTTACTTACCATTTGCTGATAAGCGGACACTTCCATTGAATTCCCGAACAAATCCTGCAAATGTTGGTGGCAAAAGGAATCATCTATACTGTTTAGAACATAAAGGCAACATATACTGTTAGTATAAAAAGTAATCATCTTTGTTTATGATATGAAAGAGGTTCGTGTGACACGGTGTGTGAGGTGAATCTCTTTCATATTCACAGTTTTACATAGACCCCCCCCCCCCCTAGCTGTAAAGCGATCTAAGATATCATATGCTTGTTCAATTACTTGCTAACGAATATAGTGTTGTTTTGCTTGTCAGCCCTATGTTTATGTATATACACTCACTTAATATGCAAATGTGATGGAATATGAATGTGGAACCTGAATTGGAGATTGATATGTACCATCATAGTAAAACAAGTCTTCGATAGTGATAATAAAAATGCGCCAGAATTCATTCGGTACAGAAAATGATAAAGAAACAGAAGTTTCTATCGTTTTCTGTGACGATGGAGAGACTATTGCCATCTACATGCATCCACTTTACCTGGCAAACATTTCCACAGCATTTAGGTTTAAAGGGGATGGCTAGTAACTGATCAGTGGGAATCAGGGGGAATGCTGGGGGATGATTGTTCCAATCCTTGTGGGATTCAGTTAAGAGTGCGTTATAATATATCTATCGTTGTGTGAAAATTAACGGGCCGTTAACGATCGGCCCGTCACTGTACAGGCATACTAACCTGGAAACATTAGATTGCACATTACTTGAATACGAGACCAATCTGAAGCAAATAATTTTCACACAACAATATTATAGCGTACTCTTAAATGAATCCCACAAGGATTGGAACAATCATCCCCTAGCATTCCCACTGATTCCCACTGATCAGTTACTCTCTAAAAAATCGAGTGAAAATATTCACTCTTTAAGGAGTGAATGAATACAAAAAAAAAGGAGTGAATTAAGAGCAATATTGTAGTGAATTTTGAGTGAAAATGTTCATTTTCACTCGTTCTAGAGTGACCTCAGGGATCACTCCAAAATCTTCGAGTGATCCCTGAGGTCACTCCAAAATGAGTGAAAATGACCATTTTCATTCAAAATTCACTCCAATTTCACTCTTAATTCACTCTTTTTTGTATTCACTCTTTTTTGCATTCACTCCTTAAAGAGTGAATATTTTCACTCGACTTTTTTAGAGAGTACTAGCCATCCCCTTAAACGCCAAATCAGCTGTCTGGACTCATAGTAATGGTTTGCTTTTAAAGCTTTGATTTTAAAAGTTGCGATCATAGGATAACACCAAAAGCATCTTTTTTCACTCTTCCAGAATATACTTCTTTTCGTTTTACGAATCTCCGCCATACGTCTTTATCTTCTTCCTCTTCTTTCTTTTTTTCATGTTCTGCCTGTTTTACGTGTACCTCTTTCAATGCAGAAATCATTATTGCTTTATTGAGTTTTAGTTTCTTGTTGTGGTCTTTTGTCAAGACTATTAGGCCTATAGTAATACGGGAATCGTACCAACAATTTGCCACACCCTGTTACACAGGCAAGCGCAAAGTCAGTGAAAACTTCAGCATATTATAATATGCATGTATGATGTAGATTTTATATAGCTTATGATATTACATAAAAACTTAATAGTAAATAACTTTACGTATTGTTTCAACTCGAAGGCACAAACGCACACACACACACACACACACACTCTCTCTCTCTCTCTCTCTCTCTCAATCTATCTATTCATCCATGTATACTATCCATTAATCTATCTGTATATATCTATCTATCTATATCTATCTACCTATCTGTCTATCTATCTATATCTCTATCTATCTGTCTATATGATTAATACATATATATATATGTATATATCACAGATATATAACATATATATATATACATATAAATATATATACATATATGTATATACGTATGTATCACATATAATAACATAATGTAGTCTATTATATCTGTCTATCGATCAATCTATCAGGATACGCCTATAATATCTTCTTGTTAGCAAAACTCACCACATTTGTGATAAACTGGAGGGTCAAAGCAAAAGAGACGTTGTTCACCGAGTCGTATGAAGGTAGGTTCTCCTTGTCATACTGACCCAGGAGGAGGTCTTTTAATTGAGTCTGTGGGCCTGTGTGACAGAAAAAATGATGACATGGTTTATGATTACAGAACATCAGATTAATCGAGATAGAGATAGACAACACGCGGAACAGAGTAAAAGAATACATAGACAGACATACAGACAGACACACACTCATATTATATAATATACTTGTATAAAGTGTGTGTGAGCGTGTGTGTGTATGTATATACATATATATAATATAAATGTATATATATATACATATATATATATATATATATATATATATTTGTATTATATACATGAGTTGAGGAGAGGGAGGGTGAGTGTTGTTACAGCGGCATAGGAGTATTATGGATATACAATATATATTTAAAGAAAGATAGGGAAGGAGTGTTTTACACTTCCAAATAATAATGCAGGAGGGAAAAAACGATATTGTAGGAACAAAAAGGAATTGGTTACGAGATGTCTATGACACTGTAGTGAAAAAAAAAAGAAGAAAAGAGAAACAAGAAGAAGAAGAAGAAAAATGATTCGAAAAGCAACCAAAGTTTTGGAGGATAGAAGTTAATTTAACAGTACGATTGTCTTTGCGTTAGATATTCAAAGTTGTTCTTTGTCGTTGTTGCTTTGGAGAATTGAATGAACTTAAACATCTAGTTTTCACATTTCACAACAAAATACAATACACATCAATACTGGACAAAAGAGTATCAACATTATAAATGTTCAATCGAAAGCTTAGAAAAATACAAAAAGTAGGTGCAATGATGCATAGTAGATAAATAACACAAGGCTTGTAAATGAATAACAGAACAAAATACTTTAGTTCATACGGACAGGAACTGTGAAATATGATGAAATCAAAAAATGATTGGCGTTTGAAGTTTATGCTTTTTCATATCAAAATACAGATTTACATACTTTTACATAATTTCTTTTTAATTCAGTAATTCAATTGTTCAATATTGAATATTGAACATATTCAATTCAATGTTGTTCTGCACATTTTTAGCACTCTGTTTCATTTCCACATTGTGTTCATTTCATTTAGAAATACTGTACATTTTCCTCCGTACAAAATAAGAAAAATAAACAGACATAACAAAAGCATCATTCGACGGGCATGTAATCTCGTTTCATGCTGAAGGCACTCACGTGATGCACATTTACAATATTGGCTAAATGGATTCAAATCATTCGTTTAGTAGAAAGGTTTGTTGAAGTTGAACTTACCTCCAAACGACCCTCCAATCATGATGGCCAGTGCCACGGCCACAAAGTACACACGAATGGGCATTCTGTAAAGCGAGCCCTGTGCAAGTGTTGAATCTGAACAAAAAGACCTACAGGTAAACAACACCATCAGATCATCTCCTCCATTACTAATTTATTTCTAAACTGGCGAATAGACCTTGTAGGTCTCACATCGACAACTTCGATAGACTTCCTTGCATCTCTTTAAAGTATGAAAATCACACAACATTCATAAGACTGATGTATACATATACGGCCATATCTTTTCCAGAAAACTTGATTTTTTTTTTTCTTCAACCAAAACGAAAGCAAAACATTATTCTGTTAGGTACTCACACATTGGAAAGTTATAAGAATGTGACAGTTTAAAATAAAATAGTGCTATGGGAGCACTTTTGTAAGGTACTGGGACAAAACTTTGCTAAGTTCTGCTGAATTTCCGCCCTTTGTGTTCACCATTTCAAGTATCGGATATGCTTACAACTGCAAAATAATATGTTTTCTACTTCAGGGTAAATTGCGAGTAAATTCCATCAGAAGCACAAAAAGTGTCAACATCTATGAGAAAAAAAAAAAATCTTCCTACCTTTCTTGGACGAGAAAACTATCACCTCCGCTTGTACTTAATTCAGTGAGTGACGTCGAAATAAAGTGGCAGCTTTAATCATCCGAAGCTTTTCACGTGATGTGCCAGAAACAAAACCTCTGATTGTGATTGGCTGGCTGAATTTTGGAATTGCGCCCACAGACTGTCACCTTGAAAAGTGTAGACAGCGGTATACGGGTGCGTTCAATCTGGGCGGCAGTTAATTCTTAAAAAGTTGATTTGATAGTCACTCTTGCTGGAATGGCAACTTCCCATAGCGACGGCCAATCAGGAAGCTGGATTTTTGTTGTTACCATGACAATTGCCATTCCAGCAAGAGTTGCTATCATATCAACTTTTTTTTCTTTAAAAAAAAAATGAAATGGGACCCTGATGTGCGCAGGGAAATTCATTTGCCCAAAAGAGATTGCATGATAGTTCTCATATACAATTTTTTTGATGGGACAACACTGCCTACGACCACAAACTGTTCATTGTTAATTGGTGTTTTGTTAGAAAAGCAGGTACTATTATCGTGTTCGAAGTTCCGGTAAGGAGGTAATATGATTATTTGGCAACTGTCAAGATGTGTTTTAAACACTGCTTGCCGAACTAGGAGCGTATCACATATCGCCTTTCAAGTGGCAGGTCAAGTTGTTTGTCTACGTATCGCTCCATTAATAGTCTCTGGACACGGTAAACACTCTCGATCCATACAATTGCTAGCTTGGCTGTTTCCGCGCGATAGAAAGGTGTATTACAATTAACTAGAAATGTCGCGGCGGCGACTGGTATGCCTCCGCCATAATGCATAATTCTCCTAATAGGTCTATAGTACATGTGGACAAAGTGTGTTTGACAGTTTCACATAATTGGCAAAATATCAAAATGACATGTTTGTCACAAATGTGTTCAATATTTACCTTCCTTGACCTAGTTTTAATTGGATGAATGGGAGAGTAGGCCTATGTATGGGGGATTTGGGGATTTGAGGACTTTTTACTTAACTTTGACCCTTTTAAGAGTTTATGCATTAAGTAATTTTCAAGGTATGGAGAAAAAGTGCAATTTCTATATTGAATAGTAAATTGTTACCATTTTACCTGGCCTTTGACCCTATGACCCTAAAATTCATAGGAGAATCACTGTCAGGCAGAACACATGTAAATATGTATCAAGTTTCAAGACAACTTGAGCCACTTCTGAGATATGGAGGAGGAAGTAAAGTTCAGCACTTTCACTTGATCTCTGACCTTTTGACCTGTGACCTGTTTGGCAAAAAAAAAGAGAAATTCCCAGAGAATATCTATCGGGTAATACATGTATACATCAAGTTAAAAAAAAAATCCTGCAGGCACTGCATAAATATGAGGGAAATAGTCAAATTTTGAAGAGTTGACCTTGACCTTTGACCAATGACCCCCAAATTCCTTAGATAATCACTGCCAGTCAGTACATGCATACATACTATGTGCCATGAAGATACCTTGAACCATTTCCAAGATGTGGAGAAAAAAGTGAAATTGTAACATTTTCACTTGACCTTTGACCTCAAGACCCGAAACGTTCACTAGAGAATTTCAATTAGGGAGTACATGTGTATACATATACTAAGTTTCAAGAAAACATCTTCAGGCATTGCATAGATATGGGGGAAATAGAGAAATTTTGAGCATTTGACCTTGAACTTTTGACTTTTGACCTTAAGCATGTACACCCAAAAGTTGTTAGGCACAACTTCATCCCCTCATACACATACATGCCAAGTTTCATTGGGATACCTCAAAAGGTTTTTTAGTTACGCTACGCTGTCCACAAAATTGATTACGGACGGACGGACGGAAGGACAGACAACCCGAAAAGATAATGCCTCCGACACCACTTCGTGGCGGAGGCATAAAAGTGATAGGATTCGATTTGAGATAATTTCTTGGTTCCTGTATCATCATGCACACACGAATCAAAAGTTTAAAATCATCATTTGGTAGAGGGTGATGCAATTATTTTGTGTAAAATAACAATGAAAAAAAAATCTGAAGCAATACATGAAACACATGGGAGGACTCTAGGCAGAGCTTAAAGTACTCGCTGTCCTTTTGTCGCAGAAGGATGTTTGATACAATGCACTGTAGTTATAACACGGTTATAACGAAATTCCGGTTACAAGGAAATAAAAATTCAGGCCGCAACATTATCGGCTCGATGTATTTTCATTATTTGTTCGTTTATACCAAAATTTCGATATAATGAAAGAAAACTGCCAGTCCCGAGGACTTTGTTATAACGGGAGTCCACTGTATAGATATCAAACAGAAGGGACGCAACCTTTGCGCCAAATATGCTGTGCCAGCGAATCCCCGGACATTGTTAAGTACAATTGCATCACCAGACTGTTGAACATGATAACATGCAGAGCATGGAACTAACTTCAGGCCTTGGGTACCATGAAAATAACATTATAACATCCAAGTTCATGTCATATTGTGCTACAAACAAACAAGCAAACAAAACTGAAGGGGCAGAATAACTTTGCTATATCAGGGATTTGTTATATCCGGGAATTTCTCGGTAGCTGATGTGATGCAGTCGACTTTGGACAAGAACGGGGCAAGTTTGCCATGATTATGTCAAAGAATGTACACTGTTAGACAAAGTGATCATAAAGCACATCTAGAGGAGAATTTGTAAAAGCCTTCTTGGATTCACATTTACTCGTTATTTCCTAGTTATTCCCCATTCGGAAACTCCAAATTGAAAAGCGCTAGTCACGGTTTACAATCCTACATTTCTGCAATACCCATGTCAAACATGATCTCTAGGGATTAATTAGACAACTGTTGTTGTTGATTTTCTCAGCTTGTCCAACTGAAAAACAGGGTTTTGATATTACTATATTAACATTTTGTAGTCAACGAGCAGCAACTCCTCATGTAATGCGTAATTCACTAAGACAGTGTACAGCATGTACAGACCATCAAAAATATATTATGTAACTTTTTGGCACTCACACTTCCCTTCATTCACACACACACACGCACACACACATACACACACTTGCACTAACACACAACAAGGATACAAACGATTTGAGCAAATTTGAGCAAGTTTAATTGCATGATTGCATGTTATTTTCTTGAATAACATCAAAACACTGCAAGGATGTTTATATATGAACACAGTGTTCTCTGGACACAGCAGACGGTCCCAAATTTTTCATTATCATCCTGAAGAAAGAAAAAAACCAAACAAACAATGAACACAAAGACCAAGTATAGTTTTAGTATTGGGAAAAGAATGAATGAAAGTCATAATTTTATGAAACCTCTTTTCAAAACAAATAAACAAACAAAAATAAACATATGCACTTTTCGGTACACTTTGCAAATTGATTACAGAGGGATTTATTTCTTGTAAATTTTGTGTTGTCAGTTGAAAACAAAAATGGATTATTGTGGGGTTCCCTTAATACCTTTGTAAATAAACTGCATGTTATCTCTTCTTCTTGTTCTGGAAACCAGGGGAAAAAAAGTATGGTGAAAATGTTTCCTTCGGGGTCATGTCAATTACAAACACACATAAAGTTTTAAAATCAGTAATGAAGGCAACGTTTTGAACATGAGCAAAATTGAAGGATGAAACTCTTATGGCTCTCTCTAAGCTTGTGTGTGGAGTGGAAAGAAATGACATTACGCCGTCATCATCCAAATAATGTTCACAGATATGACTTCACTCCACCGTGCTTACATGAATGATGAGAAAAATTAACACACATTGACCCATCCTGCAGGCCAGTAATGCATGAAGAATGACAGTATTACAGTGCCTTCTTCCACCACACAAAATCTTAGTAATACTTAGTAATAATACAGTAATACAGCATCCCTCAGTTGCTTGCAAGAGCTACACATACTGTTACACCGAGCTTTGCATCATAGTATTGATTGGTACTTGTACATAGTATCAAATTCCCCCAAAAGGTGATCATTATTCAGACTTTTTTGTACATTTGTACAACTTTTAAGAAGAGATTTATGTAAATTTTCACACAATCTACCTCACCGAGTTGGAGTGCACAAGATTAAAAGCTTGTACAAGACCATCAACACCCATCCCAGCAGGAATTCTGAATGGAATTTAACTACAAGCCAACAAAGACTGTCATAAAATATCCTAAACTGAACATGAACGAATGAATCTGTGCTGATCAAGACTAATAGCTTCTGAAACCAACAGCAGAAAAAAAAAACCAAACTACCATTTATACCAAACCTTTGGGTTGATGAGCACAGCCCCATGAAAACATGTGATCTCTGTTGGTGTTTCAACGATGAACCATTTTTTTATTCATCATCTTTTCTAACATGCAGGATGTGACTGTCACAAATATTCATCCTTATGAACAAATACTTTCCATCAATCTCAACTATCCCAAAACTGGACAATGAGAAGTTAGAGTATAGAAACAGATGGCAGACCACCACTTTGTCATACATGTGTAAGTCAGCACATTTACAAGATTTCCACCCTGTTCAACTAAATGAAATGAGGACACGAAAGAGAAATACCTTTATCAAGAACCAATGACAATGAACGGATGGTTAGAAAGTCACGACTGTTGAATATATCCACATAAGAAGTACAGATGCATTAGGTACATTGAAATAACTATTCTGGATCACATGACTTGGGTACATTCTCGGTCACATGACTTGGCCATAACCTACATTAAACTCCTTGGTTGCTTTATGCAGAGCAAAACTAAACCACACATTAGTAAAAAGAAACCAGCCGCTGTCTTGGTACACATTGAAGTTGAAACGAGTCTTTAATACATAAATCTTGTCGATTCTCATGTTGTTTGTTAATTCTTATTGTTTTTGTTTTACACTTAGTAAATAATGAGCAACGTCGGGAGCATAATAAATGCACTTTTTTAGACTATGTGAGTGCTGACAGAGCCATGTGACCAATATGTGGACTCTCTGAAAGTGTAATTTTACACTCACGTTCAAGTTGGCAAAATCACATAAAACAGAACGGTAATGACAAATCCGGCATTGGGCAAAATGTTGCTTAATTTCACAAGTCTTCCCAATACATTAATATGAGGAGCATTCACAAAGCAAAACCAGAGAAAGAATTGATGGCAAGCACTGATGTCACTACATAACTCCATCTGGTTTGTACACCTAAATAATGTAAAAAATATCATGGTTTTGGTTGATGACAAATAGCAACTGAACAAGTATGTACAATTTTTTCCAAGACATACAGTCATAACTGGGATAAAACAAGAATACTGGGATATAACAAGAATGACATTATTCCTTTAGTCTATCACTGGTTTCTTGTAAAAAAACAGGTAAAGGGGGAAATTCAGTTCTGATTTGTGTAGAAATCATTGGATGACATCATCACCCCGTCTAGTGCTTGTACGAGGTTGCTGCTAGTATCAGTTTTGTGATAGACGGGAAAATTGAAAATGCAATAAATTCCTTATTTTATGTCCAACTTTTTTTTAAATGAAACTTCTGTCATTGTCACAGGGGTTCTCTCTTTTGTGTTACTTTCTGCGAAAAAAAAAAAATTGTATGCTTACTCTGTGTCACTATGTACGCAGTAGGTGATGTGGGTTTCAAATCCCAGGTTAGTTTTTTCTTTATCACATGGCGTTCATAATAATACAGATCGAGCGTACGATCTTGTTCACGGAGAGTAACAGCAAACGAGAAAACTTACTGTAACTACATTCTCTCAAAACATGTACCCCTTTATTCTTTCATTCTGTTCATCTGATTTCTAGTTAAGACAACTTGGTGAGAAATTGCAGTGACAGTGTATGGGATGGTTTACCAGCACTTTAATGGTCAAAATCTTCCTAATTCTTGTTTTCTACATCATGTTCAGCATTTTCATTGCAACGACTTCCACCAAAATAGGTAATAACAGCAAAGACCAAAAATATTACTTTAGATTATCAAGTCCTCATGGCATTTAGTAAGGTAGAGTCCATGCAAGTATAATGAATCTTACACAGTACAAGTTATCAAGCACTTAATTCAACAGAAGTAAGTTTAATTTGTAGAATTACTTCACATTATGAACATACCAGTGTTCATGTAGGCAGCGTGTGGGATTTATTAAAGATACTTACAGCCCAAGCTGCATTTATAAAGTCAGTAAGTCACAAAAGTCAAATTCTGCCTGAATTGACCCGTAATCTTAGACAAAATGGTGGCTTGCATCAATTGCATTGTGAAAATTTAAATAACTTTATCTGTAACTTAGTCTGTAATCTCAACCGACAGGATTTACAAGTATGCAGAATTGCCAGATAAACACACAAAAAATAAACGAAACACAATAAACCATTTATGAATTCCATTGTGAAACATTGTCCAATGAAACATATCATAGTTAACCTCTAATCTATCCTGTCCCAAAACTTATGAATTGTGACACATTTTAACCCGTTGAGGACGGGCTAATTTTGCTACAACACGCATTTCCCATAGACCCCTGCCCGAGTATATTCGGGACTCGTCCTCAATAGCAAAGTTACCATAACAACTTTGCCTTCTAGACAATCAACAACAATAAGAACAAAATCAGTGCATTACCACTTTTCTTGCATTGAAGGCTTTTTGGGGGTAAAAATAATTATTATCTCCTTTCATGCTGATTTATAACATTTAGCTCAGCACTGAAAGCATGTCCATGACTGGATATATCACGTTTCTCTGACATAGAAATTTTTACAAATCATGATAGATAAATGAAAATATATAAATTCCATCTCGAATTCAAAATGTTATTCAGCTTTGTTTTACATGGTAATATACATCAAATATACATTCAGTGTGTCTCTGTCACACACTATGAAAATAAACGAGAAAGAAATTCATTCTTTTTAAAACTTCCTTCAAATTTTCCCACAGGAAGAAAGTCATTCATAGGCCAATATGGCTGCAACTAAATGTCACACAATCTGCCTCCAAGTTCATCATATCTTAACGAGAAACAAAGGAAATTTTAAGGAAATATGCATGAAAAACAATGAACGGCAACAAGGATGAATGATTCGTGCCAGAGAAAAATGATTCTTAACAAAGATAGTGATCTACGCGACCCTCACAGCTTGAAATAGTAGGAGACGTCACTTTTACAATTTTTGATTTCAAATCATACCATCTTTTTCACACCAAAGCTGGTATACTCAGAGCACAGTGGATGATACTGTGCTGTGACTGCCCACAAACTGCACTCCAGTGCTTGGGCTGTTGTGAAGGACATCCTACGCAGGCTTTTCTGATTACAATTCTTCCTTTCTCACTAGCAGTCTCATTCAGTCAAGTTTCGACTTTTCCGTTCTGCTTTTGAGCAATTCCCTTGAAATCCTTGTCTCTCTTTCCAGTGATCTCAATCGGTTTATCGACCAATCAAACAAAAATCTGTGGAAGAATTCACATCTTCATTGATGGCACTTCGATGCTTTCCGAGGTGCGGAAATTCATCAAGGTTCAATTTTTCCTCCATCGTAGCGGGCATGTCTCTAAACATAGAGCTCATTATGGGAGCTCCCAGAATGCCGAGCTCACGATAGTTCCCACAATGCCACACGCTCAGAGTGGAGCTTGCTGCTGCTGCAGCCTGCGGAGGGCAGCCTCCAACGTGGCGGCCCTCAGACGCTGCCTCTGCTCCTCCGTCTGACCCGCCGCTGCTCCGTAGGCCAGCGGGGCGTGGGAGGAGATGGTAGGCTCTACCTCGGAAGGGGTGGGGTCTTGAGCAGGCAGCGAGGTTAACAGGTGACTGGCTGCTGGCATCGATGTTGACGCTGATGCTGACGATGATGATGATGATGTTGATGCTGATGGAGGTAACAGCTGTTGTTGGCTCTCTGCCATTTCTCGCTGCTCTCTCTCTTGAAATTTTCTGTAAGAAAAGGTTAACCATACAGTGTGGTGTAAAGAGTAGTTCTCTCCTGCATTTATCCTCTACTTTCATCATCTTGTGCCACACATCAAGGCTACTAATCTCTGCAGACCAAACAATATACTGATGCACAGCAAGTAATTCAGGAAATGGCATGTACTGTAAAACATGATATATTCGCGGCATGAAATTTTCGCGAATTGGAACTGACAGCCTTTTTAGTGGCATGAAATTTTCGTGAAGTGCTACTGGTGTTCAATGCATATAGTGCAAACAAGAACTTTTGCGTGCATTTGAATTTCGTGAATCTTGGCACTCGTGAAATTCACGAAATTAAAGTGCACGCGAAAATTCCTCGTTTTACAGTATTATGCCTAAACTTACAAATAAAACAATGACATATCTTTCAATTTTGAACCATATTTTCTTGATATTTCTCTAAGCCAAGACCCTGCCTGAGAGAATCATTTACAGCAACATCACCATACAACAATCTTCTTTCTGCCTAGGAGAGTTTGTACACGGGGGTTACAAAAACACATACACATACACCTATTCATATTTCCTTCCATCTATCTATCTATCTATCTCTCTATCTATCTATCTATCTAACTCTTTATCTATCTATCTATCTTTCTATCTAATCTATTCTATCTATCCATCGATGTATCTAATCTCTCTATACAATCTATCTTTCTATCCATTAATATTTCTATCTCTATCCATCCATCTATCTTATCTTTTTATCTATCTATCTATCTATCTATCTTTCTATCTATCTTATCCATTCTATCTCTCCATCGATGTATTTAATCTATCTATACCATCTATCTTTCTATCCATTTATCTTTCTATCAATCTCTATCCATCCATCTTCTCATCTTTTTATCTATATTCTATTGATCTATCTATACATTTATCTAATCCATCTATTCATCTAATCCATCTATCTATCTATCTATCCAGCTATCTATCTATCTATCTATCTATCTATCTATCTATCTATCTATCTATCAAATCCATCCATCCATCCCTCCACCCATCTCTCTCTCTCTATCTTTCTATTTATTTATATCCAAATCACTCATCCTACCTTCTGGCTAACTGCAGCATCTTCTCCTTCCTCTGCTTCAGCATGCTTTCTCTCTCTGACGAAGATTTTGAAAACCTGCTGGAGTAGCTTGGGAATCCTGAACTGGTTCCTGCCCCGTCAGGTCTGGGCTGGTCACTGGCTTGCTCTGTCCCTGTCTCACCATCACTGCTGGACAACCTGGGCAGTTCAGGGAGGGAATCACATGGACAAAGAGGTGGACCTTAATATAATATGGCCTGGCCTTGAGGGGGAAACGACATTTATTGCCTGAACTAGAATTGCTCTACATCACACCGCGCGCTGCATCCCTATACACAGCTCAGGTATGTGGCGCACGTATAACAGCTAACTCACATAGGTGCAGGAATCGTTTCCTATTTTTACGTGTTAACCTATGGGAATTTGCCCTCTGTCGCGAAACTCAGGTATGCTTCGCACATAGAAACAGCAAGGCTCACACAGTAACAGCAATCTTCTTTAAGTTTTACATGTTCACCTATGGGAATTTGCCCTTCGTCGTGAAACTACTCTGCAAGAAACTGTCATCAACAGTAAATTTTCCTCACTGGGAGCTTAAGTGCCCGGATGCTATATTCCCCTCGTTTTTAACACGCAAATCCCATAGGCGTTTGTCAAAGCGGGGAATATGGAAAATTTGTTCCTCTTCTCCCTCTGGCGCGTAACCCCGCGCGTAAGACGAGGGGAATACAATTTTGAAGAACCACAACTCAGATGCCTGATACAGGTAATAACTAGAAAAGCACTCTGAGAGCGCAGACCTCCGCCAAGCATGCAGCCCATTTCCACCCGCACTGATCTTGTTTGAGATCAGTGATTTCCACCCAAGTACAGAAAGCCGCCTGATTTCCCAATATAGAAGCCTTTGTTATGTCATAAACCCTCAGCTGCACAGCGCGCCTCGCCCTAGAAGAAACTAGAGCACGCGCTTTTGTGCGCACATGCAAACCTCAAATACGCGCAGCCTGAACTCCCTAGTTCATTGACCCTACCTGCCAAAATATCAAAAATCCTTCATAAATTCCCCAAAAATTCTTCATAAATTCCCCCAAAATTCTCGGATCACTACCAAAAGTTAATCGTTTGGTACTTGTGTCATTCTCAACCTTTCCTGCAAGTTTCATTACAATCCGTTTGCTACTTTTTGAGTTATTTTGCACACGGACATACGAACCAACTAACAAACAAACCAATGGTAACGAAAACATAACCTCCCCCCTTGGCGGAGGTAATAACCTATAGTACCCTCAATTCACTGACCAACACAACCTCCTTGACAGATAGTGTCAAAATATAGGTATGACATAGATTTCCAAACTCATTGTTGTACCCACATGATCTATTTGTTGTTAGTATGATTGACTGATTTATTAGTTGAATGGAGTTGCTCATGGGCATATTGCACAGTCCCAGACATGATGTGTGTTGCTCAAGCAGGTGATTCACTGGATTGGACAGACCATGATTTGGCTGTACTGGTGTATAGACTACACTTTAAATCTACTGCTTTATTTCGGTAAAAATTAGTGCAGCCTTATCGCTGGTGGATATGGTACTCCAAATGGCTATATAAGACATCACTATTCATCTGTCGTCAGAATATATTGTCACTTATATTTAAAGTTCTGTTTTATCTTATTTCTGTCTAATAAGATCCCAATATCTTGTGAAAGACTGCTACGGCTATGTCATTTCATTTCATTAATTCATTTCAGGGTAATTTTCAACAAAAATATAAATGTACAGAACATATCATGCCTCCATCCCCCCCCCCCAAAAAAAAAAAAAAAAAATGAAAAAATTGGAAAAAAATACACATAATTTTGCACATATCAAAATGTAGTACATTCCCACAATATCATATGTTGTGAAGCCAAGCTGCATGCTATTTACTAAATAATGTTGAAAATGAAGGGGAAGCTTAACAGCACGGCTTGTAATAGGCATTCCCCTCACAGCAATTATCAATAAGGTACAGAAAATTGCTATACAATTGAGTGGTTAAAGGCATTATTACCACATGCAGACAAAACAAAACCCAGCTTCAGTGATTCAAAATAGTTCTAAAATGTGAGTTAGGGATAGAAACAACCAATGTTAAAATTTTCTTCTTCATAATATTAAGTGTTCTTAAATATACAAAATGTGAACAATAGTTATAAATAAAATTGTGTCTATAGACTCAACCATCTACAGTTATGGTTTAGAAAAAAAAAATAGTGATATCTCCTTATATTCCAGGCTTTCTTGCAAAATTGTTATACGGTTGGATGTTGTGTGATAGATCTGACATACACATATGTATCAAATGTGATAACACGAACTTTTTTAAATCACTGCTCCCAATGGTAAACAATACCTTTAAGATCAAGGAACTAAGGACTCACCCAATATTTGGCCTACTCCAGTTGGCTGCGTTGTCCTCCGATCCATCCATACCATCGGTCATTGCCACTCCGGACCCCTCCCCTACCTCTCTCTCCCCTGGCTGCCTGGTCTGTCGGTATAGCATCCCACCCTCGTCATCCTGGGTGGGGTTCTGGGTGGGCTGGAAGGGAGGAAAGGTATCTCCCTGTGTGCCTCCAGGATTAGCCGCACCCCCAGCATCATTTCCCAGTCCAATCGTCGCCTGTTGGTCATGAAACAATGAGGAGAATTTGAAAGCACTGAAACATCAGCATCATATTCTTGCATCACTGTGAAATTCACTTTTAATGAAATGCTATCACATGGTTTGATCTTTGAAATGAGTCAATGACAGAACTCTTAGTCATAAAAGGATGACTTTGTGTTTGAAGATCTAAATATTCTTGCACTGCTGATGATGTGAAGGCTTGAACGTAGACTGCAAGAAACAATAAAATGGTGACACTGGATATCGCAGGACATTGTGATAGGAATATTCTGGTCTTTAGTGTTTGCTTACACTTATACTAATACTTGGGAACAGTGTGAAACTGCTCTAGAAACTTACCAAAAAATAATTCAAGAGGTCTATGAAATCATACTAGCTATTTACCCTTTTGCTGTTTGTTTTCCTGGTATATTACATTGATAGCATTGCATCATTCCTTTAATTGTATATCATACTCAGTTTATCAGACTAGTCGGTGTCACAAGCAAACAAACTCAATCCAACCAAAACCCTTTTGCCTAGAGCTACTTTGCAAGGTCATGGAGATTACACTCTTAATTAAAGGGACATTCCAGACGATTTTCAAAATTTCACATCATGTATTACATAAATTGACAACTCCATGTATAGATTTGTGGAATTTATAGTGGTTTTTGAGCAGGGAAACAATGCTTTGAAATCTCTTAAACAAATTACACTGAACAAGGATGATGATATAGAAGGTTCACATATTTCAGAAATGTAGCAGTGTAATTCCATGACAATACCGCTTGTTTGCGAGTTCACCTGTGTATAATCTATGCATGCCTTCCTCTTTTGTTCTGCTTCCTTGAGTCCCAACTCATGCATTTTTATGGTGACCCTGTCATGTCATCATCCTTGTTCATTGCAATTTGTTATAAATTTTGAAAATGCTCTTATTCTTCATCCCAATCATCATAAATTCTGAAACTCTGTCCTCAGTATAACTAATTTACAGTTGTTCAAATATAAAAATCTGAAAATCATCCGGAGGTCTCCTTTAAAGGGAAGGTAAACCCCAAGAGCAATGTGGATTGAGTGACAGCAGCAACATTAGTAGAACACATCAGTGAAAGTTTGAGGAAAATCGGACAATCGATGCAAAAGTTATGAATTTTTAAAGTTTTGGTGTTGGAACTGCTGGATGAGGAGACTACTAGAGGATATGACGTATGAGTGGACAACAATACAAGGAAAATATAAAGGAATTTCAACAAAAATTCACTTTTCTAGAATTATGAAAGAGCAATGGACCAACCGCTTTCAGAAAGCAGGGGGAATAATTACTACCCTTAACATATGTCAATATCAAGTTGATGGAATTTGTAATTTTCATGGAAAATGGATTTTTGTAGAATTTTCTTTATATTTTCTTGGTATTGTTGTCCACTCATACGTCATAACCTCTAGTAGTCTCCTCATCCAGCGGTTCAAACACCAAAACTTTAAAAATTCATAACTTTTGCATCGATTGTCCGATTTTCTTCAAACTTTCACTGATGTGTTCTACTAATGTTGCTGCTTTCACTCAATCCACATTGCTCTTGGGGTTTATCTTCCCTTTAAGAGTACATGACTTGTGACATGCAATGAACTGGCGGGGCAAGAAGCAGCAAGTTAGGCATTTATGAACTCAGCATGGATTTACAGCCACTGAAGTGGATACCACAATCATAGATTTAAGGACACTTCAAAAAAAATCAGGATGCTGCTAAAATGGATAGTTGTTTGACAAAGACACATGGTCATCACTAGTATTTTCAAGGGCAGAAGGGGGAAGTCATATTGTAGGTATTTGAGGGGCAGTGTTAAATGTCATCTATATGCCATTTGGTAGTTTCACTCTGCGCATGAGCAGAAAAAGGTAATTTGCTGTAACAGGCATAATGGTTTTTAAGTTCAATGAGATAAGCAACTGTAATGTCATGATTATTCATAATAATATTAGCCCTTGTATGTAAAAAGTGACAGTAACAAAGTGTTTATTAAAACCTAGTATTTGGCAAAAATGACAGAGAAAGTTGTTAATGCATTTAATACAGAACAATAAAATGGATGCTTCACTAAGTGTCAATTGACAAGCCTTTCTGGTTACCTGGTCTACACATGTTCATTCTTTGAACATGAATTCCACGAATTGTCATGTTGGGAAAACTTATGCATTATGTCCCTTTGAAAACTAAGTTTGCTAAGTGCCTAACCAAATGAGAGAAAAGGAAGGTCATTGTCTAAAATGTGCACATGAGCTAATAATGCAATGGCTTCTTCAAGCACTCACCACTCTCCCATCCAAGATGTTGTCAACGGTCAACTCAATGGAGCGAGTGATGCGTAGGTCAGCCAGGATGGAGTTGTAGGGTACGTTGGGAAACATCTGGGCCACTTGTCTCGCCTTGAATTTTTTTTTCCACAAAACAAAGAAACAATCAGACACTTCTGAGTCACAAAAATCTATATCAGCTTCACTTGTCAGATTGCAAAGTGGTAAAGTGATTGAGTGTGACAAAAAAAAAATGAATTCATCTGCCCTGTACTTCTTTTTTATCTGTCTGTCATGCTTAATGGCACAGGATGAATATTGTTAAGTTATACATAATACAAAAATGTATGCCAAAAACTACATACAAACACACATGCAAATGCAGACTAAATAAATTTCTGGACAAGTGTACAAAGTTACTTATAAATCTCAACTAAATTTCTCACTAGCACCAGATTATAACATCGATTCAAAACAAGACTCTCACTAATTCAAATTGAGCAGCATGTTAAACAAAATGATAACACAGTTGGGATAAATAAAACTACATATCATCGGCTGAGAATGAGAAGGGCGTTAAGTGGCCTCGAACACTATGGCTTTAGTGGCAATATAAAGCTTTTATCATTCTCAGCCGACAATATTTGAAAAAAATAGCACACACAACAGGAGCTGAATCCTCATTTTAAAACATCAAATGATTGGAGTGTATCAGACAAAAACATTCGAATTTTAGATGGAGACAAAAGGAACTGGGTGACTACCAGAGGATGACAAATGGGTGTCAACAAAGTAATCTACACCTCACTAAGAAGAAAATAAGTGCTGAAGGCAAGGTGTCTTACCATGTTGTCCAGCTGTGAAGTGTGAGCGGTCTGGTTGCCCATCATGTGGGCGTGGGTCACTTCCACCGAGAAGCTGGGAAGCCAACTGAAGATGCGGGATCCTGGAGACGAGAAAAGATTTGAAATCAAATCAGGACACTATGTCATCCACTAGATGAGAGCTCACAGGAAATAGGGACAGAAAATGCATACATCTTCAACAGAGTTTTGTTTTGACTTTTCCATTTTTGCTTATCCTACACTGCCAGAGGTATTTCAAAAACATGTGGGGAGTCAACATGCATTACATAACATCATCACTTTGGTAGATATGTTTTGTACATACATATGAAATCATTTCTCTTAGTAATGGGCATGAAATATAATCCTATGGCAAGAATTATTTGTGGCAAATTCAGTGGAATTAAAACACCTTTACTTGTCATACATTAAGTATCGGATCTCTTATACACTAAAATTGAAACTTTTCGAGCAGTCATTTCATCATAACAATTTACAGTTTTAGAATCAATTAGAATCAATGTCATAGAGTGCACAAGAAGTGTAATCAGCACTGCGTTATCCTTTCACAGGCCATCATCATTGATATCCCTTGATATCCAGTTTTTATTCTGAGCAAAAGTCTGAATTTACCTCCGCAATATATCAGCTTATGCAAGGGATCTTAAGGATTGCACAAGGGACACACAGACTCTAACACACATGCACACAATACGAGATGTATTAAAGAAGATTAAGGAATGCTCACCATCGAAATGGAAGAAGTGATTCCGGAGGTTGACGGGTGGGTTTGGGCGTGCCTCTGCCCCACCCATCATGGCGGGGTTGGCACCGGGGCCAAGCGGTCTGTTGGGCATCCTCTGGGGGGAGGGGCGTGAGGGCGTGGTCTGGATGTTGAGGGACTGGCGGCAGGTTGGGCAGGAGGTCTCGTGTTCCAGCCAGGATCGAAGACAAGAACTGCAGTGGTTGGGAGTAATTTAAACAGTAGGCATAGGAGAAATTGTGGAAGTAATACCATCAGATTATAGGACATTGAACATATATATTCTTCATGCAAATATGGTATTCAAATACTCTCACTCTGCCTGACACAACTCACTTACATGTGCTGGTTTAAAGTCTTTAAAATATATCCTTAATAAATCAGGAATTATGCTATTTCAACATAATATCAATGTCATTGGAATTCTGTTTACAACTCATACACATATCATGATATGAGTTTATTCATAAACTTACAACAACACACATACAGAATAAAACTTCCTTGATATTAGCGCAAGGCACTCACACTACAACAAAGCTATAAAAAATCATGTTACAACAAAGTAAGAATTCAGGTCCCATATGATCATTAAATTCTATGGTGCAAAACTGGCTTACAACAAACACGGCTTTTAGGGGCACTGTGGTTTTTTTTTTACTCACTCATGGAAGAAATGGTTACAGGGAAGCTTTCGGGCCCCTCGCATCTCCTCCCAGCAGATGGCACAATCGTCGTTATTGGCAACCAACTCTTCCTCTGTCGCTCGGGGAAACCTGCAAACACATAAAAGTTGAAAGCTTGACAGGAATGTGACCAATAGTGTATCAACCACCAAGAATCAAGTTCAGAGCTACCTCGCTTTCTTTCATAGATGTGTGATAGGCAGCAGGGGTCTCATGTCTTCCTTCCTCAAGTTATTTGTAAGCAAGTACAACCCATTTTACATTTCTAGCCATAACTATCAAAACTCCTTTTTCCTTTCTTAACACTGATTCAAAACACGAATCTCACCATTTTGACGAGTACTGTAAATCAGTTTCCAAGAGTGATTCCCAAACTTTTGTATCACTTGATTGAGACAGGTGAAAAATTATTCGTATTTCTGAAGAATCTGTGAATAAAAACCTTCAAGCAATTTCCATCAAAGTGAACATCCCCAAAAGATGTATGTTTTGCATATGCCTACATCTTGCCAGCATAATGTTCCATTAAAGGGAAGCAGTCCTGAGATTTTCACTGTACTGATAATTAAGAAGAGTAAAAAATATAACCTTTCACCAATTTATACGCGTGGACATCAAAAATTGTCTCCGTAGGCGATTTTTAAAAAATAATTCCTGCAAGCGATCGTGTAAGAGCCTGCCAAAAGGTGCAACGTCATTGATGCCCTACTCTCAAGTTGACAGCCGTGCCTCAGAAAACCAATTTAAGTGTGCAAAATGATCATATCTGATTTTTTCATAAAATGTGACAATATGTGGTTTTATTATTTCAAACAAAATATTTCAAGCTTATTTATATATACAATTGATATAAAAATAAATAGTAAACATGTATTTATAAATAACTAGGGAGCGTACGCATGACGAGCAGAACACCGCTGGAAAGAGTTGTGCATCGATGACGTATGACTCTCCGCCAAGACTTGCTCATTTGCAGAGTCACACTTTTTTAACCGAAATGTATGAGCTTATTTGGTGATTTGAAAGTTTGCTTTTGATGAAAGTAGTTCATTTGAGGTACCAACAACAACATATTTTTTTTTATTTCGTGAGGACTGCGTCCCTTTAATTGGGACTGGTAAGACAATTTTGCCAATGATTTCATAAATGATTGAATTTGCGATCAGTTGTACAGTCCTGGAATGAGAAACAAGTGTATCCCTTTACAGGGAAAAATCAAGTGATTTCTCTCCACACAGATGATAATCAGGACATTTGTTTTTTGGGTAGCAAAATTTTCACGAGCTGTCAATTTTGAACATAATAATTGCAAAAATAAGAACACTGCAAAGTATTCCTGTACACAGTAAGTTACATCTTGGGTAGGTGTTTTGTCTGTAATTTGTAAATTTATTCAGGACAGTGTTTCTCTGTTGTATTTCTCGAGGGGGGCATGCCACATACCTGGCTTCCATGTTGACCAAGACACGGCGGTAGTTGCGATGTCTCTGAACCCTGCGCTGGATCTCATAGTAGAGGTGTCTCAGCTGCATGCAGATGAGCAGGCTGGCCATACTCAGGAACACGTTCACCCACAGCTGGGGGGAGGGAAAGAGGAAGGGATTGATGAGAAAATACTGTACAACCAGATGAAACTTTTGCAAATCGGAGCCAACAACCATTTTCTCGGCATTAACCTTTCGTGAATCGCCACTGGTATTAAATGAACTGTGTAGGTAAACAGTTTAGACTGTCACAAATCTTGTCTTCTTGCAAACTTTGCCAAAGTTACACACTTGCAAAAATTTCTGGATACGAAGAATGATTGTACTTAGCAGCACCGTATTGTACAAGCCCATCAGAGTTAAAGGTCCTGTTTACCTTTGGGAGGCGTGATTTAAAAAATGTTCAAGATATCACATTTGATGCATATGTGTAGGTCAGTTGTATCACAAAACATCCTACCATGTAATTTTTTTGTGATAAAGCCTAAAATATAAGGAGATATCACTATTCTTCTCATTAAACCATAACTGTAGACAGTTTAATCTGAAAAACATTTTTATCATAACTGCATTTTGTATATCTAACAATGCTTAACATCGATTATACTGGTTCAAATTTTTACACTGGTTATTTCTATCCCTTACTCACATTTTAGAACTATTTTGAAGTACTAATGCTGGGATTTTGTTTCATCTGCAAATGGTAAATTATGCCTTTAAGCATGAGGTATTGCAAGCTTATCAGCAATTTTAAAAGTATTAATGTTGAGTATTTTGTCAATTTCTAATTGCAGGGTATTCGTATGTGGGTTTAACCCTGAATGTTAACACAATTCCACTGAAAAAAATCTTGAGTTACTTACCAACATGTGAAGATGGTGCACAAAGTCAAGGGAGAGTGTGATGAGTTCAAGGACCAGCTCAGTGTGGTAGATAAGGGTACCCCTGTTCTCCCATACACCCTCATGGTGAAGGTCATACAGGTGGATCGCATACCTAACAAGAGTGGTTTAAAAAAAACACAAAAACAAGGCAAATCAATCCCAACGCTCAACATGATGGTGATGATGATGGTGATGATAATGATAGTGATGATGGTGATGATGGTGATGATGATGATGATGATGATGATGATGATGATGATGATGATGATGATGATAATGAACAGCATTTATAAAGCACCAATTATCCATTAAGAACATTCATAGGCACCCGGCTCCCACAATATGTCACATATCATTCACAAGTTGCTTCACAAGATAGGTCTTCAGTCTAGATTTGATGGTATCAAGGTTGCTACAACTCTGAAGATGGAAATCTATTCTAATCCTAATCCTCGTTCTAACCAGAGCAGTTAAGAACAAACAAACAAACAGAACAACTAAATTTCAGGGATCGACATATGGAAATCTATTCCCTATACGTAACTCTAATCTCTATACGTAGCATTTTCTCCGATGATCGACTCAATACTATGTTCATTGACCATAAGTAACATGCAACATATTGCTGGACGTAAAAAGTCAATTCATGATGTTCAAGTTGATCTACAAATATTAACGAAACAGAGGTTTTTTTAACCTCATATTCTTATGCCATATTACACATTTTTGTCACATGATGTTTTTGCTTTCTCATGAGCCTCCCTTTGTATCATCATTCAGTGATTTTGAAATGCTTTGACACGGCAAAATTTACAATTTTCCTGCATAACACAACAAAGGTTGACCTATCAATACTCACCTCGCCAGTACATAGATGGCTCTGACAGCAACCAAGAAGCACTGAAAGAAGAAAAAAAAGATATGAATAGAGATGAGTTGGCCAAGACCTTGTATTGCAATTATTCTTAGAGTAGCATGATAGATGAACCGAACATTCTAGGAGTAGCCTGATAGACAAACCAAATACCAGAATGACAATCTGGTAATTTAACTTCACCAAAATACCTGTTCACTTTATGCATTTGACATGAACATTATATGCATTTGTTGGATCTCCCTTGTGACCAAAAATTTGCTTTAAAAAAAAGAAAGGAAAAAAAAGTGATGCTGTTTTTAAAGGCCTTGTTACCTGCACATAGAGCCTGCACTTTTACAAGTTTGATGTATTATTGTTAATTTAAAAAAAAAAGGGCTCCTATTGCAACTATAATTTATTAGAAAAACATAACAAAAATCAAACTTTATCATAAATCAGGGCTGCACAGTGAATTTTGATACTTGCTGTCAATTTCTCTTTGTCAAGAAGTATGTTTTACATCATACAAGTACATCTGAATGCAAATAGCTAATGCATAACATTTACACTGATACACACTGTGATCAATATAATTATGTTTTTCAATATCATGTTTGTCGAAATCAAAATTGCCACACTGTGGTTAAGTGAACAGTGGACAAATATCATCTATATCGAAAGTTTGTATAATCCATCACCAGCGCATCTTTAAAGGGTGTGTACAGTTCTGGTGGAGGTGAGGATTTAGCTTTTAACGTTTTGTGAGATATTCAGAAACCACTCTACAAGATGTCACAGGGTGTGTAATTCTAAGGGGTATCAAAAGTCTATTTGATGAAACTCGGTTTTGAAATGGCTGAGATATCCAAAAACAAGGTGAAACAAAGAGATCCTAATAAAAGGCGTGGCCTGTTACCTTTTATTATCATCACTTTTTTGGATATCTCGGCTATTTGAAAACCAATTTTCATCAAATAAACATTGAATCTTTCTTAAATTCACATGCTCTTTCATATTTCATAAGAGGTTTCTCATTATCTCACTTAGGAATGTTCAAAACATGAATCTCCACCTCAACCAGTACTGTACAGTCCCTTTAAGTTCTGTTTGATTATGTTTTCTTTGTATGAATGTTGCCACTCATCTAAGTATATTCATTTCAATATTTATTTTTTGTTCTTTGGATAAAAATGGCTCCACTGAAATGAGATTAGCTCTACTTACATTTCAGCACTGTACTAACACAAATTACACAGGACAGGACTGGACTTTGCCTCATAATGTCAGTGAGAGGTGAACTAGCCATTTGCTCTCCTGGGAAAGACCTCGATCAAATTGACTTGGCCTTTTAGTATCAGTTAGAGATAACATAAGACGTATGGTAAATCTCTTTAATTGCAACAGACCTTGAAACCTTATATACCTTTGGAAAGAACAATTTCTGTGAGGAAAGGAAGTGGTCACATGTCATTGCTGATTTCTACAATGTACATAAATTCCAAAAATTGTGAATCTCCACAACTGGTGCTGAACTACAGAAAAACTTGCTGAAGATGAGTTCGTAGAAATTAGAAAATATTGATATGTTTTCCTTAGAGACTCGTATCTTGGTTATGAAGTAACAAGTCACAAACTCAATTGTGAAAGCGTTGACTTATTGAACACACATACTACATGTCTATTATTATAACATCATGCAACTAAGGTATTCTTTGGGTTTCTAAAACTATGGTCTGGCATCTCATGTGCTACATAAAAGTGCAAATCTCTGCATTTTCAATCTGCCAGGTAATTGCATAATTCTGGTCTGCTTTACACAAAGATTTCTGAACACTTGGACTTATAGATACCAAGCACAGAAAAGATGGAGATTACTGTTTATTATAAGCTAAAATCTTGGGCTTTCATGCAGATATTTTAAATCAATTATGTAAGTACTTTACAAAAGTACTTTTTTTTTCTTTCTTTTTTTACACAGACTCACACAAAAATTCAAGCCCTCAAGACATGTATTACAAAAAAAAAAAAATGTGCACAAGAAAGCTATTGCAGATACATCAATCAGAGACAGGGATTTAAAGTTCCATGTTTACAATACATCTTTATACTATACAAATTTTGAGATCTTTACGTTGGCCTGCATGTAGATAAGGCTCATCTGAATTAAGTAACTCTAAAACACAACTTCATCCTAAACACATCTTCTTGGGAGGGGGACCTAATGGGGTGCTAGTAATTGGAATTGGCCACAAATGACTGAAATAAAGATTCTCAGGGTTAATGTTTTACCTCTGCAAGCATGAAGAAGAGGAAGTTCCAGTCAAACTGGTAGCACAGATAAAAGCTGCATGCCATGAGCAACCCAGTCACACCCAGGATAAGGAGCAGCAATCCAATCACCAGGCCGTGAGTCTTGTTTGGCGTGGTAGGTGAGAAGGATAACTGGATGGAGAGAGAAAGACTTTGTTTTCAAACTGTCATAAAGTGCCAACAAATTATTTTCTTTCACTATCTCTCTCTCCTGAACTTCATGTTCAGGCCTGATATGTAAAATAAAATCACATTTGCAGTAAAAGACAAGTATATTCATTGATACGTTTCACACTGCCGTGCAAATTATTATTATTATTATTTTTTTTTTTTTAGATTATGTTAAATTAAAATCTTATTTGCAGTAAAAGACAATGTTACTGCAGATTTAACAGGAATAGCGCCACCTTGTGGTCGGATCTTAGAAACGCATATAGCAATAGGCAGTACGTAGAAACAGAAGAGAGGACTCGGCTAACAGAATACGGGAGGGGATGCTGTGATTGTGACCCGGGGGAGGCACACAATCTTTCAACCTACTTCTTCTGCTTTTCCACTTCACCACTTTGCACCGCTTTTCCACTTTTGCACCTTTTTCTGCTCGATAACAAGTAAGGACGTAAAACATCAGGTTGATGCAGGCAGCTCAGTGGAGAATTTTATCGTGTTAACATCATTGATGCTGGTGTCTCAACTCAAGTGTCCAAGTCAAGTGTAGCATCGTTAGAGAGACAGAGGTAAACGATGCTTTAATAAAGAACACAGTCACAGTGGACCACACAGTACACGTACTAGTAATTGATTGTGATTCGTCGCAAGTTTGTGTGCGTGAGTACCGTACCAGCTATAGAGCAGAGTGTGGGTACAGAGCATCAGTATGTGATGATCAAGGTTATGATGACTGATGTGGGACGAGTGAATGGAAGTGGAAAGCGGAAGAGTGGCGTGCCAGAAAGAGCCAACCCAAGCAGCCCGGGTATCATACATTGCAGCATAAATAGACAGTAGCAAATTAACCAGCAGCTACAGACAAGAATTTGTAAGTTTCACACTGCTTTGCAAATTAATTTTCTTGCCTTTTAGTAAAAAAAAGAAGTGTACCATCAAAAACCATCTAGCTGACCACTGCTGACCCTAAGACATAAAAGCTGGACACTAAGATTCATGCATCTTATGGCAAAGCTGGTAAATCTGAAGGGTTTTCAATATGCTAGCATTTACAGTTTTGAAAAGTGCAGTCGTAGTTTCCAACCCAAACATCTCTCAAACTGCAGATTCTCCAGCCTGGGTCCCTTAGCATATTGGAGGCTCTAATCGTCTGAACACACGCACAACACAAGCATAAAGGATGACGATGCTCCTTTGTAGCCACGGTCCAGATCTACCATTACAGATGGGCATTGGTGCTGTCTTAGCCTGATTTTCTAACACATATAACAACATTAAATGAAGTATAATCCAATGATAAAGATCATGAATACTTTAATTGTGTTTCAATTCAGTTTATTGTTTAGAGATGTAGTTTGGCTGGAGAAAGCTAAATATTGATTGGGAGAAAGTACATCTTAAGTTGGAGAAAGTCAAACTTGAGAGTTGAATATTTTGCAAAAATGGCCTCAAAGTGGAAGAGAGCTGGACTGCCAGTCAAAGTGAATTCCCTCACTGGATATGATCACATGGGAGAAAACCAAAGAGCTTTTCCCCAGTAACTGCTAGAGTGCGGAGTATGCATACGCCCTGTACTATTGCTTTGTGAGCACTTTGGAGCACTTGGAAGACGACAAGGTGGTAGGCTCACCCCTCATGCTAACATGCTAGCAAACGAGCAACTGAGGAGCAGCCAAATCTAGAAGTGCCTACTTGCGTAAAAGTTCAAAAGTTCGTGTAATACGCGCCGTAAAAATGTTACTTCAGTACGCAAAGTCTGCCATTACTAAGTAGGTAATGGCAGCCCCCATGAAATCACTGACTCCACTGTATAGTTTGTCCTCTAGTGGTGGAGAGGAGAAATATCTCTGTGGAGAAAACTGGACTCACATATTCAAATCTCTCCTTGGACAGCTGGGCAAACCCATGAAGGAAGGCCAGGACGGCAAACCAGCTGACCCATAGGATGAGGTCCTCCAGGGTCTGCACATTGAGAACTCCAAACACCACAATCAGCTTGTAGAACGAGAAGTTCCACAGCTTGTCACGTAGGTGCTGTATGTGAGATGAACAAAACAAAACAAAAAAATCATTACCAGTACTATCATAGGGGATATTCACACACAATCCCATGCAGACTTACGTGATGCACTATTTCATAAGCATAACCATGAGGTACTTTTTGCAGGAGAGACTCCTTCAAAAAAAAAGAAGAACAAAAAAAAGAAGGAGTTGCGACCATGATGCAACTCCCATGATGTTATGTCGAATTACAAGTTAGTTGTATACAATGCAGATCAACAATTGTCAGAAATATTTCATGAACTTCATACTCTTATTCTGTATACTTTAGAAATGTTGAGAAGGGAACATGACATTGTTTTGAATTTTTTTCTATTCTCTACAGTCACTGCCACTGCACTCAATTGTATTACTGTTTTGCAATAGTAGTGATACCACTGTAATGCACAATTTTGTCCACACACAAAATGTCTTGTTTAGCAAGAAAAGTACAAAAAGATTCTATGACATCACTATGGAAAAATTTGGGCCACATGCCTAAATACACGTATATCACATTACAATGCCAAACCATTATAATCTTTTTATATAAAATGCAACAAGGCTGCAAATACCCTGATTTACAAGCAGCATTTAATATAAACATATGCCACCTGTCTAAACATCAGATGAGACGAAAAATATTTGAGACTGCAATTTTGAAGTACTTAATTCTCATATGTAGAAGATCAAATTTCTGACATTATAAAACTGCATGTGCATGATTTCTATCTATATGCTAGTTTGAGGGCAGGATGTGATAAACATGCTTCTGGTAGGACAATACAGTAAAATGAATTGTTTGATTCTCAAATGATCAAAGTTCAGCTGAAGATCCTTGATTCTGTAAACACTGACTGCTTTTCTTTGAGACACATACATGGCTTCTATTTGTGAAGGACACAGAGCAAGTGGTGCATGAAATGTACAGCTGGCATAATATTACATCATTTTTAGAGAGCACAATACTGTATACATAGAAGCAAAGGGAATTAAATGAGACAATAGTGAATAGTATTTCAAGTGCCAATCATTCATGAAGGGGAGTTCCACTGGCAAGTTGTTTACAGTTCCTGGAGCAATTGATTTCAAGTTAGTAGGTGCCACATTATGATTACTGTACAAGAATTAGATCAAATCGCCTGCTTGCTTCATGAAATACATTTTAAGGGATGGTATAGTTTTGGTTGAGACCTAGTTTCAGATTTCTAATTTTTTTGGTGAGATAATGAGAAACCTCTTATGAAATCAGAAAGAGCATGTAATTCAAAGAGGAATTCAATGTTGATTTGATGATAATTAGTTCTGAAATGGTTGAGATATTCCCCCCCCAAAAAAAAAAAAAAAAAAAAAAAATTAATAAAAGATGGGACCTATCTTTTATTAGGATCGCTTTGTTTTACTCTGTTTTTGGATATCTCAGCCATTTCAAAACCCATTTTCATCAAATAGACTTTTAATTCCTATTAGAATTGTATGCTCTGTAACATTTCACATGTGGTTTCTTAGTATCTCGCAAAGAGTTAAAATCTCAACCTCCAACTCCACCAATGCTATACCATCCCTTTTAAACTGGGGCTTGTTCTCTTTCACTGTATTAACATATCCCCTCAATATCTGTCTACAATGTGTATGCACATTATTAGAGAGCTCCCAACTGTCTTTTGAGAGCAGGGGCTCCTATTAGTCTTTCACGGGTAGTGAAGGGAGGGGTAGGTAGGTAGGTACGGGGACTAGCAGACATGCAGAAGGTAACCCAAAGGTCACTATCTTACCTGACGTTCTATGACCCTGAGTTCTCCAAACACAATGTGCTGGATAGCCTTCCCAAGCAGGATTAGACAACACAATGACATGTTGATCACAACCTGCGTGAAGAACAAACATAATTGGGATTCAGTCAATGAAGTTCTAACTTCTTTCTCCCATTACATGCCTCACTTTCAGAATGACAGTCTCAGACTGGTTGGTTGGTGATGCAGAAAAAGCTCTAGCTGCTTGAATAAAAATTCTATGACCACAAAGAGAGGTCATAACAACATTTGGTTTAAGAGATCTTTGCTTTGTGTTAGAGCTATTGCTTTAATGCAGAGGCAGCTACAAATTGTAGCTCCACACACACATATGATCACTTTGTGTGGGCACCTATGTACACAGCCTGTAGGAGATCTGAAACCATGTGGTTATTTACTGGAAATTGTGTACTGATGCCCTCTTTTTTCCAGCTTGGAAATAATTTGATTTTTAAAAAAATTGTAAGACCTGTCTATAGCGGCCACCCAAGAGAGATGAATAAATAGCCATTGTAGAAAGGTGGCCGCTATACACAGGTTCTTATAACATGTCTTTTCTCTCGGAAGGAATTGTTTTTAGTATGGAAGTGTGTAATCTACTACATAACTATGCAGACCTTCATAAGTCTCATAACCAACATACGCCCACAAATGATATCGACAAATCTCTTTCATTTTAAGGTTTACCAATACATCCAGCCCATTATTTCACTGACTCCTGGTTCCTGACATATGGCATTGTCACATACTGTACATTCAATATCATGTTCTGAGATATCACTGTTGACATTTAGTCTGACACCCGCAGACAAAACAACTGCACACAGCTGTTCAAGATATACCAGACAAAATGTACACTACCTTTGCTAACTACCAGTATGCACATGTATGAGTAGAAAGTAGTCTGGGTAAAAATGGTCTGCTTCTCTACCAAGTGCATGTCAGGTACTGATGAACAATATCTCTATATATGACATACATGTAGCAGGGAATAATAACTTTTTAAGTAGCATTGCAGTACTGTAAAAGTGGAAATTTTCGCAGTGTTGAAATTTTCGCGCATTTCGCGCAAACCTGAAGCCATATGTTCCAGCAGACGATGTCTTGATTACGTGGAATTAAAAACATGCGAAACTCTTCTTACCCCGCCGAGCACGAAAAATTAGTTGCCCAAAAATATCCACTTTTACAGTATTCTAAAGGTTGAAAAGCACATTTTTTGAGTGGAAAACAGTATTTCTACCTTTCCTACAAAAGACATGTGTTGCAATACAGTATTTTCAATGAAACCTACATAGTCTGAGAGCTGGCTGCTGGTCAATTTACCCCATCAAGCCCATAAGGTTTGACCCCTCAGAATTGCTGGGGCCACCCTCCTCATTAAAAAAATGCCCGTCAGCCTGGTCCCTGAGGGCGGGTTCGGCCCCCAGGGACCCCCCGAAAAGGCCCTCCGGCGGGTGTAATTTACCCCATGGAGCCCATGGACCAAACTTGGCCTATATGAATGTCCTGTGGGTGTACATAATCAAAATATAAAAACTGACAAAATATCTGGTCGGGAAAGGGGTTGCCAGACCGCTTGTTTGCAGGCATAAAACCTTGTTTTTGGTCAAGGAGTCTGCGCCAAGACTACACTGTCCCATAGGCCCTGTACTGTAGCGTCTCCCAACAGGCTGACGGACAGTGCCAGTTAGTGCATGTAGTAGTCTTGGCGCAGACTCCTTTACGCCCAACAAGGGTTTGTGCCTGCAAACTACCCGTTATACCCTGGGACCCAGGGTAGTTTGCATGCACAAATTGACCACACACACACACCCACACCCACACACACACCCACACACACACACACACACACACACACACACACACACACACACACACACATTCACACATGACTCTATGTATACTAAGAATACCATAAGGCGTAACACAAAACATGACCAGTGGTTTCTCCATACAGCCATGATACCTTGCACATACCTATAATTATTATGTTCATAACTTTTGAATGTTTTACATCGATACTATCAGTGAACCTTCAAGCAGGAACACTGAAGAGATTTTGAAATTTGTGTGAAATTGTATTCTGTTTTACTGGCCACACAACCTGCTTACCCTTTATTATGTATCCACCATATAAGACAAATATATATATATATATGTATATATGGAAAATGCTGAAATAAACCCTTTGTTGTGAGTAGACTTCAATTTCTCAAATCAAGCATTATACTGTATGATAGACTAAAATGTGAAATTATGTTTTATATTATATGAAATAAATTCATGCCAAATACTGGTCAGTTCAGGAATCATAAGACTGCAACTGAAACATGTGCAATGCTTATTATAGGCCTACATTATACGTAATTTATGTAAGCTTTAGTCTTCCATAGAGTGTGATGCATGGTTTGATGTGTAATTGCCATGGTTTTGAATGGCAACTAAATCATAAATATGAACTAGGACCTACATTGTAACTGTATATGGTATGTGACACCCTGGAAGTATTATCTTTTTTTGGGGGGGGGGGAGGGGGGTAGACAAAGTATCTCAATGAGGAGTTGACAAAAATTCTAATATAAAAGAGAACACAACATGTAAATGCTCTCAACGTGCATGCTATTGTTAAAGAAAAGAAATTAAGCTAACATTTCAATTAGCTGGTAATTTTATGTTTCACGTTGTGTGTATATGTCCCGGGTTAACGGCAATCATATACTATGATGCGCTCTTTGCAGTGTGTGACACCGTAGGTTGAGTTTTGTTTGTGTGGGGCTGGGGAACTGAAGATGAAGTACAGTGTATCTCCAGAAATAAGGAGTTGACAAAACTGCTGATATAAAGAGACCACAAGACCAAGTTAATACTTTCAGCCTATATGCTATATAAAAAGAGGGCTATTATGTTTCAACTTGGTGTGTACTGGTCACGGTCATTGGCAGTGTTTGCAGTATGTGACACCATTTGTGTGGGGCTGGGAACTATTATAAATAAAATATATCTCCAGAAATAAGAAGATGACCACAAAAAAAAAAAAAAAAAGCGCTGAAGAGATGAAGAGAACACAAGATCAAAGTAAATGCTCTTGGCCTGTTTATTTCCATTACAGAAAGTTAGCATTCTATTGTGAAGCTTCTTATTTGAGGTTCCAAGGAAGAAATACATGTATATAGAACACCGTAATTACATGTTCATTAGTATTATAGATATGCAGATATTTGTCCAAAACTATGAGGTGACATGCACTACTGAGTAAGAAAATTGATCAATATCATTTCCAAAACCATTAAGCTCCTTCCTTATGTTATGCAGTTTATTCTGATTTGGAATTTATTAGAGTCAAATAAAGGAAATGTTGGCATGGATGCTGTAATCCTTGCCTATTTTATACATCAAAGGGTGGTTTTTATCAGCCAAAAACACAAAAAGTTATTAGTTTGAGGTTTTCAAAGGAATCTTATATTAGGATTGAGACTTGTTATTTGTATCTAAAAGAGGATATCAAGCAGGAGAAAAAGAAGTAATCCAAGCTACATCCCACTTGTTGACATAAACTTTATTAGAGTTATGTTTAATGCACGGTTGATGAAAATGTTTACTTAAATGTGTTATACAACTGGCCTTTAGCACTGTTGTGGTTGGTCTTAAACTGAAGTTTACTCACAACAAAGGTTTTTCAGCATTTTCTGAAAAGCTCTATTTGAGTCTCATAAGGTGAATACATCATACAGAAAGAGTAGGCTGTGTGGCCAATAAAACATAATACAACTTCACACAAATTTCAAATTTCTTCAGTGTTCCTTAAAGGTGTATTGATAGTATCCATGTAAAACATTCAAAAGGTATGAACATCTTATAGGTTTGACATTTAGGTATTATGGCTGCATTAATGAGAAACCTATTAAAGGACAAGTTCACCTTCATAAACATAAGGATTGAGAGAATGCGACAATATTAGCAGAACACATCAGTGAAAGTTTGAGGAAAATTGGACAATCGATGCAAAAGTTATGAATTTTTAAAATTTTTGTGTTGGAACCGCTGGATGAGGAGACTACTACAGCTTGTGAGTCATATGCGTACAACAGTATAAAGAAAATGTAAAGAAAATTCAACATATTTTCACTTTTTTCGCATAATAAAAGAGCACTTGACTTGCCTCTTTCTAAAGGCAGGGGGAATGATATTACCCATAACATTTGTCGATAACGAGTCGGGGGAATGTGTACTTTTTTCAAAAGATGAAATTTTGTGAAATTCTCTTTATATTTTCCTTATATTGTTGTACGCATGTGACATCTAAGTTATTCACACATTGCAGTAGTCTTCTCATCCAGCGGTTACTGCACAAAAACTTCAAAAATGCATAACTTTTGAACGGATTGTCCGATTTTCCTCAAACTTTCAATGATGTGTTCTGCTAATATTGCTACATTCTCTCAATCCTTATGTTTATGAAGGTGAACTTGTCCTTTAATTGTAACATGTTTAGTGTTATGGTATATACAGTTGTACATAGAGTCATGTGTAAACATAGTTGTGTGTGTATGTGTGTGTGTGCGTGTGTGTGTGTGTGTGTGTGTGTGTGTATGTGTGTATGTGTGGGGGGGGGGGTGGGTGTGTGTGTGGTCAATTTATGCATGCAAACTACCCTGGGTCCCAGGGTATAACGGGTAGTTTGCAGGCAATAACCCTTGTTGGGCGTAAAGGAGTCTGCGCCAAGACTACTACATACACTAACTGGCACTGTCTGTCAGCCTGTTGGGAGACGCTACAGTACAGGGCCTATGGGACAGTGTAGTCTTGGCGCAGACTCCTTGACCAAAAACAAGGTTTTATGCCTGCAAACAAGCGGTCTGGCAACCCCTTTCCCGACCAGATATTTTGTCAGTTTTTATATTTTGATTATGTACACCCATAGGACATTCATATAGGCCAAGTTTGGTCCATGGGCTCCATGGGGTAAATTACACCCGCCGGAGGGCCTTTTCGGGGGGTCCCTGGGGGCTGAACCCGCCCTCAGGGACCAGGCTGACGGGCATTTTTTTAATGAGGAGGGTGGCCCCAGCAACTCTGAGGGGTCAAACCTTTTGGGCTTGATGGGGTAAATTGACCAGCAGCCAGCTCTCAGACTAACAGTATTCTTCACAAAAAAAGAAAGTACAAAATATTACCCCCCCAAAAAGTAATAATTAGCATCTTTGAAACAGACAAAGCATGTGACTTACAACCACAGAGAGAGAATCCTGCAGCATCAATTTCATGATCTTGACCGTGTCGCTGTCGTCGGGATCAATGCCGAAGTCGAGTGACAGGTTCTGCAAGATGGCCGCCTCGTGGTCCGGCGGCGGAGGAGGGGCTCCTGCCTCCCCGGCTTCCTGGGCCTCTGCGATCTCCTGGATGACGTCCCGTCCCGGGTCTGGGACCTCATTTCTCTCCCCTTCCACAGAGTCACCATCTAGTCTAGACATAGGCTGCTCTTGTTCTCCCCCAGAGGAATCTAGGCATGTGTTTGGATCCAACACAGATCATTGAGACAACTCCTGTGAAAACATGCATGTATACATACTACACATCATAGCCTTTTGACCTTGACCTTATGACCTCTGACTCTCTGCTGTCAAATCACATCAGCTCTTCTCTGTCAGGTACTATTCATATCGATGCAAACTCAGCATGGTAATTCAAGGTAAACACACAACATGCATACTGGAAATAAATTATCAATTTATGTAAAGTTTTCTGCAAAATTGTGTTGTGGAGGCATTATAAAAATAGACCCTCCATTAACACACAACTGTGCACACTGTAACAGCTGTTATTTTTGCGAGAGTTTAATTTTCACAAATTTTGCAAGTCACTGTTGGGCTGCGAATTTAACATCACACAAAAATATTGCCACACACTTGGGTACAATTTACGTACTGGCATCGAATAGAGAAAACAGCATCTTGCGAAAATGTCTGTGACTTCCTCATTTGCGAAAATAACAGCTTTTACAGTACAGTGCACTCCCGTTATAACGAAATGCTCGGGACCGGCAGTTTTCTTTCGTTATAACGAAATTTTGTTATAACCGAACAAATACAATATATAACGAAAACAAGGAACCACGTATATATATCATATTATGTTTGCTGAATACTCATCATACACTGGAAAGCTATGTGAAATGTGATGGGATAACTGCATTACAATTTAATAAACGCAAGTTCCCCTCAGAAACTGTGCGTGACACGAGGAGCGAACACACAGTGGTGTGAAGCGTTCACCCATGCAGAGACGCTATAAATGCTCTTTCCGCTACGTATTTTCGAAAGCAATTTGCATTTCGTTATAACGGAGCACATTTCTTTTGTTTTTCTTTGTCTGTGGCGCTCGAAAAAGACTTCGTTATAACGGAAATTTTGCTATAACCGTGTTCGTTATAAGCGAACTTTGTACCATAGACTTTAATGGTGATAATTTTGGGACCAAAAGATTTCCTTCGTTATAACGAAATTTCGTTATAACCGTGTTCGTTGTAACGGGAGTGCACTGTATACTTTTCTATAACTTGCCTATCCATACAAGAATATACACTGGAAACTACAGACTGGCATTATGCATCTACAACCTGTATGCAGGGATCATCATCTTTGGTCACAATATGTAGCTGTGATTTACTACACAAAGCTATTCTAAGTGTTTGCATTTAATGAATGAAATCCCAGTGCTCATCAATACTTAGTTTTGCCATTGCACTACAGTCAACCTTGCTTAAGTCAATCTCACGTAAGTCGAATAATCACCAAAGATGAAGGTACTTTTCAAGTCCTCTTCTCTTATTCTCTATTGATTTTAATCCCTCTTAATTGAGTCGAAATTTCTCTAAGTCGAAGTTATTTCTTCAGTGCAAATAGATTTGACTTTTATAGGCAAGGTTGACTGTACTTTGTCAGCTGGCCTCCACACTAGGGTGCTTTCTTTGCTGATTAGCGTCAATGAAGAGTTTATCTACCCCCCCCCCCCCCATTCCACTGAGTCACCATTGCCTTCTTGTTGGACTGAGGGACATTGCTACACCTGAGTGAACTTGCTTATATTCCACACAGCTGGTCAAGGTCGGATAGATAACTGAACGCTGATAAAGCAGCTTGAACAAGCCGTTTGCCTCAGCGCCTGAGCACACCACATGCACGCGTAAGGTTAAATGTCAAACCTGACAGATCAGAGTCGCTAACCTGTTGAGTCCCGAGTATACTCGAGCAGGGGTCTATGGGAAGTGCGTGTTGTAGCAAAATCAGCCCGTCCTCAACGGGTTAAACTTACAATACTGAACATTACACATACATGTACCTCTAAAAATTCTGAATCATTCACAATCAATTTATTCTCCAGCATCAAAACTGTTACCAGTCAACCATCAAACAGATATTACTATACATGTATGCATTATCATCAGTTAGCAGTCCCCTACCATGCATGTTTTTAGCACAGAACATAATACAGGTTTGGTGCTATGTTAAATGCATGGTACAAATTACCACCCTCGTGCAATATCACTCTTGAATTCATAATGATAACATTGTTTGCATCAAATATTTGGGGCCCCAGTACAGATCTCGGAAGTGAATTCCACTTGTCACAAGCCGGCTAGTAAATTCCAGCTGATCATCTTGTTTCGAATGTGCCTCCGGGGGCCCGTTTCATAAAACTTGTCATCAGTGACAAGTTGTCATAGATGTGACAAGCTACCGAAATCCTTGCATCTGATTGGCTGAGAGCAAATTTGTCATAGAAATGTGGCAGTTGTCACTGATAACAAGTTTTATGAAATGGGCCCCAGGTCAATATTGGACACAGCACCAGCCTTTGCCAATGACCAAACAAAAGTATCCACAAAGGATATCCTATGTACAAATGTATACACAAAATTCTACCCATTTTCTCTTCTATCTCATGTCCATGTTGATAAATGTTTACCACAGGCATGCACTGTTCCTGCTGGTAATTGAACCTCTTTTCCTGCTTCAGTTTTATCTCAATCAAATAAATCACCAATTTCACTTCTCTAGTTAGAAAGCTGACATCATTACGCAATCACATCAACAGGCCAAATATTTCTCTACTGGGTAGCTAATGCTACGTTTACACTATGTTCCCGGCAGCCATGGCAGCCCCATTTGCCTGTTGCCTGAAATGTAGTGCACTGTGGGTAGATGGGATAAAGTCTCCTCATTTTCTCTTCTGTATTCTCATCTTGTTTTTTGCAGTCCTCGCTCCAGTGCACATGTAGCTATCAGATGTCGTTCTCACATCTGTTCAGGCCAGACTACACTTATTTCCAGTCACGTCCCACTCAGGACCGCCTCCAAGTTTTGTTAGAGTCTATTACAAGCTGTCATGTTTTGTTACATTTTATCAGCACCGTGACTGTCGTGGCAAATCTTAAAAGTTTAAAAATCTGACATGGCATCCACGGCAATCACTACCTATTTGGTTTGCCCATCCCATCCCCTGTGTTGTCTCAAGTCCATCCCATTTGTCCACAGATGGTGGCCTGAATTAGTGAAATGTGATTGCCATGGCCGTGGAAAACATGGAGTAAACATAGCATAACACTAGCCGAACCCCTGCTATCTCATACCATGTCACCAGTCGAAACAAATACATACCCTTGAGAATTCCACCATGAAGTAGGATTTCTTCATAGCTCGCATCCCTGTTCAAAGCTTCACTCTCCATTTTCTCTGATCCACTGACGCCATCTGGAAGTGGGGTGGGGCTTGGGTGATTTTGACCTGCCTCATGCTGAATGGTCTCCAGTAGGACCAGGCCCTCCCTGGCCTGCAGGACTGACCAGGCCAGGAACAAGAAACTGAGGGCTATGTAGGTCTGTAGCGGTGGGAGGGGAAGCTGACCTGCTGCAGCCGCTGGCATTCTGTTGACTGAAAGTTCACCGTCACTGGGTCCAAATGCTTGGTTGCTGCAACATACGAATCCCGTCAATTGTAGAAGTTAAGCTTGGAAATAATGACTAGACCTATGTTTCGCTTCAATAACCTGTTGTACAAATTTAAAAGTAGAGGAAAACAGAGATATGGTTAGGTCTATATCGTGTTTGCCGTACCCATTGGTCACTGATGTCGTAAGTGAATTTGACCTTTAACTTCCAAGCACAAATCAATACTGTATGTACACCCATGATTTTCTATCATGGCTACTACTAAAATACTGATCAATTCAGTGCTTATTTACGTCGACGTAGAGCAATTGTCATTCAGTTGCAATGAAAACATCTCAACAAAAGAATTTCATGAATTTGAATAATAAAGCAGTACCCGCTGCATGCTAACACTAGACATCTATGTTAGAAAGGATTAGAACCAACACTTGCTGTAACATGTGTTAGGGCAAAAGCTCGGTGGTCTAGTGGAGATGACGCCTGTCCAGTACAGACAACAGGACTGTATTGATTGTTTTGCAACTGTAAAATTTTACTGTAAATTTACATACATCAGTGTAAATTATAATAACAACAGAAAATTTATTTTTAGGCCTACGTTGTACATTTCAATGGTAGAACTACCTACAATATCCTGTCATTCCAATCCAGCAGGTGTTAACATGCATAGTTGCCAACCAAGTGTGGATATTCTACCATATGCAACGTCAGAGTCAAACAAAAATAAATTGGAAGCGGCACAGCATGCACAGTGCAAGAGCAGTGCAGTGTCAAGGCAAGAGGAAAGAAGAATCTTATGTCGAAATGACTAACCAGTTGTTCCTGGTGCATGGATTGTTGAGTGTTGTGTCGTGTCTTCTTCAGTCAGGTTCAGCTCACTTGGTTTGGAAGTGTTAGCAGTCAGCCTATTAAATACAGAACGAACATCTCACTAATAAAGGGAAAAACAGAGAACACGGACAGCTAGCTCGCCGTGGCGTAGATATCACGAAGGATACAACAGTAACTTATTGTGACGCGTCTTTTCTCCAGCGAATATTCTCGCTACTTGATTGCTCCGTACATTACGACAGTGACGGATATGTACGTACGCAATCGACAAGCTCATGCACTGCATTCTACATGCTGTGTGTATTGAATGCAAAAGTGTGCTAGACCCATGGCTAGACCACAGAACTCGAGTTCTGTGTGCTAGACAGAAGGTTCGTCCGCGCGTTGCGCGAGCGCAGGTTATTGCTAGTTTCGTTTGCAGGCACACACGCACAGACTCTTGTTAGTCGTAAAGGAGTCTGCACCAAGACTATACTTCATGCACCACTGGCACTCCACAGGCCCTAGCCTCTCCCTTGTAAACAATGAAATACATCGAAGAATTCAAATGACTTTTGGAAGTTTTTATGATGTACAGGTATTGTTGGATATGTTGAAACAGATACATAAAAGAGTCGTAGACTCTCAAAGCTTTTAATTAGGTTAAAATGAGATGGTGGGCTTGAATTGCATGATTGATTAATCAAAATGATATATTTCAAAAATGTTACGATGTGGGCGTCACACGCATGACAAATTTCGTCGCAATCGCACTACTGATGGTCGAAATGGGGGGGGGGGGACTCTGCCCCCACGGGTGTTAGCATGATTATATATGGCAAAAAACAAAAACAAAACAAAACAAAACAAAACAAAACCCGGGCCCTATCTTATAAAGCTTTTGATAGAAATCAATCAATCACAAATCTCTTGAAAGCTGCAATCAATCGCAACCTGTGTGATTGATTGATTGCAGTTCTCCATCTTAATTTCAACCATAACTTTTTTTATTAGATGGATTTGCATTCAATCGTAAAGTTGTGATTGATTTGAATCAATCACAAGTCTTTATAAGACGGGGCCAACGGCGACGTATAGCCAGGATTTGATCTTGGGGGACGGTGGGAGCGGGTGTCCCCCCCCCCCCACCTCCCAAGGTGAGAACTTTTTGCATTTTGATGTTGTAAATGGTGCAATTTGATGCATGTTTTTGCGTGTTCTATCGACTTGTAATGCATGATGTAGATTATTTTTTAATAATTTGCCTGTAAAATGGTATCATTCAAATAAACTTCTTGTAGTAATTCCTACAATTCTTACAATCAAACAGAAAAAGCATGCACACGAGGGTGTAGATAAGGAACATCCTCCCACACGAAGGTGATTTTGCATTTTCAGACCTGAAATTCAGCGATCTGGTGCAAACTTTTGGTGCAATGTTTAGAATTTTTCCAATACCAAATAATTTCTGTAAACGTTTTGGTGCACACATTTTGTGGAATATATTATGGAAAACTGTTTATGTTTAAATTATAGCCACAGTCTACTTGTATGCGTGGGGGGGGGGGGGGGCGAGCAGGGAGAAGGCATGGGCGAGTGTTATCAACACCCTTCCCGTACGATGGAGCTTTTGCCTTTTTTAAGTTGAAATTGAGATATCTCGTATACCCATATTTGATGGAATATTTGGGAAATTATTTTTAAAAAAACTGATCTGGGGGACTGAGGGAGAAAAGGTTGAGAAAAAGGTTCGGGATATTCCCCTTGCACATGAGGGAACTTTGAGTTTTCGGAATATGATGAGTGATAAGTCTTGTGCACACAGAATTATTCAGAATTTTTTGTAAATCTAAAAAGTGTATTTGACTAAGGCTATAGGGAAAGGGACACAGAGGGGAGGGTTTGGGAGGGGGATACCCCTGCCAAACACCAGAGATTTGCATTTTTTTTTAATTGAAATTCAACGATCTGGTGCACACTTTGAGTGAAATATTTAAAAAAAAAGATCCTACTTGATGAACGGTTGAAAGTTAGACCCGCTTCATGCATGTACATGCATACAGTATATACACGCAATTTTTTTATTTTCCGCCTCCCAAATCCCCGTTCCAAATCTTGACGGGGGGAGCCCCCCCCCCCTTCGCTACGCCAGTGGACGCCAGTTTCCCCTTGTGTTTTCAGACACGTACACCCCCTCAAAAGAAAAAAAAAACACAGAATGTGTCGGGGGATGGGGAGGGAGGGCCTGCGGCCCCAACTCGATCCTTACCCCCCGTCCCCATTATTCTGTTGCCTATATTTGGGAAGTCTTTAAAAGACTCATTTGACAGCACTTTCCCATTGGTTTCTTCTTATCAGAGGAATACAAAACGACAACAGCAAGAATTTTGGGAAATTATTTGACAATCGAAACCAATTATACCCTTCACGGTGACACAACATTTTATGGGGATACTTTTAGGGTAAGGGTTGTGATAGGGTGGTAGTATGCTGTGAGGATCTTAGTATTAGGGTTTATAGGGTTTGGAATGTTTGAGGGTGGAATTTATGTTTGGCTTCGCGTGCAGATATGAGCAATTGTCACAGGAGCAAATGTCACGGAACCACTCTTCACACACACGAGAATCAATTCATTATATAGGCCTATAGGCCCCATATAGGTGCTTCATCATCTATATATTCCGATCTTCAGTGATCTTGAATTTAAATTTCGTCTTTGTTTGTTTGTTTTGTTTGTTTGTGTTTGTTTGTTGGTTTACATCTACGAGAGGCGGATCCAGGAACTCAGTAAAGGGGAGGGCCTTTTCAAAATTAAAAGGGGCCGCACTCCCCCCTCTCTTTTCTTTTTATTTCTTTTGTTTTAACCAAAAAAATACATAAAAATAAAGAGGGGCGTGCGCCCGGTGCGCCCCCATCTGGATCCGCCATTATTTACAGATTGTGCTTTGAAATCTTCATGTTTTGATGTAACGCCCGGTCTGCTATCTGGAAGAGGAACTATAATACTAGTACCAAGTCATCCATCCGCTCTATCAGAGCATTTTTTTTTTTAATTTGTTGGTACATGTATTACTGTATTTTGTCGTAAATAATTCATGTGCGTGTTTGGGAGGGGTGGTGAAGTTGTCACACTTGGGTAACACTCTTGCCCCTCCCCCTCCTAGGTTCGTTTTTTCGCTTTTCCAGAAATTTGTGCGTGTTGGGGGGGGGGGGGGTGGAGGATGATCTACAGCTCCAGATCCAAGCCTCCCCCTTGGTGTTAGTAATGGTTTTAATAATCCATAGTGTATTATGGATAACTCGATGGTTATATCAATTAGTGAATCAACAGACATACCTTTGCATTTTAAAAGAGTTGACCTTCATTTCCTATAATATGAATCTCCTGCACAGTGTTCATTTTTCAGTTACTTTGAGGATTTTCGTCATTTCTCAGAATCAAGATCAGCCTCTTCCCTGAATTGGCTCATGTCGTCACGCTCTTGCTTCCATCTCATGGATAGCGCCATCACTCGTCTTCTTGTAGGGAAGGTTGATCAACATCACTTCTCCATTCTCGCATTACAGGCTGAATCAGCTGATCCGCTTCCAAAAATAGCAACTGATGTCGTAAATTGTTGGTCCCTGCGATGCCCATGTAAGGTGTGAGAAATGGGTCAAGGTACAGATGTCGTCACTGAATGCTGAAAAGGTGCGTTGTGTGCTGGTAACTAAGACTCTTAAGAGTGAATGAATTTGCCTTGCATTCTAATGTAGCTGTAGGAAATATATCATGGGTCATATTTTATTCACTTCCGGATTTGCTATGCATGTTATGTACACTACGAGTTTACGCTACGATCTTCCATGATCATCATGGAGCTGTAAAAAAGTTGCCGTGCATGCAGAATTAACCGGGCAGTATACCGGGCCGGGTGCACGGTGAACGTGAGTTGTGTATTGTAGAGCCATGCCTATGTCAATGAGTTGTACTATCTTCTAGTAGAACTGATTACTGGAGTATATGTTAACTGTTATACGAGGAGTAAAGTAAATTCTAAATCAGGCTAGCTGGCACTCTAAACCCAACAGGTCACGGCTGATAATCCATCTGCAAGGACAAGGTGAATGCTGTGGTGTGTGGTGGTATAAATTAGGAAATAGTGTAATCAATCGTGACAAGGTCTGATCATGATGCCGATGGGAATAGGAATAGATCTAACAGTAACAGACTAACACTAACAACTAGTACTACAACTAACCGTTATTATAGATAAAATTCAAAGATACATCGATCTCCGTGACCATTATTCAGAGCTAGAAATACTAGGTCTAGAATGTTAATTTGAATGAATGGTAGTAAATTTATGCTGTGTTGTGTTTTTGTTTGTTACTGGAAAAAAAAAAGAATGATATTGAGAGTCTACTTTATATGAGAAGTGCAACAGGGCCAGGGGAGGAAGGGACCACTTGCTCCAGAAAATAACATTAATATGTTTTCTATTTGCAATTCTGCCAAATTTTGAAGCCATGACAAATTTCCTAGTAATTGGTAATATGCCAATAGCAAACACAAAGTACAACCAGTATCAAAAGCTCTTGACAGAATTTCCATGAATGTATATGTGTCATGTGTTCAAAGGCTGGCTGTCTACGTGTGTAAAATGCCAAAGAATTATGTCTGCCCACATAGTTTGGTTACAAAGTTTGCATGGTCCGTTCATGGCAGTGTTGAAAACAAAGTTTGTGTGTTAAAAGTGATCCAGGTGCTCCACTGCACACCATGCCACACGACTAGCACGGAATTGTAGCAGAGAGCTTGAGAGAGGGCCTTACATACAGATAACTTGGCCCATTTGTGTACGTGCATCAATAAGACCAATCATGAGTCAGAAATGTTGTTTAGACAAAGAAAAGAAGACTTCTTGTTATCCAAATCAACTCATTGCTTATTTAGTAAATTCTTGTGTGTTTTCAAACATTTCACACATTTACAATTATATGAAGGCCCATATAATACCTAATGTTTGAACTTTGATTTTATTCAGGGTGAGTACCGGTAGTGTAGATGGTAGTACTGTTCAAAGTGGCGTGTGTGTCGACTTGTCACAAATCATTTTGAGTGATTGTAATTCAGCCAGTTGAAAATTATAATCTTTTATTTTATGGATAATGGAATTTGAATGCAGTCTGACACCATGTAGCTTTACTGCTTTTCATGTAAAGTGCAAGTGTACAACACTGTACAATTAAAAAAAAAAAAAACAACAAAAAAAAAAACAGGCTGAAAAAATGAATTGCACCTCAAGAACCAGAGTCGATCATTTATTTACAATTCAGCATTTACATTTACCAGTGAAGATGTTGTAATTATCATAACATATGATGCAAAGTTACCAGGTATATGATATTGAGGATGTTAACTCCAGGAATCTTAGCAATGTCCTTTTGTGATTGTGAAGAATGATGAAGACAATTCACAGTTGCCATTCTTGTGGCTTTGCCTGCAGCAAATACTGCCACTGAAAACAATAATTTGTAATGCAAATGTGTTTCAATAATTGATGCATTGATTTACTCTTGGTATGCAGGAAAGACAAACATGGCTGATCCACTAGCGGTGGAAGATCTATGGCAGTCCTTACCAGACCATATTGTGGTAAAAATATTTGCCTGTTTGGATTTAAAGGATCGCTATCAAGCAGGACTCGCATGCAAGTCCTGGTACGAGAATTTCCACACACCAATCTTGTGGAGGACATTTGCCTTCAGGTTTTTTGCCGAGGAGGACTCTTCTCAGCTGAAATGCATTGAGCTGTATGGGCAGCAGCTGAGAAACGTTTCAGTCATTCTCAAACAGACGGAGGAAGTCAATCGGAGGAACGCATGTGAAGTCATCGATCAACTTGCGGAATGCACGGAGAGGAGACTGGAAGAGATATCCATCCAATTTATCACCGACAATCCCCTCTTCTTCAAGGGAGGCGATTTTCTCAACAGTCTGGCCTTGCTCTTTGGGCCCCCTGCTCCCAACATCAAGGTGCACAGTCACCTACGGAAGGTAGACCTCAGCAGAATGGCCGTCTCTATCACTGACATCCTCCTGTCATTACTCGCAAACAACCAGCCCACGCTGGAACACCTCAACATACAGAATGTCTCCCTCACATGCCACATATCCGACGCTAAACTTCTCGAACTCGTCCAGAAATGCAAGAAGCTGCGTGAACTCAGCACCTTCTACAAATCCGTATCCGACGACGTCTTCAAGGCATTTGCGGACGAGGGCCACGCACCCCTGGAGTATCTCTCTCTGGCCTGTCGTCGCGAGGAAAAGTACCACAAACCTCTGTCTGCGGATGCATGGGACATTCTTACTGCTTCGTCGCCAAAACTTCGCGTGAGTTTGAAATTTGACCACACCATAGAGCGACATCAGATCAGTCACATCTTGCAACCACAGATCCCCGTCACTGAGCTGAGCATGCGCACCATGTCTGAACTCCACCACGAAGTTGGCATCGTGGCTGCATTCTACTGCCGCACGCTGGAAAACTTTGTGATTGTGACCAAAGGTTCGGACCTGCTCAAGCGGCAACTCATCAACCTTGTGTCCCAAGCACCCCGTCTGAAGGTCCTCCACTGCTACTGTGGGCTGGACGAGGACACCATTGCACAGGTCAAGGCCTTGTGTCCCTCGCTGGTGGACTACACACTGAAAACGGCAGATGACTTCCATGAGATGCAGAGGGTGTTTATCGGCAGGGCTGCAAGAAACACAGTCATGTCGGGTCGATAACTTGCTTTGCATGTTGCAAAATTTAAAAAAAAAGACCCACCCATACTGGTATTGTCTTATGTAGGCAACATTTTTGGATATGGTGTGTGAGTTACAAGGTATCTGAATTGCATGCTTCCTCAACCATAGATATACAGTATGTCCCAAACAAAATTACAATTGGATTTTTGCATTGATAACTGCCAATATGATGTAACTGTCTAAATGCTATTTCAGGGTCTTGAAATATAATATCTTAGCTTTATTTTGCAGAAAACCCCATTCAATTTGGTTAAGGGGTCACAGAGAAATGTTGATCGCTGTAAAGCATGAGTCTGATTCTTCCAAGTTTAGCACTTGGACACTCTTGGAACTGCACATTAATGTGTGAACACAATGGGCAGAACTTTCAAGGGAAGGGATTCCTGACATGCTCTACAAAAATTCTCATTTCTCTTTGACCACTGAACCAAATCGGATGGGGTTTTCAGTAAGATGTGGGTAATAAGTTGTAGTTTCATACCCTGAAATTGTATTTGGATTGATTCTCTATATTTTTAAAGTTCTCATTGCGGAGGTTCCCATTGTAGTTTTGTCTTTTTTTGGACATACAGTATAGTGTCTTTTATTGCATCTTTGCAAGTTCAGAGTGTATTGTGTTTACTTATGCATGTGGCTTTTTCAATACTAGTTTGTAGTTGAATTTTGCTGAGCAGCCCTTGCAATCTTCATTGACCCTTCACTTTATAAAGAGGAGAATTTGATCTTATTCTAAATTCTATCCTCTATATGCCTTGGATTATCAGACTTTGGCATTCTTGTGTGGTTACATGTCAGTAGACAATCACTTGAATTTAGTTGAAGAATTAGTAAGAAAGAGATTATTTTCACGCACCTTATTTGTGCAATAACCATATGGTCCATTCTTTTAAAAAAGTGGGCTGTAATATCTGATTAATTTGTATTTGTCCCAATTATCAAGGCATTACTATGAGTTAATGTAATATCAAAGTTTGGACATACAAATGTAGTTTCTATCATTACTACATCAACTATTGAAGAAGAGATTCCAGGCATCATCCCAAAAGGGTTCAATGGTGCCCATTCACCCATGCAACGAAAGGCAATATTTGGATTGTGATTCAAACAGTCTAATATGTTTAAACGTACACAAACATACCCCCAAATTTCACTGAAAGTGGAGTGTGAACTCATGGTTAAACGTGGATGTTTTGCGTGTTCGTGTTTGTCCCCCATGCTTTCATACGAGTTCAAACGTACCTCAAATCTTGGATTAAGCTCGATTGTTGTCACGGGAGTGGTTGTTCACTGACTTTGAGCTTGACTCCCTGCTTGTGATACATCACACTGCACAAGCTCAATTTACCAAGAAAGTGTGCATGTTTGCAACTGATTGACAAATTGCCCTACATCGACGTAAATAAGCACTGATCACCGGGCAGGCGTCAGAAGGTCGTAGATTCGAACCCTGTTCGAGTATGTACGCCCATGATTTTTTATCATGATTAGTACTACTAAAACACTGATCAATTCAGTGCTTATTTGCGTTGATGTAGGGCAATTTGTCAATCAGTTGCAATGAAAACATCTCGACGGAAGAATTTCATGAATTTGAGGTGTGCATGCTGTTGTGATATATTATCATGGAAATATTGGTGTTAAGATCCACTTTGTTTTCACACACACACTCAAAATTTATGCATTTTAAATAATAAGATTGAACCCTGGTGCACATCCAATCAATGATTGCTATTCAGTTTCTTACGTCAATTGAATTTCATGTTTATATTACAATGTGATGTTTGAATCGTAATCTGAAATTCACATTTTGTTGTAGTCATGAATGGATGTGCGTATGTTTTTCTCTTTCTCCAAGTGTGTTTATTTCTCTTGCATGGCATAGTGAATGAAAAGGCATGTGTATTCATTACACCATTTTCTCTGAGTTAGGTATCTTTGTGTGATAAGTGCAAGCTATTTAATTTGTATTATGAGGTCAACAGCATCCCTCCTCTTCCTTCCTCCCCTCCTCCCCCCCCCCCCCCCCCCCCCGAACATCTGGTGAAACACACCATAGGTTCCTTCCCAAATTATTGTAGACAACTTTTGCCAACTATGCAGTTTAGTTGCAGTAATCTTTCAATCTGAGTGCCTTATAATTAATATATTTCACTCCCTTGTTTAATTTGTGACAGCTTGAGTTCTTTTCAGTATTTAATGATCATCATTTCCAAGTCAAACTAATTTTTAATCACTCATCATTTTTACTCGCCATACAACAAACTTGCAAAAGTATCAAAAACTCGCAAAAGTATCAAAAACTCTTAATGGTAATTCACAACTTCTTCATTAGTGCTGCACTTTTTTCTTCTGGATCCTTTGACTAGTACTGGTGAGATGTACAATTTGTACAATGGAATTGAATGGTGTACACGTCATGTTACTTGACGTTAAATTCGTTTGTGCCAACAGACACAGGAAATTTCTTTGTTGATATATAATGCAGGATGGTTGATTTAAGCCTCAGCTCCTTCAATCCCCCAATGGGATGCATATATATGATGTTCAAGTGTAATGATTGTGCAGTTATCTGGAACAAAAACAGGAGGATCCTCGTGAAGGTTTGGAGAGGGTCTGTTACACACACACACACACACTCAAAATCTATACTGCCGGTGTTGTGATGTGTGCAAAAACGTATCAACACAATTCAAGGTCCCTTGAACAGTCCCTATAGATACATAGTGCGCTTGTATTACAAAGTGTCAAAATGTCAGAAATCAATTGCCATCTTATGTTACGGTATGAAGTATAACCAGTGAGAAACGCTTGTGATATTTGTGGATTGACTTGCTTGATTGAAAGGAACTGTATTAAAATGTTTCTAGTGTAGTGTACCTGGTATATTGTCTTTCAAAAATTTGGTATACAGCATCGTAATGCAATGCCAAATAAAATGATACATGATCACTGTCAATTTGGGTCAAACTATTTGAATTTATGTGTTTTGATTGTCTTTGCACAGTTTTATTTATGTGGATTGTAGAAATCAAAAGATCATTGTGCACTGTAATGTAAGAGTGCAATCAGACAGGAAGCCAAGATGTCAAATGTGTGACATATTGGCTACACGTGCAATGATGAATACCTTTGTGCACCTCCACTTCTTCTAAAATACATTTTCTCCATAGGGCTCTCCGTATCTTGAAATTTTAAGATTGGCATTCTGCATTTATAGAAAAAGGTTATTGTAACATATGTGCCCAAAGCCTGCATTTCAGGAGAAGCAATTGCCAAGCCTCTTTCAGCGGGAGCTGGATCTTGTTAAGAGCCATGGTAGCTTTAAAGTTCTAAAAGGTCTTTAATGCAATCTTAACCATAGTGAAGTAGTGGTAATACAAAAAATGAGCAATTTTGGCTATGTTGATTTGTTTGTTTGTTTGTTTGTTTTTATTTGTGGACATATTTTGGCTCACTTGCAAATTTCTTCTTTTAGCGTTTTGTCACTTTTTAACTTGGCACTTTGAATCCTTGGCTCCTTTGTAGATGCTGTTGAATTGTTGTAGATGCATGCAATTTACTTCAAAGTTTCTTTTAGGGCATGTTTTTGGCATGGCACTTAAAATCTGTGCTTTTCAGGATACTGTGCAAGCACTTCTAGCACATTGCTCTGACATTACTCTGATGCTTTACCTTGCTTCGTACACAGTGAACATTTACCGATTACAGGACATCATTTATCTCATTTTTTTTTTCTTGAAGGCAACACTTGTTTAACCTTGATCGTACATAATGCGATGCTGGTAGAAGAGTGTATTATGTAAAACATTTTATACAGCGAAGGATTTGAATGTACTGTATCTAGGACAAATATTCTCCCTCAGATATGCTGCAGCTAATAGTATTATGATTGCTTATGGTTGATGCACAGTATCATTGTTACATCACTCTGTGCTTAACTGTTCTTCCAGGGTAAAGTAGAATAGCAATGCATAAGTTTGTCAAGCTCAGAATCTAAGAAGGCTGCGCCTTTTAAATCTGCGGCTGCATTGCTCACTTCAGCACTTGATAGTCTTACCATGTATCTGATTGGTGCTTGATTGATTACACCAGTCAAGAATTGATTGTGAACAAAATAATCAACTAAACTGCTCTTTCATGACTGGATGGTATGAAAGTTGCTCGTGAGCCTTGCCAGTATTTAAAGCTCCATGAAATTCATCAAAGAGCTCAGTACTATCAAAGATAGTCTATAATCTACTCATGAAGCTTTGCGCCAGCGAATCTGTGATGCTGTAAAAATCAGAGTTAGTTTTATTTTAGTACCATTGTTCAAGTATTTATGCCTTTGTGTCATTGCGGTATGGTATTTCTTGAAAGACACAGCAATAATTAGTGAAAATTATGCCATAATTTCATATTGAGGCTCTGCATTAAGCAGTATGTTTTCAGCTTCTTACCTTTCTTATCATGTCTATTAAGGCAGCTCATATAGTAGTGACTATTTTTTTTTTCTAACATTTGATCTAAACTTCCAGTGATAGTGCAAATGTATTTTGTATGCTCTAATTAGTAGTGCAATGTAAGTAATCGTTATGAGAATAATGAGATACATGTATACCGGTATGAAGGATCTGTGAAGGAATACATTTCAGTCTATGCAAGAAAAAAAAAAGAATATTGCCAGATATTTGGCAGTATCAGACAAGATAGATCATCTTGTCGATTGTGATTTTTTTTTTTCGTTAGTACACTACACAAGTTATGCACAAGAACTTCATATGATACATGTGCATCACCAACTAACGTCATTATTTCCTCAAGTTTCAGCAAATATGATGTAATTTGTGGATAGCCATTTACAAATGTACATCCTTTTATATTTTATGGTATGAACACAGTTCACAAATTGATGATATGTTCTTTTATGATTTCTCTCTTTCACTTTTCTTTTGTTGACCAGTCTTGTTACCCATAAGCACAGATGTAGCCTATAACAAAAAGGCATGTTATTTGTCCTGAATATCATTATTTATATCATTAAAAGGCCGTGCATGTTTAAAGAGAAAATAACTATATGAAACAGCTATTGGTCATGGTTAGAGTGAAATGTTTCAAAAGACAAGCTTTTGTCAATCAGTATGTTTATTATTGAAACAATAATGGTAAACAAAGTCTTGCAATGATAAATTTTTTTTTTGTCAGAATAAGTACCTTTATCTAGAAACCTTCAGAGTTTACTGGCATTTTAGTAGTCTTGTGTGAAATATTTTGTGACATTTTTATGAGCATTTTATATGGATTGTTTTTAAAAGTAGATTTATATCAATATATAGAGAGCTCTACTTTTGTGTATTGATAGGATAGTTTATGGTTAATAAAGCTTAATATATCTTCTATGTTTGTTCAGTGCATTATACACCCAAAATTTCCCTTAGCAATGCCATTTCTGTTATTTACCTGTTTCCTGCCATAAAGTTGCTATGGCCATCTTTAATCAGGGCAACAGTGACCTTCTGGCATGGAGCTGATTAGTACCTGGGTGCAGTTTGCTTCCAAAGCCCAGTGTAATGAAAGACCCATAATTTGAAAGAAGTGCAAAATGCAATGAAATTACCATGACATCAACGTATTTTAGCTCATTGGATAGATTGCAGACCATTTGCAGTCATTCTTAGTAAAGATCATAACAATAAAAAAAAAGAGAGAAAGATTCATAACCCAAGGTAGTATTACGATTGCTTTTTCCACAAAAGAATTGTGTTGTTTTGATCACGACTGATAAGAATGTGTAATTCGGGTTGGTATGACAGCAGACATTCAACTCTGCCTTTTCATCGCAGTTGAAAATTGGTTGAATTGGGCATTTCCCCATTATATGATACGGAGTCATGTTAATTGCAGAGCCTCAAGAGATGCAGCAAAATCATGAACTGAAATATGTTACATTATTTGATGCAAGCACAGAGCAGAAAAAAAAAAAGGAAAACTAGGTTCATACCAATGTAGGTATGAAATGCAGAAAGTGTCAAAAACCTCAAGTTTAAGTATTGTTTCCATTGTGCAAGTGATATTGAAGTGGTGTATCTTGCCACTATCATACGATGTACCATTGTGGCATCCCATACTTACACAAAATTGAGTTGAAGGGATCACATCCTTTTGGAGGAATGCAGGCCAAACTGGAATATGCTGAACAATGAACTGCTCTGTTTCTAACCAAATGTCTATATGGTAACACTTTGATAAACACAGTTATTCCGAAGGTTTGTAAATCCACAAGTGAAATACAGAGCTGCCAAGTCTCCCTGATTCTGCAGGAGTTTCCCTGAAAATGTCAAAATCTGTTCATGTCTGAATAAGAGAATATTAAAATCTCCCTGATTTGGGAATTATTTTCACCCATTAAAATGCATGTAACACCCAGATATCTCCCTGATTGCTGTGTGGAATCTCCCTGATTTGGATGTGGGAATGTTGGCAGATCGGGAAATACACTTTGTTATTCGTAAGGTTTATTTTGATTCAAAAACAAATTGAAGTTCGTAACTCCAAAGGTTCCTTAGTTTTGAATTAATTTTTGGCATCATGAATCTTCAGAATAATGCCACAGCTGTTTATATCAACAAACCCTATTTCATAATCGGATTAACGAACGTTTGGAATGACAAATATCACTCACACATGATTTTATCTATATTTTTTCTCTTGTTTTCTTCTTTTTGTAAGATCTTACTCATTCTTACAAATGGACAAACCAGTGGACAAATCAACCAAGATGAAGGCTGCAAAATATGAAAGAAATAAAAATGTTGCATTTTCTTTATGCATGTGCTCAATTACCAGTGTGTCAGAATTGTAAACTGTGTTTTTCAGATGCTGTCAAATGATAAGCAATAATCACAAACAGAAAGATCTAGATCTACTGCCTTATAGAATGTTATTTATTAGACAATCAAATAAAATTCAACTATATGTTGTGATTTAATCTATGACAATTTGAACGTCCTATGTTGATTGTCATTGTTTTCTTTGGAGATACTTGAGGTTGTATGTGTATGTATTGTGTTTGTATACTGGAATATTATGTGGATGAAAGATAATGGAGGAGGGAACTTGTGTAATGTTATCATTTGATAATCATAATACCTGACATGACATTGTAAAAAAAAAAAAAAAAAAAAAATCTCAGTTAAACTGACTTCTGGAAAATCGAAATTTCAAGTTCTTAAAGGAAAATTCTTGACCAGAAATAACTTGCTTAAAAAAAAAACAATTTACAAGCACAGCAATGAAAATTTTGTCTACATCTGATTGAACATAAAGATGATATGAAATGGTAAAAAATTGGCTAATTTTTGCAAAAACATTTGATATAAATATGCAAATGATTGAACTGATGATGCTATCACCTCACAATTATCCACTGATATTGTTTAAAAAAAAAAAAAAAAATCTTTTTTTTTTTTTTTTTCAGTATAAAGGTGGAAAGCATGTTATTCCTGTCTGAATAACTTCACAGTAATGACCAGTAAGATATATTACGATTTGAGAGTGGGGCATGATTGTGTTATGATCAATACCACCAAAAAATGGGTAATGTCAAGATTTTGGATTCAAACTATGTGGCAAGTTGTGAGATGACATCATCTCACTCATTTGCATATTTCATGTCACAAGCTGTTTTGTGAAAATTAGTGAAACTTCACACAATTTCATAACTTCTATATTGTTTATCTGACTTTGGTCAAATTTACACTTCTTTTCAGACTAACTTTTACAGATTGCTTGTCAGCAATTATCCTTGAAGTCCTCAGATGAAGACAAAGGACTGAACTCCTCACTACATTCTGTACTGTAAAAGCTCTTATCTTCATGAGGGTTTAGTTATCATGAAGTTCGCAAACCACTATTAGGCCATGAATTTCACAACACATGAAAATACAGCAACCTAATCTTGATAACATAAAGTGGTGGAGTGAATGGATAGGCATTCGCGCATTTACAAGAGCCTTGGTGTCAAATCGCGAAAAAAACTAAACCAATGTATGTGACCTCATTTGCAAAAATATTTGTACATGAAAATAAAAGCTTTTACAGCGTATCATTTCAGTTAGAAACAAATGTCATCTGTTGTATCATACAAGTCAGTAAAAATATTCTCAAAGACATAATCTTTCAACTTACAAAAAACTAGTTTGTCTTAATACAATCTGACGAGTTTATCTTCAAGCTTTTTTTTGAACACATTTCCATATACAGTGCACTCCCGTTGTAACGAACATGATTATAATAAAATTCTGGTTACAATGAAGTAAAAATTCAGGTCGCAAGATTATCCATTCTATGTATTTTTATTGTTTATTTGTTCAATCATAGCTAAATTTTGATATAACGAAAGAAAACTGCTGGTCCCGAGGACTTCGTTTTAAAGGGAGTCAACTGTACTGTATGTCACAAACACATTTGTAAATTTAACATGTACAAATGTACATGCATGCATACAGAAAAAGATTGATAAATATGTCAAGTATTTACCTAACTCATAATAATAATAAAAGGACATTTATATTGCGCAGCTACTATAATGATATACTCTACTGCGCATTACAAAATGACATGCATACAAGAAATTCAAACAGAAAATACACTACTTCAAGAGATGACTTTTTAACCTGGTCTTAAACTCATTAATTGTAACTGCTTGTCTTACAAACAAAGGGAGATTATTCCATAATTTTGGTGCAGCGTACAAAAATGCCCTGTCACCAAGAGTAACTTTTGATTTCCCCGATGGATATTTCAATAATGTTTGATCCCGTGAACTTCGAAGATGATAAAATGTTTGAAATGATGTTTTTAACTCTACAAGTTCCTGTATGTACACTGGTGCTGTACCATGAATAGCTCTATATACAATTAGCAGAGTTTTAAATATGATACCTAACTCATGACCATAAGATTTTGCCTGAACAAGCCCATGTGGCTCTTTCACACAATGGGGAAAGCACCTACACATGCAGGCACGTACACACTCAAACACACACACACACGCACGTCACATACTTGTACCTGGAACACTCATTACACATAGGAATAACATGTACTGATTGGTGAAAATGTACATGGAGTCAAAATATTTAATGCAATTAGGAAAGATCTCTTCACAGCAAGTATTTTTAAATGATGCCAATTCATGGTTGCAAAGTTGCAAAATACAATCATCTCTGTACTCACACAACTAAAATACTGTTAGAAATCATGCTGTACGTTCCGACATAGGTATATAATAGGCGGCTATGCAAATTCGTGAGATTTTTGAAGGGAAATATACAAGCTTGTCTTTGGGTGATAACCCAGTGAAGAGGAATGGACTGGAAAGTACAAATTACACCTGGAATTAGCTACCAATTGAAACTGTTTATTCAAAAATATACACAACTTTCCTTATTTTACAAATGTATATCATCACATACTGCTGCATATGGCCTTGGCTCTACAGAAATACATTTTGTATACTGTACTATGTATGAGGAACAGAGTGTGAGCTAAAACATAGTGACTTATGCTAACACGCTTCAGGAAAATTCCAACTTACTATTAATGTACGTGATGAGATGAAATACCAGAATATTGCAATTAAATGAATTCAGTGCAACTGGATACTGAAGTGTATGAACCATAGTTATACAGGATCGGCTTTGAGCGGAACAACTTAACATGTGCCTAAACAAATATGTTCCCTCTGTGCCTGTAAACACGACATAATATTAGACTAGGAATTTGACAGCTTCACGGAAATGGAGACACTACAAAACAAGCAAACATTGAGAAATGGCCAGTATGATAATAAAGATGAAATATAAGAAAATATCTACTCATGGATATATTTCCCTTCTTCTTCTACTTCTTCTTCTTCTTCACATACGTCCTTGAGATAATACTAAAATTGCTTTCCCGTTGGAACAACAAAGAGGGTCTTACTGATTTTATCTTGAGCTGGCATGAATATGTTACTGCAAGATCTTTTTTTTTTCTTTTTTTTAATGGTTTCTGAAACATCTGATTTTTTTTTAAACATGTTGCTTCCTGAAATATTCTCAACATGTAATATTTTCTTTCCCTTGTCCTTATGCTAATTTGTGAAGAAAGGAGGAAAAAAATACGGATGTAGGCAATAGTTTATAAATGTGTACTCCCTTCACACTGACACAAAGCCATCAATACCATAAAGTCTGCATAATAGCAACTTTGAACAAGTGTACTAAGTGTCATGATGTTTATTATGTACTTCCATGTAAGAGTACAGTCATATCAGATACATGTATATCAAGCCAATGTGTAACTGCCCATTCTTACAAAATATAATATGGCATGAATATGAATAAAATTCAGCTTATAGCATGCATCATCTAATCGACTCACAAGTACAAAGATGCACACACTGGAAAAGCCAGAGTTTGACACCAGTATCCGCGGACAGCATAGCCCAGTGTCCTCATCGAGACCACGAGCGAGTCACTTAATTAACAATATCCAAGATGGCAGACTTTAAACTTGCTTTTTGAAGGCAACGCTGGGTTTAGAGTTTACAACTTTACTTACATTGATCAGCTGTGTCATGAACTTTACTGCAATAATATACAAGTATTTCTGATCAAAACAAGGAAATATATACACCAAGGACCAAATTTGAACTGTACAGAGAGGAGAGACATACTGAGTTATTTCACATCCGAAATGTGGTACATCTGTGCTTGTGGTATCAATTGAATACCAACACAAAGCGTTACAATACAAAACAATCATGGGAAAGGTAGTGTGTGAATAAGACGATATATACAAGAGTGAAAAAGACAGATGGCTACAAAACCAACCAAACACCATACTGACTCATGTTGGGACATGAACTAATACATACCAAAACAACTACAGAAAAGTACATTAACTTATTTCACTGCCATGGAAGCCAAACGAATAGAGAATTTTTCGACATCGTATCACAGGCAAGTAAACTCAGACTTTAAAAATTAGACAATTTGTTACCAATGTGAAGATAGCTGAACATCACATGTATGTTTGCATACCTGCATCTACTCAGGTCATAAATTGACCATTGCTTGCTGATCATAAGTTCTGTAAACATGCATTCAGAACAATTAAAAGTCATACACAAACAATAATCATAATCACTTTAAACAGAACCAAAGAAATCACTTTCTCTAGATTGCTCAAGTTCCTTGTATACATGCATCTTGGTATAACACAATGTGGTTGTAACTGATTGATTTCATGAACTTTTATCTTAATTCTATCAAATTTCTAACTAGCCTAATATGCTTCTCATCCCTCTCATTTCCAAACTGATCTTGCTCAAAAAGTGATGTGACGTATAATCCTGTAAAAACGTTAAAAAAGAAATATGAAAAGAAGAGGAAAGGACATATACACAGGAAGAAATGTACCTACAGATCACACAGCCAGAAAAGTAATTTGCAGGAATATTGGCACATTCATCCAGGGACTAAAATAGGTTGCAGGACTACAAGGCTTGGTGTGGTAAATTTGGGATTGAAGCTTGAGTAAGCAAAGCATGGATCACAAACTTATGGTTATGTCTTACAATTGGCAGCAAAGTAAAAGAAAGCAGTGAAGGAGATGTTAGGTTGTTTTGTTTTATTTTAACGAGGGAGGCAGTAAAAAATGCACAACTGTTGTCCTAAATGCTCTCCTCTCCAACAATAACTGATTACTGCCAGCAGAATGTCAGCAAGCGAAATATAATCTTTGACTCTGAAAAAGACATATCACTGAGGGTAGCATCATCAAAAACAGGAGCCTAGATTAGACCATCATACGGGTCCGAATTTCACCATGATGCAGGGCCATATAGAAGCTTCATACAGTCTTAAAAGCAATAAATCAAAGTTGCTCAAATGTGTTTACACATCATTACCTCCTGGCACTTGCATCGTCTACTTCAAATGGCTGTCTCACATCCCCATCAAATGTTAGAATAATTCAACGGTGAAAAAAATACAGTGGAAACTCGATATAACGAGATGGTCGGGACCGAATCATTTTCCTCGTTATAGCCGATATCTCGTTATATCAGTAGGCATAAAAGAAAGCATAACATATAGACATTAATTTGCACATGGGGGACTACCCATCATCTTTTAATTAATACTGATAACTTGGTAATGTGTGTGAGGGAATTACTCACCTTTATTGGTAAGAAAATGTTTTTAGCCGATGAAATCCAATATCAAGAATGTGTTTCTTATTAATTGCAGATGTTTGAATTTGTAAATTTATATAGCTTATTGCAATTGTGTCACGATCGTCTGTGGATTGGTATGTGGTTATGGCAAGCGTGTGTTGTGTGTGGAAAGCTTGAACTGCACAATGCATGCTGTGTGTGTATGCGACACATTCTGTATTTATGTACATTATGACTGCGTGTGTGAAGATGGGGAATTCCCTACGTAGAAAGCCAATCACAGCATCAGATTGTCTTTACACCTACTAAACGTCATGATGATGTCATGTATGCATTCGGCCGTCCCACCACATTTTCTGCATGTATCAGTGCGCACACACATACACATTCAAGTTCAACATGCGGTGGTAGCTGGAGTGCACTGAAGAAAATATGTGTGGACAAGACACAGTTTTTGGCGCATCGAGCTTTACAATCTCTGAACATGATAGCACAGGCGAAGTAAAGCTTTACCCGAAGACATTTTGCTTTACCTCACTATAACAGGTTTGACTGGCTATGTTTTTCTTTGTTTGGAAATCACAAAATTTATCTCGTTATAGCAGTTATTTCGTTATAGCCGATCTCGCTATAAGAGTAGCATTTTACATAGACTTGTGTGGAAGGAAAGTTGGGACCGGGAAACTTTCCTCGTAATAACCGATGTCTCGTTATAGCAGTGTTCGTTATACCAAGTTTCCCCTGATATATAAACACATGGCTTAAAGGAATGGTATAGTTCTGGTTGAGATGGGGATTCAGATCTTTACATCTTGCAAGATAATGAGAAACCACTTACGAAATATAAAAGAGTGTACAATTCTAGGAGGAATTCAAAGTTTATTTGATGAAAACTGGTTTTGAAATGGCTGAGATATCAAAAAACAAAGAGGTCCTAATAAAAGGTGGCAACCAACTTTCATTAGGACCACTTTAATGTACTTTTTTTTTTCTTTATCTAAGCCATTTCAAAACAGATTTTCATCAAATAAACTCTGAATTCCTCTTAAAATTGTATGCTCCTTAATATTTCATAAGTGGCTTGTCATTACCTCATAAAAAATTGAAATGTGAATCGCCATCTCAACCAAAAACAGTTCCATCCCTTTAACTAGGTACCTCTCATTCAACTGACTCCTAAAATTCTTCTAACCCCTTAAGTTGCTCTAACCCCTATTGAAAATTAATTGGTGAATTCAACCCATTTCAATTCCAAAACATTCTACTGATATGACCAGCATACAGTAATGAAATAATACACAGAATTACAAATTTTGGATGAAGATGGCTGAAATGAGGAAATTTTGCTCTTGGATTCAGTGCAATTGTTGGAATCTTCTGCTTGTTTGCTTAAAAAAAAAAAATATTATTCAAAATTGCTTGGAAATTCTGAAGAACAAAAATAGCAAAAACAATCAAAGATATCATAATCATCTTATTTCATTAAAGAGTTGGAGACAGGAACCAGAACCCAGCAAGTCGAAATCAACACATCTATATCACTGATAGGAATAAAGTTAATGTTGAGAAAGTATGACACAGATGAAGTACGTATAACATTTAAAACCCATCTGAAGTTAAAAACTGACCGTCTAGTTGTACATCTCCAAAAGTCTCTTGAAACCCAAACTACTGTTAATGTGTGAAGGAACAAGTGGTAAAGGCGGTGGCTATTGCTCCTCCACAAAGAGATAGATGGTGCCGTCTCCCGTGCCATCATCATCTTCCTCCATGGCTGCAATGACGGATCCCTCCGAGATGATGCCCTGGCTCACCATCTGCTGCTGGAGGGTGGCAGCCTGCTGCTCAGTCAGGGCCTGGCCCTCTGCTTGCGCAGGAGCTTCCTGCTGCTCACCAGCCTGCTCAGCTAGCAGCTCCGGAGGTTGAGCGGCGTCACCCGATGCCTCGGAAACCTGCAGCTGGTTGGTGGCCGCTTGGCCCTCTATGTGCATGTTGTCCCCTTCTCCTTGCTCCACCGGCATGATCAACTGACCTGGCTCCTGGTTTCCCTGAACGGCTGCGATGCTGCCATTCATCATCTGTAAGGCCTCGTCCACATTCTGGCCATTCCCGCCGACGGTGAGAATGACGGGTACCGTACCGTCTGTGGTCTGCACCAGCTGAACGGTGCCTTCTGCACCCTGCTGCATGGCCACCTGGATGGTGCTGCCGTCAGCTGTCGTTAGGGTTTGCGTTTCCGCCACCTCTTCTGCAGCAGCCTGCTCTTGCATCTGCATGCGCTGGCGTCTCGTGATTCGTTTGCTGGGGCTGGCGATCTCATCCGGTGCCTTTCGCTTCTTGGAGCCGTCCGCTTCCTGAACTATGTTGTGTTTGCTGCGTTGGTGGTTGATCAGGGTCTGCTTGTGCTTGAAGGTCTCGTGACATTCTTCACATTGGTACGGCCTCTCCCCAGTATGAACCCTCATGTGAATGACAAGGTGACGCTTCTGCGGAGCTGAGTACCCGCACTCTCCACATTTGTAGATCTTCTCTCCTCTGTGGCTACGAACATGCTGCATGTAGGTGTACCTGTCTGAGAATGCATTCTCACATATCTTACAGATCATCGGCTCGCCAGCTGTGTGCATTTTGCGTATGTGGGTCTTCATGTCAGCAAAGCGTCCAAATGTGGTGTCACAGTGCTCACACTTGTGGCTGGGACGGTTACCGACGTGTTTCCACTCGTGTTCCTTGAGGCTGCTCTTCTGAGAGAAGGCCTGGTCACACTGGCTACATTGGAAGGGCCTCTCCCCAGTGTGGACACGCATGTGGCGCTTCAGCTTGTAGTTGTCAGTACTGGCATACTCGCACAGTGTGCACTTATAGGGCTTTTCTCCTGTGTGTGAGCGCATGTGGCGCTTGATCTTGGATGCCTCCACACTGAGATAGTCGCAAAGGGGACATTTGTGGGGCTTCTCGTGGGTGTGCATGTATTTCATGTGGCGACCAAGCTCCCCTGATGTTCCAAAGGCCTTCGGGCATATCTCACACTTGTAAGGCTTTGTGCCTGTGTGCGTGTTGTGGTGATTCCGCAGCAAGGTTGAGGTACGGAATATTCTCCCGCAGAGATTACACTCGTGCACCTTTGGTCTCCTCCCTGTGCCGCCCTTCTTGGCTCTGTTGAGGACCTGATCCAGCAGCCTTCCATCATCAAACTTGGGCACCACATATCTCGTCTTCTTCTTAGCCCCTACCACTTCCAGAGTTTTCCCATCATTTCCGACTGCCACTGGAGCCGTGTCGTCCTCTCCGGCATAAAAATCGTAGACGGATGGATCTTGCCCGTCCTCTCCATCCACTACTTCCCTGACGATGACAATCTGCGTCTGCGAGTTGGCCTTGTGTTCCTGGTTCTTGCGTGGACGGCCCCTTCTCCTCTTGACCGGCTTTTCCACGATGATGGTCACCTCTTCGTTGTCCACGGACGCCACCTGCAGCTCCCCGTCACCTTGTGGGGTCTCCTGCTGCTCTGTATGCTCTACAGGATTCAGCTCTGTGAAGGATGGCTGGTCACTGGCTGAAGTCACAATTACAGGCTGTTCATCCCCACCCCCATCTGATGCTGTCACAGTTGGAGTTCCATCTGTCCCTTCCACTGTCTGCAAGATTGTGTACACCTCTGTCCCGGGTTCAGAGCCAGGCTGTAATGCAAGCAACGTCAAATTAAAATAATTATTATGGAGAAAACTCAATATCAGCACTCTATTGCAAGTTTGATATCTGCATATTGTAGCTCTACAGATTTGCACTGCTAAGACAAGAAATATATGTGAAATCTTTGAAGGCTGCCATGTTGCTAGAACGTTGGGGTGGCAGAAGGCTAAACAGTGCATGACATATTCTTTCTCAGGTATGAATGTGGCCCTGAAAAGGGCCTATAGTATCTACTTCTGCCGAATTATGTGCAAGGTATCTTGGGAGTCTCCTAGATTTTATCAGCATCAAAGTTATTGTCTCTGCTTTGACATGTATTGTTAACAGGCAGTTTTGACATATCCCTAAATCAGTTTAAATAGTTTTGTAGTAGTATTCTTAACAGACTACCATACTCTACGGGGGGGGGTTGTGGATCTGAATCGTGACTATTGTGTGTATGTGTGTGTATTTGATTGACGTTAAACCTAGATACCCAAAGGAGGAGCGACTAAACACATCAAATACACAAGTGTTGACCACTGATTAGCTATTGACAAATTCGATAACCACCAATTGTTCTTTTACTACACGTGTGACTGAACTTTCAGAGGACACAAATTCATCAAAATAAATTGACCAGCAACAGCATGGATAATGATAATCTGTATGAAATTCAGACAGACAAGGAATTATTACTGTTACCTCATTTGTAAAAACAATATTGTCTGCTTTGTCACACAAACATACATAAAGACCCCAGCCATGAAATACGATAATTTCCCTTTCTTGTATCAGGCCTGCCTTTCCTCACCTGTGCCATTGCTAGCTGTGTGGTTCCATTGTGTGACACTGGAACAAACTGGGTGTTGGACGTGGACTGGTACACAATGTTATCTCCCACCATGCTGACCGGTGCACCAGAGAAGGCGATCTGCGTGACCCCTTGCTCCATAGGAAGTTGACCATTGTCCTGCATGGCCACCATCAAAACCTACAAAAGGGGAAAATGTCAGAAACAGTGAAAGTCAGGAAGGCTGGGTAGCTGTATATGCCATATATTTCACTAGTATTATATTTCTCAAAAACAGCAAGCTCTTATCACAAAACACAAGACAGAGACGTTTTGATGTGTTCAGTCAATCATCCAGTTGCGTGTCAAGGAGGAAATGTTCTGGCACTGATGAGGGGAAAGCTTTTACAAAAAGAACAGCAGTTCATTTGAAGCCTACACTGAGCTTCAAGCGACCCATTTTTCTCTCATGTGATATTTACACATTGGGCACAGCTCAGCATACAGCTCATCTTAACCTTCAATTTGTCTCACCAAATGATACAGAACAGAACGATAGACCTCATATTTACATGCCTGCCTCTGGAAATTAAAAAAAAAAAAGAAGACATCTCCAACTTAATTAATGCTTTGAATTTCGAGCCCCATGTAAATGTCTCATAATTACAATCACCTGACGGCGGCCCTTTGCCACCAATAACAATATAGGGATAGTCATACGAGACAACTAATCAACAGATTTTCCTCCCCAAATCTGACTGAAAACACGACATAAAAGCCTCATCACCTGTTGCTGGCCGATCGACGAGCCATCCTCGACATTGTGCACCATCACCACTTGCTCTCCGTCAACTGTCTGGATCCCAGCAATACCTTCGGCACAAAAATCAAGTAACACATAGAGAAATGATCGTAGCTTTGCAAGCTCTCCTCTGATATAAGTTATCATTCACTAGAAAGAGAAGCATCTAGTCTTTAAGAATAGATGGAACAGTACTAAAACTAAAGAGGCAAATCAAGCTTTTTTCCCCTTTAACACATCATTAATTACCATCAAAGTAGGACCAGAAATCATTACAGAAAAGCTGTCAGATGTGACAACAGTCATAACTGATGAATGAATGAACTACTGGTGGAATAAGCTGGTTGCTGTTTTAGCTGCAAGCTGCATATGAATTTGTCCTATATTTGGTCTCATAACCCTGCTAGGGTAGTAATTGAATTTGTCCTATATTTGATATCAGAACAATTATGTCAAAGAATTGCAATGACTTTAACAAGATTCCAGCAAGAAGCACATAATCATGATTTAAAGAGATAAAGTGACTTACGACTTGGATCAACCTTGGCGCCATCTTGGTCTATTAGTGTGGTGCCATCCAGCTGCTGAATGAATGGGTGTTCTCCTGAAACATCTCCCTACAGAAAACACAAAATAAAAACATCAAATATACAAGATCCAAATCTGTTGTAGTTTTCAGTATCTAGTTACAATTCAATCATATTGTAGGTTCTACACACAATGAGGTTAAAATACTTGCAGATTTACACAAACTCAAAACTACATTCATACAAACTATGTACAGTCAACCTCGCAACTGAATTGGTATTCTTGTCTATTTTGCTGTCAAGTACATCATACTAACATGAGATGCTGAAATGAGCTCCCACACACACACAAATAAATTTGGAGCGTTCCTAAGAATGCATCTGACCCAGTAAATCCAAGCACGGAAACATCTGCTTACGAATTATATTGTGTCGCAGAAAAAACAAAACAAGAACAAAACTGTCAATCTTGCTGCACTTTTTCACAAATGAGTGTAATACAAAAATTTTGACAGTGCAGAAGGACCGACAAAGATCTCTGCTTGTTGTAAGACCCTGCCAAAAGCATTTATACACTTACCTCTTGCTGCTCCTGTGCATTGTTGGGAGTGATGTTGGCCGAAGCATTGGCTAAGAGTTGTAGGGTGTGTGTGATGTCAATAGTGGCTTGATCAGGGACGTGGACTGCTTGCGCGTCACCTACTACGATGTCTCCTTTATCCGCTTAGTTATCAGAAGAGCAAAGTCATGAAGAGATATGTCATTGTTGCGGCTTTTAACTCATCCATTAAATAATTTGAAATAAAACAAACCTTTCTCATTCTGTGACTCTTACAAATGTCTATGTTACACCAGGAAATTGCTGCCTTTTCATTTACCTGTCTTTTTGTGATCGATTTCAGTTTTACCATACTGGCTTACTGATGAAAGTGCTGTATCCACGCTGAAGGTGGATAACTATTCTGTAGCCAGTTGTCATACTGATAATAAATTGAATAACTATATATGAAGAGTCATAAAATTAATAATAATGATAATAATAATAATAATAATAACAATAATAATAATAATAATAATAATAATAATACTGATAATAAGAATAATACAACAATGCATTAATAATTATTATGCTGAAATAATATGCACGATGATAATAATAATACCTGAAAAATAACTAAGTAAAAACTAGAAAAGCACTTGGAGAAAGCACATCTCCTGCCAAGCACCTCATTTCCATCCATTCACAGCATGCTGAAAATCATCCTATTTCTCCAAAAAGTACGCACACCTCAAGCACACGTAGCTTGAACTCCCTCGTTTGTTGGCCCTATTTGCTGATGATGATCCTTCAAAGGAATGTTTTCAAATTCCTGGATCGAGATAATTGTTCACTCCCCAACAAACATTAATCATCTGTTTCTGGTGTCATTATAAATTTTTCGTGTAAGTTTCATCCAAATCTATTCACAATTTTTGAGTTATTTTGCAAACAGACAAACAAACGCGAGTAAAAACATAACTTCCTTGGAGGAGGTCATAATAATGATGTCAACGACAATCAGAACAACTACAGCAGTAACAACATTTATTAATATCATCATTATCATCATCATCATCATCATCACAATAACTTACCATTTTCTTCTGTATTTTCTCCCTGCTCCTCTTCAGCAGGTTGCTCCCCTTCGACATCCCCACTCTCAGGATCCCCTTCTTCCCCTTGTTCCGCTTCCTTCACCTCACTTTTGACCTCCTCTGCCTCCTCTGCTACACCACCACCATCCGCCTCTTCCTCAGCGCTTGCTGCTGTTGTTTCTGCTTGGGGAAGAGGTTGAGTTTGAATTTAAGCTTCATATGGAACTCACTGTGGAACAATGTTCTCCTAAACATTTGACATCTGTGTTGCCGTCACAAACTCATTTTTTTTTTTAAAATTAATGTTCTATCAAATTATGTTAGTGATGTAGAACCTGTATGGAATACAATAAAATGTTTGTATGATGCGACCCAATGTTATTGGTATTAATACCTTACAGTTTTATGCATTTCTCAAACTGAACCTTATCATTATCATGACAGGGTAACTCAACAGAGCAATCAAAATGCTAATAAGCTGGCCAACATTGCGATAACGATTTCCCTGTAGGACAAGGGGTAAGTATCAAGCAAATTTGTGAATCAGTGGGGGTCATTTCTATAATCTTTGACCCATTATTACAGGGCTGCCAACACTGGAAACTAGTCGAGAGTGAGACTCCCATAGGCCAATGCTATAATTTAGGAGTCAAAATGAGTGAGATCAATAGAAATGCATGCAAATGAAATAAAGTTTTAGTGTGAGAAAGGACCAAAATGTGTGAGTCTCACACTCAATGCGTGAGAGTTGGCAGCCCTGTTATCAGTTTGTAGGATGACAAAGCATCATCACATATCGATGCTTGTTCAATTTCTGTTAAAATCCACAGTTTCTGACCAATGTCAATCTGAACTTTGACTTCGTTTTTCATCGTTCCACCCTGAAATGTTAGCAAAATACAAACTAGTGAATCAACCAGACAAATAAAGTGGCCTGCCAATGTTTCCATGTACAAATGCAAAAACACAGAAGATAATTTTCACAAGTGTCATTGTAGCGAACATCCCCCTTTAAAAAGTTCTGCAGATGCAACTAGAAATGTCGCTACAGCGACTGGTTATACCCCCGTCAAACAACATTTCATAAGCTTTGGTCAAAACAACATTTGATAAGCTTTGGTCAAAAAACTGAGGAAGTAGTTAAATCCGCAAGATCTTTCCTTGATCTTCTGCCATTAATATGCCGTTACCATGGCAACGTACTTTCGGGTACTGTCGAAAAATGCGTCTTGCACATCTACAACCAAAGGCACACGTCTGTACCAAGTTTCATGGAAATTGGGCAAAAACTGAGGAAGTAGTTTGCAACACAAAATTTTCCATCATTTTGGCTCATAATATGTGAGCTGTTACCATGGCAACATACTTTTTGTCACTGTCAAGAAATGTGTCATGCTGACCTATATCCTAAGACAAACATTCAATATGAATTCCATGAGAATTGGAAGAACACTGATGAAGCAGTTTTGCCATGAAGCATTTTGCCCTATATTTTACCAATAACATGCCGTTACCATGGCAACGTACTTTTTGCCACTGCGGAAATATCTGTCTTGCACATTAACATATTCAGATGAACATCTGTACCTAATTTCATAAAAATTGATCAAAAACTGTGGGAGGAGTTCGCGACGCAAGATTTGTACCCATTTTTGCCCATAATATGCCGTTACCATGGCAACGTACTTTTGGGTACTGTCAAAAAATACGTCTTGCACATCTACAACCCAAGGCACACATCTGTGCCAAGTTTTATGGGAATCGGTTGAAAACTGAGGAAGTAGTTCGCGACGCAAGATTTGTACCCATTTTTGCCCATAATATGCCGTTACCATGGCAACATACTTTTGGGTACTGTCAAAAAATACGTCTTGCACATCTACAACCCAAGGCACACATCTGTGCCAAGTTTTATGGGAATCGGTTGAAAACTGAGGAAGTAGTTCGCGACGTAAGATTTGCAACGGACCGACCGCCCGACCGACCGCCCGACCGACCGCCCGACCGTCCGCTGATTCCTATATACCCCCTTCAAACTTCGTTTGGCGGGGGTATAATAATGGCAAAAAGGAAAAGGACTGATTTTTTTTTTGAAGACCAAATAAAACTAAGCCTTGCATTCCCTTTTGACAGAAAAATACTGAATGATTTGTTGTCTGTATTTCCTTGGAGCACTGATCTGTACAATACTCTTACATCATGCATTACTCAAACTTACATAATTTTGTACAAGTACTGTAGTGCCGGGTGCTACCTTAACAAGATTTTTTTGTACATTTGTATTTTGTTTTGGGTGAAGGGTGAAGGGTGAAGGGTGGAGGGTGGAGGGTGGAGGGTGGAGGGTGGAGGTGCAGAGATAGTTGTTGGGGATGCTACCTACCTGCAGTCGGCTGCTCACTGTTGGATGCCGAGGCAGTTGCTGGCCCTGACGACAGCTCCTCATTGAAGTTCTGTAGGTAGGTCTCCAGGACATTCATAGATGCTGCATCGGTGCCCTCTGCAGCCCCACTCTCCCCCTGGGTTTCCTCGGTTTCACCTGCTTCCGCTGGGGTCTCCTGCTGTGCGTCTTCTGTACTATCCATGACTGCAAGTCAGAGCTATCACCACTAAAAAGAGGGAAAAAAATATCAAAGAGTAGTTGGGCGTAATTTTTCACATCAGTTAATGAGATTTGCTGCATGTAATGCTTATAAATGTGTATGTGGCAGTTTTCAGCTCAATTTTGTAACTTCATTTGATCTGTGGGTGTCCCACACAAAGTTGGAATCCCTTGGTCAAAATGACCATCTATGTCATAAGGGCTTTTTACACTTGTAAATTTTTGCTTAGTCCCGTACCAACGGTGGGGCTGGGGGGGGGGGGGGGGGGGGGGCTTAGCCCCACCGTTGGTACGGGACTATCCTTAGCTCACTGTCTGTTTACACTCGTTTTTGCCAAAGTGGGCTAGCCCCACCGATAGTCTGGTACTACAGTGTATCTGGCCCTGCAAAATAGCAGGGTTAGCCAAGCAAGTGAGTGTAAACAGAACGAAAAAATAATCCGGGGCTAAGCGACGGAGACGAAGTCTGACCCCCACTGACCAATCAGAAATGAGGTAATCAAGTGCTGCCGGTGCGTGCATGTACTTGTAACAGTGCACAGCGTAATCATGAATATTCATGTCGTTTGGAAAGTCCGGGGCTAAGAAATACGAGTGTAAAAAGGTCAGTTTTCTCCTTAGCGCCGGACGAGAGATAGTACGGGACTAATTGGCCAGTGTGAAAAGCTGAAGAAATTGGTACGGGACTAACAATAGTCCTGGGTCAGAGAAAGTCTGGGGTAAACACAAGTGTAGAAAGGGCTATAGAGATGAAAATCAGTCATTATTCCTATGCACAATGAACAGGAAAGGACTCCCTCAGATACAGATCACTGGATACATTCAGTGGATATTATTGTAAAGGTAAAATCTGCTTTTTTGCTATAAAAATATTTATAAAATAATTTAAATAAATGGCATACAATTACATGTGCACTACTATGGACACACATTAAATAAGACTGTATTCAATGTGGGAATTTAAGTTTTGTTTGTTACTGTTTTTGCTTGTTTGTTTTTTGAGCCGTGGTAAATATATTCACAATTCAAGCACTTTATCATCAACATGTGATACCTTGGTGTGTCAGTTGAATATTTTCTTGAATCCTGCTACACTACATTTTTTTCTTTTTTTTTTCCGGATCGATGCGCTTAGAAACATCAGTATTAAGCGCTATATAAATGTTGTTCATTATCATTATCATTACATTTGTAAGGACTCACACAGGTGATGTGAAATATCTGTTACAAACACCAGTGACATTTCCTGTACAAACTAATGTTCTAAACAACCTGGGTGGATTGAATAGGGAACAGGCATCAGAGAGAAAGAGGGATGGACTTTAAAACATTCTCTGAGTGAGACTTGGTGGAAACCAGACTCGAGATTGCTCTTGAATATTCATTGTCAAGTGTCGGGCTGAAAGAATCATTAATTTATTGTCTTTTGCTAAACACAAAGTCATAACATGGATAGAGTGCACTCCCGTTATAATGAACATGGTTATAACAAAATTTAACGAAGTAAAAATTCGGACCGCAGCGTTACCCACTCTATGCAGGGACCTCGCCAGCATATATCACCCTTGTCGGCCCCGACAAGTGTGAACTTTGAAGAGACATTTACCGACAAGTGTAAAACTTGCCGACAAGGGTGACACCATGCGTGAACTTGCTCAGGCGAGCTCAGTTCGAACCAAGTTCGGTGTGCTGTGCTATGTTCAAATTTCTATCACAGTAAGATTATTCAATTTTTTTAATTTTTTGTTTTGCTTTGTTTGTTTGTTTGTTTTTTGGGGGAGGGCTGTGTTTTGTTTTGTTTTGTTTTTTTCTGGGGGGGGGGGTGGTGGTGGTTGGTTTTACAGTCCATGGTAACGAGAAAACTTACCCCCCCCCCCCCCCCCCACATACACACACACTTCCTACCCACGAATGAAAACTACTGTAGGCAGTGCACACTAACTGTATCACATACACACATATGTACCACATACATGTACACACACACACACACACACATGCACAAAGGAAGGCCTTGGCTAGGAACAAAGTGAAAATAGGCACAGCTTATTTTGTCACTTTGTCACTAAATGACTGTGAGTACAGCTTTGCCAGTGATTACAGCTACATGTAATAGGTATCCCAGTACAATGACTTTGGCAGAAATTGCATCTGAATACAGGACAGGAATGAGAGTGTTATAGTCTCTGCACTAAGTTATCATTTGATGTTTCGGGTTGAATTACATTTCCATCTTACAGTTTGCTCTACTGTACTACCAGCTACTATGCTGTACTGTAAAGTAAGAAAAGTTCATGACATGAAATTTTTGTGAATATCCACTGGCATGGCATTCAGTGCATTTAGTGTAGACAAGAACTGTTTTAATTTGGGGAATCTTGGCCATCGCAAAATTGGCAAAATTAACCTGTTGAGGACGAGTCCCGAGTATACTCGGGCAAGCGTCTATGGGAAATGCGTGTTGTAGCAAAATCAAACCGTCCTCAATGGGTTAAAATGCATGCGAACATTACTGTTTTACAGCAATCACTGGATCAATCAAACTTGAACATAGCAACCACATCATGAGGTGTTAACTTGATCTAAAGTACTTAAAAGCAACATGCACTTATTTTATCATGTGAATAGTTGCAATTTCTTTTTTTGTTTCTAAACTGTACATGTGGAAATGCATCTTTTTAATACAGGTACAATATACATGTAATTAGCTGAGAAAAGTTCCTATCTTGCGTGCATTGTCCACTCCCTCCCCCCCCCCCCCCCAAAAAAAAAAAATCACAAAACAGAACTCTCGGTCTGTCAGGTAAAAGTGCCAAGCATGTTCAGCATCACTATGCTTTATAAGATGGCTAAGTAATTTCCAGCTTGCTGACTGGTCAAAGCGTACCACGTGATCACTTGCGAAAAGTTGTCTATCCCTGCATGCCCGTGGGATTTTCGCGCACCCAAATTGTCTAATGCACGGTTTTGGCGTATTAAATCTCGGAGAAAGCCTACACTGGACCATTTTCCAACGGTAAGTACAATTTCAAAATCCTTGATATTTGATTTATTTCATTATTTCTTTCTCATACAAGGTATATTCACCTCGCGTTTGAAATTACTTAGCCATCTTATAAAAGGAATAACGCATTTTCCCGTCGTTGTTCAGCGATATGCAGTGCACGCGAGGTTTCTTCTTCGCATGCACACTCCGCGCTCGCCTCTGACTCGTGTGGAGTGCGCATGCTCAGAAGAAACCTCTCGTGCACTGCATACTCGCTAAACAACTCCGCGGAATGCGTTATTCCTATAATGACGCACCACTGGGCACTGGCAAACTGCTCAGGTTGCATGGTGAACAGTTTATGCCACTGCCACACCAGTCAATTTGATTAGCAGCTTTAGACAATTTGTTCAGGGTTTTCCCAGCACATGAAAACATGTCAACCGTTCATAAAATTGAGCTTACAAATTAATTTGACATTTACCCACATTATCGAATCATACTGGCCAATTAAAATTGGCTGGATGTCACAGAAAGACACTGGAAAAGCTCCTCTTAAGCCTTGAAGTTCATAATACAAACAATAACACTACCAGCTCTACTTTTGAAAAATATAATACTATTCACATAGAACCTCTACAATTGTATTCATCCGAAAATAGTCTACTATCAAGAGCCAGGATGTAAGTTAGTACAGCACGCTCTATTTGCTTTAGGCCTACCCTGTTCCAAGCAATTACAAAATGCTCTACGGAGACACAAGTTTACACTGTAAAACGAGGAACCGGAATGTCTATGTGCATTTTAATTTCGCCAATTTTGCAAGCACCAAGATTCGTGATTAAAATGCACATGAAAATTGTGTCACGGCATCGACACATTTAAATTTAGTCCAGCTGTATGATTTCATGACTGTGTAACGTAACCTACGTATTAAAAAGACTAAATAAGAGTTTTGAGTTCGAGAAAGCTTTCCAGAAATTGTCATCCAATCACAGACATTCCTCACCTTGGGCTTTGCCTTTAAAAAGAAATTGTCCAAATTCGGTTAGGCCCAACTGAACTGTTAGGTTTCTACTCTCTTATGCCAGAAATGGGCTACAAAGGAAAGCTCCCTATTTAGTAATCCTGACACACTTGCAATCTACCTATCTACATGAAGATGGAGGTGTGGCACTTCAAGGTAAATTCAAGATAAATTCTTGTCGTCGGTCATATTTTAATTTCAAAAGTTAGCCCGAGGCACGCTCTTCAAACGCGCCAAAAGCGCTGAGCTTTTCCATGCACACGGTACACGGAGGGGCGAGCAGATCGGATCGCTGTTCCGGCTGGCAGGCTAGGCGCTAGCAAAAGCTGCATGCATGCAGCGCCCAATAATAAGTTCGGAACAAGGGATAGACATCTACGCGATGTGCAATATGTGTGTGCGTTGAACAGTAGAATTGGCCAACAAGGCAAGAGCTGCCTACAGAATCGCGATCGCAAGGTCTCAAAATTGTTGACGCAGCTGCTACTTGTTCCTGTAATATACACCGATTCATGCAAAAAATCCCTGAAATACAAGAAATTTACGCATCCTCAAATATTAGCAGACAACTTCATAAGTTTCACACAGGCACATACATGTTTACTAACAACTTAAAGAGTTTTACCGAGTAGTGGCGCTCGCCTTCCTTGTCAAGTTTCAGCGATAGCGGGCGGGAAATAACGCCTCGAAAAGACGGCTGCATGCTTTGGGAATACGCTACACACGTACACACGCTTCGCTGGGTGGACCGACGCCGTTCGACATGTAAATTTGCATAAGGCAGCTGCAACTCTCTACGTGCTGGACGCTGCACTTCGCTACGTCTTTGCGACTTTTACAGCATAATTCGGTCATAAATCATGAATCCCTATTGAAAATCCGTGGAAAAGTTTTTGATATTATCAAACTTATTTTTTCTCAGCCTTTACATGCAACGTGTGGGTGCTAAGTATTATTTTAGTTTCTTCAAATTTCATCAAAGAAAGGCCACAGCAGACCTCATGAAAGTACAGAACAGCATGAAACTCGTTTGGGGGCGCACTGACTAAAGGTCCTCTTCTTTATTCAAACTGACGCAAAATGACTTACCTTTGAAGCAACTTGAACAGCTAATCGATAATGTAACAAAATATAGCAAATCTAGCCCTCAGTAGAGATGAAATCATGCAAATTTCCGATTTTTAAGTGAAATATTTAGGCGTTGAACATGGCGAAAGCTCAGAGCAAGATGGCGCTGTTTTAATGCGCATGCGTGAATGACAAGCATAAAATGGGAACTGACGCATGCGCAGGTGCAGATAATGCTTGAGCGCGATGCTTTGAATGCAAGACAGAGTACACAATCATGTTCACCGAAGAGATTACAATCTTTTTTGGTACAGACACCTACTTAGTATTTTATTGCATCGGAAGCTGCATTACAAGCAGTGCTTTAATCATAACCTAGGAATTGCAATTTATTGCAGATCTTATTTAATGAATTTGAAAAAAAAAATGAAGAATGTACTAGGGATTATATTCAGCATTTTATAGTGAAAGAAAATGTAGGTGGCTCATGTGTATATATACAATGCACTTTTAAAATGGTTTCCTTTATGTTGGTATGCATGTGCTCATGTACACAATCACACAATCAAATTACCACAACAGAATGGAACAACAGCACTCCATTTCTCTTTTCTTCCTTTTTTTTAGTTTCAAAACAATTCATCATGAGCATATCGAATATAGAGCAAACTGCATTACTTTCAATGGCTTCTGCATTTCTTTACTTTATGGGTATATCAAGACATAATAATTTGTACATGTATTTCTATATCTCTATTGAAAATACAAACACACACACACATGCACAAACATGCTTGTAGAGCTAGTGATAAAGTGTTACTGTGCTGCCCACAAATATACATTACATAATTATGTATACTTTGTTATAGTCATAATATATGTAGCTATATCCCTCTATCTCCACCAAATATAATCATCAAGTGTGTGCATGATATATATATATATATATATATATATATATATTGTTTATTCATGTTATACAATCATGTAGAGTATCTCTCTCAATCTCTCCATACACTATAATCATTAAGTGTGCTCAAGTTGAAAAAATATTCATTACAAAAGTTTATATCAGATAATTAGGTGTTTGTTTTTTTTTTAAATCAGGCTCAGTTATTGTGATATGTGTGTGTGTGTGCATATGTACAAATGTCTCAATGTTCTTAATTGATATGCATGTCAATGACAATTAACTTATACTTTATATGATTGTTGTTGGATCTTCAAGTTATAAGTTATTTTATTACTTTCTGGAGATCCATCCATTTGCCATTCATATTGTCATCTTTTTTTGCGATTGTCTATATGCAATTTGTACTTTTACTTGTGTGTTAATGTTATGTATCATGTCTTTTGTTCTTGTTCACGTTGTTCATGTTGACATGGAAATGGAAAATAAATTCAACTCAATTCAAATCATGGGTGTTTGTATGCATCCCACAGTATACCCATATACACACAATGAGACAGGAGACTTAGCTTTAAGATTGAAAGAGGAAGACTTAAGAATTTAATCTTCATTACTTCATCAGTTATTTCAGATTACATACACTGTATTGGTCTTGTGTGGTCATATGAAAAACCTCATACAACAAGCAAACATCACCAATGTATGATCTCAAAATTTCCAATCATTTTTCTCAAGTTTATCATTTATGGTAATCTGTGTTTTTTTCCCCTTTGAATTGAAATAGTATTCTCATGAACTACAAGATATTACTGTAAAAGTGGTTTTTTCGCGTACAGAAACTTTCGCGGTTTCCAGCGGTGCCAACTTTTGCGCGTGTGTTTAAATTTGCGGTCGGTAATGATGGCGTTGCAACAAGCCACCAGTTCAAAACATTTTCGCGTGATGTTAAATTCGCGGTTCAACCTCAAAGCGCGAAAAGCGCGAAAATAAAACCACCGCGAAAGAAACCACTTATACAGTACTCTTATGCTCACGGCTACTATATCAATACACAAGACATGTCTAATCAATTATCATTTCATCCACACGGAGTTCGTTATATCACATACCTCAGAAGTATGATACAGTCGTGTGCATAGGTTAACAAAGAAGCAGGAACATCTCTCCAGGCATTAAGCATAGCTGATGAGAACTTAAAATAAGAACATTGTTTGATGCAATATGCAAATAAATGCAAATAATAACCATTGCCAATAGAGAATGAATACAATTATATCTCTGTAACCTTTGTTACACATAATCATACTGCAACACTGCATTCAGGTGAAATACGCTGTATCTTTTAACTCACGTCAACTATTCTACAAGTGAATCTATGAAGTGTGAGGTGACCATCAATTCTAATCTTTCCTATTATTTTGAACCTTTTATGAACCCACAGAATGCACTCACATGTTACTTGCCAAGCCATTTCACAATGATTTTAGCACTAGCCTATGACATTTACTTGGTCAAATCTATATGACAACATTAGAACCATCACTGAGGCATATTGAACAATGTCACCCCCCCCCCCCCCCCCCCCCCCTTTCTGAGATCTCGGCCATCAGTGGTTTCTGACCATTTTTCTACCATGAGAGGAATGTATCCCCCACCCCCGGATTTATGCCCATGTTCATGTGGAATCATACAATTATGCCAGAGTGTCAGGAAGGTTCAGTTGAAAGCACAATTGAGTCTGGCATTTGGAACAAGCATTACTTCTAACTTGAACAAATATATAAAGGAAATAACTTTGTAATAACAATGGTCATCAAATTACATTCATTTTTCTATTGCATTACAAGTAACCATGCACTTGCTATAAGGCACACAGGGTACAGTTTCACTACGCTCGCAACTCCATGGGCATACTAAGAATGATATACTACATACATCATGAATTCATTAAGACATGATTTTTCATTATCCTAATGGCAGTACATGTATTCACAAAATATTCATTCATAATTGCAGTGTTATGAATGCAAATCACAGTAGCTTGCAACTCCATTGGCATATTAAGAATAAAATGCTACACATACCATGAATTAAGACATGATTTTCCATTCACAATGGCAGTATTTACAAAGAAATGTTTTCATTTCTTCAGTGTTATCGATACAAAATCACAATACAATTGTATATCACAGTTAAAACAGGAGACATCACATCAATAATGCCGCTATCCGTTACATGGCAAAAATACAGATAAATTGATTAAAGTGAGGCAGCATTCTGATAGCATTCAAAGGTAGCAAAACAAATTACAAAATTGGCAAGTCTAGAGAAACATGGATCTCTAAAGATTTTAAGATAGAAATAAAGCAAAGAATAAAACATGACTGGCATGAACAGATGTTGGATGTTCCTGTCACAAACTAAATTAGGAACACTTATGTAAAAAGTGATAAGGCACATATATACTGTATGTAAATTGATTGAATACATACGCTGTAGATCAAACATCAAAGAGGGTGCATAACATGATAGGCCCATAAAATATGTATCACATATTCTCTGCACTAGACATGAAAGATTCACAAAATCAGTAAGGCTTTCTACAGTGATGCAATCGAGCAAGTTAGAGCTTTGCTTGCATTGGAAATCAAATAAATATTAGAAGGCAATTAAATAAATATTAGAAAGCAAACAGTGAGTAAAGGCAATGTTAACATTGAAATACTGTCAATTTGAAAAAGAAAGCCATAGTTACCCTGTTGTGGCTGACATGTGAGACTACGAGAAAACCCATTAATGCTTTATCTCGTAATAAAATTGACTGAGGTCTAAAAACACTGGAAAAACAACTCAGCAAACTCAAATAAAGTTGTCCCTTCCATTAAAAAAAAAATAGTTATATCATTGAAGAATGATAGGGATACTCATTTATCTTTAAAAAAAACCACATATGACAAGTGCAGAAATATGTTAAATGTCAGAATAGAGAAATCTTAGCATCAGACATAATCATATCATCACATAGCCACTGAGAGCAAATGAGATTACAAATTAAGAACATAATAACATCACATCACAGAGACACAGGTATTTATAAAAATTTATCTTGCAAAATCATACGTGCAACTCTTAAGTATTGAAAAGTATGTAACATATTTGTATAGTACAGAGTAGTTTATGATTATCGAAACAAATGTTGACAGAAAGAAATTATTTTCCTGATGCATGCTCATGTATTTCATTGATCTATTGAAAAAAATATATAGTTCTCTAATTTAGTTCAATGTATATTTTGAATTTTTTTATGGTATTGTTTTGCTTTAAGTAGAATGACACAGCTCCTGTTTGCTATGATAATACAAAATATAAGGTAGTTGCATGTGATGTTCATTATCCTGAAGGTTCATTAAAGGTTCATTATTCTGACGATTTGTTCATACAAAAAGGAAATAAGGTTCATTAATCTGAAATGAAACCAAGATGTGTACTAACAAACTTGTAAATTACAGACGCTGTATCTTTTTTTCAGATTAACGAATCTTCAAAATAACAAACCTTTCTTCATTTTCGGGTTAACAAACCTTTGGAACAACGAATCATTCTTCATTTTTGGATTAACATACCTTCGGAATCATGAACATTATTTCATTTTCAGATGAATGAACCTTAAGAACAATGAACTGTAACTGGAAATTGCACCTCCATAAGTCCAATGTGTTCCTTTGCTCATTGCAGCAACCCTACAATTTAAGTTCACTATGCCAATAAAATTTTGTGGATTTATCTATGTTCTAGTAAGTACAAACTAGCCACGACCACAGGTTTAGAGAACACAGATCTGATTTTTTTTTTTTTTACATGAGAAACATTAAGTTCTTTTCTCTGTCTGTGTTTTTTATGACTTTGCTAAGGAGCATTGATTGACCATATTGCAGAAGATTTCTAGATCATTTTGTGTTCTGCAGCACCTGTCTTAGATCTTTGCAATTGCACCTGGCAGACCTGTGACTTACTCATTGCTTTTACAAACTAGTAGTATGAGTTGTTTCAATTACCTGCTGCAATTAATCATACCACCTAATATCTATCTTTAGCTATTAATTTAATTTGCATAATCATCCACACATCCAGTTGGCACTAATTAAATTGATGAGAATCTGAAATATAAAGAAAACATGCAGAAGATTGTACATTAATGTATTCACACACTCATAAGCAGATATCCAAGTTTACACCACGTTATATTACTACCAGCTGGGGAGGAGGGAGATGGGATGACTGTATCTAAACTTGCCAAAGTTTGTGCTTAAAAAAATCAACAACAACAAAATCAACAAAAAAAAATCAAAAAAAAAATCACAAGATTCATTCACATGATAATAAGTTAAAATCTGTCCTTTCATGGCTAGCTCAACTTTGAGAGACATAAAGAAAAAAAAAATGGAATGCTTTAATTTGGTGTGTTCAGCTATAATACATGCAAATACCATGCATAATCATGCATGTTCTCTCCTGGCACCAACTTCACATAAACTCTGTTTACAAGGATGAGTGCTTGCAATAAAGATATGTTAATTACAACAATCTAGTATAGCTACTTATATTAACTGAGTTTCATGTATTTTAGACAGATACAATGATACTATTATTGCAACACACACAAATGCGATTATGAATACAAATTTTGAAGTCATGCACAAATATGAATCATAATATGCTATATGAAAGCTGAGTGATGACAAGAGAAATAAAAATCTCTTTGATCAAGTTCTGTTGAACATAAAGCAGGAGCACAAATGAACAGTTCTGCTACCTTGGCACTTTCACTTCACCTGAAAATATGCATGAACCCTAATCAGGCCAGGCTTTTTTGGCTGTGCTACAACCGGAGGGGGGCAGATTCCACCCCCCCCCCCCCATTTCTGAGATCTCGGCCATAAGTGGTCTCTGACCATTATTCTACCATAATTAGCATAAAAATAATCAATCAAAGTGAATAATGGGGAAAATAGTCAGGTTTTTTATGAGTTTCATGCCAGAGCACTGTTTTCCACAGGAAATGTACACAATATCACAAAAATGTGCCTGTTTTGGGGTGACATGCAGTTACAAAAGTGGGCGTGGCTTCATAACAGAATGTGCGGATGTTGCAAATTTCATCTTAAGAGTTACGTGAGATCCGAACAAAAAGAGTAAACTAAGAAGTCTCATGACAAGGCCTTCTCATGTTGCAGAATTATTGCGTGAAAAATCGAGGGGGCGGAATCCGCCCCCCTCCCCTTTAGGGTTTAGAATTGTGACCTTATGGAAAATAACATCATGTTATCATCTTTTTGTTTAAATTGGTCTATGGTTCTGCGATGTTGCTTCTTTTGTACTTGGTATAGCTGTTGAATCATATTCCCTTTGGCATAATTACAAAAACGCTGCTTCATTCTGCCAATGTATGGACGTGCAATCATTTGCGTATGTCATACAACATGAGCGTGAACTTCAATGACATACCGTAGCTGCATGATTTACAGCTTTGGAACGCCAAAATTCATGCACATTTTTCAATATTTGTGGGTTAGGGAAGCAAGCAGCCAAAAGGGGACCTTGATGAACCCGGGAACCAAAGCCCCAATCCAGGTATGGCCACCCATCAGGAAAAGGGACTTCACCTGGCGGTAGTTCATGGGACGGTGGCCGTCGACATCGGTGAAGCCATACTCGTCGGCCAGGTCCATGGTCAGGAGAACTTTTCCAGTCTTGCGCATGATGTTCTTGTCCTGTGCCAGTCCCACCACACACTTCCCTGCGTACTCTGGACTCTCCCCCATCATAAAGATGTCCTTTCCCTGCAAAAGGTAACATTGTCAGTGAGAAAAACTTGCCAAAGCTCGAGTTATTCCAAATCATGGAGATGCACTTTTGCTGCCATATTACTGTTGAAGAAGGAATTTTGGAAAATTAATGTGTGTGGCTCAATCGGGCGAAATGACTTTACATATTTTCAATTTTGAAGATTATTGACATAATAGTGAATACCAGTAGTTTATAAAGTAGGGGGTGGAAAATACTTGCCAATTTTTCATTACCCACTACAAATATTTCAAAATAAAATATGCTCTCATGCTGAGAATTATATATTATATGATTATAAATTTGAATGAATATATTGTGAATTTCTTTCAAGAATACTTAAATGGATAACAGATATGAAATAGATTTCTTCTTCGAAGCAATATATACGGATGAAAGCATTCTCCAATCAGATAACAGAGAATGAAGGGGGGGTGGGGTGATAAAAGGGGGAGGGGGTTGCTGGGAAGGAAGGAGGGTGGACATAGAATCTAAAGCTGGTGAACTCTGTCCCTCTATCTTTGGGAAGTAGTCGCTGAAGGTGCTTTCATACAAATGACCAAAACAAGATATTCGTGAATACATTATCTAGCGAGCTTCAGCACACAAAGAAGACTATGATCATCTTTGTGACGAAAACAGATGGTCAGCATGGATAGCCATATAAAAGGAGAAATCCAGTCCAATTATATGACTGTGGTCTGATAAGAAAGAGTGAAATATCATGAGTTCAATGGTAAATTTTGATCGAAATTGGGTGAAAAATGAGGAAGTTATGACGTTTTCAAGTTTCGCTAATTTTTTACGAAAAAGTTCTTGAACAGTTCATATGAATATGCAAATGGCAAAGTGAGTGTGTCATCCCCTCACAACTTGCCATATAGTTTGTACATAAAATTTTGACATTTCCAGTATTCATTCAAACGCAATTATGCCCGAGGCTTAAATCCTGATATATCTTACTGGTCACTATTCTAAAGTAATTAAACTGGGAATAGCATCATATTTCAGACTTCAATGACAGAAGCATTGAATTTTCATCATTTTTTTTTGCACACAATCAATGGAAAATTGTGAAGTTATGACATGGTCAGCTCACTCATTTGCATATTCATATCTAGTGTACAAGAACTGCTTTGTAGGAATTAACAAAACTTTAAAATGTCATAACTTCCTTATTTTTCATCCAATTTCAGTCAAATTTTTTACCGTTGAACTTGTAAGATTTTACTCTTTTTTCTTTTTTTTCAAATCAGACTAACTTATTTTTGGACTGGATTTCCCCTTTAAACAAAACATGGAAGAGAGCATTCACTTTGGCCTCAAAGTCGCCGATCTTCCAGCTCATGTCTGGGTCCTTGAACTTGTCCATGATGAGCTCTGTCTTGACGGCACCAGGCCAGAGTGACACGGCCGCCACGTTGTGTTTCTTCATCTCATGGGCACAGTCCGCTGCCAGCCTGTCCACCTGCCAAACAATGCATAAACCTGTGAGGACATGATGGCAAGAGTGACACTTCTCATCAATCTTTAAAGGAATGGTATAGTATTGATTGAGGTGAGGATTCAGCCTAGGTTACCTTTTCGCAAGATACTTACAAACCACTCTATGAAATTCAAAGAGCATACAATTCTAAGAGGAGATCGAAGTTCATTTGATGAAAATCCGTTTTGAAATGGCCGAGATATCCAAAAATGAAGTATTGAAAAACAAAGCAATCCTGATAAAAGGTGGGTCCCACCTTTTTACTAGGATTGCTTTGTTTTGGATATCTCAGCCAATTCAAAACCAGTTTTCATCAAATAAACTTTGAATTCCTCTTAGAATGATATGCTCTTTCATAAGAGGTTTCTCATTATCTCTTAAAAATATCATTAAAAAAAGTTTGAAACCTGTAGTCCCATCTCAACCAAAACAGTACCATCCCTTTTACAGGAGACTCTTTACTTTCATGAGTTCTTCGCCAGCTGCTCATCCTTGGATAAGATGTAATACCAGTGTCGTCTGTCTTGACTTGGGGTACATTGGGGTATAGGTAACTGGCAATGATGGAAATATAACAATTTCTTCCTGGCGAAGCTTCCAGAAAACAAGCATGACCACTTATCTTCCTCCTTTTTCCTTTTCTCCTCCCTTTTCTCTTTCTCCTTATCCTTATTCTTCTCCCTCTTCGTTCCCTTACTATAACTTACTGTAAAACCAGATACTAGCAGCATGAAGCTTTCAGGAATTGGAGCTGACAGCATTTCTCACACCATGATACTGAGCAAATTGCCACTTGCATTCAATGCCTTGTGTAAATGAAAAACATTTTTGTGTGCTTTTTATCTTTGTGAATCTTGGCTCCTCACAAAACTTGGGAAGGTTTCATAAACATAAAAAGTCTTTTTTTTTACAATTACTACAAATACTACTGCTGAAAAATACTACAAATATTGATAGAACTATGACAATAAGTAAAAAATGAATATGACATTTCTTTCAAACTTCATTATACTTTATTCACAAATAAGTTCATCCTGTGGCATAGTAGTTTGCTATTTAATATACATGGTTTCAAATGTTAAACCCAAAAAAATTGTGTAACTGTACATTGTATTATGATGGCCATAGAAGGCTCATGACATTAATTCTTTAGCGCATCCGGTGAACAAATTCAGATGCTATGCTACGCCATGAATCAAACTTATGATGTAAATGCTTCTTCTTACAGGATGATTATGCACAAAAATGTGATTTATATCTTATTTTCATCAAGAACACATGTAACATCAGATACCATCTTTCTTACACTGCAAAATGTGTTATACTTTACAGTTCACCAAATCCTATCAATCTCGAACAAGCCTAAACCGGCCAGCTCCTAAGCTCCATAATGTTCACATGTTTCCATATTGAGAGTAATTTTATGTTGAAAAAGAAAAACATTACTGGGCTATGTCTGCACACTTTCCACCCAAGAGAGTATGGGGAAATATATAGCAGAGTTTGAAAGGTGAAACTATGACATGTTGACATAAGGTTAACAGGGTGAACAATTTTACCGCAATTTGAGGCTCAATTACCTGATTTATTTTGGGTGTGGTCTGGATGACTGTCTAACCTGCAATTTCCTTCCTTTTTCTTTCTCTTTGAATGTTATGAGCATTAACGTGATTAGAAATCAGAAATGGCACATTATCACATTCCTGTCTGACAGCTCTCCAAAAGGAACGTGCCTGTGTCCTATGACATAGGCAGATACTACAAAAATACTTATAACAAGTACTCCACAGCAATTTGTCATTTGAGCAATGATTATAAATGATGACAGTGTACCAAAATGACAAATGAGTAGCCAATACTGGAGTTGATTCAACTGAATTACATAATTCAAACTGTTGTGCCTTTGTCTGATGCCAAAGTCTAATAACAAAAGTTCAACATCAATTAACAGACAACAGTTTCAAAAAGCCACAACAAGAGAAAAGATTGTACCGAGAATTGAATTCACTCCTGCTGTATTTATGTCCTTACGGCCCTATCTTTACCCCATCCTCTGAACATATCACAGAAGCATCCTCACTAAGTTGGAGATATCAATTTCATAAAATGAACGTATTCATGCAACAGAAGTTTCATGGTCTAAATCTTGGTTGACTCATTTCTCTTTCAGCTTATTAGTCCATTAATCTGTTTTTCTCATGATATATAAAGCCCCTGAGCAAAGAATGACTTCTTGTTGATGACTGTATATGACTCAAGTTGAACTATTATGTCTGCAGCTTGAAGAATTGATACTTACAGCAGCTTTGCCGACGCCATATGCAACGTTGAAGAGATAACGGAGCCCACCCCCAGATGAGATGTTAACAATAAGTCCCTGTTTGGCTGGCACCATCATTTTGGCTGCATAGAAGGAGCAGATATAGTGATTCCTGAAAGAGCAGAGAATAGACAAACGGTTACAAAAACAGTGTTTGCCTAGATCTGTGACTGTACATTACAAAACCTACAAAAAGTCACATGCACTGATTTTGTGTGGGGACTCAAAATAGGTGCAAAGGGTTGGCATGTAGTCAATCTTGAGTTTTTCATATTTTCTGAAAGAGCAATTCTTCTTCCACATCATCCTCAAGTTTGGGTAATTTAAACGAATTAGAAATTGTGTTTTTAACTGTTGTTCTAGAATGCTTTTTTGTGGAATGGTGTGATTAGGTGTGTCTTAGAGTCACCTACTGTAAAACATGAAATATTCGCGGCACGAAATTTTCACGAATTGGAGCCGACGGCCTTTTTCGCGGAAAGAAATTTTCGCGAATTGCCTCTTGCGTTCAATGCATATAGTGTAGAAAAAAATTTCACGTGCATTTTAATTTCGTGAATCTTGGCGCTCGCGAAATTCGTGAAATTAAAATGCATGCGAACATTTCTCGTTTTACAGTATTCATTCTTATAAATCCTTTGCACACTCTTCACTTTCAACTACAATAACTTTTTAAAGGATAATGCTACTGCTTTGAAAGTTGGTATTAGCTACAAATTAAATATGTTAATAGAGCATAATCAATTTCAGCTTAATCTAATAATCCCTTCACTGTTGTTGCTATGAAGTTTTACACCCTGTTTTTTGTCCCTGCACAGAGCACGGCTCGGTCATAGACCCTATAATACTTCAGAGTCTCTTTTCTGAGTACCGGTACACACTTTTGCAGATTGCGTTCTTTCTTTCTAATAATCTAGATAGGTTAGGAGAGTCCATTTGAATTGACTTATACATCATTTTAAAGCTTACAGACTAGTCTTTCAGAATCTGACCTTAACTAAAAATCGATGTCTGGTGACTTTTTGTTGGTTTTGTGATGCAGTGTCACACATGTGTGTTTCAAACATTAGAATCTTCCCTGCCTTATATGCTGACTCCCAAGATAAAATGTAATAATCTTGAATCTTACTCTAATACGGCCGGAAAGTCATTCTAGCAATGAGGAACACATGCCTTTTTAATTTATATTCATTTTTTTACAGTTCATATGAATACTTCTTAAACAACATAGACACAACCTGAATGCAAGAAATAAGATATCAATCTCTTAACATTGTCTTAATTGCTTTGTTTCTCTTTTTTTTTGTTCATTGTTTTCTATCTCCCATCTTGTCTAACATTTTTGTCCTTTTTTCTCTCTTCATTCTCTGGGTAACACTGACTGATATTCCTACTGTTAAATTAGGTGTCTGACCAACAAATTCAGAATACTTGCATGGTCTGCATTTGAGCAATTATATTGTTGACTTACACTTACAAAGCAAAAGGTGAGAGAGAGGGGGGGGAGAGTGAGAGGTAGACAAAGAAATCAAAAGAAAGGAAACAAAAAAGAAACAAAGACAAAAGAAAGAAGAAAGAGTCTACTGAACCAATACTACTCACCTCAGCCCAACATTATTGACATTATCCCAGATATCCACAGGAAGTTCCCAAAATGGAGTGTCGACAGCATTCATCAGACTCTTTTAAGGAAAGGAATAACAAAAAGAAGACACAGAAGTAGATAAAACATCCCTAAATTAATGTCTTTTTTGATTGCTACATTAAAGATATTTTCTTTCAGTTAAAAGATGTGAATCAAAAACAAAAACAAAAGTTTTAGTTATCCACAAGGTTGCAATGACAAAGATTTTTTAATTGAATCTACGAATGAAGATATCAGAATGTGTGGTATTTCCTCTCTTTCTTTCAATGACTTTTTCCTCTACCATGAACTATCAAAATCCCAGAAAACAGTTTCCCTTCCGACTGCAGAAGTGTTGATTGCTACAAAATGCTGCTCTCAATCTTTTGTGATTCATGAAAGTAAAATGCATGCATAAGTTCTTGACTATACACAAAAGACTGAATGCAAGTCACCACATTGTGAAAGTTTCATGCCGCGAAAAAAGGCTGTTGGCTAAAATTTGTGAAAGTTTCACGATGCAATTGTTTATGGCTTGACAGTGAAGCCCATCGCACACTATACAATATGACCAGTCGTACGACCTTAAGACTGGGGGGTGTCTCATAAAGCTGCTCGTAAGGTTACAAGTGACTTACGAGCGACTGGTGATCAGTTCTTGTGCTGAATTATGGAAATTCTGATAAGTATAGCACATCAGAACTGATCACCAGTCGCTCTTAAGTTGTTCGTAACTTTACGAACAGCTTTATGAAACAGGGCCCTCAAAAGTGTGACATCACCATCCTTGCCAGTTTCAATTTCAGTCTTATGACTGGGTCTTAATGCCAGCTGTAGAGATTTGACATAATGAATTTCCACGACCGGTCGTGGACTTTCAGCCAATCACAATACAGTATTATCCAAAGAGTACAGAAGCGCCCGCAATCTTCCATACTCAATTGGCATTAAAATGTACTGAAGCCAGAACAGTCGTAAGCCTAGTTGTAAAGGTAAGGTCCTATAGTGTCCGCTGCCAGGTCATACGACCTGGGCCCGTTTCATAAAACTTGTCATCAGTGACAAGTTGTCATAGATGTGACAAGCTACTGAAATCCTTGCATCTGATTGGCTGAGAGCAAATTTGTCATAGAAATGTGGCAGTTGTCACTGATGACAAGTTTTATGAAACGGGCCCTGGTCTCATGGTCATAAGGTCGTATAGTCGTGAGTTGCATGGTAGTGTGCGGAGGGCTTTAAATGCAGAAATGAAGGACAGTGCCATGTTTATCAGACTCACTGTGACAGCCGCATACGCATTGTTAACGAGCACGTCCAGTCTTCCATGCTGTTCTTTCTCAATCCTCTCAAAGAGGGCCTTGATCTGGTCATCCTTGGAGTGGTCACACTGGACAGGAACACACTTACCCCCTCTACTCTCAATCTGCATGATAAAGACACAAAAGTTAATGTTCACATGCAGTTGCCAAACTTGAAGTTTACGTTGAAAACTTAATTGTCGATGATTAGCTTAACTCCTGAATTCACGATGCGGGTTCACACGCGCACCTAAACCTTAAGTTACAACTTACGAGTGAGCCCCACTCGATGGATACAACGGAAGTGCAGAGCCTTTGCTAGATGACCTTATGGACATACAAAATAGCGCAGCTAGCGAACAAGACACAAGGTTCATGCTAACTCACAAGCTTGTTGATTATTGTGTCCACACAAAACTACGAGTGGGGACCCCCTGTGGCTCGTGGAGAGAGCGTAAACCCAAAGATGTCTCGTGGTTCTAATCGTCCACTAAACTTTGAGACTGCTAACTTTCGAGTGCATCCACACATGCATCCACACAGTGCTAAACTACAAGCTAATAATCAAGAGTTAAATTTTCGACCTAAACTTACAGTTTAGGAACAGCATGTGAGCTTAACTATAAACTGTGATCCTCCTTCAGCAACAGTATGTGAACATTGCTTGGAGAAGAGTTTCTTCATCTCAAAAGAACAATACATTTCTTTCTTTGGCATCAGTGAAAAAGCATGATCAAAATCAAGATATCTTGCATGATAATTGATATTTTCAAACTGTCAAAAATCATCTTTTTACAGAATTCCTTGTATTACCCTTACTTGCCCTTATACCATGATGTAAATACACACAGATTATTAGAAGTTTTTTAGTACATGTATTACCCAATTACTTCTAAAATAACACGATAATTGGTGTATTTTGACGTAGGATAGGAGAATTTGTCAATCAGTGACAATACAAAGAGCTTCAGGCAAAATCATTAATTTGAATATTCCATGATATCTACTTTCATATACATCAGGGAGAAACACAACAAACTTAACAGTTCAAGTTGTTCAATACTCTTTCTGGTAGTTTCAATAAATCACACTCCAGGCCTGAAAGTTAAAATTACCTCACGGCCTGAAAGTTAAAATCACACACCAGGCCTGAAAGTTAAAACTACCTCACGGCCTGAAAGTTCAAATTACCTCACAGCCTGAAAGTTCAAATTACCTCACAGCCTGAAAGTTCAAATTACCTCACGGCCTGAAAGTTAGAATTACCTCACGGGATGTTTCTTCCAGTGATCCTCCAACACTATCTGGCTTTGGTTTTAGCGTCCTTCCTGTGTTTGGTGAAAGCACAAAACATTGGACATTGTGTCATTAGTGCCATCTGTGTCAATGAGCCAAATGTTTACAAATTTCACACACATACCTATGGACAAGATAGTAATGTGGCACCAGAGAGTTAAAGGTGCATAGTCCCGGTAGTGTAGAGGGCGCTGTTGATGATACTGCCGATCACCGTTAGCATTGATACAAAGATTACCGAAGTTGAGCTGTCATCAAGAGTAAAGTGCCTTCGTTGTCTTCTCTGCGCATCACGCAGTCTGTAGTAATGCCAGGGTGCGTACATGTGCTTGTTATTATGACATCACAAAAGAAGTTTGCTAAAGCTGTCATCCCCCTCAGCCGAATCATGAGCCGAACTGTGATCAGACCACTGACTACAGTGGATCGGACTTCTTCGGACTCAGGGAAGTGGGCCAAAGCGTAAGCGCTAAAGAGGAGTCAATAGCATTTTAGGTCTCTATAGGAAACTTGCACCGTGCGCCCGCATACGCATTTGACTAAAAACACCAGGACCATGCACCTTTAAAGTAAACCAAAACCCGAAGAGAAATGTGGATGAGGAGACTACTAGAGGTTATGACTTCATGCGTGGACAACAAGAAAAGCATAAAATATAAAGGGAATTCCACAAAAAATCATTTTTCATGAAAACTACACATTCCATCAACTTGATACTGACATAATGCTGAGGGTAGTAAAATTTTATATCCCCTGCTTTCTGAAAGCGGTTAGTCAAGTCTTCTTTCATTATGCTAGAAAAGTGAAAGCATGTTCAATTTTCTTTATATTTTCTTTTTAATTGTTGTCCACACGTGATGTCATAAACTTAAGTAGTCTTATCATCCAGCAGTTCCAGCACCAAAGCTTTAAAAATGCATAACTTTTGCATCGATTGTACAATTTTCCTCAAACTTTCATTGATGTGTTCTACTAATGTTGCTGCTTTCACTCAATCCATATTGCTCTTTGGGTTTGGGTTCCCTTTATAGCTCAATTTCCCACAAGAGAGCTTCACAACCCTATTAAACATATAAATATGATAAAAGTATAACATATCATCTAGGTACTGAGATACCTATTATTGACAAAAAGAACAACAAGATGATGTAATAAATTTGCACCGACACCATAAAGTCTTGTTTTGTTTCATATGTTCATTCTTGGCCAAAGACTTCAACTTCACAATGACGACATGCAGGAAAGGTCATGTCAATGACAGCTAGTCTCTCACCACTGGACTTGTGTGGGCCGAGTACACACACTTATAATGAGAACACTGTCAAGTCCTACTACAGTGTATTCTTGGATAAACTTTACTAAAAATAAAGAATTATTATTTATTATTTTTAACAAACTTTTTTTTACTAATCACCGCTGGCTGATATCGAAGTCTTCATCAACCCTTTCATGTATTGCAAGTATGTCTACAAATGCTTATCAATGCTTTATCCCACCAAGTTAAATATCACATGTTTTGTTTGTTTTTGTTTTTGTTTTAGTTTTTTTTTCAAATTTGTGGCTTTGATTAGGCTTCTAATTCTGGCACTGGACTATAGACAAGTGGCATGACATGACTCACATATTGATTGCAGGAGATTATTACATCTACATTTGCAAAACAAATTGCGCTATAGAATCCTGCCTATCATCACACACAGACCTTGGTAAAGTGCAAATAGCTGATAAGAAATCACTTTACCAGGAACATGCTTAATCTTAATAAGTACATTTATAACCAGCTGAATGTAACAAATTTATATGTCTTTACATGTCATTTTTTGCTGCATACCTACATAATACTGATACCATGTTCAGAACCCCCTTTACCTCAGGAGGGTATACCAGACAAACGAGTGGTAAAAATGTTTACATCGGTTGTTTCTATCCCAAACTCACATTTTATAACAATTGTGAAGCACTACATTTTTTTTTTGATGATCTGTAAATATTAAATAACAGCTTTATAATATGTGCTCAGCTGTATAGTACAACATCAGAGACTCCAACCCCAAGCACCTTCTGATCTGGAGATTCTCCCGCCCGAAACCCCTAGCAAACGGGAGACTCCACTGAGTTGATGTGTGCGAAGTGCGAAGTTCCTAGGGTTCTAGATGTTCTCTGGTGCTATCTAAGGCTTATTTTTTTCAACATACGATAGCAATAAGTAAGAAATCCTTTCTACCGGGAGACACAGAGCCAGGGCGGGAGAAATCAAATCTCCAGCGGGAGAACGAGAGATTTTGCAAAAATGGGTTTTCGGCGGGAGATCTCCCGTCGAAAACGGAAGAGTTGGAGTCTCTGCAACATTTACCTACAACTCAATCCAGACTCACGCTTTGTGCTTTGTGCCCTATCCGTTTAGAGTCCAAGGCATCATAGCTTAATAGGTAAACATGGCAAGACCTAGAGAGGCTGCAGGGGCGGCGCAGCCGTGGGGGCCATGGGGGCTCGGGCCCCCACACTTTTTGTGCACCATACAAAGGAATACATAAGGTGTCATCACTTTGGGCCCCCACACTTTTTTCAACCCTGAAGTACGTAAGTGGTACTAAAATGGGAGGGGGGACGGGGAGAGATGAGCTGAGGACCATTTTTTTTTTTTTTTTTGCTTGTTAGCTCATGAAACCTGGAAGTGAGCCCCCACACTTTTGAAAACACTGCGCCGGCCCTGGGCTGTGCTGTGTTTGGGGGACTCAAACAGGATACATGACTACAATCCATTCAGTGGAGTCATACTTTTGAAGAGACCATCAAGTTACCAGAGCATAATGTCTCAGCGCTGCTGAATCGTAGACTCACTTACATGTCAAATATTCTTGTCTCTGAGAGATTATTTTGCAGAACACCAAACAGCAATGTTCGGCTGATACATTTACCAAAATTTTGAGCACCATGTCATTGTTTTAATTGGCATTTTGTCTGTAGCTGTTTCTTGTCTCCATGGATGCCAAGTAGTAGGATAACAGACTGTGCATGCTTGGGCTAACATTATACCCACAGGGATGCCAAGTTCAAAAAAAATTTATGAGTGAGATTTTCATGACCGGCATCTCGGCATGCGAATGTGTGCGCGAGCGAGGGTGTTGGGAGGGGTTTTTTCCCCCCTGTGGCCTGAGTCCCATGGTAGGGAGCTGTTTCAATTTTTAGCTCTTAATGGTGCGATCAGTTCATACTTAAGTGACTATAAGACAAAAGGGAAATACACCTTCATTTGCAACTATCACTTTAATCTTTTGAGCTATGCTCATTATTATAGGCCCAAGTTGCAGACTTCGCCTGATGCGTAAGAAAAATGGGTGTCATGCGTGAGATCGTGAGACGGCCCCTAAATGCTTGAGTCTCACGCAGAATGCGTGAGACTTGGTAGCTCTGTACCCATGTATAAAGTTTCATGTAGGGTTGATATGTCTGAGTCAAACAGGGAGCCTCGTTTACATGGGAGGACAATTTAGCCCTTTTTACACTTGTGTTTCTTAACCCCGGACTTTCTCTGACCCAGGACTATCGTTAGTCCCATACCAATTTTTTCAGCTTTTTACACTGGCCAATTAGTCCCGTACTATCTCTTGTCCGGGGCTAAGGAGAAAACTGACCTTTTTACACTCGTATTTCTTAGCCCCGGACTTTCCATACCACATGAATATTCATGATTACGCTGTGCACTGTACACGTACACGCACGCACCGGCAGCACTTGATTACCTCGTTTCTGATTGGTCAGTGGGGGTCGGACTTCGTCTCCGTCGCTTAGCCCCGGATTATTTTTTCGTTCTGTTTACACTCATTTGCTTGGCACCGCAATTGCGGTGCTAACCCTGCTATTTTGCAGGGCCAGATAGTACCGGACTATCGGTGGGGCTAGCCCACTTTGGCAAAAACGAGTGTAAACAGAAAGTGGGCTAAGGATAGTCCCGTACCAACGGTGGGGCTAAGGCCCCCCCCCCCCCCCCCTTATCAGCCTCACCGTTGGTACGGGACTAAGCAAAAATTAACAAGTGTAAAAAGCCCTTTTGACTCCAAATTCCTTGACTCCAAATACCTCCTGATTGTGAAGGGCTTACAGTGATACAGCTGTTGCTTTTCGAGAGGTGTAAATAACACTTGATATTCCAATGGGAATTATGTTTTTTTTAAAATGACATCTCGAGGGGAAAGTTAAACTTCCAAGACTGTAGTGTTATAGTACAATGCCACTATCTACATAAATACTCATCATTTTATTCAAGCCTCATCGACAGCAAGTCAAATTCTGCAATTAAATCTGATGCGATATCACTGATTGCAATATTACTGTATTTGCAATATATTTTGCAAGCTTTTCATTTTTGCATATACTGCAAGTCAGGTGCTATTTGCAAATTAAAAAATGAGTGATGATATTACCTCTGATCCCTGCATGAATGGGACATGCAAGCAAACATTTCTCAGTTCATTAATCGCAAATTTAACAACTCCCAAAATTGTCAGGAAGTCCAAATTCATAAAAAATCAGATGCGCTAAATATATGGTGTCTACAGTATAACAATTGTGATCCTCGCTGCATTAGTCACTTGACTGCATTTTCACCAATCACCAGCCAGTACTAGTAAAATATGTAGATCATGTAACATATAACTTATTTTTTGATGCACATAAAAATAAACCACAGATAACAATATTTGCACCAAATTTGAGTCAATCACATTCAGCCAATCAAAAGATTTTAACCATCACTATTAATAGAGCTGGAAGATAACAAACATCTTTTATGAATTGAGAGATCTTGAATTCTTCTTCTTGTCTAGACTCTGAAGTTGACATGCGCTATTCTTAGCCTGTATATCACTGTAATCAGTGATAATATTAACAGGTCACAAACAATTATATAAATAACTGATATGGTAGCAACCATGCATAATGATCTAGCTATCAATTTCACCAAGCAGTGCTTTGTGCAATGGGGGAAAAAAAAACAGGATAGAAAACTCTATAGGAACTGCTGCAAAGGGATTACCACATGAAGCTGGAACTTTGCACACTCATTATGAAGTACACTGTATTCATGACTGATTTTTTTTTGTTGTTAATACTAAAACTCTCAATGCAATAACATCAATTTCTCAACACTAGTGGAGTGCGGAGAGTTTGTAAGAAATGAAAAGGGACATTTACTGGTATTTAATCACCAAGACTGAAAAAAAGTGTTCTAGATATAGGGCCTGCTGCAAAATGTAATATTTCATAGATTGTTTTACAATCTAAAACTTTGAAGAAAAGTCGTTCGGTCAGAAAATGACAACAAGGCAAGTGCCGTAAAGCGTCTCGCCCACAAACGTACGACACCTTTTTTTCATTTTGTTCACAAATGGACCTATGGATCAAAAGTTAGGAGTCAAAATTAAATGCACAGTACATTGGGCCCTAAAAGTTCATTGACCCCTGCCTGTGACCTTTGACCTTGTCGTGACCATCAACTCCCCAAGGTACATCTACCATCCAAGTTTGGTCACAAATAGACTTACGGATCAAAAGTTATGGTCCATAATTGAAACTCGCCCTAAAAACTTAACAATGGGCCCTAAAAGTTCATTGACCCCTGCCTGTGACTTTTGACCTTGTGGTGACCATCAACTCCCCGAGGGACATCTACCACCTAAGTTTAGTCACAAACGGACTTATGGATCAAAAGTTATGACCTATCATCGAGACGTGCCCTAAAAACTTAACATTGGGCCCTAAAAGTTCATTAACCCCAGTCTGTGACCTTTGACCTTGTGGTGACCATTAACTCTCCGAGGCACATCTACCATCCAAGTTTGGTCACAAATAGACTTACGGATCAAAAGTTATGGTCCATAATCGAAACGCCCCCTAAAAACTTAACATTGGGCCCTAGAAGTTCATTGACCCCTGCCTGTGACCTTTGACCTTGTGGTGACCATCAACTCCCCAAGGGACATCTACCACCCAAGTTTAGTCACAAACGGACTTATGGATCAAAAGTTATGACCCATACTCAAAACGCGTCCTAAAAACTTAACATTGGGCCCTAAAAGTTTATTGACCCCTGCCTGTGACCTTTGACCTTGTGGTGACCATCAACTCCCCAAGGTACATCTACCATCCAAGTTTGGTCACAAATACACTTACAGATCAAAAGTTATGGCCCATAATCGAAACGCGCCCTAAAAACTTAACATTGGGCCCTAAAAGTTCATTGACCCCTATCTGTGACCTTTAACCTTGAGGTGACCTTCATACTTGCTAAAAGGTAAAACTTTGTATGACCACTCTTCCCTCCAAGTTTGATTCAAATTGAAGCCCAGAGTACAGAGTTATTCAAGTTTTTATAGCGTTACGGACAGACGACGGACGGACTGACAGACAACGGACGGACAGACGCCGCAGGTGATCCCTTATACCCCGTTTATACTGCTAGCGGGTTTCAGAGCCTCCTCGAGGAGGTTCGAAAGCCCACTCTGAAAAAGTAGCCTCTTGTCTGTTTAACTGCTCGCCAAAAGCGGACTCTGGCAGGCCCTAGCATGCAGGCCCAACCTTCTCCTCCCCTCTGATTTATGGCGCGGGCTTTTGAGTGACAAAGTGCAAGTTCAGCGGGGATTGGTCGAGATGGCTGGGTTGTTGATGTAAGCAAGTGATGACCTTCAGCAATTACCTCCGGGTCGGCCAAAAAGCGGCTTCTCGAACCCCCCTTGCGTTTATACTGCAGTCAAACCTCCTCGAGCCTGCTATAGCGGGTTCTGAAACCTCCCCCCCCCCCCCCCCAGGAGGTTTCAGAACCCGACCCGACCCGACCCGATCGGATCGCCCTTTTCTGAATTCTGTCTGTTTATACTGAGCTGAAAGCCTGCTCGAAGCGGCTACAGGGGGTTTCAGAACCCCCTTTTTCCTTAGTATAAACGGGGTATAAGTCTCCCCTCACTTCCAGTGGGCTCGACAAAAATGAAACTTGACTAAGTTGATCATTTCACCTATTCGTGAGTCATCATGTATAGTCCAGTGATACAACTTTTTGTTGGTTCTGTGATGCACAGTCATAATTTGTTCTTGATTACTGCAAGCCATTTACACACAAATTATCTAAAGTGGCATTGAAAATTCTCAGCATGCTCTGAGATACCCAATCACATGATCATGTTTTATCCGATTGATGATTGTAACTGGCATTGGACTAACCAAGAAAACATTTTATATATTTGCTTTCAATGATATAAGTCGGCCTGGATGTTCCGCTATACTTTGCATTAATTTCTTTATGGATTTTTTTCCCCCAATATATGACATGTATAACTCACACATAACTATCTCTCTGTATATTTTCAGCTTCTAAAATACCTGTGCAATGGTGCTGACACTGACATACTTCAGTGCATAAACTGATTGCAATTGTTTACTTTTTCCTGAAAACACTTTACAATTCAAACGATACAACAAAAGAGTAAAAAAGTATACATACAAATACAAAAAAAAAAAAATGTTTAGCATCACTTCCCTCAAACACATAGAGATGGCAAAGATTAGCTATTATTACACATTCCTTTGCAGTAGTTTCGACTGGGTGCATGCTGAGGCCACTGATACACCATGCCACATTGCATGCATGCATCCAGTGCCATAACTGTTAAAAACAGAGTCATCAGTTATACAGCTCAAAATATTGGCAGTACCATTAATTATGGTAACTCTTCTGGACATACTTACACTCTTATCAACCCATTAAGGACGAGTCCCGAGTATACTTAGGCAGGTGTCTATGGGAAATGCGTGTTATAGCAAAATCTGTCCGTCCTCAACGGGTTAACATAGTTTAAAGAACAGATATAAGCGGCAATTACCTCTACCAAAACCAATGTCTAAAAATGCAATAGCTTTTGCAAATGAGTGAATTGTCTTTGGCTGTGATAAGGCTAATAATTAACTAAAATATACTCTAATACATGTAGATGCTATGTGATCAAATCATACAAAAATATCCACCTGTAATTAATCATTCACATAAACAGACAGGTCTTTTCAAATTTCTGCAAATAACAACAAATCATGAAACAAATTGCCCGCAGTCCTTCAACATGATATCAAATAGTCCAATTATGTTTGGTACCATTTGTGATGGATTAATGAATACATGGTTAAATTTCACAATTTATGTGATTAATGTGATAATGCTTGAAGCATCTGCTCCAGAACCATCCCCTACTCTTTACTTCTAGAGAAAAAAAATAATATCTCAAAGATAAAGAGATCACAGGATTGACCTTGTAATATTTGGGATAATCCATGGATTATGACTGCATTTAATCATTTTAATGATTTAATCAAAAGAGACCCTGAAAGAATGAACTGAAAGTATATTTAAAGGAAACCTAAGCACAAATAAAAATGTGGCTTGAGTGAAAGCAGCAATATTAGTAGAACACATCAGTGAATGTAAGAGGAAAATAGACAAAGTATTGGTGCCGGTACTGCTGGATAAGACTACTGTAGTTCATTATGTCATTTTGAGCAACAATATAAATAAAACATAAATTCCACAAAATTAAAACTTCTTTTTAAAGAAAAGTACAAGTTCCATCACCTTGTTACTTACATTTATGCCAAAGGTTTTATTATGCCTCCTGCTTTCTGAAAGAGGCAAGTTAAGTGCTCTTTTATTATGCTACAAAAGTAAAAACATGTTGAAGTTTTTGCTGTTTTAAGAACAGCTGCATTCACAGAATTTGACGAGCGGCATTGCCATTGTTTACTACTGTTCAGATTTTCAATACCGGTATGACAAGAGTGATATCAACATTACTGTTAAGTAATGCACAAATGATTGAATCTTAGGAAGGAAATATCGCCTCAGATATGCCCATTCTGTCAAGATCTTTGTCTTTAGAAATTGCATGAACAGAGGGTTTGCTGAGGAGTCATTCCCCTTTTGTACATCCTGTAATCTGACTCGTAGCAGGACTGCACACTAACCCATTTTTCTACTGGTCTGACCTGTCTGTCGGACCAGTAGGTACCTAGTTTTTCCATGTTTTATACTGGTCCATTCCTGAAAAACTTACTGGTCCAACAGTGATTTTTACTGGTCAGGGACCATTGGACCAGTGCCAGTGTGCAGTATTGCTTGTGGTGCAAAATGGATTATTACAGCAAGAGGAGAGTCTAGATCAGATGAACTAAGGATGAAAAGTCCCTACCAGAAGCTGTGTTTCCATGGTAACTTGCCTGTGATGTAGACTGTGGCTCCGGCCTCACCGAGCTGGAGGGCAATCCCCTTCCCTATTCCCCTTGTAGCTCCCGTCACCAGGCAAATCTTCCCACTCAGCGGTTGACTCATTGTGGCTGATGATCCCACACAGTTGAAACAGTTCCCAGACTGGTATTAAAATTTGTTTGGCTGCAAGAAATGGATGCACACACAAACACAAACACATACAGTCAGACAGCATACTGTGGAGTATATTCAAAGAAAAACAACAACAACAACAAACGGAACATGCAGACAATCTTGCAAATGTGAGCAATCATTAATGGGGATGTCAGCAATGGTCCCCAACTTTGCAATATTGGCTTCTGCGACAATTGCTCCCATTTGGAGAAAAAAAATGCATGCTAATAAGCCAAACATAAATTTTATTCCCAAACATAACCTGAACCCTAATCCTAATCCTCACATCAGACTGAACCTTAAACCATAAAAGGTTGATACGATGACAACTCTTGCTGGAATGACAATTGTCATGGTAACGATAAGAATCCAGCTTCCTGATTGGCTGTTGCTATTGGAAGTTGCCATTCCAGCTAGAGTTGTCATCCTAACATCTTTTATGAAACAGGGCCCTTATCACAAACATAACCCTAACCCTAAGACCTTGGAGACAAAAACAAACAAACCAAAACAAATAAACAAAACACTGGAGAGATTGTCGCAGGAGCAAATGTCTTGTCACTGTCAGAAACATGTACTTAGCCTGCTGAAGACTAGTCAACAGTATACTCAGGCAGGTGTCTTAGGAAAATTTGTGATGTATACCAATCATCAGCTCATCCTCAAAAGGTTGAATTAGAAAAACATTTCTTTGGTCTGATTCTGTAATTCAATTACATAGACTACAGGTACCTGTCTATTTGAAACGGCTAATCGTATTCTGAAAAATAGGCAACATATCTCAATATTAACAAACACACTAAAATCTGAAAAATTACTAACATAAAACACACACAGCTTTCACACTAACTGAGCATTCACAAAGAGCAGATTGCAGTTTTGCGAGAGAAAGAAGTTCCACTCTGCCCTGCAATCTGTACATGACTACCACTTCAAAATTGTTTCTGATATATCTAACATAGCCTAAGACCTCAGATCAATTTCAAACCCGCTGAAGACTAGTCCAGAGTAGACCTGGGTAGGTGTCTCAGGAAATGCGAGTTAGAGCAAAATCGGCTCGTCCTCAATGTGTTAAGAAGGAACCAATCCATATCTTTCACTAGAACACCTTTGCCTCACAAGCAATCCAAAACAGTGTAAACCTGTGAAATTTACAACAACCTTCTTGAAATAAATTCTGGATCTTAACTGATCGACGTACAGACACAAATTCCTTGCTATGATTCTGTACATAGTTCACACACAGATCCCCCAAATCCCTACTTTCTATCCCATTCCACCCACTGAAGTTGCCATGACAACCAGCACTCTTGTGAGCCAAGAGCAGACACAGGCACTTGACACCAGACAATATCTAAAAAGAAATGATCACTGGGGATGGCATGACCTCTTATTTTCTTGGAAAACTCAAACAGCCTGTGACCCCACATGCAGCAATAGGTCATTGCCTAGGTAGTAGCCTATGCCACAAAAAAGTCTGCATTAGGAATACCAGGGCTACTCTACATATAATGGTTCCAGTAGTGAGGAGTTAACCATAACATCAAATATTGACAGTCATCTTGTTCAAATTAATGAATTTTTTGCATCAAGTTGTTTTTCATTTTAACTGATTGACAAATTGCCCTTATCAACCATGAATAAGCAACAAATTAATCAGTATTTTAGTAGTAGCCTTGATTGGCAAATTGCCCCACATTGATGCAAATAATATTTAAAGCAAAGTGCACTTCTAAAACACAGATTAATTCAGTGCTTACATTTGTATTTCCATTGATGCTGGGCAATTCATCACTCATCTTCTCGTAAAGCACTAGCTAAGTTCAACACAGAAATTCTTATACATCTTTATCTGTACAATTGTGGAAATCAAACCGACCACTGCGGAATTTCTCCAAATCAATCAAGAGACACCCCTGGGCTGAACTATGCTTGACTCACGGTATTTGTACGATAAACAAAGAGTTGCACATAATGAATTCATGGTACAACTCGCAAGACAGTGGAGAATCTTGGGATCAGCCACTATGATGGCCATCGAATCTGAACAATACTGAAAGAAATACCACTGGGTCTCATGAGACCAATATGATAGCAAGATATAGTTGACAAGTTTTATTGCAGCTGGAGGAGGATCACAGTTTATGATTCCTCTGGTACAAAGTGACCTTGCTTTGCAAAATGAAGAAAAAAAAAAACACATTGTTCTCAGCATTGATACAGGATGACACAATTGCCCTTTCACCTACTTCATTAAGTTATTATAAAAATTTATTTGGCTTTAAATCACAAATATCAATAATACATACAGGGGTGGATCCAGGAAGTCTGAAAAGGGGGGAGGTGCAACTAATATTTCTTGTGCCCTTTCCGGGTTTCATTTCATTTTTTTTCTTTTTATTTCTTCTGTTTTTAACGAAAAATAAAGGGGGGGGGGGGCATGTGCTGGTTGCGTCCCCCTCTGGATCCGCCACTGACATTTAAATACAAAATCAGAACAAACTCATTCAGTCAGTCAGAAACCGGTGGAAGTAAAGCAACAATCCTCGCATTCACACTAGTGACTACGTCCCATATCGCAGGAAAAGTTCCGCACTGCAGGACTTTCCCCTCCAAAACCATAATGTGGACACTAACTGGAACTTGTCCCCCTGTCCCCACGAAGCAAGTCGGGTCCAGGGACCAAATTTTTAGGGGAGAGTGACCTTGGGCCTGATTGATAGTGCCCAGAGCGTGTATTCATCAAATGTGCGCATGCGTAAGGTCTGGTGTCAAGGGGCAGGGCTTACCCCATTGCCCTCACGGCTCAGGGACAATCAAGATTCCAGTGTGGACGGACAGTCATAAAACAGATAAGATTCCCTGTGACTGACCCTTGATGCGGTGCTTATTTGAATGCCAGGATAATGTTTGAAGAGTCCTGAGAGTTAGATTGGACACAACTGGAAACTACTGTCCAGGGCCCTGTTTTATGAAGAGTTATAATTGATTGCATAGTTGATTTCTATCATAAGTCATGGCAGCCTGTGTGGTAAGGGAATTTACAATCGATTTTATCTTTTGATAAATTACAACGGGGCCCAGATCTCTTCAAAGATCTCAGAACAAAAATTTTTATTTTGTATGAAGCTGTACATCCTAAATCTTCCACATGTTGAAATCTGCTACATCGATTCAAATCAGAATTTACCCCAAAACACAAATTCAGATTCAGGGAATGAATATTAAAATAATAATCACTGAAGTTTAAGGGAAATTGGACAATCTGTTCAAAAGAACTACATGAATTTTCAGTGCTTTTATCAAATCAGCATGCAAGCTGTCATCTCAGAATAAGGCTACCACAATTTGTAACATCACAGGAAATTAGAATAAATAATAGAAAATACAAAGATAATCAATGCAATTCTTTTTTGTAGTTCACAGCCACTTGACTTTATCACTGACATACAGTATGTAAATGTTGTATCATTCTACTTCTACCCGCCTTCTGATGGAAGTCGAGTCCTCTTTCTAGATATGCCAGAAAAAATCTAAATATGTGGAGGTTTTTTTTTCTTATTTTACAGCATTGCACTACCTGCGACATCCCTAAGGCCAAGTAAAAAAAGAAACCAGTTTCTCGTTCTCGCGCGCATCGATTTTGGCCGCCGCATCGATTTTTTTACTATTTACTATTTTCAAAATGGCGCTGAAAATACCAAGAAATTCATAATTCTCGTCCCAGCCCGCTCCCCGCCCGCATCGATTTTCAGTTGCCGCATCGACTTTTTTGATATTTACTATTTTTTCGGCCGTGTCTGTAACTTGCTAGCTGTCCAAATCGGGTCCCCAGGCCATCGCACGCATGAACACATTCGAATGTGTAGAGGCCCGTACACTCTGCTCTGTAACGTTGCACCTGACGGCGATGTATTTTGAAGAGAAAATGAGTGCGCTTTTCCAGCAAATGTGGAATTATAAAATGGGTGTAACTACAAAATAAATAACTTTTCCACGGATTCTGGTTTGTATCGTATTTCTGCGGGATACTTTTCTTTACGGCGTAAATTCACGGACACGGCCGTGAATCGTAACATCTGTAGTGTGGTATACAGGGCAGGGGAAGCTCGGTATATAAAACGAACACTGCTATAACGAGATATCGGTTATTACGAGGAAATTTTCCCGGTCCCAAATTTCCTTCCACACAAGTCCATGTAAAATGCTACTCTTACAGCGAGATTGGCTATAACGAAATAACTGCTATAACGAGATAAATTTTGTGATTTCCAAACAAAGAAAAATATAGCCAATCAAACCTGATATAGCGAGGTAAAGCAAAATGTCTTCGGGTAAAGCTTAATTCGCCTGTGCTATCACGGTCCGAGATTGTAAAGCTCGATGCGCCAAAAACTGTCTTGTACACACACATTTTCTTCATGACAGTTCACTCTACAGCTAGCACCGCATGTTGTACGTGTATGTGTGTGTGTGTGTGCGCGCACTGATACATGCAGAAAATGTGGTGGGACGGCCGTATACATGACATCATCATGACGTTTAGCAAGTGTGAGGCAATCTGATGCTGTGATTGGCTTTCTACGTAGGGAATTCCCCATCTACACAGACACATGCAGTCATAATGTACATACAGAATGTGTCACACACACACACACAAAACATCGTGCAGACCATATTCAAGCTTTCCACACACAACACCCATACCATAAACCACATACCAATCCACAGACGATGTTCACACAATCGCAAGCTATGTAGATTTACAAATTCAAACATCTATTCTACAATTAATAAGAAAAACATTCTTGATATCGGATTTCATTGGCGAAAAAAAATCTTCTTAACCATAAAGGTGAGTAATTACCTCACACACATTAGCAAGTTATCAGTATTGATTGAAAGATGATGGGTAGTCCCACGTGTGCAAATTAATGTCTTTATGTTATGCCTTCTTTTATGCCTACTGATATAACGAGATATCGGCTATAACGAGGAACACGACTCGTACCCGACCATCTCGTTATATCGAGTTTCCACTTGTACAATCATCATCCAAATGATGAGTGATTATCAAATGTCTTTTTAGAACATGAAGAAACATCTTTGTTTAATGCTATAATGCCATAAATCGTATCATTTTGACATCCATCTGCAATTGTACAAGCCAGTTTCCAGTTGAATGTGCTACAATTGTACTGTGAGGAAATGCATATACAGTGTACATACACTGTACCAGCTGTGTGGATACAGTGTCACAAACACAATAATAAATAAAGCAGTGTTTTGAATATCATGGAATTTATTTCAGTCGTACATTTGTTGAAAGACATGTTTTATACCTGTTTCAATTAATAGCACAATACATCAGAATTGCAAGTACACTGGTATCAGAAATGCCATTACAACACTAAATACCAGTATTAAGATGGTCATTTTCCCTTGACATCTGTAATGGAAAGAAAAAGCAAATGTATTTCTGCATGCATGAAGTTTCATTTCAAGTATGGTACATATATCTATTTGTTTGAATATGTTTGAGAGTGCAGGCAAGACATACACTTGGGACCTGGTTTTTCATAACACAGCTACCACTTAACAGAGTGATATTTCATTTCATAAATTGGATATAGAAAATAGTAAAGCCCTCTCTCGTTACTTTTCTCAGAATTACCGGACGAGAAACACATATTACTTTCATTTTGACAATCCTCGAAAAAATAGTAAGATATCAAATAGTAAGGACCTCCCTCATCGCCTTGCTCAAAAAACCCGGACGAGAAACTACTTTCTTTTTTTACTTGGCCTAAGCGTTCACAGCAACATTCTTATCCAGCAACGATGACACTAAAACTTAAAAATTCAAATCTTTCAAACAGATTGTCTGCTTTTCCTTCAGATGGACTCTACTAATAAAAACATATTCTGCATTTGTTGAATGTGCATATCACATTGGCCTTTGTGAATGGGGTACAGTCCATTTTTAACAAAAACATTTAGGTACAGAATCATATTTGAAAAAAAAATGTAGCTTTGCTCATATCTTTAATACAGTGCAGTGGCGGATCCAGGGAGGACAGCAACCGGCACACGCCCCTCCCTTTATTTTTTGTTGAAACAAAAGAAATAAAAAGAAAAAATGGGGGGAGGGGTGTGAGCGCCCCTCTTTAATTTTGTAAACGCGCCCCCTCTTTACGGAATTCCTGGATCCGCCCCTGCAGTGTGATTCCCAGAGTTTTGGTATAAAAATGCTTGACAATGATATCCATCTCATAACTGCCTCAAAACACAGAGAGAGCCGCAACTTCAACTGTGAGGATATTGAATTCATAGTTCCCCTGATCAGTTTCCGACTTAAGATTCTCCCACTTCCCTGAGGGAAACTCCCTGCTGCACCTGGAGCTGACAAATAAAGCAAGAGCGGATCCAGGAAATTCGTAAAGTGGGGGGGGGGGGGGGCACAAAGCAGTTTATATTTTAAGCCCTATTTCTGGTGCTACTTTCAGGTTTAATGGGCTTTCAAGGAAAAAAAAAAGCTTAAGTGCAAATTTCCTTGTTTCTCATGCCACTTCCACGTTTCATCAGTTGACATACAAAACCAAAAACAAAGAAAAAGGCTTCAGTGCACTTTTCTCATGCCACTACAATCTGCTAGCTGACAAGGCTCAACAGATCATATTTCATACACATTTGTACATTTTTCTTTTAAAAACGGGGGGTGTGCATGTACCCTGTGCATCCCCCTTTCATTTCTAAAAATTTTTATCAAAAAATAAACAAACAAGGAAAAGTAGAAATTACGCGGTGCGTAATATATGTCCCCGCCGGAAGTAGCATTTTGTAGCAAAATGTGCAATATAGGTAAAAAATCAAGGTCAAAGGTCAAAGAAGTCAAAGGTCAAAATTCTGTGTAAAAGTTTTGAAGCCCTCACCTAGTGCCATCACATAAAGTAAACGGAATCGAAATCGGGTTAGAAATGGCGAAGGAGTAGCATTTTATAGCCAATGTACAATACAGGTCAAAAATCAAGGTCAAAGGTCAAAGAAGGCAAAGGTCAAAATTCTGTGTAACGTTTTGAAGCCCTCACCTAGTGCCATCACATAAAGCAAACGGAATCGAAATCGGGTTAGAAATGGCGAAGGAGTAGCATTTTGTAGCCAATGTACAATACAGGTCAAAAATCAAGGTCAAAGGTCAAAGAAGGCAAAGGTCAAAATTCTGTGTAGAAGTTTTGAAGCCCTCACCTAGTGCCATCACATAAAGCAAACGGAATCGAAATCGGGTTAGAAATGGCGAAGGAGTAGCATTTTGTAGCAAAATGTACAATATAGGTCAAAAATCAAGGTCAAAGGTCAAAGAAGGCAAAGGTCAAAATTCTGTGTAGAAGTTTTGAAGCCCTCACCTAGTGCCATCACATAAAGCAAACGGAATCGAAATCGGGTTAGAAATGGCGAAGGAGTAGCATTTTGTAGCAAAATGTGCAATATAGGTCAAAAATCAAGGTCAAAGGTCAAAGAAGGCAAAGGTCAAAATTCTGTGTAGAAGTTTTGAAGCCCTCACCTAGTGCCATCACATAAAGCAAACGGAATCGAAATCGGGTTAGAAATGGCGAAGGAGTAGCATTTTGTAGCAAAATGTACAATATAGGTCAAAAATCAAGGTCAAAGGTCAAAGAAGTCAAAGGTCAAAATTCTGTGTAGAAGTTTTGAAGCGCTCACCTAGTGCCATCATATAAAGCAAACGGAATCGAAATCGGGTTAGAAATGGCGAAGGAGTAGCATTTTGTAGCAAAATGTACAATATAGGTCAAAGGTCAAGGTCAAAGGTCACGACTGAAATTCTGTGTAGAAGTTTCAAAGCTCCCATGTAGTGCTATCATATAAAGCAAACAGAATCAAAATTGGCTCATAAATGACAGAGAAGTAGCAAATTGAAGATTTTGATCACACACGGACGCACACACGGACACACGGACGGACGGACGGACGGACACACACGTACGGAGCCCGTTTCATAGTCCCCTGCTCGCACTCGTTCGGCGGGGACAACAAACAAAATTAAAGGGAGGTGCGCACCACTTCCCCCAGTCCGCCACTGCATAAGGACACTGTTTTACAGTCACAGCATACAGTAGACAGAAAGATCCGTCTGTCCGGAGGACTCTTTTATGTTTTGCCATTAACGCTGTCCTCCGTAGACATGGAGGGGATCCGTGAAGCCAAACGCAGTCTCCGCGGAACATTCCCCAACAGACAGATACAGACCGATCATTCGGTCAAAGCATACAGGTACTCCTGTTGTAGACAGAAAGATCCGTCTGTCCGGAGGACTCTTTTATATTTTGCCATTAACGCTGTCCTCCGTAGACAGACGGAAGGTTGCAGTACCCATTGCTGTGTGGATGTTCTTAACCACTGTCTCTATGGAAAATTGGGTGAGGTACCTCACCCTTCTCGATTGCGTCTAATTCATGGCCCTAGGTCGGCAAATTTAAGCTTGTATGGTGAATTTATTTTTTTAAGAATACGTTACACTCACCAGATTAATGAATAATCCAACATTTTAGGAGAATTTTCAACGTAAAACACAGCCTGTCGTGTCGTCACATTCAAACTGCAGAAACGTACACTATGAATCTATTAGCCAATCACATGCGAGGTAGTTTCTACGTGTTTGTTTTACTAAAACACGTACCTCGCATGTGATTGGCTTAGCAATTGTTACAGATTCAAAATGGCGTCTTACTGCTCGCGAACGGCGATGTTGCGATATCGATAAAATTTCTGCATTATAACCGAGGTTATGTGAGTATTTCGATTGCACAATGTGAGAAATTTATCCCAAATATTGCTGCATAATGTGTCATGTCATTTCATACTTGTTTGAATGTAAAAAAGCTGTCTGAAATTTGGTTTATCGTAACGTTTGATCTGTGCGCGACTGCTCCACACAGGAGCCGCAATCATTGACTTCGGTCTGTATACGGAGGGGATCCGTGAAGCCAGACGTAGTCTCCGCGGAACATTCCCCGACGGACAGATACAGACCGATCTTTCGGTCAACTCCTGTTGCTGTGTCATCCTCTAAACTTTACAGCAATTTCTGAAAATCCCAGCCCACGGCCAAGTCAGGAGATTTTTTTTTTTTTCTGTAGCACAGACAGGAGCTCTTCTGAGTCAAATGTGCCAACATCGGCAGAACATTAAATTTTGTGTAAACACAAAATTGAGATACTAATCACATTTTACATACAAATAAAAAAAAAACCCCAATCCATTTAGGTTCTAACCTGTTAGTGACAAAAGAGATAAGGAAAGCTATACGCGGCATAAGCAACTCAACCACAACGAGCACGAATTATGTTAAATGACTATACATCTTTGATTATTTTATGATCAATTCTCACTTACAAACAAGATGTGGCCATTAAAAATACTGATAAGCCAAGAAGTTAATTCATTTTTTTCCGAAGAAAATCATTCATAGATTTCAGAGGCAGAGCCTTACCAGGTAGCTGTGTGCCTTCCTGGAATGAAGTTCGGAGATAGGCCTACAGACAGCGAGATTACCCCGTGTGTCTTGACTGAGCAGCGGTGATATGAGCAGCGGTGATGTACCGGAGTAAGGTGCGGGGCGGGGCGGGTGCGGGCCGTGATCCCTCTTCAAAACCTCGAGTAGACGTCTACACGTGTGTTCCTCTTTATAACCTTTATTGGGGGAGTCGGAAAAACTATGCGAGCACCTGTAGCACAATGAAATTAGACATGCGCCCACCCACTAATCTTGTGCACATTCACAGAAATAAACAACAGAAGGAAAAAGAGAAGTCGATATGACAAATGAGATGTGTTTAAAACCGACATTGGCGACAAGGTTAGGTAACTAACCTTCTCCGAGCGTGTTTTCGCAGCTCGACGAAGACGGCGCTACAACAGACTTCTCTGCAGAGCCTGGCTAGCGGACGTTAACACCTTGCTGGACCATCGCAGCCTCTTCTCTAGCCAAAAATCTTCCGGGATCCGTTTTATCAAAAGATATAATCGATTATACATTTCCTTACTACACAGGCTGCCATGAACTTATCATAGAAATCAACTACATAATCAATTATAACTCTTCATAAGACAGGGCCCAATATTGATCTGCCACTGGAGCCCAATTAGAACGTTTTACTTTCCTAGCGTTCTATCACGTCCTCAGATGCGACTGAGCACTGGTATAGGATCGGGATAGGATTATGATGACTGAACTATTATCAATGGATAACGACTATGCTGAGTACCTTTTCTTTCCTCTTATTAATGATTTTACCCCCATGGGAGGGAAACCCGGAAGTGCCCCCGGCCCCCCCCTCCGGCGGTGGGTAACTATACAAAAAAAAAAAAAAAAAAAAATCCATCTCAAAGCCTAGAGCTAGTGTTATTACAAGGTACATGTATTATAATATCAGTCTCTTGATACACAAAATGTAACTGAAGATAATCTATATGATGATTTAAAGAAGTCCATAAGTATTGTATTGAATAGTTAATGCTTGACTTTATTTCATCATATATGTTTTCAGCTGTTATAGCTGGTATTCCGCAAGGTCGTGTGTTTATAAGCAAAATAATACTGCATCAAATGTATTCAGAACATGTAACATGAAAAGTATTATAGCCTGCAATATTATATACATGCATTACGTCCCAAGTACGTTACATGACTTTGTGTGTGTTAATCATATAGGTCCCTACATATACAATATATATATATACATATATATATATAATGATGATGTTGTCAATTTTCATATTATTGTTCATGTCGACCCTGTTCAGAAGACGTGTGAATGCATCGAAAATTTGGTTTGAATAAAATAGCACTGTTTTACTGAAATGCATTACTACCCTACTTCGCCATGTTATATATAATCATGTATATAATATTATGATATATATGTATATATATATATACATATATATGTATATATATACATATATTTTTATATTCCTCTATATATATATATATATATATATATATATATATATATATATTGTTGGGAGATGTCTGATTTATCTGATTAAGGCATGATGTAGGATTGGTGTCATGGTAAGGGAGTGCATGTGTGGAGGCTATATACACAGTGCTTCCTTCCATCTTCTATGATTGTGATCTCACACTTCCGGCGGCTTGAATTGGCACAACACATTGCAGGTTTACTTATACATAGCGACATCAGCCATTTTGGTATTTTGGATACATGACATATACACTAAATGTTATCTGAACATATAGCTGTTTATGTATACGGCATAAATAAGCTATATAGTGTGAGCATTATCATGTTTATTACAGTCCCGATGGTCTTTCACGGTCATTATACATCGTCACGGTCATGTTATGATCTCACGACATTGGATCGAAGAAACAACGTCAAATCGGCCGCGATATCATTCCTTCTGCTTGCAGTGTATCACACACACACACACACACGCACGCACGCACACACACACACATACACACACACACACACACACACACAAACAAACAAACAAACAAACACTGAGAATATAGGCATCAATTCGGGGACCACTGCAAAAAAAGATTGATCATATTGAAGAGTTACACACTCTACCTACAATATGAGAATAAAAAAGTGGGGACCGGAAATTCGGTCCCCACTTTTTAAAGTGTCCCGGGTTTGTTGATGTGTGTTCATGCATCTTTTTTAAATGACATTGAGGTGTTTATACTGACAAAAAAAAAGAAAAGAAAAGAATGTTGAATGTCTTGAGCGGATTTTCGAAACAAAAATAATAGTAGGCATAATACAGATTATTTGTGTTTTCTCACTTTGCGAAAAAAAAAACTCGTCATGATACATGAAAGCAGTAATCTTTATTGGCAGTTTAAGAATAATGTCTTTCTCCAGTGGCGCATCCGGGGGGGGGGGGGCGCACCGGGCGCGCGCCCCCTCTTTATTTTGTGTTAAAGCAAAAGAAAAAAAAAAGGGGAGCACTTGCGCCCCCATTAGATTTTGTAAAGGCGCCTCGTTTATGTATACGGAATTCCTGGATCCGCCCCTGTTTCTCTTTGACACCCTTTCAACGATTACATAGACAGAATTACATTTCTCTCTAAAAAAAAATCGAGTGAAAATATTCACTCTTAAAGGAGTGAATACAAAAAAGAAAGAATTTAGAGTGAAATTGGAGTGAATTTTGAGTGAAAACGTTCATTTTCACTCGTTTTAGAGTGACCTCAGGGATCACTCCAAAATCTTCGAGTGATCCCTGAGGTCACTCCAAAATGAGTGAAAATGAACGTTTTCACTCAAAATTCACTCCAATTTCACTCTAAATTCACTCTTTTTTGTATTCACTCCTTTAAGAGTGAATATTTTCACTCGATTTTTTTTTAGAGAGTTCATTAACTATTTATCTCTTTTAATCAAAGCAACGTAGAAGCTTCTCGTTGTAGCTGAAATTGAGCCGAACATTAAAATTAGACTTAATCATTAAAAAACGCACACTTTCAAAAGCCATACAACCTTATATAAGACCCTAATTTTAATTCACATTAAGATGCTATCTTGCATTGTCTGCGAAACTTCAGAACAAAAATGTTTCCTCATTAAGCAATTCAATGTATAGGCCTACTTTTGTTTTTCTATACTCAATTTCTTTTTTTTAAATTTTGATTTACAAGTTATTTCATAAAGAATCATTAACAGAATCGTTCATTATTTCATTTTCTTGCCACGATAGGGTTTCAGCAATTCAAGTAAACAGGTAAAGGTTATATAGGCCTATATGATTCAAAGAAAAGTTGTAGAAAATTTGCAAGAAGACGAAATAATATAAAAGTTGTGAGTAGAAAGGAACGCCTTTTCCATGACAGAGAAGAACTGCGAATGATTATAGTCCTCTATTGCTATACATGTATTCCATTTTGCTGATGATTTTCGAATAGTAATGAGTGGAAAAGTCAAGTTAAATGAGCTAGACCCTGTTAAGTAATTATGGTAAAGTTTTACGAGTAAATCGTTTGGAAATGAGTAAAAATGAGATCCATAATTTTCAAAGCTTTATGCTGGAACGCTACTTATTCTTGGCAGGTTAACTTTCAACGAACTCACGGCCGGGAGTCTTAGGTAAAACAATATCATTGAAATTTCGACATCCAAACTCATTTCATTTGAACAGATTTACAACTCGCAAAATGATCATTCAACTAGCCTGTCGAATCACCTCATGAGCAACGTTCGAACAAACTGGTAGGCCTATACAGCTCTCTCATATACAAGTTAAAGGACAAGTTCACCGTCATAAACATAAAGATTGAGAGAATGCAACAATATTAGTAGAACACATCAGTGCAAGTTTGAGGAAAATTGGACAATCGATGCAAAAGTTATGAATTTTTAAAATTTTTGTGTTGGAACCGCTGGATGAGGAGACTACTACAACTTGTGAGTCATATGCGTACAACAGTATAAAGAAAATGTAAAGAAAATTCAGCATATTTTCACTTTTTTCGCATAATGAAAGAGCACTTGACTTGCCTCTTTCTAAAGGCAGGGGGAATAATATTACCCATAACATTTGTCGGTAACAAGTCGGACGAATGTGTACTTTTTTCAAAAGATGAAATTTTGTGAAATTCTCTTTATATTTTCCTTATATTGTTGTACGCATGTGACATATAAGTTATTCACACACTGCAGTAGTCTTCTCCTCCAGCGGTTACTGCACAAAAACTTCAAAAATTCATAACTTTTGAACGGATTGTCCGATTTTCCTCAAACTTTCAATGATGTGTTCTACATGTACTGATATTGCTACATTCTCTCAATCCTTATGTTTATGAAGGTGAACTTGTCCTTTAAGAGAGAGGGGGTGGGGGTGGGGGAGAGAACCATGCCCTTAAAAGGTCAAAACAACAAAAATAACTCAATTCCTTATGAAGTCAAGGACCTTAGATAAAAATGTGAAAAGCTGAGCAGATCTGTGATCCGTCAGAACCTATGCATCCCCACAGCGAGAATGCTGAACGGAATCTTGATACATGACGGCACCAGAGCCGCTAACCACGTGTGTCCGTACATCTTCAAGAGTGTCCTCACGCGGCGGAAGTTGGCAGGAGAGCGCCCGTCGACATCGACGAACTGGTACTCTTCGGCGAGCTCGACCGTCCAGAGAATGCGACCTGACTTCTTCAGTAGGTTCGGGTCGTTGAAAAGGGCGACGATTGCCTTGCCGCTGAACTCGGTACTCTCACCGTTCGAGAACAGTTCTCTTTGCTGTGTGTCATGAAAAATAAATCACAAATAGCGCTTGACATTGCATATCAGAGTATATTACGTCCATTGATGCGAGTCGATTCATCCATGTTTTACGAACCGCAAACACTTCAACATCAAAGAACAAAAACATGTGTGTCCGAGCTAGTGATAACCATGGGAAAATAGAAATCTGACAATCGAAACGACTCAGTTGTATCGATATTTTATATAGTGGAGTCAAAAGGGCCCTGAGCTTTCGATCCTAGCAGAATCTTCGTCAGAGGCAAAATGACAAACAAGTAGGGAAAGCACTCACATATAAGGACTTCACACAAGAACAAACAGGTACAGGCTGGGTACACAGAACAAAGAAAACAAAGGAGAGGGTGGGAGTTCATGGGCAAGGAGCCCAACAGGTAAAGAGAGGGGGGATTAGAGCAGGAAGGTGGACAGACAAAGGGCAGAGGAGAGTGGACAGACAAAAGGCAGAGAAGGGTCAGTGCTCAACAAGAGGATCAAGGGGGCAACCAATGTAGGAAAAGGATGAATAGGGAGGCAACATCAAAGAAGATAAGGAACACCAGAGGGATAAAGAAAGGGAAAGAGTGAAAGGGACAACAGCAAGGGGAAGGGGGGGGGGGGGGGGGGGGGGCTGAGCAAACAGTGAACCCTGAAAGGAGTACCAGGAGGAGGCAGCAAAAGGAGGTTAATCAAATAAATCAAAGTATATATACACACAGTAATGATAATGACAATTGAAGTAACAATAATGAAAAAGATATTGATAAAAGAAATGAAATAAAACACATATGAAAAAACTGGGGGAAAGAAAATTGTATACAATGTATGTAGATAAGCAGGCAAGGCATAGTAAGCACAAGTATGTGAAAACCAACAGAACCAAGTGTGTGTATGTTAAGGTAGAAAAGGGCTGTATAAAAGAGACTCGGACTGGAGGAAGGGATTAATTTGGAATAAACAGGTCTGCAAATGGAAAAAGCGCAAAGAAAGAACAAAATGAAATTCAAAAATGTAAAAGAGAATAACAATGGTAATAATAATAAAAAGAATGGTAATAATAATAAAAAGAAATAAAAGGTGGTTAGTCATTTCCCTCCTGGATGTTGAGGCCATGGGGTTGGATAGTGTGAAGACGTCTCATCCAGAGCTTCTCTCTGCTGGTTCTGACTGTGTCTGGACGAGTGCCTAAAGATTCAATGCCCTGTAGAGTCATATCAGTGATGGAATGATCGGGTAGATTGAAATGGTGGCCCACTGGAGTGTCGAGCTTGGCTGTGTTGACAGTAGATCTGTGTCCATAGAAGCATCTTTTGAGTGTTGTCTTGGTTTCCCCAACATACTGGATTCTGCAAACTCTGCAAGTGATGAGATACACAACATTAGTGGTAGTACAAGTGATGTTTCCCTTCGTGTGGTGAGAGAGGCCGGTAGAGTTGCTGGTGAAAGAGTCACTCTCGTGGATGTGTATGCTACAAATGATGCACCTACTGGCTGAACATTTGAATGTGCCATGCTGTAAAGGAGAAGAATTGTCAGTGAGGGAGGGTACTTCAGCACGGACGATGAGATCCTTGAGGTTGTGGGGGCGTCGGTATGCCAGGATGGGAGTATCTGGGATGGCCTGTAAGAGACGATCAGAGGTATGAAGGATATGGTGGTTATCACGAAGGATATTGTGGAGAGAGGGTAGATTGGGATGGAAAGTGGTCACGAGGGGTATTCTGTCAGTGATGTCCTGCTTGTTGGTTTTCGGCTTGAGAACTTCAGATCTGGGGAGAGAACGAACTTTGTTGATGGCTTGTTGAAGTCTCCTGGTACCGTAGCCCCTGGCTGCGAGATGTCTCTTCAGGTTCCTGGCATGGAAAGAAAACTCAGAATCCTCAGAGCAGATACGGCGAAGTCTGAGGGCTTGGCTGTAGGGGATACTGGTTTTGCAGTGGCGGGGATGGCAGCTGGCTGAGTGAAGGTACTGATGGGTATCTGTGGGTTTAGTGTAGAGAGTGGTGGTGACATGGTTAGACTCCTTCCTAACGGTGACATCAAGGAAGTTGGTCTCTTCTTGGGAGAAATCAGAAGTGAATTTGATGGTTCTGTGGAAAGAATTGATGTGGTCAATGAAAGTATGGAGGCTTTCTTCCTCCCTGGTCCAGATGAAGAAGATGTCATCGATGTAGCGCCACCAAATCCATGGACGACAGGGGGCTGAATCTAACATCTGCTGCTCTAGCTTGGTCATGAAGAGACAGGCGAAGGAGGGAGCCATCCTGGTACCCATACACTGCAAAAAATGCGGTGTTAAAAGTGTAACACCAACCGGGTGTCAAACTGTGGGTGTTAAATTTGGTGTTAAATTGACACAATTTGACACCCTTCGGTGTTAATTTAACACCAACATTCTCTCATTCATTGGGTGTTAGATTCTCGGTGTTAAAATGACACCCAAGTGGTGTTATAGTTTTGTCATGAAAAGGGGGTTTTCACTAATAACACCGTATCGGTGTTAGTTGTCCACCAGAGAAGTCACGTGTTCGCAGTCCGATGATCTCATTGGTTACACATGCCAATGCCTGAAATTTGTTGCTGTGGCGCGGAGTCGTCAACGTCTGTCATCGCGATAGTCAGGTTTTCGATGTCGTCTGGGGCTAAAAATGACATTGAATCTATGATGGTGACTTTGCTAAGTCTGTCAGCGGGGATAAGTATCTTTTAAGGTAATTATTTCCTGTACCAGTTATTTTCTATCATAAACGATGTGCATGATTTTCACGGATTTCATCGCATATTATAGACAACTTTGTCTTTGCACGCACGTAATACAATGTACTATAGTATACTATGTAGCGCAGCATACTAAGTACATGTAGCCTATAGTGTTTGCCATACATAATAGGCCATAACACCAACGCGCTGCATGCGGTGCATTGAGTCCGAATTTCGCTGAGGGTTCCTTTGTCCAATAATTGCATTTTAAAAATATCATCAAATTTTAAATATAAAAGGTTCCGTGGCATTTTGTATTGTTATTGATGTAGTTTTCTTACCTCTGAGGCTCTGGTGCGAATCTTTGTTAGTGCGCAAATCATTACCCGCTACTGACGTGCACGAAGACGAAGTTCGAACAATGTTTGTGTGTACATGTTCGTAGGTTTGTACGGTATGTTCGTAGGTATACTGGTAGGCCCCTAGGCCTACTATATTTTTTGTAGGGCCTACTGTAACTGTTCTAGGTCCAAACTGTTAGGTTTAAATTAGTACTAGGTACTAGTAGCAAATATCGCTCTAAAAAGAGCGTAAATACCCGATTAAAGGGGCTGGGTGGGGGGTTCTCCCGACCCGATTTTTGTTTATCACAACAGGTTACGTGATGTTTTCAGTACACTACAGTGTACACGTAGGAACGTAGGGGCCTATATAGGACGCTAGTGTTTGCGCGTGGATCTTACGTTAGAATCTACTAACTAGTTTTTAATATGAGTACTACTATTTATGAGTTTGCTAACCGCTTACAAATTTACATTATATAAGAATATGCTCTTATAAAGTTGATGACGTCACATGCATGTAAAACCGGTATTTCCACCGAGTCCATGTTAAGACTCTAGACTCTAGATCTAATTGTAAGGTGCGAGTTCAAGGGTAGCGAGAAACAGAATCACAGCCCATATTAATAACTAGACAGAAAGGGCAGTTGTTCTCTGTCTGAGAACTGATCCTAAATTTCACAAATGAGTCAAAATGGAATACTTACATGTATCATCGCTTTTTTCATGATTCAGGTGAGGGAATATACGTCTACTTTGATGGTAGTATTTGTTGAAATAATCTCTTGACAAAAAAAAATCCCTTCTGGAATATGCCTCTTCCCCATATAAATTGCCACACTTAATGATATTGGCAATAGTGCACTTGAGAATCTTGAAAATGACAGAATTGCAAAAAGAACTTTAATTATCTATCTAAAAAACCTTGAAAATGAGAGTAGATCAATTGCAAAATGGCATTTGATTTTTCCATTTCTCCTCAAATAATATTTGCATAAATGTACACTGCATAAAGATGATGAATACCTGGAAGCAGGATATTATTGCCCCCCCCCCCCCCCCCCCCCCCCCCCCCCCCCCGTGGCTAATTAAAACGAACTTGAAATTATGAGCATATCTCAAGTAGGTATATATGATAGAATCACCGACTGAATTAATCTGAAGCCACCTGAACAAAACCCTTTGTTTTCTGCAGTTCTGATCAAATCTTTCATGCACACAAGATAAATCTGTTTCATGCACTTGTATACAGTAAATACACTAGTGCAGTTATGTGGATGTTCAGTACTTTGAATCCTAAGCCAGTGCATCACACCTTGCGCACCAGTTTGACAGTTTGTGGACTTGTAGCCACTTGATAATTATGTATGTTCATGGTCCTTACACTTGCAGGTTGAACAGTACTTCTCACTCCTTCTCCCAGGCAACGATGCCAAGCTTTTTTGAGCAGTGGCCAGTTTTTGGTGGAAGGTCTTGTCAAGCTAGCAAGAGGAAAGCCTTCACAGTCAAGCTGTTGAGATTGCTGGGAGAACACATGCGGAAAACTGATGTGGATTCTTGAGACTTGGAGCAATCATCAAATAGTGTACCACCAGACCTGGTAGCAGTCAGGGTATGCCCAATACTATAGGTTTTGAAAGCCCCTTTTTTTGTGTTCTAGATGTCTATCCATCCAATATCGTTTCTTGTGTATCATGCCGCAAGTTGAAAACAATCATCTGTGAATGAAACTTGGTAAGGCTATGTAAATCCAGGGGGCGTTCCACAAAACTTGTCATTGGTGACAACTGTTATAAGTAGCTGAAATCTTTGCATCTGACAATACATTTTATCAAACGTTTCCCTGGAGTCGATAAGGGTCATGAGGTCAATAATCAAGGGTCAGGAGCCCTTCATTATGAAAAAAAAAATGCAGGAAATATCTTGTGACTTTGATTTTTCAAAGGCAGATGAATGGATTTCACCAAACTCAATTGTAATATAAAAGTTCACAGTCACAAATCAATATGTAACGTAATTTTGTTATTTTGGAGATGCTGGTGAAATAAAGAAGAGGTTTTTTTTCTTGTTTTTTTTAAAGAAGTCACACAACAACCCATGGGTTCATCCTACATGAAGGATCATATTTTTTACTTAATGCTCCCTGATTATGCAGTGCAATTCACTGATAATTTCTGTTGATACCTGGATACTTTGTTAATGAGTCGTAGAATATATTGTATATAACATGCATTTCTTACAACACAGCATAGAATGTAAGTAACCTGCAAATCCTTCTTGTACTCTATCTGCTTCCACCTGTGAACCAGGGCGCAAGGATTGTGCAAGATTGCTGTGGCTTTGGCTATAGACTACCTTATCCGATTTCAAAAGGTAAGTCTACATGATTATAAGGTTTGTTCATATATGATGCGACAAACCCCCTGACGTTTTTAGTGTTCAGATACGGTGCGCCGAACCTCGTCACTTTCATTATGTTAATGAAGCACATGACTTAAAAAAAAAAATAAGATAAAGATAAACTCATGACATTGTATCTTCACTTACTTTTGAGCTTGATTGCACCATAACTTCTTGCCACAGTGTGGCAAAATATATTCCTCTTGCCTCAGTGTTTTTGTTTTGTTTTGTTGCATTTTGATCTGTTTATTTGTTTGTTTTTTACCATCTTATATCGCATTGATTTGTGCACTAAAATGTTGCCGGAGTTTGACTCATCATATCTGAACAAGCATTTATGAGTCATTTTGGACAGGCAATTAGAACTCACAGTACTTTGGTATTCTGAAAATGAAATTGATTTTTACGAGTTTAATTGATTTTGCATTTTCTACTTTCTATGATCTGTTTTTGTATTAGAAAATAAATTAGAGGTCAAGGGAAATTTTCTGGGTTTTTTGTGTTGTTGGACTATGTAATTTATTAAGATCACTTGCTTTTCAATGTTTCACAGGTTAACTTTTTTTTTTTTTGGATGTTGTGAATATTTTTGCGCACTTGCCTTTGTCAGGGTTATGTCCTGATGTCGACGAGAACTTTACTCGTGAATGCTTTAAAGTCGATCCTTAAACTTTACAGATTGTCTTCCCCATATGTAGGCTGAAATTTTGAAGTTGCTTTTTGATCAGTCACGAATAAGAGAAAAGTGATAAATTTCAAAGCTTCTTTAAGAAAAAATAGGTATAAGTGAGTTTTAATTGTGAAATTATAGTGATCTTTAAGTAAAATGGAATAAGATCCATTTATTATCCTCTGCCAAGAAGTGGTGCCTGAATTGTTATGGTTTTGAGTAGTCCATCCCTCCGTGTGTGTGATAGCTTGAAATCTGTTAAAATAATCATAAATGTGAATAAAATGTGTTAAGCCTATGTATGACTGAGTCTATCAAATTGCATTATGGAATCGAAATAAAGGTCACAGTCAAATTTGTCTAGATTTTATTTGTAATAGATTCATACAATGTCTGTTTGTTTTTCATTGTTTCCTTACATTTTCAGCCTGATGCTAGTTTTGATCACCACTTGAAGAGGGAAAGCAGAAGAAGATGCAGCTCTTGATGCAGCTTGCTTGCTTGAAGATCAGAAGATGCAGCTTGCTTGACAGAGGACGTCAGAAGGATAACATACATGTGTACCAATATTACTTCATTGTTGACCACTTGGTACTACCCTGCCCTGGTGATATCATTCAGAGTGCCTTTGACACATTGTTCAAAGCACATTAAATATGTGTTTTGTCTACGGTATGCAAAACCTCTCATCAACCTTTGGACATTTGGAATTACCCCGAGTTCGTGAACCGAGATCTAAACTTTCAAATAGATAATGAAGTGATGCATTCTTTAGGAGTTCCCACTGAAACTGCTTTTTTTTCACTGTTTGCCATACGAACATGGACTGAGTGATGGACAAACAATAAATTGCGCCCAGGGGGTTTGTGTATGGACATAATTTGATTCGTTCAATGGTTTTAGAAGACACTTGAAGAATCATCATTGTGACAATGAAACTGTGAAGATACTCCAAGTCCAGTTCTATGGAGGAACCGAGATAGAGACTGATGATACAAGTTGTATACAGTTGATGAAGCAGTACTCTCCATTAGTCGATGACAGTTTTTGATGAGGAGGTAATTACCTTTAGTCCAGGGGACATTGAACAACGACCTTGTAATTTTTACATGTCCTAGTTTACATGTGTCAGTATGGAGTAATGCATTACCATGGTAACATCAAATTTTCATAAAGATTACAAATACAGAATGTGGATCAAGCTACTCAGTTTTAAATCAATTCTGTTGAAATTCGATTGTCCAGAAATCTGTTGCCATGGCAATTGCAGTTTTTAAACAAATCATACAAAATTGTGTGGATCACGCTGCTCTCTTAGTTTCTTTTTTTTTGTAGCATTTAGATTTGAATTTGATACATATGGTCACTATGATAATATGTTATCATGCAAGACACTTTTTGTGGGGGTCATAAATCCGTTTCCATGGCAACAGCATCTTCATACAAATCATCCACAAGTACGATGTGGATTCAGTTAACTTCCTCAGATTTTGAGCATTTGACTTTAAATTTGGCACATGTGACCACTGTATTATGTACCTGTGCAAATTTTATTTTTCGTCATTGTCAAATAGTATGTTGTCAAGTTAATGGTATTTTGTAATGAGAATCGTATAAACTACAAGTGGATTGAGCTTACTCTCTCAATTTTTAGCAATAACCTTGAGATATGACACCTATATATTGTGACAAGATAAATTCTAGATGTGCAAAACACTTTTCTCGTCAATGTTAAACAATGCGTTGCCATGCTAACTTATTTTTTTTTTAATACAAAGCAATCGAAGATATTGTGATTGACTCATAACTCCCTCATGTTTTAGGCATTTGACTTGAAATTTGGCACGTGACCACTGTAGTGCGCTAATGTGCAAATGTCATCTTTTGTATCGGTCAAAGAAAGTTATCATGGCAGTGACATTTTCAAATTAAAAACTTACACAACAGTTGATTATGCAATCTCCCTCAGTTTCTGAGCATCTGGCCTGAAATATTGAACAGAGTGCTGATGTAATGGCAACCATCTTTTAAAATGAAAATCAAACAAAAAATACTGTGAATTGGGTGAGCTCCCTCAGTTTTCTAGCATTTGACTTGAGGTTTCGCTCATGTAACCAGTGTAATCTTAAAATGAGTCGCACACTGATCTCACTGTTGAGTAATCTTGCTATGGTAACAACTTTTGTTACATTGTACTTTTTTTTTTCAACAAAAGGCATACAAGAATATCATGAATTGAGCTAACTCTCTAAGTTTTAGGTGGGGGTATCAATTACATCCAGTTCGAGTTGAAAATATTGGCCCAAGAAGGCCTTATGTGTGTCATTTGAATATTTAAATGATCAGAATTTCACATGCTTGTATCATCACTTGCAATAGCATTGATCAAAAGAAAGAGTATATTTTTTTTTATGTTAACATTTTACAACCAGACTGGATGATCTATGTTGAATATTTGAATTATACAGCTGAGTAGGCAATTCAATTTGAACATTTGAATGATAGACCCAAGAAGATATAATACTAGTATCAATTTCATTTGAAAATTCAACTTGATAGTGCCAAGAAGGCCAAAGGTATTCAGAGTGAGTATTTAAATTTGATATTTTAGCCTACAATAGCCATAATGTACCTCATTTGCATAGATAATCAAAGAACCAACTGACAGGGTCAAAGGTATTCCATTTTGATACTTATATTGTAGAGATGATGCTTTCATTACATGTAATAGAATTATTGTGTTTTGTTGTGACAGACAGAATTTATTAAATATTTTGATCAACCTAGTAGCACGTGACTGTCTTTCACCTACTTACATTACTGTGTTATTTTGTGCGATTGAATGTGGAGAGTGTGAAATGATGTCGAGGTATCGACACTTCAAATTGTTAATAAGTTGGCATCACTTGGAATTTATTTCTCACTCTGAAGCGTTGAATCAACACTTCTGTGGTGTCAAATAAACACCAAATAATGCAAACTTATAACACTTTGAAGTGTTAGAATAACACCATGACAGGTGTTGGGGTATAGATTCTAACAACAAATAGTGTTGAAGTTACACCGTCATTGGTGTTAAAGGGTGTCAAAAGAACACCAAAGTGGTGTCAACTTATCAATAATCTAAGCAACACCAAAGCTGGTGTTGGTATATTTTAACACCACGGGTGTTGAACTTACACCATAACTGGTGTTGGGATGTCAAATGAACACCATTATGGTGTCAACTTCTTAACACTCTCTTAAGTGTTGAAAAAACACCGAGGCTGGTGTTGGTATATTTTTACACCCTTTAACACCCATGGGTGTTGGATATTTTAACACCACAGACGGTGTTACTTTAACACCAGATGGTGTGGTCCTTTATTGAAGTTCGGCCGGTGTTAGATTCAACACCAGTGGTGTTAAATCTAACACCACTGTTTTTGCAGTGCACTCATTATCCGTATATTGTCATAAGGATACCGATGAAGTTACATTGATGTTGCAAAATGATTTGAATTGAATAATACGATGGCATAAAAGTAATCAATGTTGTATCAATTTAGACGAGACAAAGATGATATTATTAAGTCCATGATGCTCCAACAATATTTGAAGATCTTTCTTGACGGAAAAGGAAAAGGGATTGAGAAGGTTCATATTTCATTTTCATTTCGTTTCTTTATTTGTCCAAATATGTATAAAACCATGGCCTGGAAAATTGGTTTTGTCACACATTCTACACACATATTGACAACAAAATTAATAAACAACAAATTACATTACATATAACATCTCTGCAACGCTCTGTTTCTGCAGCAGGAGAGTTTTAAAGAGCAGCAAAAAAAAAAAAAACAACTCAATTTGTCTCCCTCTACAAGCAGACAAGTGAAATTTGTAAGATCGCAACTGCTGATCTATGATTTAACAAATATGTCGGGAAAAAAGGGAACCACGGGACTCGAATCTGTCATCTACTGCTTTCTGGGCAGCGACACTACCACCAGACTATCCCTAGGGTTGCCAGCAGTGACACGAGGAACTTCGTACAAATACTCAAGCTTCGAAATTCCGACACTGTTAGGTTAAGTAGTCCAAGGCGGACAAGGCATTAATGAAAGGAAGAGGGAGACAAATTGAAGAAAATTTACGCGTTAACCTTCACCCCTCTGCTTAATATTCTGTTCCTTTCAATTAAAAAAAAAAATCGAACAGTAGCCGAAAGCATGCAGTTCATGTTTACCGTAATGATCATTCTGAATTTAAAAAAAAAGAATTCCGAATGTTTTTCATTCGTTTGCTGTAATAACAGAAAGTTGCAATAGCTTAACGTTGTTTGCGTGCAACATGATGATTTGAGAGGGGAAAAAATTATCTGTCAAGTCCTTGAAGTCAGTGAACTATGGTGCTGTTTGTTTGTTTGCATTTATGCAAATACAATGTACTCGTCTTGCATGAGAAGAAATCAGATGGAGTGATGAACTCATTGTAATCGAGATCACGAAACTTTATCACAGTACGTGATATGAACGTCACACCTCCCGCTCGTCTTGGAAAAAAATATGGAAACGGAAGAATGAAAGATGAGTCTAGCAATTCTATTAACTAGCAGCATTGATCCAGGGCAATTTTAACCTGCCACACTGCAGTTACGTTGATGTGTAGGATTTCGATTACCTGCTAAAAGGCAAGAGGAATTTCATTGCTATCCACTCTTAAAACACTTTACGTGTTTAACATCTTCATTCAACTTTTAGAGGAAAGCAAAATGTATTGTGCTTCTCATTATTGGTAGGCCTACCATTTGCCTGAGGTTTCATTGTTGATTGGAAACATGGAAAAAAAAATCTAGCTCTCTTATGGCAACCGTGGGGCTCAGCCTTAAAACCGTTATGCGGGCAAGCTGAAATAATAATTACCAAGATGACGAGACCATTACCACCCAAAATCATTGTAAGACTACCAAATGTTCTGAGCAGAGCCTGATATTGGTAGATGCTACAATTACATTATGCTTCATATGCTACTTCCATCAGTTTGTTGGTTTGTCAGTACAGTTTGACTTTAGTTTTGAAGCCTGCATTAACGCAGACAGATGTTGACTTTGAATCTATTCTATTTCGTGTTCATCGTGTCTTGGCTCGTAACTACACACACACACACACACAAACACACACACACACACACACACACACACACACACACACACACACACACACACACACACACACAAACAAACAAACAAACAAACACATCCTAACTTATTCAGAGATATACCAGGATTTATATTTTAGATAAACTGTACAAGTGAATTATTATGTGCACACACTGAGAATGAAAAAGAGCGGGAGAGAAACTGCTATATCAAAATCATATAAAAATATACTTTGCATGAGTTTAATCTGTGTCGTATTTTGTATAACTATAATATTAGTGCATCGGCACGATGTATGTTACATTTGTATAACACATCTAGAGATCAATAAATAGTAACAAATATTTGAAAATTCTGTGCATACAAACTTTAAATAATATTTCGGGGTACAGAATGGGTTTAAATCAGTCTAGAGTATGTCACATTCATATCGGATATGGGGTTAAGATAATATGCGGGGGAATATGCTTGTGGGGGTAGGTCCCCAGAAAAAAAGTCAAACAGAATCACTCACATGAGCATACACACACTACACACACGCAAATACACCTGGACAAGCATGCATGTACACACATACACACACACACACACACACACACACACACACACACAACAACAACAACAACAGCAACAACAACAACAAGCAGGAAAACACCAACAAGAACGTCATAAGGACAACATTAAGTACAAAATAATGTGGGTTAATTCCTGCAGCTGTGAGAGAAAAGAAAATATGAAAAAATAAGAAATTAGAGATGAGACCATCTGGACCTGTACAACAACCATGCCGAGCAGCTGAAATCAATGTCACTTATTTCAAATCATGTATTGATTCATGTTGTCACTACAGATTACTGTAAAAAGCTTACGTTTAGTTGTATAAAATTTGGGTGCTCGTTGTATTTAAGTCTTAAGGAAATTCGAAAGTTTGGGGCCATTATAATTAACACTATTTTGCAACATGAGTAGTCATCTCTGTCTGGCTGGATATTTATGTATTTCTTTTGTCGATAATCTGTAAACGCTTCGTAGCCATTGGAGAAATGAAAAACAAAATACCGATGAAACTAAAACTGCTCAAACTGTGGCAGTAATTCATGTTTCATGTCATAAATATTAAAACAATTGACAGTTTACTTGTGACATATTTACCTTTGATATTTTTACGCTGGCATCTGTAACACAGATATTCTTACCCCTTGCATTTTCGTTTAACATTTCTACCCTCGACCATTGTCGACATATTTTCCCTGGACGTGTTTTCCTTTGACTGGTTTACCCTTGACATATATATATATATATATATATATATATATATATATATATATATTGCCCTGACATTCTTACCCTGACATTTTTTTCCTTTCGCACGTTCACCCTTGACATTTTTTACCTTGATTTTTTTTTTCTTTTTTACTGGCATTTTACCCTTGACATTTTTACAGCTAACAATTTTATCTTGCGCCATTTCTAATCTGTTCCGTATATCCACTAGCTGAAATATTGTAGGAATCCACAATCTTAACAAATAGAACAATAAACAAAACTAATAAGCACCGAATTTTGCTAAAGTCACAATGTCTGAGATCAGAGTGCTCCTACTTCATTGACACGAGTCTATACATTAGCTCATACAGGAACCAATAAATTTCTTCAAACAGATGATTATGACTGTAACTGTTTTTGAACGTCACTATGAAAAAAAAAATCACTGGCATGTTGTTGATAGTCAATGAATTATTCCTTCCTAACTAACTGTTTCAAAATTCTTTCACACGATAATGTAATATGAATGGTGGTGTTGCACAAAATTCTGAGTGGCAAAGGCCAATGAATTATCTTGAATGTTTTTAATTGCATCAATATTTCGCCATGTATAAGGAAATACAGACTTTGGCGACCATTTTTGCAGCCGTCGTGAACATCTCAAACTCCAAGATGTGCGTTTTCTTTGAAACAAAATGTTACAAAGAAAATATATATTCAAGATATGATGAAACTGGGGTACATTTGGCATTGTGATACAAAAGAAACAAAACGGAAAGCTTGAAAGCGTGATGATCTTGAATGAAATGTTTCATCTCTCTGTGTATACATACTGAATTCAAAAGCCGCAGGTGCATGCGCAGGGGGTGGCTGAGGACAGGGCGGAGATGATTGGCTCTCAAACTGTGTTTCATAATCTTTATAATGAAGTTTAGGCGTGAAATGTGTAAAATAATTACAATATCTCTACATCAGGAAGTTAAAAAGAAACCAAGTAAAATAAAATGAACTTAAAAGCGGAACCCGTAGGTAGTACATGGATACGGTAATGATCAATCTGAATTAAAACAAATTCCGAACGTCCTTCATACACATTTATTTCTGCAATGATAAAAGAAAGAGTAACAATCGTTTGCGTGCAACATGATGATTTGAGAGAGACAAAAGATCCCTAACGTGTCCTTGAAGCCAATGAACTGTGCAGTAGTTGTTTGTTTGCTCCAGTTTTTCACTGTTAGCGGAGAACAAGGGGCTGTATTATTTGGGCAACAGACTACTTGTCTTGGATGAAGAGAAATCAGAAGGAGTGATCAAATGCTAATTCAGTGTAACTGAGATCACGAAATGTGCCACAGTGTGTGATGTTAAATAATTCACATCTCCTGCCAATCTAAAAGAAAAAGAAATTAAGTGAAACGTTATTCTAGCAACTTAATTCCATCAGCGCGGCGTACAGGGATCGTCTTTGTTACTAAATTATAAATCGTCATTATCATCATCATCATTGTCACACACGTGGTAGTCACACTGAGAAGCAGATCAACGATTTGTTTTTGTCAAGGTGAAACCCATTTTACAACATCTGACATTCAGAAATGAATATTCTGTTGTGAGAATCGACTTTTGAATCCAATGTAGCATGATGACCTCTTTTAATATGAATGAAGAGGATATCAGGAAATAAGTCACACAGTAAATCCTGGCTTTATAGGGGTCGTAAAATTTTGGTTGAGACCTAAATTCAGGTTTCTAACCATTTTTGGTGAGATGAATGAGAAACCTCTTATGAAATATGAAAGAGCATGTAATTCCAAGAGGAATAAAAAGTTGGTTTTGAAATGGCTGAAATATTCAAAACAGAGCATTCCTAATAAAAGGTGGGACCCATATATCATATCTTCACAACTCAATGTCATTTCTATATAACTTTTGTAAGCATATACGTCACGTATAATTGTATTGCATAATGATAAAAATCCAGGCTCTCATGACGGTTAAGCAAATTAAGGTCAAGGTTGATATCTTAAAAGTTAATTGAAGATGGTCCTTGAAACACTCTGAGTGTCATTGTTTGTTATATAACTTTGCTAAATATGCAGTAATGGAGTTTTTTTAATATTGACGCACACCTGCACGTATGGATTGAGATTTGGATTCTGGGTCCAATTAATAGCGATATCCCTTTATTTCTAGTGATTTAACATTAAACAAGAGAAAGCGGGTGCGTGCATCTTTCACTCCACACAACGCAAAATAACGGAAAATCATAGCAATCTTAAATCCTCCATAGCTCCTAAAAAATGTATGATGACCCCGGACCCAAATTTGAAAACACTTTCTGAGAGTTTATGAGTTGTAGATATAAATTCATTCATCATTAAAATGTTCATCGGGTGTTCTGATGTCAACATATCGGCACGTGAAATCAAGTTATTGTTTGGCATTTTGATATCATTTTTTAATATATCAATTTGAGGTTTCTTGGAAATAAATAGTCAATTTTTCCCAATCTTTAAGATGTTGTACCATCAAAATACTGCTAATTTCTGATGACGTCATCACAATGAAATTTTCGACTAAAGGCGACTTGTCAAAATCTGCCATATTTACATAATTATTATGTCTCCGGAAGGTGATCTTTATATTTTTTCCATTTATGAGTTCTCGTAACTGTATCTCGATTTCCTCGGAAATTCAAATATGTTGTAGTTGAGACAACAAACTTTCATGAGTGTTGCATTTATGTTTTGCTCAGATGCTGGGATCATGGTGAAATTTTCTATTAAAAAGTGGAATTACGAATGGATTCAGTTAAACCGAAAAAGAAATAAGGTTCGTAATTCCGAAGATTCATTAGTACGCACCTTCTTTTCATTTTCGGGTAAATGAACCTTCGTACTAACGACCCTCATTTCGTTTTCGGAATTACAAATATCCGAAATATAACCTTCATAATAACGCCACAAATGTTTCGCATTAACAAGCCTTTTTTATTTTAAGAATAACGAACATTCGGAATAACAAACTTGAATTTGACTCGACCTTGACATTTATGTTGCTTTGTGAGAAAACAGAAGACAAAAAAAAAAACAAAAGTAGATCATGGAGAATTTTGAAAAAACAAACATGAGAATCACAAGAAAGTTGTGATCTTTTCAAGCATAGAGAGTAAGAAAAGCTAACAACTCTGTGCATCGTAGTTGTTGAGCAGCTCTCAAATCGGCAATGTTCGGTTTGTGCACAGAAAGTCACCATTTTTCCCCATTTTTCTCAAATATACGGGTATTTACAGACAGAACTTATCATCTGATGAAGACATGCAAAGACTTTACTCTAATTGCTCTTCATATACCAAGATGACAGCTATAAAAGAGAGAGAGAGAGAGAGAGAGAGAAAAAGTGTTCTCTGAAGAAGAATTATAATTGTTGGATTGCTTTTACCTCATCTAATTTGTGTTTGTATATGTCAATGTCATAAGGAAAATAATGATTGCGATGATAAAATAACTTCATTTTCGCTATCTCTGTCTCTCTCTTGATATCTCACAACTGTTGCTTTCTACAGTTCACAAAACTTTGCGGATTACAAACAGCTGGATGTGATTTGTTTGATTACCATAATTTATGTAGTCAGTCCGTTAAAAAAAAAATAATGATAATAAAAAATAGTACCAACTACATAGTGGATGTGACTTGGGTTGTGGTCCTCAACGAATCACAAGAGTACCAGGCCCATCATCAAGCAATATACTCATAAATCTTGTTTTAATCAATTTACATACTAAGTTTGCTCGAGTTTGATAGCCTTGCAACTGTGAAAGAAAAGAACTCATGATATTCTAAAAAATTAAATAAGGAGGCCATTTTTTAGTATATTCATTACCCAATTTGAGATGTTACATTCACTTTTGTCGTGAAGTTTGCAATCTACATGTAATGACACTTATACAAGAAGAGAAATTTAAACCGCGCAAACAGAGAACCTTTCGATAAGCCACGTTTAATAGCTTCATGAGGAGATCACGGTGACATACCGATGCGTATTTGTTAGGTATAGACTTTGAATAACGGCGGTAATAACAAGCTGTAGCCAGCAGCCCAGAGCAATACAAACTGAGCGTCTGCCTTTAAGAACTATCGTGACAACGTTTTGCATGGTTTTCAGGACTGTAAATTCAGTTGCTTTTTGCAAAAACTCTTTTTAAAGCCATATCTTCATCATTGTCATTATTTTATTAGTACAAACCTATGTTTTGTCCATGTTGAAAGATAGGCTGCCAAAATGATAGTGATTAAAAAAAAAAACATTTTTGATTGAGATAACTTATTTAGTCGTTAATGTATTTTATTTGAAATTTGGCACATGTGAAATGACTACTATGATGTGCGGTTATGTAAATTTTACTTTTAGTTTAAATCAAATTATCAGTTGAAATGGTAACTGTATTTTTTCAGCGATCAGCTGTGTGTTGATATGTTGACAGGAACTTGTTTTCCTTTTCCTTTTTTTTTCCTTATTCTGTTTTTGATAAAGTAATCTTAGTATTGATCGGGCTGGTACAATCACTGGTAAAGTTGAATTATTATTAGTTGTAATAGTAACGTGATTTTTTGTTTGTTTGTTTGTTTGTTTGATTTTTTTTTAGCGTTGAGCAGTGTGTGTCCATGTTGACAGTATTTTATTTGTTCTTTTTTTTTTCCTTTTGTTAAAGCAATTTCAGTATGGATTGGGCTGGTACCCTCACTGATTGACCATTTGTTTCGAGATTTGCCACATGTGACCACCGTAATGTTTGTTGTAATGTCACGTCTTTATATTATTGTTTGTACAGAACACTGAAATAATCTGTTTTTATAATCATGATTGTAAACATGTGCAAATCAGCCTTTGGCTGCGAGACATGATATTTAATAAAACTTGGTCATTGCAATTCAATTCAGTTCAATACAGTATGGAACTAAGAGAGTCGGGCACACATCACGTCTTGAATGATTACTGACATGTACAGATATTTACTGCATTAACAAACAGGTACCACTGCAGTTCATCGTATATACCGAAGTATATCTTCTTTGAGGTAATTCATTTTACAGTGTAAAATATTATCAGTCCTCTTGAAATTCTAAGACACAAAAAGATGTTTGTTACAAAACAAAATGTTTACCCTGCTTTTACAAGATACTATACACTCTAAGAAAAATGGGTTCTTGTAAGAGCAGGGTGAACATAATATATATTGTGTCACAGTTAAAGGTGCAAAATTGAATCTATTTTTCTTAGAGTGTATAGTCTCTTGTATTAAAACGAGCAGGGTTAACATTTTGTTTTTGTAACAAAATGTCTTTTACGTGTGCAACTTTGCACCTTTCCGACCAATGAGCACTTTAAAATGTGCAATCACGCACTTTTCTGGTCTGAAAGGTGCAAAATGGCACCCGTTTAGGTGCATACAGTGTGTAATACGTAAAGTGTAATATGCCTTTTTCCCCAACTCATGAACACACAAGAGCATAATATTGTTACAGCTCAAACCCTATCTTATAATATTTCAACTACAAGCAAAATAATTAAGTACTACATATATTTGAAGTGATTACATTTCAAATCATACCTGTGTGTCCAACGTATTTAGCCACTTACAGGTGTCAACGGTACTTTTATTATTAAAAAAAAGATAGTGTTGGCAGATTCATTGTCTACCTTTTTAAGCATTACAAGCTCCTCCCTTTGACGCTGGATCACATGATTTTTTTTTCTGTTTAATTTACCATGCATTTGCATCACCACGACTAGTTTAAGGCCCTGAATCAAGGTACAACAAAGTAAGTACAAAAGTAACCATTGTAAATGTAAAGCACGCTAATTGGTTGCTTGTTGCTAAGTGGAAAAAATGAGGCGTCGTTTCCTTTCGCATTGTTACGTTGTGATATCAATAAAAACTCGGATTATTATAATCGAGCATCACTCATCGAATGACACAGATAGGAGGAACATCAGCAACCATGAATGCTGTGTATTGCCTGATATTCATCACCTTGGCGGGGTACGCCTCTGTCACATCGGCTAATGGTACGTCCTACGGGGTATTCTATATTTTTGTTTGATAGCTACCACTATAACTATAATCATATTCCACAATAATCTATATAGTTCCACACTAAACTATTACTCAAAGAAGGTTCGACTTCAAGTGCAGTCGAGTTTTACACTTGAGTGAAATATGGTGTACCCGACATGAACACTGTTCCTCGCCAACTTATAGTTCAGGACTTTTTCATGCGTTCTATACAGCATCGACACTTGTATCAGTAGAATTTTAGAAGTATAAAACGATACGGCACAACACTGATTAAGGTGTAACATATCTTGAAGACCTGCTGGCAGACGTGTGTGCTGAGTGTCTTGAAAAATGAAAAAATATCACCCCGTTTTTGTTTTTGGGGTGGGTTTTTTTTTTTTTTGCATACAGTTAGTTGTCTTTGTCTAATGACTTTTTTACGATTTTAAAAGTGTGTTTTGGGTTTTTTTTACAATTCAAGATGCTTTGAGGGTATCACTTACATAAAGTGTCTAATCTTACCTCAGATGTTACCTTTGCTCATTAATTTACGTTGAATTGTGTAGCTGCGGCCAATTAGCCTTTGCCATATTATGTTGCCTCATGTGTATATCAAAAGCATCCTCAGTCAAATTTTCGATTACAGAGAAAAGTCATAATTGTCATTATTTATGTGTCTATGATGTATACAATCAACGTGAATGAATGGTGATTTCTTTTGAAATCATGATCTCATGGGTTTTGAGCAGTATCTATTAAACTTGAGGGGTCTTTTTTTTAGGGGGAAAGGGTTGTTGTTGTAATGTTTGAGCACGTTCGCCCAGGTTTCATCACGTTGTATCTGAGACTATGTGCTACCTTTCATAAGTAATCGGATTTTTTTTTCAATTTCAATTTTAATCTATTTCTGCAACTTTTTCATTCAAGAATAAGATGTATAAAAAAATCAAATACAACAGTGACATAGAGACTTTGGTAAAAAAAAAAGATGTTCTTTGGAAAGTCAGGTTTACAAAGAAATTGAATAAATCATTTAGATAAAACAACAGAACACTATTGCCTTTTTATTTCTTTCATGACATGTTCCTTGTTGCAAGAATGGTATACATAATGATGCTTGATGAGATGGCAGCCCTTTCCTTGTGACAAAATGACTAGACGTTCCAACAATATCCCCATAAAGGGAGATTTCAATATTACAATAGGTAGGGTAAAATGAGTGTAATAAAGCATTAAGATGCATTCTTTAGGCTACTGTACATATCACCCCTGTTCCTTCGGCTAATTGTGAAGATTTACCAGCTATATGATAATTCCAATTTGAATAATTATCAGCTAACAATCCTAAGAATTAGTATAATCCTTTCTGTCCAATTATAAACCACCAATCGCTATATCATATTCAATTTGGGGAATAACATTGCAGTATTTCGAAAATGCATGCATTTCTTTAACCAACATCCAGAGATAATTTGCTGCATTAAAACGAAAATTGTAATTTCTGCAATTCTGAATTTAATATCTCGATATGGTTGTGATGGTTCTTACGAGAAACCTAAACAGTAGTGTCATCCGCAAACACACACAAAAAAGTATTGAGCATTAAAGGGACTCAACATAATTATATTGTATATTTGGCACGGAGGAATAATGACCTTGTATACATACAAATTGTTTCCTATCAGATAGCAACTTTGAAACGAGGAATAAACTGGACCTCGTGTACCGTAATTCAATTTGTAAAAAAGATTCTTATGATCAGTGGTATCAGAGGCTTTGTCTTAATTCAAAATTATATACGGCAATAATGTGCTGTTTTTTGTGAAAGTTGTTCGGTGAATTTATGTCTTCACTGTATGACGGCAAAATCAGTTGAACAATTTTTCCAGAATCTACATTGGGATGGAAAAGGTGAATTAAATTTGTTAAAAACTATATTAATCGTTTGTTCACAATGGTTTCTAAACTTTCGACATTAAGGGCCATAATGAGATAGATCGATAATTTGTTACCTGCCTTTTTTGGCTTTTATAAAAGTTTTTATGTTTTGCATCCCTTTTGCAAACTTAAGCGAGGTTGGGAATTTAACACACTGCAAAGATATATTATATCTATAGAACATATCATACTCTAAAGGAGATGCAATGAATATACTGTTTGATTAACTTGATACCTAATCCATCATATCCAGTGGAAGTCCTAGGTAGAAATGATTTATCAATATTTTTTTCACAAATAAAGTATCTTTGAAATACTTTGAAACATAGTCGCACATATACAAACCAAAAATAACAACAACGAGAGATTCACTATGTATAATGGCTCTGTGTGACATGATCTACAACTCTAAATCAGAGAATATAATTGCAAATACATGACATATATAAAAGAGATGTAGATATGTATTCTGACCTGTCTGTCATCAAAACCTGATCAAAAAGTTATATGATTTGTATTAGGTTTTTCAAATAATTATATCTGAACAAAAACAATAATAAACATTTTCTTTTTGATAAGTGAGTAGATACTACTGTGAGGTCCATGCACATTCGAATACAGCAAGATGCACCTTGCACGATTACCCAAACGATATTTTCCACTTTATTTCCTCGTTTCCATTCTCTTCGATACCCCATTCCCAGACCACCATCAATGAAGGGAAGTGCTTACGATGTGCGGTCTACTGCATTTTTTTTTCTCTTCGTTGATATTCTTTTTATTTGATATTGATAAGTCGCCGTTGATAACAAATGTACAAGTTTCTGTACTGGGATATTGAAAAATGGAGAAATAAAATCAAACCATGCCAATTCATACAAATTGCTGGTCAATATTTGTGTCAAATTTTCGGAAAGACAGACAAGACAGACAAACACTTCCTGGCCTTTTTAAAGCTTTTTTTTTAAATCTTGAAAGCCTCTTAGATAAGTAATCTATGTGATATTTCCATGGTAATTCATGGTCAATATAAAAACCAAAATATTTAGACTATTCAACTTGAATTACACAGTCGTTATTTATCATGTTCATGTTTATATCGCCTGGCAAGTGAGTAACAGAATTACTAAATAACAAATAAATGACTTTGTTTACATTGAGAGACAGCTTGTTTGCTTGAATCCACATTTGAACCGACTTTGATTCTCTGTTCACTACATCAAAAATGACTGCTGGGTTTCGACGTGAAAAGAAGATATTAGATATTAGTTTATATAACGAAATATCGTGATTGGTAGTATCAAAGGCCTTGGACAGGTCCAGGAATAAACCAACTGTATGTTATGAATCGTCAATATCGTGGGCTACTTTATCGATAACAGCAAGCAGCGCGTGAGTAGTAGAGTGTTTTTTTCTAAATCCAAATTGAGAATAAAAAAAAAATATTGCAATCATTTCAAAACTTAATTACACGATGATATATCAAATGTTCGAGATATCTTGGAAATTGTGGTCAAGAGAGAAATTGGACGATAATTATTTACATTTTCTTTATTACCTTTTTTTTTATAAACTGGAACAACTTTAGCTATTTTCATTTGACTAGGCACTGTGCCAGTAACAAGGGACAAATTCAATATATACGTTAAAGAAGACAAAATTGCGGATATGATATTTTTCTATAAAACAAAAACCGCAATGCCATCGTGTCCACCACTCTTTTTTAGCTTTTAATTTATAAACTACGCATTCTTGGATGGTAGTGAAAACACAGATTGAGGATTTTGATTAGTTAAGAAATAATAAAATTCTTTATCTGTTACTGGGATATTACTAGCAAGAATGGGGCCTAAATCAACAAAAACAAAAATCATAAACGCATTATCTGCATGTACAGGATTTTGGATCAAGATTCCATGCTGAGATATTTCCTTCACTTGTTCCGATCTATCTTAAACTCGGAAAACTTCATTAATCACCTTTCACGTACTCTTGGCATCATTTTTGTAAAGATCAAACTGGCTTATGAAATAAATTCTTCTTAGCAAGCCTCAAAGAAGTTGTAAGAATGTTGCGATAAGAACATATTTACTTTACGTATTTTCATTTGGATTCCTCTTGTATTTACAACATAAATTATTCCTATGATTGCTAGACTTAAGGAGGGATTGGTAATCCAAAGCATTCTTGTTGCTCTTTTATAACTATAGATTTATGATTTTTCCATTCGTATCCCACTCGTAATTCGCAAAATTTTCATTTAGTAAATCCCAAATTAATTATTGCACAAAAATCTAGAAGACATATTGGACCAAATCTTTGGAACACACTCCCAGATTATGTTAAATCACGTAAAACGTTATATTCTTTTAAGGCTAGATTGAAAACTACGTTACTGTCAGATTACAATCTATGAACATAGCATCTGAATATAGATTTTGTTTTGTTTGATCACATTTCTTTTCCTGTAAATTGGATTTAAAACTACAACAAATATACGCAATGTTGCTGTGTGTATCATTTCATTTCATTCCCATTATCTTCATCATCACCACCATCACTTTCATCTTTATTATAACATTTTTTTTCTCATCATTACCCCGTCGTCATCATCATCGTCATCATAATTCACTTTAATTTTTTCGTATCTAGAATATAAAACATAATGCATTTACAGTGTATTATATTTTGTAATATTTCCCCATTCCGCAAACAATATATATATGTATTATGTACATAGGTCCCTGGGCTGCCACGTGTTCAAGCTTTTGCTTATAGTGGCAGTCCTAATTCTTCCGCATAATTTATCAGGTAATCATTTGGAAATTTGGTAATACGAGTTATACTTTGTTAATGGAATTAATTTACACATCAATTTCCCTTCTTTGAATCATGTACATTGTAGGCCTAATCTGCTTACTGATATTTTATGTGATATTACTGAAAAGAATCTTGATTTATGTATGAAATTGTGTTGGAAGAAAAATAAATCAAACAAACAAACAAACAAAATATCGGATACGTACTATAACACCAAATGACACAGACGAAATATCGTTAGAAAATATACTGTCTCTCAATTAACGTGGGTGATGTATCAGTCACACAGGTAGGTTTTTTGATAAACGGTATAAGGTGTTTGGATAACATCATATCTAAAAATTCTTGACAGCGAAGACTTTATCGTTGTAATGAAGCAAATTCAAATTGAAGTCCCCCATAACAAAATATTCTTTTGATTTAGGGAAGGCGCTATCAACAAATCGGAAAATGTTACAAAAAATCCTGGAAATTGGAACGCGCTGGCTTATAAATTTCACCTACTACAATATTCTTTTGTTTCGAAATTTCAATTTCAATACCGATACTTTCCAAACTATCACACATTATATTCAAATCCTTCAAAATTTTAACTTTCATACTGTCAATTAAATTGAAAAAAAAAAAACTACAGCACCCCCTCTCCTACTAAGCCTATTATTTGAATGAAAGGTATAATACCCTGGAATATAACAAGTCTCCAAGTCTCTGGAATGCTAATGACGGAATAATCAGATTTCACCTGATCTAAAAATATTATAAACTGATCAATTTTCTTATTCTAAGAACTCTGATATTAAAGGGCGAAATAAGAAGATAGCTCACAGAATCCTTTTGCGGTTTTGTTTTAATCATTTCGTTCACGGAATGACAATTTGTGGTGATGTGGGCTAACCAAACATTGGTATCAAAATCAAATCGCAGCTCAGGGTGTGTAAAGTGACTGTAAAAAGCCACGGTTGCCAGCACATTCTATAGTTCTACTCACAAATAAGGAGTTTATGATAACATCATTAGCCATTAGGAATTAGGTTACAACAAGTAGAAAAGGAAGAGTTGACATTATTTAGAAACTACCACTTTCTGGCGGGACGGAGAAACAAACAAGACATGGTTCCCAGTCATATCCATACGCACAATAAATAAATAAATAAATAAATAATAAATAAATAAATAAATAAATAAATAAATAAAGATAATATTTGGAGGTTTCGATGTATGTCGATTACCATATTGACACTGCGAATACAAGAAGTGCATGATATTACTATTAAACAAAGAGACAATTTGACATAATTTGCCAGAAACAGAAACACCGTCTGAATAGCAATCGGGAGATTTCGTTGCCAAGTAGGATTATAGACATTTCAAGAGGAATAAAAAAATACTTAACATTGCCATTATGGGAAGAGACATTTAAAACAAGCTGGTGGAAAACGTAAGCAGCGAGAAACACCAGTTGGGAGATTTCGATGCCAAGCAACATACTGACGCCAAAACTGCAAATTGTCATTACGAAGGCAGATGAGTCATACGCATTAAATCACACAAATGCATGTGTAAAAGGAATATTTTTTCAAGAGGAAATGTAAAGAATGCTTCTGAAGCGTAATACACCAGAATATTCTCCGAGCAAAAAAGGTGAGAGACAAACGATTTCTTTATTCTTTTGGTAAAAGTGAGCTAGAGTATACGCATACAGCTAGTATATTGTGTGAAAGGAAACTGCTGATGAGTTTTCCACAAGAAAGATATACGGTGCAAACGAAATTCCGCAGGAAAGAACCCGGAAACAAACACACACACAAAAAAAGGAAAAATGTACATACACATCAGAAACGAAACAAGGACCGAAATCAAGATCACAAGGAATGAAGTAGAAAAGAGAACTAGACGAAGATCTCGTCATAGAGAAGACACGGTTGTCTGCTCGCAGCCACCACTGACTTCGGGCTAACAATTCAATGAACAAAATGTGGACTACATGCAGTGAAAAATACAGCAGTAGAGGCCTATAAGGTCATATCACAAAATTAACGTTATGATGAGTAGAAGTTTTTGTGCAAAATTAATGGCTGAAAGTCATCATTTTGCTTCACCACTGACAGACAGTTGCGTTAAGTAAGCACATCATTACAATATGGTAATGATATCAAAGAAACAATGTAAATAGACACGACGTTATAAGTGTAACACGTTGAGCAAGCATACTGACAAGAGCAATGCGAAAAAAAGAGACTACAACGTTAGCCACTGTTAACGTTTATCTCAACAAAGCATTAAATATGTGAGAAAAAAGAATCTGTCCTTGTGGTCAATGCAAAAGACTATTACCGTTGAGCAGTGTTACCGCTTAGCAGAGACAAGCATTGATTGTATGGGTGAGAAATTTTCTGTAATGAAATTTATTACACATGACACGACGAAATTTTATGACAAAATGCGTTGTTGCAGTAATCAAAATGCATGACAAAAAGTTGATTCACTCTAGTCACTGCAGTTGATCCATTTTCTTGTATTTTTCCCATTGCAACATTACCTTCGTTCCAAGAACAGCAATCTTGGTCAACACACCTTTCTCGTTCCTCAGTCTGTAGGCAGTTTTGGCTAGCTCTCCTCTGGTGATTTTGATGGTTGGTGGCAAGTCAGTGCGGACCGTGTTTTTTTTTTTTTCCGTTGAAGGGTAGGTAGGGAGGGAGTCGCGTTAGAAGCTTGAGAAGAGAGGTCGGCCCGGCTTTGACGATCGTCAAAAGCCGCTAGGATTCTGTTTCTGTCCGTCATGTGTACGAACTTGGCGATGATGGGGTTGGGTTGGGGTGGGCGATACTGGTCAACCTGATCTTCTGCAACATGGCGGGGCGGCAATCGGTGAGCGCTCACCAAGGCCATGTTGCTGGCAGCGTCATCTTCTTCGAGGCTGAGACAGGCGAAGGTGTCCGATAAAACTTGGTAGATGTTTTTACCCCACTTCTCCTCTACGCCGTAGAACATTGGGTTAGAGCGCTTGAGTGGTGTGTAGATAATTTCTCTCCAAATCATTTTTTTTTTACCCTAAGTTGAACAATTATTGCTGATGAGCACAAGATTTTCCAGAGAAGACAGATAGAGAGACAGAGTGGGGAATGATAGTGCAAACATTTATTGCGTTCATCTAACCATAAATACACAAACAGAAAGACACAAAGAAATAAGTTTGCAGACGCGCTTACAGTACATGAGGGTGAGCGCTTTCAACCCACATTACCGTTAGAGAATAGAGTTGAAAATGGTATAGGAGAAACATTCTATCTTTTTTTTTCACTTGCACGGTATTTCTATTGAGAGAGTAAATCATTCTTCGAACGATTTTCGTCTAGAATTTCTGTAATCTCACTAAACATTCTTGCTATTGTGCAAGAAATCGTAACATAGGCTAGCTATTCCTTTCCAAATATCTGTGTGACAATGCTCGTGTCTCCGCCGGTAAACATACGCGGGTCACGCGTCATCGCGCCTACCAGTATGTTGTACATTCATATGAACTCTTGGTTTTCTTGCGATTCAATGTGCAAATACTGTGGAGTTAAATATCTCATTTGTCACAATCAATCCTTTAAGAAAAAAAAGTGGGATCCGTTTATAAGTAAAAAGAGATGTTCAGTTTTCAGAGGTCACCGTACTATCGCATTCTGTCTCACCTCCAATCGTTTATATTTCAAACACGCTATCACGGAATCAAAGAAGGTTTGAGTTTTTTAGGGGGTGTCGTTCTCATGGGCCTTTATTTGCCTAGTGATGAGCTCGTGGGTTGTATAAAGCTACGGTCACAAAGGTTCGTACGAATGTGACTGTTCGTACGAATTCTGGAGTTCGTAGAGATTCGTAGATCGCCTTCTTATGAATTTCGTAGGAAAGCTGTATAATTCGCAAGAACAACTTGAGACCTTTTTAAGAAACGAAATGATTTTCAGTTATACAAAGGCCCTAGAATTCGTACGTTTTTTGAGAGAATGTCTTGAGTTATTCTTTCGTCAGACTTACGGCCATCTTACGATTTCTTGTTGTCGTAAGAAGGTCGTACGTGCAACTCACGGCACTCTCAAGTCATTCGTAAGAAGATTTTACGATTTTGTGTATATTTTGTTGGGTTGTTAAAAAGACGCTGCCGTGTCCTGTCTAAAATTCTGTAACAGTTAAAAGTTTTATACTTCAAGATGGCAGTAGTGCCAAGGAAACTACAACTGTAGCTGCATCTACAAGTAGAGGAGGAGGAGGAGGTTGTTGCTCCAACTCTCCTCCTCTCGCTCCTTCCTCCTCATTTCCCTCCTTTCTTTTCTTCCCCTTCCCCCTTTCCCCTTTGATTGCCTTCCCCTTTGGTCTCATATTTAGCAGAAATGCTTTCTGGTCGAACACCTAGAACAGAGTGTGGATTTGAACTTTGCCCTTTGGCTTTATACCCCCTAAAACTCAACAGTTGCACAAATTGTGTACCTACGCCTTACGAGTCCCTTACGAACGCCTTACAAACTCGAAGAGTTGTTCGTAAGAGCGCCGTACGAATCTCCGTTCGTAAGGCAGTCTTACGAAAGACGTAAGAGCCCTCTTTGAACGACTTAAGGCGTTCTTACTATCATCGTAAGAACTTAAGGCTTCTAGAATTGTCTCTCGACCCTACAAAATCTTACGTAGTTCTTACGATGTTCGTACGACGTTCATACGGCCGCCTTACGAAGAGAGGGTTTCGTGCGAAGTTAAAAAAAAAAAATCTTGGACAAGACCATCGACCAGGCTACGAACTTACGAACGGTCTACGAACGGTCTACGAACGCTGGTTTCGTACGGCCCTCTAAAGAAGATCTTACGAAATTGTCTAAAAAGTGTTCGTATGGCGTTCGTAGCAGTTCGTAAAGGCATTTGTGACCGAGCCTTAACTCATGGACTTTTTTTCCAGGTTGAACTCGTAGGCTGTATGACTCGTGGATGACTACCTAGTGACAATTGTCAACAAACAGTCAGGTAAATTCAAAACAAAAATTAACTTACTCATTTCTTTCGATTGATTCTTTAACACCCACATGATGACTAACTTATTGTTGTCGATGTCATAATCTGATAATCTTGATGTTGAATCACCATGCAGAGACTACTTAGATTGATGCCGACTCTACAGGTTCAAAAAAGCAGCAAGTTCATTATCAACCATGGCCTAGGTCATTCATAATCTGATTTTATACCAACTACTTCAAGAAAAAAAGAGGGGGTATGTACTAGGTGTTACTAAAAAAAAAAAATCCCACTTTTGATCCTTAATAGTTCGAAAACTATACATCAGATAACACTGTCATTGATATGAGTAATAGCTGAATTGTGTACAGTTTAGTAGGAGGTGATTTAAATATGAGATCATGGATCAGTTTCGTTAAATCCATGATTAATTTTAAAGTTAAGTTCCAGATTTTGGTCAAATTTGAACTCTATGTAAACAAGAACCCTATGTACACAACTTTACACAAGAACCAGTGATGTTTATGTGAGTGTGTGCTCACAGTGACCCTGAGCAATAGACATGAATACCACGAATACCACCTTCGCAGAGCTCTGCTGACATTAGACAAGGCTTCTGGACTCTTGCTCCAAGGCACATGAATGCTTTATCAATAATTCACGATGGATAGCCTTGGGCACTGCTAATCTAAATTCATGGTAATAGTCTGGGTGCCAAAGCCACTTTTTGGGCCTAACCTTGTTTTACCGTCCACCCAATGTTTTTTGGTGGTTTTATCCTATTTCGAGGATGCTGAATCCGAATCTGGATGATGCAACTCTTGCATCCTTGAGGGTTTTGAGATATTCAAGATGGCCGCCAAAATGGCCGCCCAAACCGGAAATTCTCACGTATTTCATTCTCAATGGTGAAAAATTGAAAACACTTGATGGTTTTACCCTATTTCGAGGATGTTGAATCCAAATCTAGATGATGCAACTCTTGCATCCTTGAGGATTTTGAGATATTCAAGATGGCCGCCAAAATGGCCACCAAAACCGGAAATTCCCATGTATTTCCTTTTAAATGGTGAGAAATTGAAAGCAATTGATGGTTTTACCCTATTTCGATGGTGCTGAATCCGAATGTGGATAATGCAACTCTTGCATCCTTGAGGGTTTTGAGCTATTCAAGATGGCCGCCAAAGTGGCCGCCGAAATAACCGCCAATTAAAACCAGAAATCCCGATGTGAGAAATTGAAAACAATTGATGGTTTTACCTTGTTTGGAGGGTGCTGAATCCGAATCTGGATGATGCAACTCCTGCATCCTCGAGGATATTGAGATATTCAAGATGGCCGCCAAAATGGCCGCCCAAACCGGAAATTCCCATGTATTTCCTTTTAAATGGTGAGAAATTGAAAACAATTGATGGTTTTACTCTGTTTGGAGGGTGCTGAATCCGAATCTGGATGATACAACTCGTGTATCCTTGAGGATTTTGAGATATTCAAGATGGCCGCCAAAATGGCCGCCAAAACCGGAAATTCTCACGTATTTCTTTCTCAATGGTTCAAAATTGAGAACAATTGATGGTTCTATTCTATTCGGATTTCAAAATCGTCGCCAAAATGGGAAATTTCCACGTATTTCAATTTTAATATTTCGCAATTGAGAGCAATTTTATTGATGATTCTACCCTATTTTGATCACTGTGCTGAATGCGAATCTGGACGAAACCACCCTTGCATCATTGAGAGTTTGGGGAAATTCAAAATGCTCGCCAGAATGGTGAGAAATTGATAACAATTGATGGTTTTACCCTATTTCAGGTTTCGTCAATGGCAAAATCTAAACCCAACCATACTCTGCTGATAAACGAATGCATATTGTACATCCCAGTTTGAACTTGCTGTATAGTGAAACCAGCTTTACCGGATATCTTAGAGTTTGTAAGATACAGCTATGCCAGGAATGAATCCTGCAAGACTACAGATGCGGTTGAATATTTTGAAAGATTACACTGTTTCATCTACATATCATGGATATGTTTTGAACAATAACAATCAGTGGACAAGACATACCCATCTCGATCATATTGTGATAGTGATGTAGAGAAGTTTACTGAGATTCCCAATAATACCTGTTTTAATCCATGAACAGTTTTAATCGTTTCATCTATGAACACTCACATTGGTTAATTGGTTTAAATTGGTGGTCTTGATGACATTGTCCAAGACAAGAGTTGGACATTTTTATAGTTCTGCTTCAAATTTTCCTTCAATATGATGTAATATCATACATATATATGAAGACCTGAATATAAGAACGACCCAAGTCCAATTTTTGGCCAAATTCAGTTTGATATGGGAAATTGTAGCTTATGCATGGACTCATCTTGTGTATAAATGATAAATCCTAATTACCCCCGGAAGTGCCTGAAATGAATGAGTTAAATCTTATATTAATGTAAGAATGAAGGACTTGGGTCATTCTTACATTCATATAATAGGGCCCTCTCTCATCCTTCTCTCATCTCTATAGCAGAATATCATGTATATGAATCAAAGAACGACCCAAGTCCATATGAATCAAAGAACGACCCAAGTCCACCACACAAAGTGGCCTCTCCACAATTAATGTAAATGTTGATTGTCATAATAATATATGTTCTAATTTGTGTATACAATGTTGCCTTCCCATCACAGTTAAAGAGAATATCATTGGACAAATAAAAAAATATGAAGTTTTTTTTAGTTTACTCGAAATGGTCTTCCATGGACTTGCGTCGTTCTTATATTCATATACTCATATATGTATATATATATATATATATATATATATATATGGGGCGACAAACCTCGCATCTACAAAATGTCACATGTTCAGGAGAGAAAAACAAAAACAAAAACAAAAAGCAAACAAACGTGGCAGCCAAAGAACTATAACAAATGAGAGAACCTTTCCTTTGACGTGCCATGGTAGCTTCATTTTTTTTTTTTTTTTTTTGGGTGAAGACAGCAAGGGTTTGGACAGGACATCATTAACTGATTATCTGTTTATTCAAAATTGTCATTTTCACTAAAATTTCAGATACACAGGGTCTTGTCGCCCAAGCGACGACATCATATATACACACGAGGGAATGGAAAAATCTCAGGTAACGCGCAGTAAAACAAACAAACAAACAAACAAACAAACAAACAAACAAACAAACAACAACATGTAAGGTAATAGTTGATAGTCCAATACTTACGAATATCATAATCACGCAGAGTGCTTTTGAAATTACAATTGTACCTTCATATTGATATCTACTATTGATAGTGGTCATGGATACAACCATTTCTGGTGACGTAATCAGAATATGCCACAAGTTTCATGAGAGTACGCGGCGAGACTCATAAGAATACAAGACAAATTTGAACACCAAATACCAGCAGGCCATAATCTAATATTACTCTTATAACCAAAAAGGATTAACTTCACATCAGTCTGCGGAGCCCTTATTGGCTACCACAGGCATTACTCTATAACAATTGTGCATAAAGAAATTTTCAGTCTAATCTTTGTGTTTGTACGTTTCAGTTGATGTCAATATCATTTTTCTTTCCATTACGTGTTAAAGTTCCGTTTGAGACATAGTGGAATATCTCAGTATATTACAATACCATTGTGACAGTCATTCTGGATGCCATTAATTGTTGGCTGATTTGACAAATTTGCTCAACCGAGTTGAATTCAAGAATACGGATTATTGCTTTTAATCACTCGCTTCACTTTATAGCACAATATTTCACAATTTATAAGAAAATATCAAGGAATTTCCGTTTATACAGGACATTTGTAAATATCTCAAAACCTTCAGCACCCTCGAAATGGGATGAGACCATCAATTTATTTTCAAATTTTCACCATTTAGAAAAAATATTAACATTGGAATTTCAATTTCTGCCAATTATTTTGGCGATCATCTTGGACATCTCATAACCCTAAGGAACGCAAAAATGGCAACAACAAAACGTCGAGGGTGCTGAATAGGGTCTCAAAATTTCAATATTGACAGTTATTTTGGCGGTCATCTTGGAATTCTCAAAACCACCAACTGTTTTCAATTTTACACCATTTAGACCGATTCAGGGGGCCTACATGGAAATTTCCGTTTTTGACGGCCATTTGGGGGCCATTTTGGCGGCCATCTTTATAATCTCAAAACCATTAAGGATGCAAGAGCTGGATCCTGCAGCTTCAAATTCAGCAAACTCAAAATAGGATAAAACCATCAGTTTGTTTTCAATTTTACATCATTTAGAAGGAAAAAGGGTCACTCTACATGTGAGTTTCCATTTTTGGCAGTCATTTTTGTGGCCATCTTTATTATCTCAAAACCCTTAAGGATACACGAGTTGTATCAAGATTCTGATTCAGCACCCTCGAACTAGGGTAAAACCATCAATAGTTTTTCAATTTCTCACCATTTAGAAGGAAATACAGGGGAATTTCCGGTTTTGGAGGCCATTTTGGCGGCCATTTTGGCGGCCATCTTGAATATCTCAAAATCCTCAATGATGCAAGAGTCCCATCAGCCAGATTCGGATTCAGCATCCTCGAAATAGCTTAGAACCATAAATTGTTTTGAACTTCTCACCATTTAGAAGGAAATACATAGGAATTTCCGGGTAATTTGGCTGCCATTTTGGCGGCCATCTTGAATATCTCAATATCCTCAAGGATGCAAGAGTCGCATCATCCTGATTCGGATTCAGCAACGTCGAAACAGCTTCGAACTATCAATTGTTTTCAATTACTCACCACTAAGAAGGAAATACATAGGAATTTCCGGTTTGGGCGGCCATTTTGGCGGCCAATTTGGCGGCCATCTTGAATTACTCAAAATCCTCAATGATGCAAGAGTCGCATCAGCAAGATTCGGATTCAGCATCCTCGAAATAGCTTAGAACCATAAATTGTTTTGAACTTCTCACCATTTAGAAGGAAATACATAGGAATTTCCGGGTAATTTGGCTGCCATTTGAGCGGCCATCTTGAATATCTCAATATCCTCAAGGATACAAGAGTCGCATCAGCCAGATTAGGATTCAGCACCATCGAAACAGCTTAAAACCATCAATTGTTTTCATTTTCTCACCATTTAGAAGGAAATACATAGGAATTTCCGATTTTGGCGGCCATTTTGGCGGCCATCTTGAATATCTCAAAATCCTCAAGGATGCAAGAGTTGCATCATCCAGATTTGGATTCAGTACCCTCGAAATAGGGTAAAAACGTGAATTGTTTTCAATTTCTCACCATTTAGAAGGAAATACATGGAAATTTCCGGTTTGGGTGGCCATTTTGGCGGCCATCTTGAATATCTCAAAACCCTCAAGGATGCAAGAGTTGCATCATGCAGATTCGGATTCAGCACCCCAGAAATAGGGTAAAACCACCCAAAAACATTGGGTGGACGGTAAAACAAGGTTCAGCTTTTGGCACCCAGACTATAAAGGGTAATATGCATGCACATGAAAAAAAAATAAGCACATGTTTTCATGTGCTTGCATACACTTCATTTATGAATAAAGTGATGGTGGAATTTATCATGAATATGTAATAGAGCATTCCAATCCTGGCCATTGTTCAGGACCATTGTCAGGGTATTAACCACACACTCCCATACATACCAATTGACCCATGTGCAAAATTAAAATTTTGTACAGAGGGTTGAAAACAGAGCAAAATCTGAAACCTAACGTAAATCCTTTATGCTATCATTTTTTAAATTACCTCCAACAAAATTGTACACTTTTCAGTTATTGGTCATATCAATGTCAGTTTTATCTGATATATAATTTTTTAATTATTAAGGATCAAAAGTGGGAAATGCTTTTCAAATTCATGAAATTTCTCCGTCAAGTTGTTTTCATTGCAACTGATTAACAAATTGCCCTACACCGACGTAAATGAGCACTGAATTGATCAGTGTTTTAGTAGTGGCAATGATTAAAAAATCATGGGGGCAGTGCCCGCTGCATGCTATAAGGATTAGAAGCAACACTTGCTGTGGGGCGGAAGCTCGGTGGTCTAGTGGAGATGACGCCTGTCCGGTGATCAGGAGGTCGTAGGTTCGAATCCTGTCCGAGTTTGTACGCCCATGATTTTTTTATGATTAATTTATGACTAGTTTATTTTATACAAACCGAATTGATAACAATTATGTATATTCAATTGATGCAATATTAAATTGTTCTTGTTTTGTATGAGCCTGTGTGTTGTCTTGATTATGTAATTTTTCATTTTGATATTTATGTCATACCGTATTATGTATATTTTTCCATTTTTGTAAAATCATTTGTAATTCAGCCTCTGGCTGCGATCAATGATATGTTGAATAAAGATAACATCAATAACAATAATAATATAGTTATGGCTGGAAAGTTATTTTTTTTTAAAGACGCGAACAACGACCAGCTGTGACCTCGCTTTCATTTTCTTTCAGAATAAATATTGACTATGTCTTTTACTTTAGCATCCACAAGGCTTAAATAGCAGGTAACGATATACTGCACACCCACCACACCCACACAAACACACAATACACACACGGTGCATTGAAGGTGCAATCATTAATTAAATTTGGCTAATATCGCCTAAATGTCTTTTTTTTTGGCATTATCTTGACAACATGTTATAATAAAACAATCGTTTCAAGTCGCTTCCGCATATCTTTCCCTCTCTCGCACACGGTAGACATATGGTAATGCTGATATAATAAAGTTCATATAGTCCATGGGCCAGGCCAGATATTGGTACCACCTGAGGTGGCAAATCCTTTGTGGTGTCATTTTGTTTGTTGAGCATAGATATGCTTATCAAGCTATGATAGCATTTCCAATTATATGAGTACTTTTAACCAATGTCGTCTCGTTTTTATATTCCAATACTTCTGAATCGAGACTAATCGACATTAAATGGTTGTAGCGCCCTCTTGATTTTTGTCTTTATTTCTAATGTGGTAAGTACTGTTTTCTTGTAAGCTTTGGACCTTTAAATGCACTAAATTTATCAAAACAAGGCTAAAGTTTTGTTCCATTGTCTTTGTAGTTTGGAAATAACAGCACAATTTGATTCTTTTTTATTCCACATGTCCAATTTATAATGTGGGACAAATCAATTGAATGTCATTTTGTTAATTTTTTCTTTGTTTTCAGCGTATTTTGACTGAGTGCATCCCATCCGGTGTTTTTAGTGAAATTTTGATGGTGTCATTTTGTAGAGCATCATATACTGTACATGTGTGCCAAATTTCAGAAGGATTTGTTGAAAAATCTGGAAATTATCAAGGGGCAAATTGTGCCTGTCTTTAGTCACGGAGCGTCAAAAAATATTTGGTATTGTTCGGGTTAATGGCTGAAATTTATTGCTAAGCTACTACTCTGGAAATGCTATTATAGCAAAAAAAAAAAAATAATCCTTAGATATATGCCATTTCAAAATGCACAACTAGAACTTGCCACCTCAGGTGGTACCAGTAACCCATTTTTCGGGTCTTGGCCCATGGACTAATACGGGTGAGCTGCTATCATAGCTCCATTATCTTATCACTTTCTTTGTGTATACACTATTCTTTTGTGTGTGTTTGTACGATACTGCACGATTTCGAGACAAGAAATCACGCATGACTTCCTTCCTTGGGTGTCAGTTGACAACAAATGGTTTGTACACAATGTCATTTAAACTCATGAACCTATAACTGGAAATCTGATACTAGTTAAAGCCAGTTGAAACTTGGCTTCTGTTGGTTTCTATATCGATCTTGAATTTTCATAAAAAGAGACGGGTATATAGATGCAATTGTGTATTATATTTCTGTAGTGTATATTAATTAGGAAATAGACACACAAATGATAGTCCCAACATTTATTTTGTACTATTTCGTAAGATGTTTGAAATGTCACGCAGCTACCAAACAATAACGACATGTTCAATTTTTAATGAAGTATGAATGATGGAATCGAAATAAAAATATTTTATGAAACAAAATAAGAGAAAATATATGGAAACTAGCCGAAATAAAAGGAAATAGATAGAGACATCAAAATACTTATAAAGTTAAAGTTAAACATAATAAAGTTGTTAGTTCAATTTTTCGTATCTTGACTGTGACTGGTTATAAAGACGTCATAACGACGTCATACGTTTGGTAATATATCCATCATGAATATTCATAAGATTTAATCTAATATGCAAAAACTAGAGGAAATCATATGTTTAACTAGAGGGATAACATTTGTAACTACACTATATATGCTTGGTTTAAAGTTAAAGCATCAGAAATTGTACACTTGATTGCTATCTTATTCAAACTAATTCCAACTTGTACGTGTTATGAAGACATAATTTCATATTTTAATTGGGGTGATTACAAAATTGTGATCTAGTTTAACATAGTAACCATGACATGAGGCAATACAACTTTTTGCCAGTATGCATAAAAACGTGATTCAACAGTCCAGTAATTAGGAATTGGTTGTAGGCACAGGCACAGGCATAGGCATATCGGTTTAGGATTTTGGACTTTAGGAGAAGGTGAGATTAAATTTGTACTGATGTACCTGAAGATGCCCACAGCTTCATTAAATTTAGTAATGGTATACTAATTACTCTGTCTTGGATCAATAGCGACGTCAAGATGATATCCATTTTCTTTCTTTATTTTCGTGAAAAAGACGTCTTTACGACGTCTTTTTCTGTACCGCTACAAGTAAAAAACAAAAAACAAAACAAAACACGTCGTAAATCAACGTGTAAATGACATGTTTATGACATTATTCTTACGTGACATTTAGTCTTTAAAGTAGTAATTCAAACGTCATTAAGACGTCTTTGTATAACCACCTAGACAGACGTCACAAATATAACGTCTTTTCTACGTCTTCCATTTGAGCAAAAATATGACATTTTGACGCCGGTCTAAAACGTCTAAATGACATCCATTTTTTTTTTTTTTATTTACGTCAAAAGACGACATATTACGACGCCCTTCTGACGTCTAAATATTTATTATAATGTCTTTTTTACGTTCTCCATTTGAGCAAAAATACGTCTTATTGTCGACAGTTTACGACGTTTTTTGACGACAGTACTGGCGTAAAATTAAAGTCATTCTGACGACTCTGCTATCAGGGCTTTTGATGTATATAATTTGCCGTATTTAGATACTTCAACAATGTAGTCAGTCTAAATTTTGAACGCAAGGGGCTCCCTCGTGTGGGAAAGGGAAATCCTCTCCCAAAGCGTCCACAGCGCCCTCTCGCGTCGAGAGAAGCCCAAGATCTACACGGCAACAACTTGTACGCAGGAGCTCGTCCAAACACTGAATAGCTTTCAGTTTCAGGACACGAACTATCCTCAAATCCAATATGCCGGAGTAAGCTTATTCACTATTATGGGCACATTCGTCCGAATGACCTTTCTTTTTTTTTTCTCAGTCGGTTACGGGCACTTCACTCGTTTTCAGAGCGACATAATACATAAGCTTTACCTGCTAACGTAAGAATTTATGGGATTCATCAATCCTGTTCAAACAAAGAATGAACTTGCGTAGACCAGATGACCAGAATGATCCGTTAATTAACATTTGGGAAAGCATCCATTTCGTTATTTTGCATTGAATGTATTAACGATCTCTTTCTATTGATACTGCCAAATACAACTTTTACTGTCAGGTGGATGTGCTTGCAAGCAACCTTTACTAGGATTACATGAATACCATCATAGATGCTTATCCCTGTAAATTTAACATACTTGTTGGTACGAATTACGAACTCCGAACTGGCTTATTAGGTACAGCCATGGGTACCACTGACACTGGCCCCTTTCCCTCCCTGCGCTTGTCTGTCCATGACAGCTAGGACGGTGATTTGGTTTAATCGGTAGCGCGTCTACCTATAGATCTAAAGGACCCGGGTTCGATTCCCGAGTCTAACTGAGCAATGTTGTGTGTATTCCAACACCGTCCGCTCTAGAAAGAGGCAGAGGCTGTCCCTCGGATAGTCGTAAAATTGAGATCCCGTGTGTGAGGGAGTAACAACTCGCTCAAGTAACCCCCACCCCACCCCCATTTATTCATCGCACAGAACAGGGTGCACAACCTGGTGAAGTGGTCCCCCTCATATCCAACGATCCAACTGGATCCTATAGAATACCAGCTTGTGCAGCTATAAATATGGGTCATCTAGCCATCTTCTCAGATCGAAAACGAAACAAACAAACAAACAGAAAGAAAAGATAAATCCTTAAACAATGAACACGCCCACGCAAAAAGAAAAAAAAATCGTGATGGCCAGAGATACATCCATAGCATCTTGGTAGGCTCTCCTCATAGGATCTAAAAATTCCAGAACACCATGAACCAAATGCACGAAACGATCATATACATATTTAGATCATGATTGTCTGACACAAGCATCAGTTTCCTAGATGAAACACTTTCATTGAAAATGACACACTACATACAGAAGAGAACTCCACACCAACCCACCAACACGTGTACGCATGCCTGCTTACCTACTCGCCACATCATGCAATCCGATACATTGTATTTAGCAACGTTCCATCACACAGCCAAGCCAGCTGATGTCGCATCCGCCTCATTTTTTACAGATCCGTACAAAGCCCCCATCATCCTGACCAACTAAAAAGGTACCTCTAGCAGAGAAGCCACAACTCAGATATGGTTCAACAACAAATAACCCGTGCATCACACCTTCCCCGGAAAGACTTTCTCTCCTACAAGAAACGTAACATACTCGTATCACACAACATTATACCACATAAATAGCCGCTATACTGCGGGCAACGCCTCCCGCATAACCCGAATCAGCGAATGTGAAACACTACGAAGCATCTTCCCCAGACCTCCCCTCCCGCCGTCACATCTTACCTCGCTGTATTATATAATTTAGCATTACGACCCGCACATACATGCACATACATTCGTACTGAGGAATGCCAAATTACCTACACCACACAATCTAACTACCGTATACACACTACCAAGAGCACAGATACACAAACAGCATCCATACTTATGAATTTAGATGGGATTGAAGAAGACGCCTTGCAGAGCGGTGTTGTGTAGCTCCTGCATGGTTGGATCAGGGAGGTGTCTCACCTCCCTGGTTGGATCAACGACATGCACCATCATGACCAACCAGAAACAATTCCGTCAAAACCGCCACGGATCCAAGACTCGCCAACAGACTTCATCTCTTCGTGGGCTGAAAAAAACCCCAACAAAAGCAAACCAGCGTTCTGTACCAACACATCCAATAATCACACGTTCGCAAGCACGTAAAAAAAAACCAATAAAAAAATCTTCATAACAGATTATGAAAACTGTAAATGATCCTGTCTAATCTATCTAACCACATGCCACGAACGCAACCTACATTACATAGGAAAGACCCACTCAACTCACCATGAATACGCTCTTGAACAACACACGCTCTGAAATATCCACTCGCGAACCTCTATCATCCACACCTCCATACACCATTGTAAACCCTTCTTTCTGCATCCGATATCCCTGCCCCTTCCACTCCACTCACCCACAGAAACAAATACTACACAACCGAACTCAACTTCTTCTAACGCCATTATCAAGGTAACCACTTTGTTCTATGCTTCGTTTGAGCACTAAAATTTCCTTGCCTTACTTGGAATTGCTTAATAGCGAATACTGTTGTGTTGTTTCTATGTATTGCTTTGTTTGTTTGTTTGTTTGTTTGTTTGTTTGTTTTACTATGATTTTGTTCAAGTTTCGTTGCAATTTGTTGCTTTTTTGTTATTCTTTATCTCAAAAGCTCCAACAAGGACCGTAAAGCGATTGAAAGGTCTGCAAATAATGGCAAGAAGTACGTTCTATACGCCAAGTTTCACGATGTTTTTTCTTTCCGAGTCAAAGTGCTCACACATATAGCATTTCAAATAGTGTCAACTGGCAGTTTCGATACCAATATCATAATGATAACATGGTCTACGATACCAGGGTAGCCTCTTTGATCACTGTTCGCGCCTTTCTTCAAGAGGATCCTGTAATTGTTTTTACCAAATCATCACCAGGCATCCATTTTTTTCTTCCTTCTCTTAGTCAAGAGGGACGTCGCAACGTCCCTCTTGACTAAGAAAAGAAAAAAAAAATCGTTGGCAATAACGTTTTCTCCAAGGATGTTTAAGCGCCGAGTTGGATTGCGACCCAGGACTTCTTGTGTGAAAGAGTCACGACAGTTTTTAACCATAACCACACTTTTTATTGTTGGTTTTGCGATATCTTATTTGAATATGAATTATCTTCAGATGTATAGACAAACCCCGGGATACAAACACATCGTGTATCAGAAACCTCCGACAGTGGAGGAGTTGAGGGTTTTGTGTTTGCCTGCCGAATCATCCATTTCAGTGGATTTTCAAAACACAAAACATTCTTGCTTGAAAACTCCTATTCCCATCCTTTCACTCTTTCATCTAACAGCTGAAATCTTGAAAGCGTTTTTCACCAGAAACATCTACTTTCATAATTATGTAACATTGAAATACCTTCAACACTAGCAGGCAATCCCATGTGTTATCACTGGCTGTACATTTTTGTTAATGATTCGCAAAAGCTTGCCATTCATTGGAGAAAGGAAGAAGAAAAAAAAAGCAACTCCCGACAATGCCGACGAAACTGAAACTGGCGAAATCAGCATGCCTATATGAATACATCATCAGGTCTTGTTTGTGCCCAGAATTCATATCATCTTTCATGCATGTACGTACATAGTTGGTTCAGAATTCCTTTTTGCTCGAAATTTGTGTAGCGTTTCAAGCTCTTCTATACCATAGGTTTCATTTTTAAAAATGCCAGGGGCAAGCAAAGTGGTTCCATAATATTTTCTCCTACACCAATTGCTCCTATATGGGTATTATATCAGAATGCTAGGCCGATCGTAAATTCTACCCACAAACATAACAATAACCCTAATCCTCACATCAAACTAGACCTAAAATCATCTCACAACCATAACCCTACCCTAAGGCCTTGGAGAAAACAAGGCATGAGCAATTGTTACAGGAGCAAATGTCGTGTCAACACAAGCAAAGTATAAGACTGCTTTCGCTTCTTATACTTCCTCATTTTAGACCTCCAAAAAATGGGTTTTTCTACCTCTCTGATCTGGCTGCAAGAAGTTGAAGCTTGTTTTACAGTCAGCTTGTGGTAGTACATTGTATAGGTGGAACCAGCCAGGAATGACACGGCCGAAAGAAGGGACAAAATAAGATTGACATTATTTCGACCATTCTCCACATATAATACTCGTGGTTTTATTCGGAAGTGCGAACCCTGGCAGTGTGCGTAAGCGTGGGTCCATCGTGTTCAGAAGATCATTCCCTGAAGGGTCCACGCAACAGCGCCCTCTAAAATTCTCTGACATTTCACTGCTGACATTTACCTTTGACATCTTCACCAGTACATGTAATATTTTTTTCTCTTGGCATATTTATACCACCACTGACATCATTATTCAACTAATGTTTGTTTTGTTTTGCTTTGTTTTTTGAACCTGTGACATTTTTACTCATGACATTTACACTGGTGACAATCTTATCCCGCTTCTTACATCTCATTAATTCTAGTTTATCTGAGCTGTTCTCTCTCTAGTAGATAAAATTTTGTAAAATTTACGATTTTAGCAATTAGATGGGAAAAAAATGTGTGTCGTACGGAATATTGTTATAGTCACAAATCGGAAATCTCATTGCTCCTACTTCCTTGAAACCAGCCCATACAGGAAATCCCACAAGAACCTATCATTACTTCAGTAAAAAGAATGATTATGAAAATGTTGGTCATAATGATGATGATGATGATGATGATGATGATGATGATGATGATAATAATAATAATAATAATAATAATAATAATAATAATAATAATAATAATAATGATAATAATGATAATAATATAATGATAATAATAATAATAACAGCAATAATAATTATGATTATAAGTAAACAATTAAACAAACACACAAATTCATTTTGATGGAATTGAAAGTGATTTTGATTGCTTTTTTTCCAACCGGGCAACGTAGGGAAGCCCCCCAGGGAAAGCCTGGCATCTTGTCTTCTTGTATTTTGCTCTTTTTTTATACTGAAAATGAATTAATTGATTCATCAATCAATAATCAAATATTCAATTGATTTATTGATAAAAAGAAATAATGATTAAAATGAGTGACTTTGTTTTGAACGAAAAAAAATACTAGTCTTCTGTTGATAGTCAACTTCTGCCAAATGTTCAAGATTAACTACTTCCTAACTTTCTATTTTGGCAAGACTTCTGCCTTGCATAATGGCGGTGATGAACAACATTCCGAGTAGCACGAGAAGGATGGAGTTACCAAATGCTAATGCTTTCATTTACTTTTTTCACCAAATATAAGAAAAGATACAGTATCCATGAAATGGGTAAAACCCATTCAAAAACATTGTGCTGTCGGTCAAATATGATAAGGCCCAAAATCTACTTGTACCCCATGCAACACTTTTTCATTCTGACATTTTTACCTTGACATTTTCAAGCTGGTATATCCATTCAGTCGTAGTGAGATGCATGAACAGAAGAAACTCTCGTCGTCGTTTTTTTTAAACAAGTAATCATGATAATTTGATCCCATTTATACCCAGAGAAGTCTCTCCAGTGGCATCACTGTTCTACAAGAGGGTCGTTTCATTGCCATATCCCTTGATTACCACGCAGGTATACCACTGCGTATACAGGGGCGGATCCAGGAATTCCATAAAAAAGGGGGATGGGCGTAAAGCAAGGTGCCACTTCCGGGTTTCATCAGCAAAAAAGAAAACGAAAAAAGAAAAAAGGCTTAAGCTGGTACATTCTTCTATTTTTTTAAAGATACAAAACTAAATATTTTGTCTTTTTTTCTTTATCAAAAAAGGGAAACAAAATAAGGGGCGCCCCCACCCCCCCCCCCACCCCCATCTGCCACTGTTATACACCCGTTTCAAGACAAGGAGGTATATCACCTTCTTGGTCAAGGAGGACGCTGCAGACATTCGTGTCAAATGGGATGAAATCATCTTTTCAAGAATGAATGCAGCAGGAGGAATTCGAACCCATGACCTTTTGTTTACAAACTCAAAGCCTGATCCGCTATGACATGGTGATTCTCTGTTTTCCTTTATCAGTGTTTTTGTTGTTGTACTAAGAAATTTTTCCATTTCTGTCATTCGCTACACAGAGCAAGGAGGTTACAAAGAACGCCAGTTCTTTGTAACCTCCTTGCACAGAGCAATACATTGTGATGCCCCATGCTGTTCCTATCAGATTAAACAAATCAAATATTACAGCCACTTATGTAAAATTATATAAATTATAAAAACAAACGACCGACCAGCAAACACTAAGGCCTACACATTTATTATCACATTTATAATGAAGCGCGTAATCAGATAATCGTATGATTTTTACGTCAATTGCAACTTGTTTGATGTGCCTTTTAACAATGAAGATGAATGAGATCAAGTTTGAGAAATTGAAGAACATGTATTTTGGTTACAGCCCGTTCTTGCGGCAGGAAACTAAACAAAAAAGAAAAGAAAAAGAAGAAGAAATTGAATCAAAACAGTAGCCTTTGGCAGTACAGCATATTTATCGTAATGATCAAACCGAATCATCGTCCCAAATCCGGATGTATAATCATTCGCTTTTTTGTATGCTCTTGTAAAAGAGAGATACAATCACTTTCATGCGAAAGCGAGAGAGAGGGGGGGGGGAGAGAGAGTGGGAAAGAAATGACAGAAAAGGGGTCTACAGAGAAAAGAAAAAGAAAGGGAGACGGGGAGGGCGAGCTAGAAATAATTTCCTCGCGAGTCCTCGAAGTCAGTGAACTGTGCTGTTGTTTTCTGTTTACTAAAGCACTTCACGATGAGTGGGTAACACGAGGCTGCCTTATTTGGGCAATACACACTATTGCATTGATGCAAATACTGGTCTTGCGCAAGAAGATTAAAGTCAAGTAGAACAGGGAGGTGGGAAGAGATCCACCTCCCTGGGTAGACAGATCAATGTCCAATAACCCATAAGATTACCCGGGATCACGAAATTGTGTCGCAGAAAATTCACAAGGCCTGCTCATCTTAAAAATCATCTCGGGTGCAATATGATTCCAGCAATTCATTGATACGAATGGGGAAATCTTTTTCAGTAGTAATGGAAAAGTATGGTAAAAGAAGTACTTGACTCTGTTGATGGCATTTCTTCAGAATTTTCCTGTGTAATAGGCTAACAGCAATGAAATTTGCAGAATAAAGACTCGAAAGTCTTCCCTTTTGCAGAGGTTTTTTTTTTCTAGAAAACATCGAAAGAGACTGAGAGATAAGTTTGAAACTGTTATACTATCAACTCTTATTGCTGTTCTTCAACATTAAAAAAAGAACAGAGTTGAAAAGAAGGGACAAAGGTGAAAGATAATAGTGAGAAGATTCTGCATCATACAATAATCATAATTCTTATGATCGAGGATATTTGATATTGCATTAAGGTGAAATTATCCTTTGAGGTCCCCCCCCCCCCCCCCCACCTCGCATTTTGCTGTTCATATCAAGACACTGGCCAATTCAGGAACAGGGAGTATTGTTATCGCATTCTAATCATTCTTTTTTCCGCCTAACAAAAGTCATTATCATGATTATCACACTAATAGTCCTTGTAAAGATACAAGAGTATAATATTCGCACTAATGGCTTCTTTCTGCAAAAGCATGCTGCGACATGACTGCACGCTTCACATGCTATGAGTAACCGTTTGGTGCTGAATGTTCGGTTCTCATTTTTGCAGAGTTCAACGTTCATCTTTTTAAAGTTGTTTTGTCGATTATGGTAGAGGCAAAGAGAGAAGGGGAGGGGTCGGTGAAATGAAAAGCAGCAACAATGAGGAACGTATGAGCATGGGGCTTGTTGTATGAGGGTAGCTCTTTGGTATGAGGACGTATTGTGCATGCGAACTCAATTCGGGATTTACCGGAGTGACGTCAGTGGTAGGAGGGGTCACCTCCGTGGTGGTAGGGACGCCTCTGGTTCTGGCATTGTTTTGGTCATCCGGGTCACAGATTATCACGGCATGATCAAAGGGTCTGACCATCATCAATGGGAACTCGTTTCTGGTGACGTTTGCACCTTTGTTGAAACTAACTCGACTCATTTTCATAGGACCGTTTGCCATATATGGCAATGAAGAACCTGCTGTCGATGATGTGGATCTTTTCCCCATTGTTTGTGGTGTTTGTTTAAATGTTTGTTGTTGTTTGGGGGTCTTTTTTCGGTCTGTCTGACACCGCGGGAGTTCTCGGTAATGTTTATTTTGGGATGACCTGGCGGTATATAAGTAAAGCAAAGGATACTAGTAGTTAACATAGAGACACTCATTAATCTAAGAGTTGTACCCTGAAATGTTTTGCAAATTTATTTCTCTTACGACTGTTTACAATATAGAAGAAGATAAACCGGTTTCATTGGGAGAGTATCGTCAGTAAATTTTCTTGTCAGAGTGCACTCACTTGCAGCATGTCAATGAGCGGTCTGATCACGTGACTTCTCGGGTCGCCCCGCCCATCTCTTCTCGGCGGAATAATAATCCGACCGCACCAGCCGAGCTTGCAGACACCGCTTCAGCGTCGTTACATTTGTGAAGTACACTCCGTCGAACAGAGAGACATACTGACTTCCTGAACCCCGCCTCGCTCCCTCGCGCATCGCTACGTGTGTACACGCGGATGATTAGTTCATAGGTTCTCTGTTACTACCCGCTCTGCACGTACTAGCGGAGCAGCGCGCGGAGAAAGCGGTACGGTGTGTTGTAGAAGTAAAGCGCTCGCATCCTTTACTCTTCCGAAGTGGTTGTGAATAGTGGTGGACCGTAAATACTCGGTTGTTGACATTATAGAGCTTCTTTGGACACTTTTCACAAACCGAGGCTTTGAAGCCAAACTGCAGGTACGTTACTTAATGTCCAATTAAAATGATGATGATCTTCTAGTCACTTTTGTCGGAGCCGGAACGTGTGAAAGTTTGGCAAAATGCCTAATTCCATGTCATGATTTGTGTTGCGTGTGTGTGTCTCTGTGTGTGTCTTGATTCTCGAACAGGTGTGCCACGATATCTTGAGCATGGCGTGTGATTCAAGTAAAAACATGGATGTAAACTCATATTTCCACTCACGAAACGTTACAGGCATGGCATTGATATCGAAGCCATAAAGAAGTCCGATGTCTCGGGACTCTTTATTTCTCTGCTGCACGATTTCTTGGTATCATTTTCATGCTTTGCCCGTTTACTGTAAGACTCCCTTCATAACATAAAGTGTTGCTCTCTCCCGGGTCCCTCCGCTCCGTCTCTCTCTTTCTCTCGAGAAGTTTGAGAGCTCTTGAGGTCAATCCCTGAACCTCAGAAACTTTAGAGGGGCTTGGTTGAAGTGAAAGGGATAAAAAAAAATATACTGCTAAACTCATGCGCTTCATGGTTGTGCATTTTGTCAACTAGTACTCCTGCTTTGCCGTATTGGGTTCTAAGGGGTTCGTTAACGTTCCTCTTGGAGAAAAGCGGGCCTCCCCTCCCCTCCTTCAGCATGTTACATGCACGCTTTCGGTTGCTCCACGCACAATCAACCGCCTGGCTTCCCTGTGTAGAGCGTGGGGAAAACAATACTATTGTAGAAAATCAAGCGTGGTGCTCCTGGAAATCAATCATAATTGTGCCCAAGGGCGAGCTGAATAGCGACTGTGCGTGTTTATGCGATTACGTAATGCACGCCCTTCTGTGCTGTGCGATGTTGGTGCATGACATCGCCTGCCTGTGTGTATTACATGTCCTTAATTTTGTTTCCTCCGCTTCATGTTCAACTGGAGCTGCTCATACGCTTTTATGCATGCACAGATCATCGTGCCTGCTTCATTTGGTGAAGATGATTCATAATCATACTACAAGGCAAACTTAAAGAAATGTGTAGACAAAATATCTGCTCATGACATTTAGATGGTAGAGTAATTAGATCGATAATGATTCTTCAGCGCAAAGTCGAAACTTTAAAAAGGCACTTTGATCGAAAATTGGCAAATGATCTCGTATTTATACTTCTACCAAATTCAGATTTGATATTTATGCAAAATTTGCTTCCTCATCTTTTTAATCTGTTATACTTAAAGGAGATTTTTTTAATACGACACAAGTTTGTGACAAGCCCCGATAAATTTTGATCCTGACACATATAGGAGGTACTGCTCGCGTAGAGGCCAGAACCCGGGGCAAAGGGGACCAAATTTGTTTGTCTGTCAATTGTCAGGCCGAAATAGCAAAGCAAGACTTTTGGTTTATAATTTTACTTCAGGACGAGCACTAACAAATGGCAGTATCTGGGGTTTTTTTTTCTCTCAAATTATCCATGTTATCAAATACCAGGAACTTGAAAAAGTATGAAAATTCATCGTTGCTCCTGACATTCGGGGCAAACTGAAATACGGAACGAGGCAAAGTATAAATTAAAAACACTTTATACTAGAGGTTATCTTGAATGTGAAAACCATGACTCTCCGCTAAATTGCTCCTCTTTGGTCTTTCAAACACTGTTATAGTATGGAATGTCCTGTTTCCTTAAAGGACTAAATGAGGCCTACATGGTTTCGAAATTTAAGAGTATCTAGGTCATACCTCATGGGCCACACTTGACTTGTGAGTTTTGTTGTTGATTGTAAATTTGCTGTTTTGAGGGATGATGAGGTTAATGATATTTGTCGGAGGTTAATGATATTTGTCGAAGCGTAACAAGATGTTATTAAAATTTTCCGACGATCGAAGACATGAGGAATAAATTGACGTGATAGGGTGAATCAAATCGGTGGAATGTTTTATTTGAAAGGATAGTTTATCTTTTCATCACACTCCTCGGAGCACACGTTGGCCAAGAACTACCCCCCCCCCCCCCCTCCCCTCCACCTATGTACACAGTGTACAACTACAATACACTGACGCTATAAGACATCTTGGGCGTTCTTTGCAGGCAAGGGAGATTATAACAAGCGGGCTTCAAATGCAATTTTTCATTGTAGGTCGACGAATGCGATATTATGCCATCGTCTGTGTTTCAGCTTTGTGTAACCCATGGTTCCAGTGAGGGAGCTAATGAGGAAAAAAAAAGAAAGAAAGAAAACGGTCTCTGGTGAACCGATCACGTCTGCTGCTTTTAGAGCACTTGCTCAAGAAAGACGTTCGCGGGTTTTTTTTTTTCTCACCAGCGAGGAGGGGATTAGTGAGTAGTCTGCTGGAAGTATCAGTATCCATGGCAACCACTGGCTACGCGATTATGCGCTTTAGGAGAGCGCGAGGTTGCTGGGCAGGTCCAACCATGGACCCACCCTTAATTCAGTGATTCACAATCTTCCCTCTTCTTTGTGTTTTCATAAATAGATGCCCTCTATATCCAAAGCCTACCAGATTTAATTAAACTTCATGACCCCTATTTCCTATAGGAATACGAATATAATGTTTGTTTTTCTCTTCTGATGAACTACATTGTACATCTTGGTATTTTTATCGAGAAATGCTGTTGTTCCTTGTCCTTTATTTTCCTGTGAACTGCTCTCTTAGTTGAATGAAAGACACCCCCCCCCCCCCCCCCCCAATGTTAGTTGCGGTAGCCTAAATGTACCTAGATTTTGCTCTGAAGGTTAGAAGTAGGGCCCAGGTATAAACCGCATATGCCAGTCCTGATATTGCGTACTTCAGAAAAAGGTAAATGTAAACGCTTCCCAAAAAGTCATACAGATACAACATAAGGGACAAACTTAATACAATGCATGTGTAGGGGCCCATTGTGTTATTGTTTATTGTTCATATTGTATAAGTAGGCCTATCAGTTCAGACAATTGATTAACAAAAGTAGTGTAGGGCCTATACACTCATCTGCAAACAAAAATGTCCCTTTAACACGTATAATGATATTTTTTAGGTATGATCGTTGAAGATGATAGTGAGGGATATGATGATATTGATTAACGACAGTATAGGTGATGAGTGAAAGGAGTAGGCTTGCGAAGAGACCAGGAGGTGGATTTTTATACCTCTCCGTGTAATAATATATAGGGATCGAGGGTGTAGGCCTATACGTTCTATTACAGACTCCTTTACAATGACATTGAGCTCCGGTCCCGAGTCCGTGATGTTTTCTGCTTTTATGAGTATATTTTTATATCACAAATTCATAAATATTGTTTCATTGACATATGATAGGCTTATGTATCAAATATTATTATGACTGAATTTTCAAGTTTTTTTTTTTAAGACGCACTAAGGTTCCTTGCCTTTCATTGATATCTTCAACATTAAAGTCAGCTGAAATGATCGAGCCTAACAATTCCTAATGGCACCTTGTTATTTCTGCGTGCACCAGGTCACAATGGCAAGATATGTTTCAGACAATTTAATTCCGCACGTTTTCCTGCCATATTACTCTCAATTTTCCACACAACAATGACCCGTGATCATACTATCATACCATGGGAGATATAGTTCAATGAGACATATCTTACTCGTGTGATTTTGGTCATATTTCAAGGCAAGTTTCATACCAAGCGTTGTTATGCTTATTTGGGCTGACTTTTTTTACGAAAGGTAAGACAATGAGAGCTGGTTTGTTTTTCTTTCTCTGGGCGGAGCATAGTGGGTGCAGGAAAAAAAATGAAATGATAGAAGACAGCTCCAGAATTTGCGATTTTGGACTTATTCACATCAGTAGAGTAGATGACAACATTGGGATGGATGATTGGGAAAAATTTTCAGTCCTTGCGGGTAAACAAGGGCTCCCTTGTCACGTTCACATTCGTACAAAGAAGAAAAAACCACAGAAGAATAGATGTGACGGTGATATGTGAATACCATTTTTGTTATAGGTACATTGGTAAAGATCGCCTGGTTTGCCAGAAATCGGTAGAGTAAGCCCTACATAATGCATCAACAGATTCTTGTCTCTAAATCCACCCCATTCCAAGAGAGCGAAGACAACGAAGGCCTTTGTAATAGACCACAAAGTATCTAATAACTGCTTGTCACTTTTATCGTGATTTTCCAAGATGTCGATGTCCATGTAACAAGTGCAGAAATGACATTTGTACTCTTGGCAGCATTAATCCTGTTGTCAAACCCTGGCGCGACGAAAACTTTCTTAGATGGACAAGACAATGAATATTCACATCAAATCTTCTGGGAAACTTGCATTGTGCCATTAATGATGAAGTCACAGGTTTTAGCTGGTGTTATATACTTTCTTTCTCAAATTCATAAGCTTTCGACGATCCGGGGGTCCAACCCGCGCGGAACGTCAGTTTGGAGGGGTACCATGATAGTAATAGTAATATACCTGTCGTGTATGTATTGGCAAGTGCAGTTCACCATTCGTGAGAACCTGGAGGCGAGCTCCGTGTTGCAGAGAACATGCATCTGTGTTTTGTCCCACCTCACAGTGATGCTGTTTTGCATATCAATACAACCACATAGGAGGTACTCGGCGGGGCGGAACAGTGAACAACGCAGCTCCCCTTGTTGAGTGCTTTCAAAAGAGAGCATTTACTTGAAATTCTGCCACAATGGTTGCCCCCGGTAGTCCTCCCCTCATTTTTTTTTTTCTGGAATATCACCCACTGAAATCTCGGCAACCTTGATAAAAATACAAAGGGCAAGAATAGCTCCCTATTGTGGTTTTGCTCTGGTCTTGAGAAAAAGGGTGAAGATGTCTGTCGCCATCATTCAAGTCGTTCTCCCGTGACTTTGAGCAGACCAAGGAGTAATCATACTCCTTGAGCAGACGATGCGTCGACACGAAAAGTTATCACATCACTCAGTGGATCGTTTCATTTCTGTTTCCGATTGTTCGAAGCATTAGTTAGTTCAGCTTCTCTTATTGCAGCTTGTGTATACATGCGATAAGAAGAAACACTTCTCTAGTCTCTAGTATGAATGATTGTGAAAACACGCTGAATGCTTGGAAGATTTTATTGTATTATTTTTGCTTTTTCTTCTTTTTGTGTGTTTGTATCTTCAATTTTCTTTCTCTTCAAATATCAGCGGGATTACTAAGAGTATTTTTACTCCGTGAAATTAACCGCCCGGGAAGTTGTGCTTTGCGCTCCTTTAAAAGGGGATAACTAGTAGGCTCATCTGATCAGCGGGAATCAGTGGGAATGCTGGGGGATGATTGTTCCAATCCTTGTGGATTCTAAGAGTACATTGTACATCTATTGTTGTGTGAAATTTATTTGCTTCAGAATGGTCTCATATTCAAGTAAAGTGCAGCTTAATGTTTCCAGGGTAACATGCCTGTACAGTGACATTGACGTTAACGTTAACGATCGTGAACAGCCCATTAACGATCGCCCTGACACTGTACAGGCATGCTAACCTGGAAACATTAAACTGAGACCATTCTGACGCAAATAATTTTCACACAACAATAGTTATACAATGAAAAGGATTGGAACAATCACCCCCCAGCATTCCCACTGATCAGGTACTAGCCATCCCCTAAATCTACATCTGGTCAGTCAGGCTTGTATGCGGCTTCTTTTGTGTGTGTGTGTGTGTGTGTGTGTGTGTGTGTGTGTGTGTGTGTGTGTGTGTGCTTTTTTGTACATACCAAGGAGGCATCGCATCACACATTGGCTTGTGACCGTTGCAAAACTAACAAATCCACAATCAGCGTGCGCAACCAAATAGAAATATACCCTCGGACCTGGACGCCACGTTTTCCTGCTGCCAGGGCGGTTGAAAAACTTGAGACTTGCTCGAGTGGGCGTGGTGGAGACACGGAAGTAGGAAAAAGAAAAAACACGAGAGGCATGTTTGTTGTAATTTCCTCTATGGAGACAAGTTTCTCGAACTTCAAACTAAAACTCCACCACGAGTTCGCCATGAGTTCGCCCTGAGTTCGCCCTGAGTTCGCCCTATGTTCGCTGGGAAGAAAAGCATCACCCAGACATAAACGCACATCGGGAGGATTAACCAGAAGAGCAGTTTCTGATAGCTGTAGCATGTCATGGTTTGTTAATGTGTGGACTTGACAGTATTCATCACGGTTCCTGAAGATGCGCAGGCCCAGGCACTTCTTGAGCTAAAACATATGGTATACACAAGTATACCATATATATAGATAGATATATATAGATATAAATACACAAGAGTCAACCTTTGATAATTTGATTGCACCCAATTTTGGAAAAGTGACAGAAAACAGATCACCCCCACCAACCCACCCCCCCCCCCCCTCCCCCCCCCCAAAAAAAAAGAATGTATAAAATAAAGAGAAGAAAAAACCGTCAATAAACTGACATTCCACTGGATTGTTCAACAGTCTCTGACTTGAAAGCTTGGATTTTTTTTTCAAAGCAACGAATTTGTAAGCGTTTTGGGATATAGGGCTAAGGGTAAGATTAGGTTTGGGGCTTGCAAGTTGTTGTTTTTTTTTTTAGTCCAGATATCTTATGGCTACCAACTCCAGAAGGATACGCGTGACTGACGTGAGCCACCTTGCAGGCAAAATATACAATATATTCTCTCTGAAATACTGTATCTATATGTGTGGTTATATAACAGCTAGAGTCGCCTGTTTTACGAAAATGTCCTTAGCATGAGCGTGATTTACGTCACTTGAAAATGTTCACGTGATACGTGGATGTTCGTTCCAAGCCAGTCTCTGTTATGTGGCTGATTTTTTTTTCTTTGCTGCCTTCCGGAAACCTAGTACAAATGTAAAATATACCAATGTAGCCAGATACTAGGTGTTACAAAAAAAAATGCCGCTTTTTATCCTTAATAGTTCAAAAACTAGTACAGTGTATATCAGATAACACTGACATTGATATGAGCAATAGCTGAATAATGTACAATTTTGTTGGAGGTAATGTTACAATGACAGCATAATTTAGTTTCATTAAATGAAACATTTATTTTTCAGTTAGGTTTCAGATTTTGCTCTATTTTCTACCCTCTGTACAAAACTTTAACTTTGCACGGAAGTCAATCGGTGTATATGGGAGTGTGTAGTTGAGACCCAAATAATGGTCCTGAACAATGGCCAGAATTGGAATGTCCATTATTAATTCATGAGGACTTCTACTTAGATCGCAGCTAGTCTTTTTTTCGTTCTGAAATGTGGTGTATGCAAGCACATGGAAACATGTGCTTAAAGTACTTTTTTCGTGTGCATGCATTTCACCCTTTGCCATGAATTCAGACTAGCAGTGCCCAGGGCAGTCCATCATGAACACGATGAATAATTTTTAAAAAAAATCATGCGCCTTGGAGCAGAGCTCTGAACAGGTGGTATCCATGTCCATTGTCCAGGGACATTGTATTACACACTCACATACACATCATTTAGTTCCTGTGTAAAGTTCAGGTTTTGTACAGAGGGTTAAAATTTGACCAAAATCTGGAACCTAACTCTGAAATTGATCATGGATTTCATGAAACTGACAGGCTCCCTATAGGTTCTCATATTCAAATCACCTCCAACTAAATTGTACACTATTCAGCTATTACTCATATCAATGACAGTGTTAACTGATATATAGTTTTCGAACTATTCAGGATCAAAAGTGGGAAATGTTTTTTGTAACTCCTAGTATATTTATACTTGCAAGATTTAAAAGATTATACTTCATGCAAGTATGATTATCAAAAACATTCATTTCGTGTGTCGTAAGTTGGTATTGTCAAAGCATTTATTTCTTGTACCGTTACACTCTGTGTGAAGATAGGTTCAACTTTACCCCCTTTCTGGTCTGAAAGGTGCAAAAAAGCTCCCGTGAAGGTACTGTGTCGGGCCTAGGGCAATTATCATCCCCATGGCAATTACCCGGACCCCTCAGCTGATCCCTAATCCTGAACCTAATCCTAACCCTAACCCAAACTCTAGCCCGTAAACCGAACCCTAACCCTAAACTTTACTTTACCCTTATCACTAACTAGTATTTAGCCGGGGGATGATTGCCCTCGGGGGTAATTGCCCTGATACGACTGCGTCACACTTACTTGTGCAAAGTTGAACCCGTTTTTCTTCCACTGTAAGCCAGATAGCTGACGAGTAATAATGTCTAGTAATTGTATTTTTGTATTTCATTTCAGATTTCCACGAAGACTTGCAAGAATCAGAAGATACGATGCCTGCCACAGAATTGAAATACAAATTCGGCTTGATCAACTCTGCTGGAAAGTACCTGACAGCCGAGAAATTTGGTGGAAAGGTAAATGCTTCCGGTTCATCACTAAAAGCCAAACAAGTTTGGACCCTCGAACAGGATGAAGGAACTTCTATCAGTTACTTGAGGGCGCCATCAGGTAACTATCTCTCGGCAGACAAGAATGGAAACGTGTTTTGTGATGTAGAGGATAAAAGCGACAGCGAGGACGTTCGTTTCAATCTCGATCGCCTTGACGACGGCAAGTGGGTTCTTATGAACGTCAAATACGAGCGGTATCTTGGATGCAATGGCGAGAACCTGGTGTGCACGGCCGGCAACAAAGAAGACCCATCGGTCAAGTGGACTGTCCAGTTAGCCATCCACCCACAGGTATGCATGAAGAATTTCCAGCACCAGCGCTACGCCCATCTCAAAACTAGCGAAGACGGCAGCGACAAGGTAGTCGTCGAGGAACTCGTCCCCTGGGGAGCCGACTCCACCCTCACTTTGGCCTACCTGGGACAGGGCAAGTATGCGTTGGAGGCCTTCAACGGCAAGTTCGTCCAGTCCAACGGAGAGCTTAGCGCAAGTGCAACCCCTGAAGCAGAGTTCACCCTCCTCTTTCAATCTGGTCATCTGGTACTCAGGGACAACGACGGCCATAACTTAGGAGTGGCCAGTGGATCCAAGGCGCTCAAATCGTCCAGCAAGATCGGAATTTCCAAGGAAAACTACTTTATCCTGGAAGACAGCGCGCCACAGGGGGCCTTCCAATACGGATCGAAGTTTGCTTCTCTCAAGCAAGGTAAGTCCACGCAGTTTACTTCTATAATCTTGCATTTAATACAGATACATGAACTACATACTTTCAGAAAAGCTATCTTGCGACCTAGGTCCTATACGCTATTAGAGTTTTAGCGATATGCAGTTAAAGGAGTATTCGAAAGCAGCGACAAATTCCTCTGAAGATAATAATTAGTTGACCTGTAGACTCAATTTTACTCATTGCCTATGGGGAGTTGGTTCATGCTTTGCACAAATTATGGCACTTTCAAAATGTGGAATGGCGTGGGTTAGTGACTCGTGTGGTGGTAAAATCAGGGAGGTGGGAAACCTCCCTGGTGAAATCGAAGTCTATGTTGACACTCTGTGGGTATGAAAATGATGTTACTCTCTACTAGTAGTATACAAAATGTACCACTGACAGTGGAATGCCTAAAATAGCGCCATTACTATCGAATGGCACGCCAAGAGCAACCTCCCGTAGAGTGACCTATATACCGGCGAAGTTCAGAGGTCGCATGAGGTCATCCAGTGGTTGGTTGTCTGGCAGTCGCTCGCGGCCTCTCACTCAAATTTCAGATGAGTGAACCGCGCCAGCCCAACACAGACACCCCTAGGCATATGATTGTAAACAGCTCTCAGGTCGTCAGGAGCAGGAGCAGGTCGTCGTGTGACCCTGATGGCTGGCGAGGGTCAGGTGTTAACCCGAAACACAGGGTGGCAACGTGAGGAGGAAGCAATTTTTTTTTTACAGAAGAATGATTATGAAATTTAGTAGAGCCTATAAAACATCTGCCAAAATAATACCGGAACTCTGCGGATCAGTTTCTGCGGTCGGTGCTTCCCATTTTGATTTGTTCGTCATGAAGAGAGTAATCCTTCTTCAGAGCTATTCAGCTGATATCAGGCTCAAAAAGATGGGTGATAGGAAAGTTCTCGGATTACAGTTTCATCATATATACCAGGCATATCCTGTGAGATATAACTATATGATAAAATCATATCAGCTGGCCAAGGAAGTGAAATTCAAGGACTCATGAAGATGAGGGTGAGGAGCATGAAAAGAAAATTTCATTCTGTCTATTCTTGGGGGCATTGTTATGGTTGTTAGAGAAATGAGAAATATTCCTCTTTGGGACATGGGGGCGGGGTAGTTCAGTTGTGACTGTGTAGAAAGATACATCGAAGTCGAAATGACTTTGGCCCGAATTCACGAAATTGGTACAATTGAAACCATGGTTTATACCATGGACAATTTGTATGGAGCGCCAAGCGTCGCATGGTCTATTTCGTTACGAAATCAGTCATTTCGTCGACGAAATAATCACTTCGTTAACGAAATAAACATTTCATCGACGAAATGACTAATTTCGTAACGAAATAGACCATGCGACACTTGGCGCTCCATACTAATTGTCCATGATTTTATTTTAAACCATGGTTTTAATTGTATCACCTTCGTGAATTCGGGCCTACATGTATGAGTGTAATCAAGCCATTGTTCAATTTTTTAGCATCGTGGGGGAAACCCATTCCCAGGGGCATTGTCTGTCCTACACTTCTACATGAGAGAGAACACGCAAGTATCCCACTGTACATACACCTAAAGACACGCCCATTCTGACACGTGACTTACATCAGAAGCTGACTTGAGTGTGCAGTACATGTATTTACACGTCTCTCTGATTCAAGAGAACACAATAGTGAGACGAGTTAGAAAACAAAACTTCAGACATCCCTTATTTGGAATGGAATACCACTCAGGCCCCAATACCATGGAATTTCCACCCCATGCAAATTTCTTCTCTCAAGGACTGTCTGCCCCGGCATGATTGTATGATATCGTTTGTTCAAAAATCCTATTGGTTTAATCTTTTTATTTCTGTGCACATTAGGTAGGAAAGTGAAAAATGCTTGAACCTTGGAGTCCTGAAAATACTTAACATTTGACTGGTTTATTTGTTTAAAAATTGAAATGCAGTTTTCTTTGAATTATATCTTGTGTTCTTGGGGCAATAGTCCAAAATTCGCAAGTTTATTAAATCAGATGATATTAATGATTTATGTTACTTGTGCCTTATACTGTGCGGTCTATAAGAAAAAAAAACTGCATTTAAAATGATATCACTATTCACACACATTTAATTTTTTTCATCTTGTCATTACGAACAATTTCCTTAAAAAATGAGTGGTAAAAGTTCATTTGGGACAGAGTGTCTCTTGGACACGAGGTACTATCTGCTCAGAAGATCCTCAGTTTCCATTTAGGATCGGTTGTTCATGCACGTGGAGCTTCTAGATATAGAGCGAAAGAACCTAGCCAAGGGCTGCCCCTGGGTCTGGGCGCACGAACAGGAACCAGCCCATTTCCCTTCCCAACCCGGCAGGATGCTTGCACCGAGATAGAAATCTTATCTATGTCTTTCTAGACGAATTAAAGGACGACTAGCAAAGTGGTAGAACGCGGATGGTAAAAGATTTCCTTCTGGTTGAATTGAGGCTTGCACTTGAAGCCGGTGGTATACAGTCATTTCTTAATCCTTCACGATAGGCCTTCATAGGCTAACTTTGTTCTTGCCAAGGTTCAGACACGGCTAATTCCTGTCCATATTTTGCAGAACACTAAGGTGCAGCACTGATGCAATTTGTAAAAATTATGTTCCTTCGTTTGCCAATACTCTATACCAATAGCATCACGGATAAGTTTGTAGTTTCATGTGCTCACTTCATCGAAGTTTTAGAGAAAGAAAGAAGCATCCCTCGCTTTTACAACATCATCGTTCCTGGTCTCCTCCACTTAAGGCATGATAAACAATCCAATACTGAATCAATCGCACGTAACCTCGATGTTACACAGAGCTTCAGGATGTCTGCTGCACTGTCAATAATGCTTGTGATACTCTGGATAACTGATTTACGCATACGACACATAGACCGTAGTACATGTATGTGAGGTTGGCATTCATGGAACAAGATTATTGCTTTGAAGTGGGTATCGATTGCCAGAGACTCAATGAATAACACAGTAATGATTGTGATCAAGTAAGACTTGCCGTGTACATCATTACTATAAAAACATGTAGACTAACTACTGTACACCGGGTCCCGGATTACATAGATTTGTAACACGGTTTCTTGAACGATACTCCTTAGTATTATCCAAGAGATATCAAATGGGAACCATTGCACTTGCAGGATACTAATTATAAATCGTTAAAGGTTCTAATCCTACACATTTCCGTTTGTTTTTGGCTGTTAACTATACCAGCATAACAAGAGAGTGCAAATCAAGTCCTAAAATTAACAGTCGGATGGGTGGATGCCTGAATATCAATGTACTCAGGATGAATGTATTGTGGTAAATATTACACGTGTTCTATCTGTGATCAAGACGACCAAACCCCCTCCTGTCCTTTTGAGTTCTCGGTCAACATGACACTGACCAGTCATGGACCGTCGACATCAGTGTTCCTTACAATTCAAACAAACTTTCTGTCTCGATTAGGCGTTGTAAATTCCATGGCGCATTATTCGCCTCGTATTTACCATGATGTTCTTGTGGAATGTCGTTCCAGCGTTCTTCTCACATGTACAAGATTCTTGTGCCATATTTGGCGCTTTCGCTCACGTGGTAAAGATACACCTGCAATAATACTCGAACTATTATAGCTGTCGGGGTGAGATCGTTGACGTTAGTTATGCGGGCTGTGCCCATTGTGTGTCTTGTTTGCTGTAGGCAATTATTCTGTGTTTATGAATGGTACAGGTGTGTCATGGCGTCACCATACAATATCGCTTGTCCTTGGCATGTAATTACTGTACTTTGTAAGAGAGGCTGGGAGTGGAGGTTCGGTACTGGTTATATGGAAACGGAGCACCGCATTAGCAAAAGAGGTGTGCAATGGCGAACACCTATCTACACTATGATTTTTTTTTTCTTTTTCAACACTACAGTATACGCTGACCCTTTAATAGTCATCACGCCAGGGGTAGTAATGAGCTTATAACTCATATTAGTATACGGCTGTAAATGAAAGGTTTATTTCATCACGTCATCAGATGGCATGGCGTGTTAGTGTTGAGACCAATTTAGATCTGTATATAGCGGGTTGTCCATGCCATATTTACATTGTATCATAATATTACAGAGGAGAGTGCCGAAGTTTTTACAAATACATTGTGTAGTTTTAACGTGTCGACTCTAACCATCCTGTAATACTGAACTGAAACGTACCTGCCTGGCTCATTCTGTTTTCATTATTTAACAATTATAGAATTGATGCTTCGTGTCTGTTACAAATAAGCAGCGATCAGGCTGCGTTCACATAGAAGTATACTATTCGGGTATTCGGGCTCGTTTTTCGAGGGCACGCGAATAGCTTGAATCGAACGATAGGATTTCTTTACACCGGTTCACATAAGAGGGCACTATTCGAAAGTACGAATAGCTGCGAAAAGTATAGCAAAGTGGGAATCGAGCTTGTTCGATTTTCTTGCAGCGTATACCGTCTCTCGTTTATGAAATAATGGCACTTTTGGTCTGGATTTGCCCTTTAGCAAAAATAAGCATGTAGACTGACATTCTAATGCAGTTTAGAAATTGTTTTTAATAAGATTTGCTGCGATGTAGGAGGAAGAAATCCTCTCTACATGGGATGGTGAGTTGACGGTGCGGGTGATGGTGTAGTCGGTGCTCGAATAGCGAATACCGAATAGCGAATACCGAATACCGAATACCGAATACTAATTCTATGTGAACGCAGCCTAAAGGGCATACAGATTTACAGCAATCGTTCCCTAGATTTTGTACCATGTAGTGTGACCATAGACCTTGCATATCCATGTGAACTTGTAGTCCAGCCGTTCGCTATGATATTAATAGACAGGTTGACTAAGTAGGCCTACATTTCAAATGTATTAATGTTTCTTCCGTCCTGACGTAGTAATTAAACTGTTAACCTGTACCTCAAAAATGTTTTTTAATACTTGGAATCCAGTATGCATTTATACGAGTTCTTGCTACTCTTGCTACATCGAGCAAACATTTGGCAAACTTTCAGGTTGTCGAGAAGTACCTATGTGTATATAGGCTACCTATATAGTTCAGAAAGGCATGCGTAGATTTGGAATATTTGTAAACTCATCTATGGAGGAGAAGTTATGTGTCCGATGCTGAAAAAAAAAAAATGAGTTGAAATGACAAGTTGCCATGACAACGATTTAATGTGTAGGCCTACTTTGTTGGGGCTTCTTTTATAACCAAAATGATGACTGATAAAATTTGTGAAATCGTTGATTGGTGGCTGGTGGCATTGCACAGACAGTCAATGGAACACGTGATTTCATTATTGTTCCCGGAATCCCCACGGCATAGAGCCTTTTGTCTCGCGATGAGAGCGGATGCGACGTCGAAGAGTGACGAGCAGCGGCTCCAGCCCGGGCCGAGAAGACGAAGATTATAGTCTAGTGACTCAAAGTCATGACTCAGTAACGACTTCACCAGGCCACCTCCCTGCTCCCATGGGTTGCGTAGGTGCATCCCCAGAGAGGGTTGCTAATACACTTATACCTACACACACACACACACTCTCTCTCTCTCTCTCTCTCTCTCTCTCTCTCTCTCTCTCTCTCTCTTCCCCCCCCCCCCCTCCTCCTTGGGCGCCATACATGGTGAATAACCTAGCTAAAGAAACACAATAGACCATGGTACTACCAGTATACCTCCTTGAATAGACGATCGAGAAACCGGCTATATCACGGCTTACTTGTCTCTGCTTGTGATATATAAAAAGTAAACCGATACTGATAGCGTAATCGTCAAATTGCATGGGCACGGAGGGCATTTGGGCATTTTATTAAGTCAATTAATCAAAAATTCAGGAATATCGCAGCTGTGAAACTATTCTGCGAAAAGGCAATCAGCTTTGCGGGCAAACTGCGTCCAGAAACAGAACGGCACGGCGTCTCGTAAATAAGGGTCACCCATGATCCTTGCGGACTTTTGGAGCTGCCTCGTTTCCTTTCAATTAAGATTCAACCAAAGGTGATATCTTCTTGATTCTAAATAATAAATAAATGTCACGGTACCATACTGAAGAAAGCACTGAATTCTGTTTTTAGTTGATCGATAGACAGTTTTAATCATTGAAGTGAAATGTGACACCCTTCTCACTCAGAATCCTGTGCGTTCTTACTTACGCTACCTTGGAGTTGCTTGAAGCTCTAAGCATACACAAATTCTGAGAATTACTTTAAATACGCAGATTAAGAAGTCTGTGAACAAAATAGTACCATTCGTAGTAGTGTAGCTCCATGTATCGGCCAAAGTACTGAACCGCAAAACCCAAGCGGAAACACCGTAATCTCATCATATACCCCCAGACTGTCCCAGGTGGCTCGTATACACCTCGTCTTATCATCCTTGGTCCCATTTCCTTCCGTAGATGCAACTTCCTCGTTTCTGGTTTTTTTCTCAGTCTTTAGACCAAATTACAGCGCGTTTCTCTTGGTGTATAATTATATTCATATACTTTACAGTCGTCAATAACCTGCCCAGAACGGAAATCCTAATCTCATGACCCAAGTAATAGATCAATCAGGAGTTTCAAAGGAAACAAACAAGGAGGGGCGGAGTTAGGTCTGAGACGAACATGGGAGTGCGTACCAGGAATATGTAGCCTGAAACATTGTTCCCCTTTAATATACCCTTACACTCTGCAAAGAGCAGGGTGTTTCTGGCTTGTCATCCCAAATGCATAATGTATGACTTTGTATACATAATATTTATGCTCGTCTGTTAAAAACAAACAAACAAAACCGAAACTATATACAGACAGACGATTATGCGTTTAACGGGTTGATGAGTTAATTAGTCACCAGTTGATATGGCATATACTACAGCGTGGTTTTATAGTCCGAGAGGCCAGTGTCGCTTCTCTGTCGAACCAGTCGAACCATGGTTGAACAGAGCCGACATTGAACTTTGAAGGAGGTGCCCCCTTACAATTTGCAGATGAAATAAAAACCCAGCATTAGTGCTTTAAAATGGTTCCAAAATGTGAGTTAGGGATTAAAACAACCACTGTAAAAATTTGAATCCGTATTATCGATTTTAAGTATTGCTAAATACACGAAATGTGAACAATAGTTATAGTAAAATTGTTTCCAGACTAAACTGTCTACAGTTAAAGTTATGGTTTATGAAGAAAAATGCTGATATCTCCATATATTTTATTCTTTACTGCGAAAATTTTATATGGTAGGATGTTTTGTGATACAACAGACCTACACATATGCATTAAATGTGATATCTTGAATTTTTTTTTAAATCACTGCTCCCAAAGGTAAAACTGGACCTTTAATATTTTATTGACGTGCAAAGAGCGGCCTCCGAGAAAGTCTAGCAATCAATGTCACGCGGAAGATTTGGGTTATGTAATCGTTCTCGACTGGCTAGACTAAACATGACGGCGTCCCTGATCCCCTTCTCAGCTATCAACAGGGTATAGTAGTATACAGTCATGCAGTCCACAGGTGGTCTTGTACAGTGTATAAGCTTCGCATGATGACGTCATCTGGTAGCGGTCCACGCCAATTTCAATTTTTAACAGGTTCGCCTCACAGTTCATAAGACTAGTGAAGGCGAGAAAGCTTTGGTTTAGACGTATTTGAAGAGTGACCGTGACCGTGGGTTTAAATTGAAGGCCCACGACTGATGGTAGCCGTACAACTATAACACAATGATGCCCATTTTAAAGTAAGAAATGCCGGTCACGACAACTTTACCAACGAAACAAAATGTGGAAGAGGAAGGGAGAGGTCAAATTCATTTATTTTCACTGGTTTCCAATATCCAGTCTACCAGTACATTACTTGTTCCTTTCGTTGTTCAGTGATTTTTAACTTCCAACAACCTGACGGCGTTGTAAAGTTTCAGCCGCCGTGACCGCAAGCTTTGTGCCCGGCTTGTTCTCCACGAAATCCCGGATTGTGACTCAGCCCGTGTAATAAGTCATTGACCTGTCGTGGACAAAAAGATTTCTCTCCGTTTATGGGAGGACTGTTCCAAAAGTAAAATTTGTGGCACTGCACTAAACACAAAATCTCCTAAGTATTGCAGTAAAACGAATTCTTTTTGGTTTGTTAAATGATATCAACTACATAGTACATGTCGTTATCAACTATTGGCCTCAAATACATTCTCCTCCAATCATTCAACATTTCAGGTGCTTAAAAACAAAAACGCTAAACGAATAATAAACGCACACAATATAGCCTACATGTTAAGAGCTCCATGGTTCGACATGATCAGTATTATTATATCTACTCATACATTTCACTGATTAGTGTGAGAGGGAAGGGAGGACCATGCTCCACGCGTCTTATGTTTGCAGTGGCAGATAGTTGACTCGTCAAACACCTACGTGTTTAATACTCGCACCTACAGCTGGTGTTAAACGATTCCATTCACCACGAATACGAATGACTCGTTAACCTGGCTCGTTGATATTGCAAATTACCTTTGTACGGGGACATCCCAGGTTAGTCTGAAAGGAGAAGATGTCTTTGGTTAGTCCATGGAATTTCCAAGGGTGCATGACATCCTTTGTAATGCCACGATAGAGAAGATGGAATGAACATATTCGCCCCCCCCCCCCCCCCATTTGCCACGACAGCTCTTAATTTTGGATTTCGGACGCTACTGATGTTATCACCAAAGAGGTAGGACCTATGTAGTACAATGGACCTACAACATGTACAACATGGTTGTTGTAAGTCCATGCAGGGAGGTGGGATTCTGGGAAGAGTCTCTTCCCACCTCCCTGGTGCATGGTAGTACTGCAGGCCTAATAGGGGTGCGCCTCCCTGCAGGAAGTCATCACACCCCTTGCTCCCAAAGCAAGTGTACTTCCTGAATGCTCCGAAGCCAGAAGGGGAACTGTTGCAATTATCCGACATGTTATTTTCAAATGTCCTCTTGGTGACAAGTAAGGCGTTGACGCTTTGTATTCACTTGGAACGCGGAATTCGCGAACAATACATAACTACGGTGTGAAAAAATCACGACTTCTGCTTGTGTCAAAGAAAGACAGCATTTTTTTTTTGTAGGCCTATATGGTGCTCCCCACAAAGCAAACAGCATGTTTGAGGGTCTGACGTGTTCTGCAATGCCAGACAATCCAAATATTGGGTTGAGGGGGCCATGAATGAAAGGCCCTGTCTGTCTTTTGTTGTCTCGCGGTATGGATTCCCTTCTCCAGCCCACCCCGCATCCCGCTCCCAAGCTGGACGACCAATTTTCGGAGAAAGAGCGCAGCTGACTCCAGGAATAAATATGCAGATGCCCACCGAATGTCATACAGCAGCGACGTCTCTATAAATATGCCGGGTGGAGATTGTCCATTTTAGCCTTTACCATTCGAAATGTTTCTGTCGTAATGACGACTTGTGAGGAGAAAGGCTGTTGCTGCCATTTTTTATATCCGAACATGATTATGTGTGTGTTTGTGTGAGTGTGCGCGTGCAAACAGAGACAATGATTACTATCCCCTTAATTGGCATATATGACCCTGATATGGTGACGGCTAATGTCGATTTTCTATGACTACACTCTTCTCTGATGTGAAGCTGAAAAAATTTACAGCTTTTCTAGCATGTATCATGTCCTGTCTTGAAGAAACTTCTCCTGAAAGTTTTTTTTTTTTTTTTAAGTAGGCTAGTTATGACTTGTATTGAAGAAAGTTCAAGAGTTAGGTAGAAATGTACTCAAATTTACTTCTTGAGCTCGTCCATGCGATTCTGCGTGTAATCCGCTGATATCTGAATGTGGTTGTTTTTCTGTCATTTCCAGACGAATACACACCCAAGTAGCCTATTTACTTTTTACCAAGGAGGTATCTGGGACCTCTTTACTTTTACTGCATCTATTGAGTGTCACCGCTGAGCCGTGAGGAATCCGTGTGGTTTTGCAAACACTGCGAGGGGTTTTCCAAGATTTGGTTAGTGCAAGGAATTAGGCCCTGCATGTATTGTTAGGCTATACGCAGCTTGATTACTAGTAGCAGGGAGGTGCACCTCTATGCTAGTAGGTATCCCCTCTGCATATTGATGACATGGAATCCAATGACCCCTATATTATAAGCATTAAATTTACTCCTTGGTGTGATAGTAAAGTACTGGACCAGAAATTCTTGTTGCAGGATGATAAAGCCCTGTAGTTCTGTAAGCCGATGCGCATTTATATTGCAATGGGGAAAAACCACCATAGGATCAAGGTGGTACCAGGGAGGTGGTATCCCACCTGCCTGGTGGTACTGGTAGTATGGGGAAGGTGAGACGATCAAAGTAGGGCTGCCAAAAGCCGAGCCCTTCATTTCTTGCACTGGTGGCTTTTCCATGCAGCCCTGATAATACAAAGGAGGTACATGTACTACTATATAGGCGAGCTCGCCTAGTACCAACTCGCCTACTAGTACCTTCTGATGTTGTACTCTGCACCGCGTCATGACCCATGTTCGCTTTCCCCATATCAATGCAATTACAAGAGGGTCGGTCACCACACTTCCGCCATTGCTTACCGATCATTTTTTCCTTTCTCCGAATTCCGCTTTTGGCAGTGATTATCGTTAGTACGTTAGCCAATGCAATTTGCCGCTTGCAGATCAATTCGTGGGGTCAATCGTACCTTGAGTACAATGGGTACAAATGAACAATCCTACCCTGATAAAATACGCATAAAGCACAATGGACAGGGACTGCATAGCCTTCCATGAAAGCAGTTTGAATTTCTTACGTCAGCTTTTATCGATATCTCTATGGGCCTAGTGGCTCTAACAAAACGTTTTCTTGATAAAACATGCAAAGAGGCTTTCCTAAGGCTTGCCCGACAATGCAACAACTAATGTATGTTGGCCATACATGCGAACTGAACTCTGCTGGAGTGGGTCAGATTCATTTGGCAAACAACTTGAGGACTTGGAAAAATGCCGAAAGCAAGCAAAAATAAACAGCTAATCAGAGCAAAAACCAAACAACTACAACAAACCCCCCCCCACACACACACACACACACAACTAATAAACAAGCTAACAAACAAACAAGAAACGCCAAGGTATGTCGAATTCTTCAAAAAGTTTCTTATTACACCCTGTGATTTCGAAAAGTGTTGTTCCACCTTTGCCAAAATATTCAACTTCCTTTTTTTTCTCTTGTGCCAGGGACGTCGATTATACGTGAGTTCCCCGGGCAATCCTTTGCTTGAAGAGGGTGCGTCGTATCATACACTTCCTTTTTCATGATAAAATGGCACGTGATCATGCGCTTAAACGATAAACATGACTGTTTCATGTGTTCCGTGATTTGATTCCACTCTTAGGGGATAGCTGATTATGTTTTGTCAGGATCAGCTCCCTGGGTTTGTCAACCAATCACCCGTGCCCTATTTTGTGGGGGTTTTCCCCACGGTATTGTTATATCTCAAAAGTCGGATATATTGCAAATATACATGTCTTGTCTTATCTCCCTATTATAGTTATGCAGTAACTGTGCTGGTTTTCACGTATGAAGAGAGCTAAGAGCAGTGTTCTCATTGCAGTGGCTAATTTGTGTATGTAAATTTTCTAGTTAATATGACCTTTTTTCAAAAACACGTGATATGAAAGAAATCTTTGATTTTAGACACTGCGATATAATATAACATATTTCACCGCTCTGTTTCGTTCACGTTAATCATTTTGATTAAGTAAACAGAGATATGAAGAGGAGTTTCTCCTTCCAACAGTACAAACTTTGTATTATGAAGAAGGGGTGCTTGGAGGAGAGCCGGAGAATGAAACTTTTAACAACTTTATCTGTGGTCTGCATGTTTATTTTATACAGGGTTTTGTGGCTGTCATACAATTCACAGAAGCAAACTTTACTCGGGACCTGGGATGTAATGATGAGATAAAAAATGTAATAATAATTATCTGCCAGCTACCGCGTGCAAAGGTCCACGGTGCAACCGAAGTTTCGATCAAAGAGTGTTATCGACAGATCGTACTCGAGTGCAATTAGCTTTATTTCATCATGACAGGCGATCGGGAAAGTCAACATAGGAGCACTGTAAATATGAAGTTTGTGCTGAGTGAAACCAAACCCAGATTGAGTTATGGGCATGGGGATGGGGAACAACTTTCTTATTTAGAACCAAAAGAAGCTTCCACGATGTTTCGCAAATACCGCCTACAATACTGTACGATCTTAAATTCTTACGCCAAGACAATTGCCTGGAGAAAGAAATGTAAACAGAATACAAACAAGAAGGAAATATGATAAAAGAAGAAATAAGAAATCAAAGACATTTAAAGAAATGAATTAGTGACAACTCGAATTCATTCGAAAATCAAATGTCGCGATGAATGATAAAAGGTGAAGATTGTATCACAGTCATGATTATTGCACACATTATACGACCATGATTACGATGACTTCCCCGAGGCATGTCAATTAATGTTATATTGCATATACAGTAAAAGTGACGAGCTGAGTATGTTTGATGAAAGTTTTATAATTGTGAAGAAAATGATGCCATGAATTAAAGTACTTCAGGCTGAGTTCATTTGTCAAGACTGATTTTATGAAGGTGACATTTGGATTGGCATCATTTGGGTTCAAACTGCATGTTTCTATTTGAACTTGGACCCTGTGATGACTTTACTGCCTCGTCCAGATAACGTAAATACACATTGTTAATTGCCCTCTTGTTGAAGGTGCACGATAAGAATGACACACGCCTGTGACAAAGAGTATAATATACCGGTCGCGTATGCATGATAGATTCAATCCATATGCCCACCTCCCTGGTTGGATTGCTGAATTTGCTGTTGCTGTTCCGTCTCTTCTACTTCGTTTTTTGTGTGTGTTAAGATAAGTTAATGGATTATAAATAATGTATTAAGTCGTATAGGTCCTCACGGAGAGAGCCCAAATGCACCGAAGCTCACCGATACATTCGAAGTGACATGATCGAGTTAAGAAGCTTTCCCCCTACTTTGGGTGGTGATAAGCTGACAGATTTCATCTATCCAGAGATTTGCAAGCAAATCAGTGTACATTTTGAAAGTGCTGTGACTGAAAGACGCTCAACTGGTATGATTCTGGAGGTGGGGGGGGGGGGGTCAAGTCTTGTTACCATGGTTATGAGTTGAGGACGGAGTGGCAAAGTGGCCAAGAGCGTCATCAAGACGAGAATTCATAACCAGTTGTATTCATTTGATAGTCAATGGTTGCTAGTATTAAACAAGAAAAAAAAAACTGTGTTACGCGCGTTTTTATGTTATACCTTCATAGCATTATTCGCGCCATTAACGCTTCGAACCAGTGACGTGTACTCCGCACACCACGAGACGAGTGGAAGAAGTGAAGCAACAATGATGGGCACTCGGGGATGTGTAAGTCAACCTATGGCCCGCGCTCCAGAGTGTTGACACCGGAGAGATGCTTCCAATAACGCGCTGAAAGCTGTTATACCTCCGCCAATATCAAAAGCAAGGCCTTAGAGTTATTGTAGGTGACATTGAGAGATCGAGTTATTTGAGGATAGAGTATAGATCGATCGTTGCGAACATTGTTAGCATGGAGTAAAATTGGAAAGCTTTCGTATTGGAACGAGAAACAACCTTTACACACATTATACACACCTACACACACACGCCCTCTTCTACGCAAGCTGCATATTGATATTAAATGTCAAACAATAATATATAACGCAATACCTGTGCCGTATGCGGAAGGTGCTGTATCTTTATTATCGAAGCCAATATCGCGCGCTGCTGTTTGAAGGCGACAGATATTGCCGATTTCCTTCCCACTTTCTTTGCTCACGTGTCGAGAGAAGTTTGGCTGCTTCCTTAGTTCCTCCAAACTAGTACCTCCTTGGTGTATATCCCTCCTTGGTTTGGCAGTCTGACACCGACGCCAAGACTGTTTCTGCCTTTGTCTCGCCATCAAGACACTGATGGTAGTAGCTAGAGGTAGGACATCAGCGCCCGGAGCCACTCCCTTGAATCCCCCCCCCCCCCTCTTTATTTTTTTTTAATGCTCCTCTTTCAAATTGCAGCGCAATCCTCAAAATACCACGCGTCTTTTGTGTTGGACCAGGGAGGTTCCCAACTCCCTGTTTGGACTCCCGAAAGGGGTTATCTCAAGCAGAAATAGTCCCTTGATTATGACATGCTCGTATGTGTGTATCTTATATGTCGGACGGTAGGACCTACATCATGCAGCCCTAAGTCTAGTGATCTTTACAAATTCATTTTGACTGTATTTGTGATCATAAAGTAACATTTTCCTAAAGAAAATTAGTTCTCTAGAACAGAGTAGTTTTTACCATGCACCGCCATTCAGAGTCCCTTTTGACTCAAGAGATATTGAGAATGGAATCGAAATTGCAATTAACACTGGAATAATAATTCTGTATGCATGTTTTTGTTAGGCTACTTTAAACACTGACTTGTGTGTACAGTTGAAATAACTGACCTTCACGGAGTCAATCTGCAAACTGGTATTACGAACGAAATGAGAGTTATTCATTGGTATACAAACAATCTCGCCGACGTGCTGTCCAACGAACACAACTGTGATACATGACAATATTACATGCCCCTTGCCATCAACTCAAACATTCATCATGCCTCTAACTTTCTTCGTCTTCTTCTTCTTCTTCTTCTTCTTCTCCTCCTTCTTCTTCTTCTTCTTCTTCGTTCTTCTTCTTCTTCTTCTTCTTCTTCTTCTTCTTCTTCTTCTTCTTCTTCTTCTTCTTCTTCGTCTTCTTCTTTGTCTTCTTCTATTTCCCGCTATTATTATAGACTTGCGGTCTGGAGGTAGAGACTAAGATTTGCAATAACGTATAAATAGCATGTTCACATACATAAATGTGTGCAGTATGGGATATCCTTCGAACATGAATTCACTGTGTCTGGATTTATTGTGTGACGACCTGTTTTTCACAGCACACATCCCTCACATAATACACTGCTGCAATATCCAGACACGAAATAATGTGTGTGGATATGGTTGCGTGCATTTCTCGTAGCACAATATTGCATTCTTTTAACAGAAGGGTTTTTTTTTTTCAAATCTTCTGGGAGGCATGCCACAATAAACATGATCTCTAATAGAATACGTACATGCATGTGTATGTGTGTGTGTGTGTGTGTGTGTGTGTGTGTGCGTTTAGTTAGTGAAATGATCACAACATGTTAAGCTGCCTTTCAGTGGCACGCGATAGTAGGCGTTTTCACTTCAGCCCGATGTTTCGAAATATCGCGCTATTTTGCTGACTATTTTCTGCGAAAAATATCTCGAGCTTGGATTTTTATCGGGCTGATGTGAAAACGCCTAACGTGTGCTTTGCACCGGTGGTTCGTCAAAAGGTCAACTAGGTATACATGCCGAACAATTACGACATGAAAATTTGGTTTACATTACGGTCATTAAGTAGCTACTTCTCTCACCTTCGCAGGCGCAAATAGAATTATAGACATAGCATGTTTGTATACACACACACCATACATGGTAAATTTATCTGTTCAAATTTGCATGCGCCAATATTCGGAGAACCAGAAATGAATGCTATACCGTAGGTGCCCATACGTGTACTAAATATGCACATCGCGTTTCGTGGCATCTCTTAAAAGTTCGTACATTTAGAATAACACACTGCAAATTGAAGTAACTATAATATTATAATGGAACTATAATTCACACAGTGTTTTCATCTTGTGTTGTAGTGTTAAAGCAGGGGATTGAGAAAGTGAGTGAGCACGGTGGAGTGAAAAATACGAGCTCTCCGACTGCCACGTGGGGGAACCATTTGCGAAGACTGCGCCTCGCAATATGTTGCCGTTGTGTTTGGATACGTAATGATTCGAGAGCGGGGTGGTTTCTCGCTTATTTCTTCTATTCATGTCTGGTCTCATGCGATTATCGTATACGGCAGTCGCTGAATGGCTGAGCGCAACGGACGAAACAGCTGCGATATCCCTCAAATTACTTAATCGTTTTTCATTCTTTCCGATGAATATCCCCCCCCCCCCCCCTCCCAAATGGAAATGTGCAATCCGTGCCACGCTTCTGCTCGCAGGGTCAATTGCTGTCGGCTTTTCCAGACGATTCACATTTTAGTTCATGTGTTCGTGCACATTGACACGAAGAAAGAGAGAAAGAACGACGTGTTACGTGCCAGGAAGTAGGTGAAGCGTTGGAAGAAAACGAGGGACGTCGTCGTGCTATAGGCGTTGTTGATGTTCAGTTAGTTTTGAACTTGGTTTAACCCTATAAAGCCCAAGGGGGGCACATTGTGCCCCCTACCAGATTTTCGTTTGCCACTCCTTCGTCCTTAACTCGATTTCAACCAAATTTGGTGACTTTTCCTAAAATCTTATTGCGAACATTTTGATATATAATTTAGCTATATTTTGTGTTGCTGGTTGCCATGGCAACCATAAACTGACAACCATGTCAGTCAGATTTTGCATCTTTTTTCTGTTCCCATTTCATTTAACAGCATTACAGTGTATGAAATGGGTATTTCTTGGCTGAAATTTGTTGAAGAAGCAAAATTTGAAGTAATTATGGTCCTGGAAAGTTTTTCTTATTATTTCCTTTGTTTTTATGTGACAAAGGCATAAAACAATAGATATAATAGAGATAATTGAAAACAATAATATTTTCTACAGATTGCCCTTATATTTTGAGTTATTTTGATTCCTTCAGCCAAGTTATGCCTCTAATATCATTAGTTTATCATATTATCAATTTGCAATCTCAAAATTCCACTATTATGCAAATATGAAATGTCATAACTATACATGTTCCCATCCCAAACATTTCATCTCGGGTCTCATAATGTATCACTATGTTGATATGAAGAGCGCCCCCATGTGGTGACCTTGAGAAATTTCAAACATAACAAATAATAAAATTCGACTTGCTTATCATTTGTGGCAAATATGAAAATGATTGGTCGCAAGGAGGTATGATACCTCCTTGACGTTTCCTCGCGTACAGAGTATACTTCCTGTAAATGTATTCCACAAACTATACCAGGAACCACTTCTCTCTATCGACATAAATGTATACATCGAAATCATGACGGAGCAATCCGGGAAGCAATCACGTCTATTACAATATGAATGGCGGCTTCATACGACGTTCAATGTAAAATATTCGTGTCAGTATATCGAGCATATACTTTTATAGAAAGTTGTGTTGATGATAGAGGAAATGATATCGAAAATTTTTGTCGGGAGGAGATGAAAACGAAAAATGTTTGTGACAGGAGAGAGACTAAAAGAACGTCGTGTCTTCAAATATGCAACTATCCTCCCAGCAAAGAGACCTTCAGGTCACCTCTTTTTATCCCCACGATCTCTCGGCTCCAGGTATATACAACCGTTGTAGCTGTGTTGTCGCGCAGGCAAGCGAATCTGAAGTGGAAGCATTGTATTCTGAGCAGGAAGGCATCATTATGTAGAAAAATTACATACAGAAAAGTATTGTGCTCTTCAAGGATCTTGTCAGTGCTCCATGGCCCTTTTCCTAATATTTCTGTTTTGCTTCTTCCTTACAAGGAGGGTTATTTCTTTGTTTGGCTTCTGTTATAGAGAGAACAAAGGAAAAGATCATTCAACAAGACAAAATAAACTATATATAGGCCTATATGCTTTCATTTCAAGGAAACCCTTGTGCAGTGTTATGAGCGAGTAGGCCCTATATAAATTCCAAGGGGTACTTCCTGAAACTTATTCTGACTGAATAATTCTTGCATTCACAAACTACGTCTCCTATAAGCTTGTCGTTTAGTCGTATAAAACAGTTTAGCGCACTGTGACTTATTTCATAACATGAAACTGAAAGCTTGTACGTTATCACAGCATGATCAGATGGTACGGCGTCATTAAGATTATGAATATATCATTTACCTGGTAACTCCTCATATCATAAATTCTTTAATGAATGAAAACTTCTCTGAAATTCTCTGAAATTTTCAGCATGGGTGACAGATCCATACAAACACTCACGACACAGAGATTATGGATGGGCCCTTAAATATGTAATGTCATCAAGATATCAAAATAAACATAAGTACATGCAAATTTTCTCTTTGCAGCTCGTAATGAACTTGCTGCCTCTGTCCAGGGAGGTGCTCTGTCTGAACGTACGTCTCTAAGCGCATGGCCATTCACTCACAGTACACACACATACAAGCATACACACACAAAACACAAACACACACTCAGCCACGCCCAGCTCCATGCTGGGTCCATGATCATGCATGAAGGCAAATAGATAGACGTTCTATTCGTCCGTCTGTGGCGGCAGACTGTGACCAGTCAGCCGTAGCGTCCAATCCACTTGGGTTGGGCGCTTTTGCTGATACTAACGGCGACGTTGCGAAGTGATAATCGCCTACTTAGAATAGAAGTACTACTACTAGAACAGGGAGGTGGATGGTGCTTGCTAGCTTCTTCTCCCTGATGATACACTCTTGACTGTACATGTTTTGTTCCAAGGAGGTTCAATGCAAGCTTACCTAGTACCTCCTTAATCGGGCACTGTTTTTTACTCAAGTGCAATTAAAATTTTCATCTCATACAGTTGTTACATTGTAATCAAGGACTTTCACTTCTATAGGGCTGTTCAAAGGGATGGTACAGTATTGGTGGAGATGAAAATTGGACTTTTAACTGAAGTACCAAGAAAACACTTCAGAAATAGTACAGAGCATACCATTTTAAGAGGAATTCAAAGCTTATTTGATGATAATCGGGTATGGAATGACTGAAACATCAAAAAACAAAGTAAAACAAAATGATCGTAATAAAATATGGGTCCCACACTTTATTAGATTCGCTCTGTTTTGGATATCTCGGCCATTTCAAAACCAATTATCATCAAATAAACGATGAATTCCTCATGGAATTACATTCTCTTTCATATTTCATAAGAGTTTTCTCATTATCTCACCAAAAATGTTAGAAACCTGAAATTAGGTTTAACCAAAACTATATTATCGCTTTAAGTTATACCTTTAACACTTTCATCGCAATAGTTATACCATGGGTTATACATGACTATTGTGCTACCTACATGTTATGAAGATGGGGGATGAACGACCGAACGTATCCCCTTCCTCCCCGCTTAGAAACCACGGCAGGGTGACTCAGGACGATTGTGTTTCGATGAGTGATCGATGTGGCACAAGCGGTGCCGATAGGAAGGCTGTTGGCGTTAATCGGCGATCGTTCGCTCTCCTTGAGGGGTGAAAGGCTGTTTCCTCTGTTCATCTGGGATGGTAATGTGGTTTAGCACCTTTCACGATCGAAATGAATGAAGAGAATCGCCGGGTTATTCGGATGACGTTTCTCTTGGACTTTTACTGCTCGAAGAAACCACTAAGTGTCTAACTAAAAGTCTACGAGTACACCACAATGTTCCTTATAAGGAAATGATTGCGGCCTGCAGAATTGTATGTCGATGTAGTCTAGCTGGCACACAGATATTTTGTTCCTTATCAAAGAGAAGTTTGCAGGGAAGCCTATTCAAGTTTGACCGAGTTTAGAGAAAAGTAGTCTCTTTCGCAGATTGTTATATTCAGCGGTCCACATAACAGTGGTTGGTGATTGGCCATAATACAATGACGTGACGAATGGATGGAAAACGTTAGGCCTATAGCCCTATTGCAAGCAGCGACGTCATGTCAGGTAATATAAATCCAGATTTTTTACTGACCCCCGACTGGTCGAGAATGTTTTGGCTGATACGCAGTTATGTTACATGTAGACCATGTAATATCACAAATATTGTCCGGGCTGTCGTTGTAATATAACGCTTGGCAGTCTCTCGTGGGAGTTATATTTCCTCTCGAGACAATATCTTGGGGAAAACACATAATTCCCGCGAAGATGTCAAGTGTTGTATAATTACATTTCTATAAGGGCAACACCTGTAATGTGTAACAGTGTTATTAGTGCGCCAACAGCCAAATGGCCATAGACAATAGGACAATAGGTACTTGACCGAACTCTTGATACCCATGGACGAAAACAAGAAGCTCAAAGAAACTCCCCAGCTCCGACAACATAAGAATACACGTCAATGTTGTCTAATTCAATCTTGTTAGAACACCTACTGGAAGCCGGAAATCGTATAGCGTGTGTTTATCCTGATAACCAGTCGTTAGAAGAAATTTGTGGGATTGTTATGGGAAATAGTATAGTATTGGTGGAGATAAGAATTGGGATTTTAACTTTTTTGCGAGATACCAAGAAACCACTTAGGAAATAGTACATAGCATACAATTGTCAGAGGAATTCAAAGTTTATTTGATGAAAATCGGTTTTGGAATGGCTGAAACATCCAAAAGCAAAGCAATCGTAATAAAAGGTGGGTCCCACCTTTTATTAGAATTGCTCTGTTTTGGATATCTCAGCCATTTCAAAACCAATTTTCATCAAATGTTGAATTCCTCTTGGAATTACATGCTCTTTCACATTTCACAAGAGATTTCTCATTATCTCAAACACACACAAAAAAAATGTAAGAAACCTGAAGGTAGGTCTCAACCGAAACTATTGTTACAATCCCTTTAAAAAGGGTTAGTCAATCATGGCATTATTGTACATGAGGGCACGCGCTCGTCTGCATCGCTTCCCTTCGTAAAACACATTCGGGAGGTGCAGCTTCCGAAGTCATGTTTGTTGGCGCGATGGAGTCGCATTTGTGTGCCATATGGGCTTATGTCCTTTCATCTCGACGAGAGATGAGAGACGGACACTTCTAAATATAACTGTCGAGACATGGCAAAAAAATGATAACGCGGACTGACGGTTAGAAAGCTGGAAAGTCGCGGATGCTTGCGAGGTATGCAATTTTTGCCTCCAGCTGAATTCGAAACGCGACGTGCCCATATTTTTTTCTGTCGTTAATTGTCAGTCAGTAATGAATATGAAACATTATCTCTTATGTCAGACATTCGAAGGTTTCTACACTTGACGTTTTTCTTAGCAATATTCTTGTTGAAATTAATCTCATGGGGTTTGTATACAAGCTTGTGTCCTCGTGGGACAACAGAAACGATTATTCCAATTGTGATAATCGTTCCCCGAGCTATACCTTTACAGGCGCCTACCTCTCTCCCTTCCCCTTCCCTCTCCATTCACGCACCTGCATCTGCCCCTCCCCGCCACCCCCTGTCCAATGAACTCCACCCAGTGTTGTTATCTTGAAAATTAACTCCATGGTATAACCAAAAAGGTATCGTACATTCGTGGGCACAGCTTTCATCAGGGAGGTGGGACACCTCCCTGCTTTCATGAAGGGTCTCAAATCTATTAGTATAATGGGATAGAGGCTTCCCCGACCCTCGTCAATCCAACGTTTAGCTTTCAGACCCCACCAGCGGTCCAACTAAAGGCTATTACAGTAGTCCTGCTAGTCGAAATTTATTGGGGTGTAGATATTGGCCGATTGGCCTATTCTGGGAGATACATTATTGCTTTTGGAATGTAGGAGAAAGTAGGACATCTGCCGTAGCATCAATTCCAGTGGAGTTATTCGAGTACGTTTATTCTCCTTCGAGATGCTCCAAAAATAATCTTACAGACGTTGGTAAACATGTTAGCTCAAGCTGAGTATACGCAGCCCTGAATAGCATGTGTTGGTTCGTGTGTAATGTTAGGTTTCCTGTCATGAGGTCGTCGTAGGTTCATACATGGTGTCGTCAATTAATGGGATGAATGGGTGTATACGTCAAACCATGGTCAAACACGTTGATAACCCTGTGATACACGCCTTGGAAGCGGTTGACGCATCAGTCCATTATTACCGAGACAAGGTCCAAAGGTGTGCCCCGAAGGGTGTGACTTCTGCGCGTGATGACTCTTAATGAGCATTCATTGATCTATTCTCAGCGCTTTATATTATTATGTGTGTGCGCGTGTTGTGTTTGTTTGTTAAAGTAACGTGTACCCAGGTGTACCAAATAGAAGGAGTGTAGATGAGACTACCTCCTGAGTTCTTGCTACCGCCTGACCATGGTTACGTGTAAAACAGGATCCATGGCGACCAGGTCAATATAATACTGTGCCAAGAGAAATCATTATCGATTTACCAATCGATCGATTGAGGAGGCGTGGTGTAACTGAGATTTCCTGTCGAGGCACGCTCACTTGCCGCTTGAGAACGCACGGACACATTGCATATTTCCCACGATTATATCATTGAGGTATTAGAGCTCCATGATTATATCACGGTATATTACGTTCTACACGTGGCAAAGATTTTCGCTTAAAATAAGATGACTTCAATTACTGGCGTAAAACCCTCCAGTCTACGCCTTGGCTTTATATTGATAAGCTAGGAAGAAACCTTAATCGGGGTGCCCATTATGACATTCACTGGCCGTTTGTCCGTCTTCCTGCCTTCCCATTTCTCTTGATCCATCAGACGATGGGATGGAAATGCTTGATGATAAGTTAAATCATTCTAGATAGCGGTATGATATTAAAGCCATAGTAAATCAATATCCTATCGACGAAGAAATTATTACCACGCCCACAATATTAATATGGTATTGCACGTTCCAAGGACAATGCTATCATGGACCTCACTCGCCCCACCTCACCCCTCATCCCATGCAAATGTCAATAATTGGGCCTTCAACCATAAATGTCTCGACTACAGTATATGGAGCTAAATTAGCCCGTGTCACCTTCTTCAAGGTAATAGGTGATGGTGCCATCATTAAAGGGGTGTATACGAAAAGATATAGTTTGACGAACCATTCTTGCATGTGTATGATATGGGTTATGAACTTTTGCCTGTACTCGTCTGTTATTTTAACGGTCTTGTGTATTTTTTCTGTCTTTGCCATTTTATTTGTTTTGTTTTCTTGCTCATATATCAATCCAACTGTGTTTGTTCGTAGTCCTATTTCCTTGTTTCGTTGTCCGCGTGTGGAATTGAAATGAAAAGTAAAAGCAACAATTATTGAATTTCATAAAAAAGAAAGGGCCAGGTATAATAATGATGTCAATGATGAACATCGTTGTCAAGTCAAACAGACTCATACAGTCCTCTGCTGGAAAGATCATGATTGTTTTATGTTGGTATTGTTTTATTGTCCTCTACCAATTTAAAAGAAAAAAATGATAGGGAACTCGTGTGGGAAAATGGTAATACAATTATAGTTCATTGTGCTCCCTCGTTTTCTTCATTCACAGACTGTAGAGAAGGTCACTCTCTCTACATAGAACAAGGTGTGTTTAGTTTGCACTAATTTGATACCCCAGATAATTGGAAAGTGCAAGCACACACAAACAGGAAATTGCATTTTGATTAATAATAGACCTCTGGATTGTAGAATAGCTCGGCGATACCTAGGGTATAGGAAATGGCGCGTTACTAGGTCTTGACCAACTATGGTTTAAAGTAAACATACCACGCGTCGTGATGAAAACATGTGCAGACGACAGGACCAGTTTCGAATTCGTCTTTTGATATCGGAACATGGTGTGCACTTGACGATGCTTGCTCGCGCCATGCTCGATACTGATGCCTCTGTATGTTTGTACTTTCTATCCAGGGTACCAACGTATATCACAAATACATTCATGTTGCGCAGCGCACTGTGGTTATGAGGTAACAGTAAGTGATACTATGATGATACCAAGTAATATTCATCAAGTTATTCACGATTAACAGCAGGGAGCTAGATTTCTATAGGGATCCACAAAAGAATTCCACAGGTGCGTTCGTGCCTTTGATGATCGGGGTTGGTTGCCGCTATCTTTTTGAGCAGACTAATTTTGAACTCTTACATAACTTCAGGTATGATCATTTTGTTTGTTTATTCATTAAATGAAATTAAGTTTACTTCATAACATAAAAAGTCACTCACCATAATAATTCAGAAACATGGGCAAAAGTATAAAACAGTGCTGTTGTATGTTTTGAGAGAGTTTGAAACTGTTCCCTTGTGTGGGGGGGGGGACGACTTTATTACTTTTCCGATTATTACTGACAATTTTAAAAACTGATGGTGTAATCTTCATAACTCTGAGTCATTATCAATTAATATGTCAGATTAGTGTCAAGACATGTCCTGTCGAGAAAGTTTGATTCTTATTTCATCAATCGTTAGGCAGTTTGTATTCGCGCACCCCCTTGTCTGTACCATTGTGTATCGCCCAACTTTCTATAAGTATAAAGGGATTGCAATAACTATCAGAAAGACATGTATATATCTTCCTTGGAGAGTGGCTAATTTTTATCCAGTGAGACATGAATCAATTGTCTTCCTATATCTGTGAGGTAGATCCAGTTTGGCATATAATATTCAGGAATATTTTGGAGTGGTGACATCAAACACGAGTTCTACGAGAATAAGAATATTGTGCCTCAATCTCTTCTTGAACCGTCTTGGTGGGAGATTATACCAGAGAGGTACAAAGAGAGTAGTACCTCCTTCGTGATACTAGGGAGGTGGATCCAGCTCCATTAACCATCATCAAGATGCCTTAATGATGGCTCCACCGCCCTGGTGATACCAGAGTCCAGAGATCCAGACAGCGAGCGGACGGGTAAGATTGCAGTGAGATCACTGCGTATACTGACTAGGCTCAAGAAATGCAAAGCTGGATCGATCTCGTCCCGGTGCTTCACACCCTCAACAAGATGTTGTACCCACTGTACAGTATAGCGCTCTTGACCCAGTTGTGAAACTTAGTACGAGCCTTAATATTCGAAGACGGTACGGTACATGAAATAACGGCCGGATCCTCTGTGTCTGCCTATATGAGGATAAGTGTTGGTAATCTTGGCTGTCTCGGTTAAAGAAAGAGCTACCTTTCATGTTAATGTTATTACTATTTTAAAATGGGACACCTGATAATTATCTTTGTAGTTAACCCTGCATTTTAAAGGGTAAATTATTCTTTTCATAATGAATACTGAACGCAAAATTGTAGGTTGCCTGTCTCAACTCCACTCGATCCAGAGCCGAGACATACCAGGGAGGTGAGTTCCCTCTCACCTCCCTGGACACACTAAGCGGACTTGAAGGTGATAATTTGCCATTCAACTGACAACAGCTCTTTCCTCGACGTATGGTCTCCACTGGAATTGAGGCCATTGAGGCGGTCGTTGGTGTAAATCATAACAGCTCGTTTGTTCATTTGTTTGAAGTGGTCGTAAATTTTGTTTTATAGGACGGTAAGATTAAAAGGCAGGCATAACGGGACGGTGTTATGTACCATGTTGTGCCTGTCCAAAGGAACGAGCTAAAAATTGAGAGCTGATCACTACTGCCTGTGAATTCTTATGTTGGTAAAGAAAGATATGGACGTTGTCAACTTGATAACTTTGTGGCTCTCTCTACACAACGGTTGTCTATACAGAAAAAAAAATAAGAAGAGTTATTTTATGCCCCTGATTGTTTTCGTCAACAGTTAACACTACAACCCGCTATTTATAGGCGCCATATGGAGAAGGGAGAATTAAGAATAATAATTTATGTTTCGATGTATCTTGTGTCATAGTCTGCATGGCTGATATAAATGATCATATATTAGTATCCTGTTCAAAGAGTCAACACTCTATCCCTCTGTCTCTCTCTCTCTTTCCGCCTCACACGTATGGTACACACTTGCTTGGTTCTATAACAAATTAGATTCAGATAAAACACAACAAGCGAGAATACCCATTGCCCATATTCGTACAGTGCTCTCTATAAGAATAAAGAATATGTGTACCAGTAACAATCTCAAGCGTCTGAATCGTAATAAATCGTATGCTACTTCATCGTAGCGTGTGTCTCGACAGGTGAGCAGGTCATGTTTTAGATTCTGTTTGTGTCTAATCTTGACCGCAAAATGCTAGTGAAATACCGTGAAAGAGCAAATTACTGACCGTAATTATGTTGATCTGATGTCAAAAGGAAGAGGATTGAAAATGACGTGCTGCACAGTTTGTATGCGATGAACGATCGCTCTGGAGCGACATAATTTAGAACTCGGATGGTGATACTATAGCATAATCCTCTTATACATGATGAACTGTTAATAATTGTCGCCTGTCCTGTCTTTCTGCAACGATGGACAGGAGCTGAAGAACAATCCACGACAAAGATTCTTTCTTTTATCGATGATCTCAAAGAACCTAGAAAAGCGTTGTATCGATGATTATCTCTGCGCAGTCGAATACAGTCCTTATGAATATTCAAATGAGAGTGAGTTAATGACGCCATGCCCTAACACTTATTTTTCGTGTGTGTTAATTGTTATACGAAATTCGGAGTGAATGTTATTTTTGCTAAGACAGGTAAAAACATATTCCCATACCAAAATATATTAGAGATAACATTTGTTTGTTTTGGGTTTTGTTTTTGTTTTTTGTTTTGTTTTTTGGGGGGGTGGTTTTAAAGCAAGTTTTTTTTTTAATTCATACAGCTTAAAACAATGAGATTTTTGTCATTTCTGTATATGAAATCAATAAGAAATCATGAGAGCATGACGTCAACTTGCTGATTTGAATATCCATAACGACTGGTCCAGTGGTGTTTTTCGAACTTTCTTATTTCTCATCCGATTTTGATACTTTGCACTGTTCTGTGGGGATTTTGTTTTTCTCTTTCTTAAGAAATCAATAAAGTTTTGGAGTGGATTTCTTCTTGAAGACCCCCAACTCGACGGTTGTTTTACAACTCACCAGTTTGGAAAAGGTAATACAATGTACCCCCAGGAAATTTTCCTCCTTTTTGAATTAAATTGTGTCACTTGCCCCAACCACCAGGCGTTGTCGAGGGTAGCGTTCCCTTTCGTCTGTAATTTTCAGTGCAGCAGGAACCGTAATTTAAAGGGATCGTTTAGTTGTGGCTTAGAATGTCAAAATATCGTATTTTCCTTATTTCTTATCCGATTTTTGTCATTTTTTTATCATTCTGTAGGTAATATTTTTTTCTTTCTTTCGAAGTTTATTCATTTTTGGGGGTGGATTTCCTCTATAACTATAGTGTGAAAGGAGTAAACCAAGCAATAAGGAGGTACTTGACGAGCCAACTGGCACAACTTTATGTGGTTGAAACTAGACTGTCGTACATAATACCATTATAAACTGAACTTCGAAGCGGAGATACTAGTATACTGTATGAGACAACCATGATTCCATACGCCTTTCTGCATTTTATGCTTTGTTGTTGTTTTTAATGGAGCCCGAGAAATATTGCGGAAGTGTAATAAACACGTTTTACTCGAAGAAGTCCGTGGTATATGAATTGAAACCCGAGTGGATGATATGGCGATGAACGCTGTACATGAGATATATTCATAGCACTATCGATCTTGCCGTGAACAATAAGCTACATCCCCGGCATCTCTGTTCGTTATCAGTCATTAGTCTTGATTCAGACTTTAATCTTTAGCGACGCCCCTCCTGGGGTTTCTCTGGGTAGTTTTTCGGAACGTTTTTCTGAGCAAGTGTCGCTGTCATCAGGGTTTTGACAGGTCAACAAGGGAGGAGAGAAGGGGTGGCAGAATTTTCCGTTGTGGTGCAGATCTCGCTTCCTAGATTTAAAACGAGAGAAGATGTTAATTCTGGATATGAAATTGCTGTCGACGGCACATACCAGGCTACCATGCCACCTGCTCCTGGCTTCGCACCTCTGCCAGCGCGACAGCCTAGAATTAGCCAAATTAAAGCCATAGATCACCAGCTTACTTCCCTTGGCCAGCAAGGCCATTGCTTCTTGCTCGGTACTCGTTTATACATAAAATGAAGAAGAAGGGGAAAAAAACGATGTTAGCGTGATATTATCCGATCGATCTAAAGTGCATGCGATTTCATGTCATGTGATCAGGTAGAAAACTGCCAAACCACGGCGTTTACATCATCCTTCGTTGCCGAGTAGCAGGGAGGCGAAAGAAACACTGAACCCCTGCGTAAAGGGATCATTTAGCACTCCTTCATAAATCGCAAAATATCATCTGCAGCGAATGTAATTCTACACGGACGGTCAGGCAGTTCTCGAATTGCTCTCATCTATCATTGGACATCAATATGAGGCATGCATGGTGGGATATATAATATATATTTCTCGTTCGAGAAAGAGCAGAAATAGTCGTATATGTGGATGGTATTGGAGGAAACGGGCCTAACACCCGCGAACCTCATTTCGCTCAGATGATGGAAATGGTAGGAAGGATGGGTGACAACCAGCTAAAGATGTCGTCAGTCGTTCACTACAGGACTCTTCCAGTGGAATGGCGTGCTTGAAAACACGTCGACGGTGCCATGAGTGGTATCGGAGGGGGGGGGGGGGTCCCACCTCCCTGGTGGTATAGAGAACTCTTGATCCAGCTTGAGGGAGAGAGTTTATGGAAATGTGTATACTATAAAGCATTGTCAACTGTAAAACATGGATTGAATTGGATATAAAATGGTTGGAAGCGTTACGAAGACACACATTGTCTCTCCCTATAAGGTGAAATCCAAAGATGTATGATATGTATATGTCGGAGCCTTAAATCCCAAGGAAATGAACCACTGACTACTACTCCATCATTTACTACCAAGAGATAATCGGATGAAGCCTTTTCTACTTCTCTACCGCGCTGCCATGCCGTTGTCATCTCTTAGTACTAAGTCTAAAACTGGCTTTTAATTTTAGTTCAACTTCTCGCATGAGATAAAATGGTGAAAAGATGATATCTTTTGATGAGCAAATTATTAATCAGTTCCACGTTGTATTTTTGCATCACCGGCGATGGGCGTCTTCGTACACAAATGAATAATTAAATTGTGCTTTTAGAAAGAACGTTAACAATGGTTCACATTCCTTCATGACTCCCCCAAACTTGGGGGAGTCTGAGGTTACTCTGAGCCCCACTTATCGCTGCCAAAAGAACATAATCATGCATACATCCTAATTTTGCATCACATTAAGAAATTTACAAGTTGACCTACTATGGGTGTTTTAACGACGACAAAGTATCAAGTAATTGTTTATGTACTGGCATTCCATTTGCTCATATCATGAGTAGGTTCCTATGTTCTAGTTTTTTTTTAAAGGAAAAAAAAAGAACTGTATTCAATGTTCAATCTGCATGAGAGACCCAACAGAGCGAGTGCAGTATCCGGGTCCTGCGATTCCTTGTACCAGGGAGATGACCCGTCTCTCAGCTGCTAATACCTCTCCACGTTGTGGGTATACAGTGGACATACGGTTAACACAAAGCGACCTCCACCGTTTGACTATAGGTACCTAATCATTGACTAATTGACAAGCTTCGGTAATTACAGCTCTCCGAGCGACGCGCAAGCTCTCTCCATCCAATTTGGTTCCTTTCATGTTTTGATTGGATTACCAAAGCGTGCCATTATTGTATTGTTTCGTCTTATTTCTTTCTCTCTTTTTTTTGTCGAGAAAAAAAAATACAGCAGAGAGACACGGTGTAGGCCTATACTTGCCGCAGGTTGTGTTTCGCCGACTTGAAAACAAGATTATTTTATGGACAATAAACACGAAGGTAGAACTCTTTTGAGAGTCAATTGGATTGTATCATTACCAATGACCTCTGTTCTAACGAGCCAAAATTATTTACCAGGGTATATTGCTGGCTGCGTGAAGGTCAATGTATTACCCAAGTCATAATGTGTTTGCTTGCATTCACATGCACCGTATGGTGGAATTTGCCGTCGACGGCGGAGATGTGTTGATAAATTACATTGGCCTCCTTTGCGATTTTGTCACTTTCAGGCGATGATATATATATAGCACGGTAATAATGATCACCGTCATGTGTTTGGTAATGGCACGCGTATACAATCATTCTGATGCTTTTTCCCCGCTTTAATCTTGTTATTGATTTTCAGCTTCTAATCCAATAAATATGGCTGTATAGTGTTGTACTGTGACCTGACATTATTCATGGGGTAGCGTGATAAGCAGTTCTTATCTGATGCGTGTCGAAGACCATCTGGATATGTTATCATGTAATATCCGAATTGTCACTCCCCCTACCTACTCCTCCAGCTCCAACCACCCCCAATCACCCATCCTCGCGGGGAAACTACCCCCGCATCTCTCCACTTCTAATGAAGGAAAGACGCAACTCGAGTCTTCCACTGATATGACAGATATACCATGTATACCACATGCCGCGTCCGTGTCCGTCTGTTATAGATATAGGGCCCTAATTTGTGTTATGCCTGTATAGGGTACATAGAAGGGTGTCTTTTTATGGCTGATATCATTATGGTCCACTCAAACTACAAAGCTGTTCCTTTCATCCTGCCTACTTCTAGAATTTTGCGAGTGTTTCATGTGTGATCTTCGTCTGTCACGTCGTGTCCCTGGTCGGGGTGGTTGATGACGTCGAGGGATGATGATATCGCACTTTTTTTTAGCTTTGATCTGTTTCAATTGACTTCCGCGTCGCTTAGACAAAGGCCAGCAAAGAAAGTCGTAATCTCAGCAGTGAAGGTTTTCAAGAGGAAGAATTAGTGTTGGAAGAAAATCAATGCACATACAAGGTGTACTGTGCGAGTTCTCTCTCTCTCTTCTATGATTATTATCTCTCCCTCTCTGTCTTACTCCCTCTCCCTCTCTTCTTCTTATATTCCTGCTTCCTTCGGGGTATCTGCTCATACATTAAAGGGTTTGTACAGTTCCTGCTTTGCGAGATATTCAGAAACCACTCTATGAGATGTCAAAGAGCATGTAATTATAAGGGGTTTCAAAAGTTTAGGCCTAGGTCATATTTGATGAAAATCGGTTTTGAAATGGCTGAGATATCCAAAAACAAGGTGAAACATAGAGATCCTATAAAAGGCGTGGCCTGTCGCCTTTTATTATTATCACTTTTTTAGATTTCTCAGCCATTTGAAAACCAATTTTCATCAAATATACGTTGAATCCTTCTTAAAATTACATGCTCTTTCATATTTCATGAGAGGTTTCTCATTATCTCACTTAGGAATGTTCAAAACATGAATCCCTACCTCCACCAGTACTGCACAGTCCCTTTAAAATTTTCAATCGATCTTTTCTCCCCTTCGTGATCTTCTACTTATCCGCCCATCTATCTATCTGTCTCTTTATCTATCTATCCATCTAAATATATTTTGTCTTTCTGGCAAGCAGTGAGTCTGATATCTGCCTATTCAAACACCTGCATGCCCAATGGCCACACAATAGACATGTATTTTTCGCAAGGTATTTCAGTATCAGATCATTTTGACCCTGGAGAACTCGTAGTAAGCTGCGCAAATTGCCTGCTACTGTAAATCCAGATCTGATTACTCGAAAATCATTTTTTGATGTATATCGGGCAAGATTCAAGCATGGTTTTTTTATTGTCCTGAACAACATTTGTTATTGGGTGTGCGTAAGGTGAATACACTGCGATACATTCCGTAAAATTGCTTGTCTCCTGTGGAAAAACAAAAAACAAAAACAGGAAGGCTTTGCTGCATGTGCAATGTCTATGCATCGGCATTATTAACATAGGTTGCCCATCCTATTTCTCAGTAGTAAGCTCATGCGTACATAACTACATGACAGCATTATAACTGTTTCATAATAATTATCTAAGTTGGCGTCACTGCAAGGGGATATAAAAACATAAATGGGTTTTGCTATATGGCGCTTTATACATTGACGGCAATGTTATAATAAGGGAGATGTTATACATTGTTATCATGACACTCAAGATGACAGGTATGCCTATATCCATATATTGGTTTTGTTAAGAGTCCGTCAGGACTCAAGTGCATGTCATACTTCAAGAGCTCCTCTGTGTAGGCGATGTGAGTCATTTTTCTTTTGTGAGAGATCACATTGTAACTGGGAACTGGCCGGAAGTATTCGCCGAATAAAATCACCGTGCTTATGCTATAAAGGAAATCTATTTGGAATCTAATTTACTGAAAAAATGACGATAAATGTGATAGTGAGACCCCACAAAGATGTTTCGTATGTCATTTCTCTCTCCCGCCCTACTCTTTTGTCACTTGTGGTTAGTCTCAAGATTGACAGTTTATAAGTCGTGCGCAAAACTCTTTTGGAGGTTTGGAAGTTCAGAATCAGTTGCAGTAATGTTCTGTTTACACCGAAATTGACAATTATCCTCCAGCATGGTAGAATGAGAGAATGGTTCTACTCTTTGGTAAAATATGCTGGTAATTCCTACAGCCAAGAAATGAGTCACGGGCAAGTTCGACCACCATTGCTGAGTGGAACATGTCGACCTTCATCAGCGAGCAATCCGTCAACAGAAAACATCTTTTCGCTATGCGTGTTATGTATTTCTATACGAGACGCACAAAAACGAATGTCATCTGACTCCAGAGGGGTTTATACATGTAAGACGAAAAGAATTTCCCCTTGCGGCTCTCCAGATGCGAGACACAGACTTTGCGCTCGCGGAAAAAACAGATGCAATCATTTTCGTCGTAACCATTCTTATTCATGTTAAGGGGAAATTATGAATCAAGCGGCATATCGGTAATTATATCGCATGACTCATGATCCAAATACCCTGAACTTGGCTCGACCTTTCACCACCTATCCCGGACTGTATGACGTTACGGGCGCAGAACTTGGGGAACTCGTGAGCCTTCATAATCATTACTGCCAAAAGGAGCAATCAAGTTGAAAGTATATTTGTCTCATTCGGGGCCTGGCTCACGTGGGGTTAAGCGAACTTTATTACCCGAGTTGAAACCACAATTGATACACAATCGTGATGTATACAATATGAGAGCAATGGTTGTCTTACGACTCCCGTAAAAACAAAGGCCGGTCAATGATGAGTATGATTAATATCACATCATTGTCGTAAGTATGTCGGACGAGAAAAGGAGCGGGTATTTATCAGGGAGGTCCCATCCCCTTGGTACAGCACAGCGGAATGCGTCAAAGAAGGAACAGAAAGGTCCCCGCCGCCATAAAGCCATTTGCCCTATACCTTAGTGGCGTTTCTTTGTCTTTGTGTATGATATGTGCTTGTGTATAATGTGTATTCATGTGCATATGTTTATGTTTATACTTATGTATCTATGACTACGTGTAATATACATCACACGGAATAGCTACACAATGTCCATAACTGAAATTTGTATGATAGGAGTTTAATTACATGCAGATATAACTTAAGCATATTTCACGCATGTACGTTCAAACTCAGTTGGCTTTGTATTTGTGTTGTACAGTGTATTTAAATGATAGAACGGCCTCGTCATTCCGGACGCACTCGTAATAAGATTGAGAGAAAGAATAGGAAGAAAACATCTTTGGCCGAACGTAAAGTTAGTAATGTCGTTCCCGAATCAGGCCATTGCCAACGAACAAGCCATCAGGAATATTTCTCGTAATGCTGTCACTGTTAGAAGACAATAAAAGGTGAAATGTAAAAGCAAAATCAATGCAACAAAACTAAAGCAAACAAAACGAAAACATGAACAATAATGAAACAAAGATACCATATAGTCCAATATGTGCTTCCCCAGCCTGAATTTTACACCCCCCCCAAAAAAAAAACAACAAACAAACAAACAAACAAACAAACAAATAATAATAATAATGATAAATTTTAAAAGAAAATCAAAAATAAATAAATAAACAAATGAAAATTAAAAATATGATATAGCCTTTACAAAATCTTACGTTATGATTCTTTCATAGCTGACCGTCCTAAACCGTTTGAATGAGAGTATATCACCTCTCATAATTTCCCCGTCCGAAGTACGTGGTTGAGGGTGCCAGCAGAGTTTAGGCACGGAACGCCCTGGGCACAGAATTCCCGTTAGTGCCCAACGGCTTGGGTGCACTGATTAAACTGCCTTTTGAAATGACACCGTGATCATTAGCCTAAGTGAGTATCATTTTTCGCCGTGGCAGAGTGAGACGGCCAGATGGATCAAAGACCGGTGGAGAGAAATAAAAAAAAAAAAAAGACTCGAGTCTTCCATGCACTTTAATTGTATTTGATGACGTAATGTTGGGGGTGCGGAGTCTTGATCAGGGTTACTACAAGCTACACAAATAGACGCGGTAGGTTTCTGAAATCTCTAGTGTCAATGTTTGATTTCTTGGCCGATATCACAATCACAAGTGTGAAGTTTCTATTTTGCGGTTTGTTATTGTTTTTCAGTCATGTTTCTGTTTTGTTTGTTTGTTTGTTTGTTTGTTTGTTTGTTTGTTTGTTTGTTTTGTATTTGACTTTAGTGTCGTTGTTTTGACGGAACAGGTGAAATACCGATTACAGGTCGGTGCTATTCATGGGTGGTTTTAGTAGTGGTTTCCTCGGAGAAAGCTATAGGGATCAAATTTGATGTTAGAAAGGGGCTATTCAAATAAGTTATGGAAGTTTGAGCCCGAATTTGTGAGTACCTTTGGTAGTCGGGGAACAGCAGTGTATAATTACACCCTTCACGGTTTGACCAATAGGTGGCGCTACATAGTTACTCCAGCTCAGCTTCCGGTCAACATACCATTCTTCACACGATTGTGTCATCCGTTAACATCTTGTGGGTTTTCGAGTTACAATAGTCCTTCTCACAACGTCCGTCGCGGAACGATATACGAAATCTCTCGCTTCTAAGAAAGACTCAGTCTTTGAGTCATGTAGAAACCACAGTGTTGTTACTTGACTGTTTGCAAAGTCGTTTACTATCACCAATCGAATATTCTTGTCTATACTATATGGGGGCCGGCGCCCAAGATCTTCCTAAGATGACACCAACTTACAATGTCGTTATTTCTCCGTAATAGGTATTGACTTCTGTCTCTTATCAAGCAGCTACCGAAAGACGCTGATGAGCAATGAGTTGCATTGAATACCTCGTTAATCAGTCGGGAAAAGAAAACCCACTGAGTTTATGACGAGACAATACCTTTGTAACGTGATGACAGTTTACGTCATTAGCATTGCATGGCTTCTAAGCAGGTTTAGCAGATAACCTTGTAAATGCAGTTACAATCGTGACATTGCTTGGTCATTTAAAGGTCTCTATACTGCTTTGATTGAGTCACTAGCAACAAGTCGTGTTTACCCGTTGTGACAACATTGCTTGAAGAATTCACAGTGACGGTTAGACTTGTTTAGCTTGGGAGATAAGATTCAGTCCACACATTCACATCCTTATACACTCGGCAAATACATGTACATGTAGTTACGTAATTCATGACTTGTCGACGACCTGACCGGATAGGCTTGTGGCGCCCATGGTTTACTATTTCCTCTTTGTCCATATACATGATATTCTGCTATAGAGATGAGAGAAGGATGAGAGGGGGCGCTATAATATGAATGTAAGAATGACCCAAGTCCTTCATTCTTACATTCATATAAGATTTAATTCATTCATTTCAGGCACTTCCATGGGTAATTAGGATTTATCATTTATACACAAGATGATTCCATGCATAAGCTACATTTCCCATGTCAAACTGAATTTGGCCAAAAATTGGACTTGGGTTGTTCTTATATTCGGGTCTTCAATTATGCGTGAAGATTATTCCGTATCAGTTTTATTTGTCGGAATTAAGTGGAAAAGAGATAAAACCGGATTTCCAGGAGGGTACAGTTTTAATCACTTTCACATGATACAGCTCTGATTTACACTTATGCACATATTTCTAGAAGGGATTGACCTTTGTTTAATGTGCTTTATCATTAAGTGAGATTTCGTTCCATTTGATAGATAAACAAGCAAAATATAGCCAACATTAAGTTACGTTCAAAATGAAAACTTCAGATTGCTCAGCAAGACGGCGGCATCAAATATCGTCATCAAAGGCACAGGTGCACCTGTGGAATTCTTTTGTACATCAATAGAAAAGTGACAACTGTTTGAATATTCACAGCCAGTTGGAACTCCATCTCTTAAACCTCCTTGATTAGATGACTCAAGAGTTTGACACACCATGACCTTCTTCTCATTCATGGAACTTGTACCATTCAAAATAAAAGCGTTCAAGTTTTGTCCCAAGGTAACTACGCTTCTTTCCCTTTCCTGTATATATTTTGGCATGTTCACATTCATAGAGCAACATCTACAGATGCAAATTCTCTAAGAATTACTAAAGACGTATAGATGTGCTTTAAAAGGGTTTCTGAGTGGATCTCATCTTTAAAACCAAACCCCGTTTGCTGATTCTTCTATTTTTATCATACAACAATGCAACAATATTGTAACCTATCCAATGCATGTGGAGCTTTTAGCTATAACTTGCCTTAATGGCGAGAGCAGAGCTCCGCAGTCTTCCTGGTTTGCGGGAGTCTCCCTGATAAATTAACTATCTCTCCATGCCTTGACTGTAGGGTTCATGCCTTGACAAGGGAACGTAGAGATAGACCTCCTTGATTAGGGCATTAGTTTTGACTACACTGAGATGCATGTAACACCCAGGTATCTCCGTGATGACTCTTTCGAACGTCCCTTGCATGATTTTGATATGTGGCTGTTACGGCACCCCAGAGAAACTCACACTCTTTCATTTGTCTCCCCCCCCCCCCCCTCCCCTTCCCATCTTGAATCATTTGTCCAGGTGAGGATGTGTCTTTCAAGCTCCTCAGCGACGACGAGATCACAGACACGGAGACCTTCCAGCTGGAGTTCATTAGCACAGACCTGTACGCCGTCCGGGTGTGTGATACCAAGAAGAACTCGGCGGACGTCCGTTACTGGAAGAGGGTAGGAGCAGGCATTCAGGCCAACGGGACTTCCAAGTGAGTATTTTGATAGCACTCTAACGAAAGAAAGGGAAATGCATGCCTGAAAAAAAAAGAGCAGAAAAGAACATTGATCAGGCCTGGTGAATAGATACAGGAAGGTAGTCCCTGGACGCAGGAAGTGGCAAGGATCATCCGCAGGATCGCTCTCTGCAGCCCTTATCTCATGTGATATCTCGATCTTTCTCGTGCGATCATTTTGAAAAGATGCAACAGATATTTTTGCTCTTTCTTTTTCAGTGCAGGATTTCTACAGGGCCCCGTTTCATAAAAGATGTTAGAATAGCAACTCTTGCTAGAATAGCAACTTCCCGTAGCAGTAACAGTCAATCGGGAAACTGGAATCTTGTTGTTATCATAAACTAATTGCCATTCTTCCAGCAAGAGTTGTCATCATAGCAACTCCTTATGAAATGGGGTCCAGATGTATCGGGAATTGCACAGTATGTAACGAGCTCCACTGCGTCTGTGGCTGCGTTTATCAACTTTCCCCTGTTTAAACAGCTTTCAAAAGCCGTTTCCAAAGCCTTTTAGAAGCGGCTTCCAAAATAGTTGCGTTTATCACCTCTTCGCGAACACGATAACTGGCCTGTCACTGCACAGCTGCATTGCGCAATTCGACCTGAGGAGAAGAGGTCATATAAGGCGTGCATTGTTCGTATTAAACTGCAGTACAATACTACAAAGCCGTTTCAAAACAGCTTTGCGTTTATCAACTTCAAAAGGCTTTTACAAACAGGTTTCTGAAAACCTGTTTAGGAAACCTGTTTGGAAAGCCACAAATTTGCGGCTTTCGAAAAGGCTTTCCGAAAGGGCTTTCAAAACAGCTTTGCGTTTATCAACTCGTAAAAATTTCTTGAAAGCTGTTTGGAAAACCTGTTTCTGCCGAGAAAAAGAGTTGATGAACGAACCCAAAGACAGAAATATCAGAACCTCGCAAATGCGACACACGAGTGATACACCTCAAATGATTTAATGGAAGTCACAGATGCATACATTGTCCACCCTCAGTATTCAAGATTTTAACTTCTTTTAATCAACTGTTGTACCCTTATTACAAGTATACATATGAATGAGTACCCATGTTAATTTCTCTAAGTCTGTCACTGGAATCAATCTAACAAGTTTTGCCGTAGATGAAATTTGTCCTCACAGAAGTACTTTGAGAACATTTGAGATTAACGTATTGATTTCAAAATGTACTGAGTAGTTGATTTTTATGTGAATGCACTTTTGCTTTGACTTGTCATAATGAACGAGGAAGTGAAATAGAATACACAAATATTCTGTAGATATTGAGATGCATGATTTACATCCCATGCTTATATTCCTATTCACGATTTTAAGCGAGCGAATATAAGCTCCGAGTTTTGGGTCTCACTGGTTGCTATGGTTGCAACAACCGCTTGCTAAACTTCTGTACGTCTCTCTTCTCATGCGAATTCAGGGAGGATGCCAATTGCCAATTCGCTGTCGAGTACGAGGGCAAACACATGTACCTCCGTGCTCCCGGGGGCAAGTACATCGGCGTGCGTGACAACGGTCACCTGTACCAGGAGGACAACCGCAAGGACTTCGTCTTCCGCCTCCTCAACCGACCCAAGCTCGTGCTCAAGTGCCTACACGGCTTCGTCGGGGTCAAGGAGAGCAAGGCCGAGCTGGCATGCAACAGATCCAACTTCGACGTCTTCAGCGTTTCCTACAAGGAAGGCGGATACACCATCCAAGGTAACGAGCTGTGCACCACCAGTGCGTTCAACACGTCTGGGATTGACCCCATTATAGAGTGAATTTTAGCACAGACTTTTCACCCAGGATAAATGTAAAACAGAGGACTTCATTTGAAATAGTGCAAGCTGAATTTTTGCTTTCGGTATGCCAACTGTTACTTTGTTTGTTCAACTATGTGTTGTTTTGAAGTTGTCTGTATAAGCCAGTTCGGAGTTAGCTCATGTGCACTTGGGTACAAGTGACCTTCCTTTTTTTCTCAGTTATTTAACCCTAACTAGGCCGGGGAGGCCCCCCCCCCCCCCCCCCCTCCACGTTCCGCGCGGATGTATCGCAATCGCAAAAAGCTATCACCGCGACGTTTCATGGCTTTTTTCTTTCGAGTCTCTTTTGACACTAAATTTGCGACGCCCGGGCGCGCGGTTCCGAAGTTACGCATAAATATGTGCATGCATGTCAGACCAAAAATTGCTCAAAAACGTGAATTCGTGTACAATTTCAATGCAAACTGTGCTTACAGGCAAATTTCATAAAAGCATGATTATTTTGGTGTTTTATTGATCAAAATCAATGAATAACATATTTTCTTGTTCGCAGCGATGTCGCGGACAAATTTCATCAAAAAACAATGAAAAACATAAAGTCGAAAAAAACAGAGAAATACATAAGAAATTCAAAAAACAATAAAATACTTAAGAATTTTTTCTGAAATCACAATTTTTTTACAACATTTGCTGAGGACACTAAAATGAATATTTACACAAAAAATGTGCCTGTTTTGAGTTTTATTTTGTGATTTATACCAAATAGTCTGTTTTCATGCATCATTATGCATAAATTAGTATGATTTACCATAAATGATAATTTTTTGAAAAATTAACTTCATGGTATTTTAGATTACATCATAGGCAATGTGTGTGCCAATTTTCGTCACGATCGCGCTGTCGACGGGCGAGATCTGGTGGGGGGGCTAGTTTTGAGTTTTATTTTGTGATTTATACCAAATAGTCTGTTTTCATGCATCATTATGCATAAATTAGTATAATTTACCATAAATGATAATTTTTTGAAAAATTAACTTCATGGTATTTTAGATTACATCATAGGCAATGTGGTGCCAATTTTCGTCACGATCGCGCTGTCGACGGGCGAGATCTGGTGGGGGGGCCTGGGAGGGCCCCCCCCCCCCCCCCTCGGCTCTATCAACTACCTAAATATCCCGGCCTAGTTAGGGTTAAGGCAAATCATTCGTTTTCATAAGCTTGCCCAACGTAACAATTTTGATGAATTCATCAATCATTTTCACACAAAGGATGAACGTACGTAGATCGTGACCAGAATGGTCGTTAATTAACACCTGGGAAAGCATCTATTTCATTATTTTGCACTGATTATTTATTAACAACATCTTTCTATCGAAACTGACATAATCAATGCCACATTTTGCTGTTAGATAGTTGTGGCGGCAAGCACCAGTTATAAGGGTTACTTGAATAACTTATTTCATTACATCCCAGAACATCCCAGATGCAAATCTCAGTAAATTTAAAAACCAACCTGCCCTGTATACGAATCATGCGCAAAGTGGAACCTCGAACTGGTTTATTGTCATTGATAAACGGAAGTGCTTTTTCACTAGGGGTATATTATGCACACCACCTGCAAGCGTAGGTGTTGTCGACTATTAAACTTTTGTTGAGGAAGTCTTTGTCCTGAAAAGATGCACATCTCTTTTCTCTTGATAATTCGTTATATCCAGATTCGGAAGGCAGGTACTGGTCCATCGACGATGCTGATCGAGTCGTCCTCGGCGCTTCACAGGGGCTCTTTTTCTTCGAGTTCCACGAGCTATCCAAGTTCACCATTCGAGCGGAGAGCAACGGCAAGTTAATCAAGGGCGAGCAGAGCGGCTTGTTCACGGCTAACGGCGTGGATGTGGGAAAGGACACACTATGGGAGTTCTAAGGTGTCTCCAAAGGGGAAAAAATTCGGTGAATTTTACAGAAGGGGACGAGTGTGTTGTTTAAACACAAAGCTTACACGTCTGTATTTGCTTCCGTGATGACTTGCGTATATTTTCATTCGGACGCATCGGAGGCGTTGCTGTTCAAAAATAAACTGGTATTTTTTCTAAAATTACATAGGATATAAATATCCTAAGAGATCAATACGCTTCCAAAGGTTTCTTTTTTCTCAGATGGTGGCTCGTATACATCTCGAAAGCTATTTACTTGTATTTATGTAATAATGACTCTCTAAAGTGAGGCTATATTTTCGCTGACTTGACATTAAGTTCACAAAAGTTTGTATAGTCATACGTTAAAAGAAAAAAAAACTTTGGCACTTAGATACAAAATGTGGGGATTGGAAACACAATTATGAGTATGCATGTCATCTTCGGTCAGATATTGCAAGCGTTTAAGCTTGCGTGAAACTTTTCTCGTGTGTCCGTAGCCAGACGCCACCCGTCGCTTGACGGCCGCTCCGCTCGTCCGTTTGCTGAACAAGGACATCGAAGCCGACATCATTTCCGTTCCAAAGTCTCGCTGAATGTTTTCCATATACTCACTGTGGTGTCGTAAGAAATCGACCACACGACTTGTCACCATCACTAGTTCCCCCCTACGAGATGTGATGTAGATATTCACCATATAGCAGCCGCAATCAGAACAAACATAAATTTGCTATGCACTTGAAATTTCGAAATAGAACTTGAAGATTATTTTGCTTGGTGTTTGTACAGAATGGGAGAGAACGCAACGCGTTGATGAATGCTCTTGTTGCGCATTACGGTCAACATTTCTTTATGGAATGTCGAATCTCTTTAAAATGTCGACATCGTCCATGAAATTTGAGCTGTGTTCTCTGCATTGGTATAACTCTAAGACGTAATGCATGGTGTCATTATTTCAGTATAAGATGCTTAGGGAAACTTATGAAAATTTTGATTTTTACGAAGATCGCTCACGTTTCTCCCAGCTGAAAAATGTGTAACGCAAGTCTTTTGTTTTATACCGTTAATCACAAAGCCCAACCTAAGGTCGGACGTAGAGAAAAAAAAAAGTATGTCTAAATGAAAGTGACATTCCGTTAGTTCCTATTCTTTCACCAACATTCTCCAGCTATATGTAGCCCTAGGTCTACATTCCGTAAATGTAACTTGTATTAGCTTGACCAAATCTTAACAAGGATACAAGGAACTTTATTGTCTGTTGTCTGTTAAAAAAAAAACAAGAAATGAGTGAAAGAATGCCAGCTGTTTCTGAGTGTTATCTTCGCAATTAGTGTCGAGATTCTTAAAGAAGATGGTACAAGACTGAATCTGTTCAGATGGATTGTCCTATAGGTAAATTTGTATGTATTTATGTTTGCTCGCTAGTATATCTACGCTTTTTATCTACACCTGACGTTAATAGCAGTATGTGCTTGGGACGAGAATGATACCAAAAATGCTTCCTTGTTATATTGTTCAAGCTATATATCTGATCGTAGTGAAGTTTGAATTGAAGAAAAAAAGAAAGAAACAAGCAAAAAGCATGGTAAAGTTTTGATACGATCATATTGAGGATTTCTCGGCTGTGTACAGTTCTATCATAGTTTTACTACTTCAAACGCCGATTTGTACGTATTTACAGGATCTATTACCAATTTTCTTATTCACCTATATCTCCTTTATTACTTAAGACTGTTAATGTAGCCAGTAATTTTGCTGTTAAGTGTTATGATAGCATTCCATGCATAACGTGTCTTTGTTAAAACTGCATTGTCTTTTCATGCTTTATTTAATTTATTTCTTTATTTTGGGTCTTTCAAGAGTGTACTACGCGTGTAAATATTTGATCATTTTGCTGATTTTTGTTCGTATGAAAAAAAAATATTAATGGTAATTTATGTATCTCACTCGCTTGTTTTAGGACGCAATGTCCCCGGCCCCTCCCTGTCAAAGCGTGGGAGTGGGTTTTTAGAGAAAGTCGTATTGACTAGACTTGAAAATTATTATGATGAAAAGCTGTAAGCAGATAACGCAGTTATCAATTTCTATACCTATGCCGTGCTTAGCACTGTATATGGCATAAGCGCTACCCGATATTTGAATGGGTGATGGCATACAAAGCTATTGTTCTAATGTTGCAGCATCTGCTCGCATTCATATTCTATGTAGTATAGGGAAAACATTAGATTCTTTTTTCTTTTATGGTGATTTGTTGGAAATCTAACAGATACAAAGTAGCACGAAAGCAATATTACATAATTATTGTAGGATGAAGTATGATTGTGTATTATGATAGATTACCAAATGTTTTAGACAAGGTGACACTAACTTTAATTTGCTAACACTTCTGAACCGTGTATGATATTTACATTGGTTCTCGTATCAGCTATGCACTGTCAGGAAATTTTTGTAGCTAATGAAATTATAGGTATCAATGACAAATTTGAAGCTTTTTTAACAAGAAAAACACGCAATTATGCTAGGAGATACATAACGTGCTTGTTGTTGCACAGGGTACCTACACCATTTTGCGGTCGTGGATCGTGGTGGGAAGACTACCACATTACTCTACGAACGAAGATGGTTTATTGCATGTAATAAACGGCCTTAAAAATTGTAGCCTTGTTTCTCATTTGATGTGTATATGATGTGAATCGTTGGTCGGAAAAGAGAGGGAACAAAACCAAGGAATAAGGGGAAAAGTGTGTATGTGTGTGTGTGTGTGTGCGCGCGCGCGTTGTGTGTATGTGTTTGCTCTTTGTGTGCGTGTTTGTGTGTGTTTGTGTGTGATAGGGAGAAGGGGAGGGGGCACGGAGCTCTATAGTATTCAATATACGGGGCATTAAAATTGTTATCCTAGTGTAGAGTGTACCGTAGTATGACTTCATAGTCATCCATCGCCATGGTACTTGGTTCTAAACAACCTCACCTGGTCCAAATATCTGAGAACACAATGGATGCCAACAGTGCTCGAAATACCCAGTTCCTGCACACCGCTTGATGAATATATGCCACCCATCTGAACCGTGTATGATATTTACATTGGTTCTCGTATCAGCTATGCACTGTCAGGAAATTTTTGTAGCTAATGAAATTATAGGTATCAATGACAAATTTGAAGCTTTTTTAACAAGAAAAACACGCAATTATGCTAGGAGATACATAACGTGCTTGTTGTTGCACAGGGTACCTACACCATTTTGCGGTCGTGGATCGTGGTGGGAAGACTACCACATTACTCTACGAACGAAGATGGTTTATTGCATGTAATAAACGGCCTTAAAAATTGTAGCCTTGTTTCTCATTTGATGTGTATATGATGTGAATCGTTGGTCGGAAAAGAGAGGGAACAAAACCAAGGAATAAGGGGAAAAGTGTGTATGTGTGTGTGTGTGTGTGCGCGCGCGCGTTGTGTGTATGTGTTTGCTCTTTGTGTGCGTGTTTGTGTGTGTTTGTGTGTGATAGGGAGAAGGGGAGGGGGCACGGAGCTCTATAGTATTCAATATACGGGGCATTAAAATTGTTATCCTAGTGTAGAGTGTACCGTAGTATGACTTCATAGTCATCCATCGCCATGGTACTTGGTTCTAAACAACCTCACCTGGTCCAAATATCTGAGAACACAATGGATGCCAACAGTGCTCGAAATACCCAGTTCCTGCACACCGCTTGATGAATATATGCCACCCATAAATACACGGTGGTTACGTGACATTACTAAGTACTGCGACAATATTATATTGCTCCCATCGAAATATCTACACGCTTAGGTATTAAACATATTAAGTTCTACCCACAAACATAACCTTAACCCTAATCCTAAGTCACATCACAATAAACCTAAAACCCTACCTCAACAATAACCATAACCCTATAGTATAGTCTTTATTACATTGTATATGAATTAATCAATGCACCTAGTTAGAGTTCTATCTGCATATCCTCTCCAAGTATATAATACCCAATATGCATGTATCAAGTATATTTTAATCCAAATTAATGGACCTCTTTTAACAGGACTGTTTTCTTTCTTTCTTTCTCTCTCTCTTTCTTTCTTTCTTTCTTGCTTGCTTCTGATTTTACTTTGAAGGTGACAAAGAACAAAAGTTTAGAAAAGTTTTTAAATGGATACTTTCTGTTGTCGATGAGTATAGAAAATTACAAATTAATGGATATATAATATCATAGGACTGTTTCTTTTCTTTTCTCTTCTCCTTTCATTTTTTTTTTTTTGCTTGCTTAATTACTTCTGACTTTACTATGAAGGCGACAGAGATAGACCTGTTCATTATCCCATGGATTATTTTCTCTCTTTTTTCTTAATGTTTTCTTCTTACTTTGATACAAAGTCTATATCGAACGTGAGTTTATTGCATTTTGCTGTCTAGTCTGATTGCCATGCCCAAGAAATAAACAATTGTTCTATTTAGTAGAAGAGACTGGAGTTGAAACACTGTAGCCTTCGTGACATTATCGTTTCATGCAAATTGTTAATGGGGATAGTATCATGATATATGATTTTTATGATCAATGCGCTGGCAGCATTATAAATGAGATTCATATCTATGATGGGTTTAATGTAATAGAATAACGCTACACACGCAGAAAGCACGGAGTGAACGTGCTTCTCGTCTTTCTATAACTCGTCAATTCCTCGAAATTATATCATAAGCACTCGCTTCAAGTCGCTATCATTTTCAGGTGTACATTTCAAAGTTTGCACTTTGTAACTTGATGCTGTAAACCAAACGTGATAAGTAGTAATTGAAATACCCATCAAGCACGCCGTCGTTCAAACTCATTTCCAGTGGAGATGAAAATACACAGGTATTGTATTCACTGTTCAAAGCGCCGTGTACTGACAAAAACAAAATACATGTAGTACTTTGTTCTTAGCATACACTCGCAAGATGCTGAATAACGTTAGCTGTCAGTACAAGAATGACGGAATGATAGGCTCTATAGTCAATACAAAAGTTGCAAGACGTACTTAAAACTTCAATCTACCCTATATCCACACCTCATACCTGTAGAGGTACGTACCAAGGTCAGAGAGCAGTTTGTCCCGCTCTCACGCTCGAAAGAGCAAATACTGAGTCTGAGACTTAGGAGGGGGCGTCCCCTTTCCTTCCACTGCTTTATAGAACTATTTCCACGCTGTAAATTGTGCGGGCGGGTGTATACAGTCACAATTAGCACAATGTTTTGGATTATTCAAGATGAAAAAAAAAAGAAAGATTGTCCCAAAACCTGAAAAAGTTACTTTCTTTGTGGTTGGGAATCCGCATTTTTGGAAAGGAGGTTGTTCTAATTAGAGACGTGAGGAAAAGTTTGTGACGAGGCTTGTGAGCGTGAGAAAGGCCACACCTAGGCCTGATGCCTGAGGTTTGGTATTTGTAGGTCTGTATACCCAGGGAGGCCAACATCCTGGTAAAGGCCTGCCTATAGAACTGACTGACTTTAATTATACCTTTTTCAGTTGAGTCATAACACCATGATGAGAAATGCGAGCTACATGAGAATCTAATCATCTCTTTTTCAACGTATCGCATTATGTAAAACCATGACAAGTCCTATTTGGCGACTTCTCGCTGCTTTCGTAATGGAAGGTCATGTAAAAACAATGAAAATGTTGTCATAACTGGCGAAGGCAGAAACTTCCCTGGCAGTTCGTTATACTCTACCGACATATCCCCCTCTCCCAAAGAGTGAGAGAGAGAGAGAGAGGATGAGAGAGAGAAACTCCGGCAACTCGGTATAAAAGATCTTAAGACTTAATATATCAACCCGTTGCTGATTGAAAAAAGAAAAAGAAAAAGCGTATCATGCCTCCAAATAGGGTGTATCTTTTAGAGGGATACATCCTCATCAGCCACATATAACTGATTTGTAATACTCTGGTATGGCTCACATTTGACTTTTTTTCCCGGTTTATTTAAAAATCTTTGGTACAGTACAACGAAATTGGAATGAGGAGCTACCGGTCAACTTTACGTGAGGTGCGCGAGACACTGGGCCGGATGCATAAACGCTAGCAATTGCTTGTGCTATCCTTTTACTCGAAGACGTATGCATAAAAACAAGCAATTGCTTGTGAGAAGAAGCTTTTGCTAGCAAGCCCTAGCAATTGCTTGCTGCCCGCAAGCAATTGCTTAGAGACCAAGCACTTGCTTGAAAACGTATGCATAAAACATACCTTTTGCTAGTTCTTGCTAGCAATTGCTTACGATTTTCCAAGCTCTGTAAAAATGAATGAGCTTGAGCTTTTGCTTATCTGGGACGTTCCCTTTTAAGTATCATCTGATTCATATTCATGGAAGAAAGACCATACTTGTGAAGGAGTGGTATAAATCCACAAGAAATTACTCTTAAGTAGAGTAAGAAATTTTTCATTTCAACAACGGGAATGTCCAGTGGTTACAGGGGCGTCACCAGCTTTTTTTCAAGGGGGGTGCGTTTTGAGACTAAATGTTTACGAGATTTTTTGGACAGACATTTGGAATATAGGAAGCTCTCAATCCCTAGACTTTTACTGTTTTTTTTTTAGGGAAACCAAGCGGGGAAGGGGCACCGGCGTAGCTAGGATTTTATCTTGGGGGGGGGGGGGGTTAGTATGCGAGGGAGCGAGCAAGGATGGGGGGGGGGGGGGGGGGTGTGGAAGTGCCGGAGGGGGTTGTACCCCCTATAAATGGATTATGGAATGACGGTGTGAAACGACAAATTACTGGCAGCGATATCAGGAGAATGGCATAACGACTACATGCGAGCGAACGAGCGAACGAGCGAGCGAGCTTGACAATTTTGACATTTTACAGTCCAAAAACTGCCGTTTTATAGCCATATTTTATTGCTTTGTAAATTAAGGGGGGCGCACCGGGCGCAACTGCTGGCAATTACTGGCAGCAACATCAGGTGAATGGCATAATAATTAAATGCGAGCGAGCGAAGAGAGCGAGCTTGAAAAATTTGACATTTTACAGTCCAAAAACTGCCATTTGGAGCCATACTTTTTCGCTTTGGAAATAAAGGAGGGGTGGGGGCGCAACGGGCGCAACTGCCGGTAATTACTGGTAGTAACATCAGGAGAATTGCATAACAATTAAATGCGAGCGAGCGAGCGAGCGAGCTTGAAATTTTTGACATTTTACAGTCCAAAAACTGCCATTTGTAGCCATATTTATTTGCTTTGGAAATTAAGGGGGCACACTGGGCGCAACTGCTGGCAATTACTGGCAGCAACATCAGGTGAATGGCATAGCAATTAGATGCGAGCGAGCGAAGAGAGCGAGCTTGAAAACTTTGACATTTTATAGTCCAAAAACTGCCATTTGGAGCCATATTTTTTCGCTTTGGAAATAAAGGAGGGGAGGGGGGGCGCAACGGGCGCAACTGCCGGTAATTACTAGCAGAAACATCAGGAGAATTGCATAACAATTAAATGCGAGCGAACGAGCGAGCGAGCTTGACAATTTTGACATTTTACAGTCCCAAAACTGCCATTTGTAGCCATATCTTTTTGCTTTGGAAATTAAGGGGGGCACACCGGGCGCAACTGCTGGCAATTACTGGCAGCAACATCAGGTGAATGGCATAATAATTAAATGCGAGCGAGCGAAGAGAGCGAGCTTGAAAAATTTGACATTTTACAGTCCAAAAACTGCCATTTGGAGCCATACTTTTTCGCTTTGGAAATAAAGGAGGGGTGGGGGCGCAACGGGCGCAACTGCCGGTAATTACTGGTAGTAACATCAGGAGAATTGCATAACAATTAAATGCGAGCGAGCGAGCGAGCGAGCTTGAAATTTTTGACATTTTACAGTCCAAAAACTGCCATTTGTAGCCATATTTATTTGCTTTGGAAATTAAGGGGGCACACTGGGCGCAACTGCTGGCAATTACTGGCAGCAACATCAGGTGAATGGCATAGCAATTAGATGCGAGCGAGCGAAGAGAGCGAGCTTGAAAACTTTGACATTTTATAGTCCAAAAACTGCCATTTGGAGCCATATTTTTTCGCTTTGGAAATAAAGGAGGGGAGGGGGGGCGCAACGGGCGCAACTGCCGGTAATTACTAGCAGAAACATCAGGAGAATTGCATAACAATTAAATGCGAGCGAACGAGCGAGCGAGCTTGACAATTTTGACATTTTACAGTCCCAAAACTGCCATTTGTAGCCATATCTTTTTGCTTTGGAAATTAAGGGGGGCACACCGGGCGCAACTGCTGGCAATTACTGGCAGCAACATCAGGTGAATGGCATAATAATTAAATGCGAGCGAGCGAAGAGAGCGAGCTTGAAAAATTTGACATTTTACAGTCCAAAAACTGCCATTTGGAGCCATACTTTTTCGCTTTGGAAATAAAGGAGGGGTGGGGGCGCAACGGGCGCAACTGCCGGTAATTACTGGTAGTAACATCAGGAGAATTGCATAACCATTAAATGCGAGCGAGCGAGCGAGCGAGCTTGAAATTTTTGACATTTTACAGTCCAAAAACTGCCATTTGTAGCCATATCTATTTGCTTTGGAAATTAAGGGGGCACACTGGGCGCAACTGCTGGCAATTATTGGCAGCAACATCAGGTGAATGGCATAGCAATTAAATGCGAGCGAGCGAAGAGAGCGAGCTTGAAAACTTTGACATTTTACAGTCCAAAAACTGCCATTTGGAGCCATATTTTTTCGCTTTGGAAATAAAGGAGGGGAGGGGGGCGCAACGGGCGCAACTGCCGGTAATTACTAGCAGAAACATCAGGAGAATTGCATAACCATTAAATGCGAGCGAACGAGCGAGCGAGCTTGACAATTTTGACATTTTACAGTCCCAAAACTGCCATTTGTAGCCATATCTTTTTGCTTTGGAAATTAAGGGGGGCACACCGGGCGCAACTGCTGGCAATTACTGGCAGCAACATCAGGTGAATGGCATAACAATTAAATGCGAGCGAGCGAAGAGAGCGAGCTTGAAAATTTTGACATTTTACAGTCCAAAAACTGCCATTTGGAGCCATATTTTTTCGCTTTGGAAATAAAGGAGGGGGGGGGCGCACCGGGCGCAACTGCCGGCAATTACTGGCAGCAACATCAGGTGAATGGCATAACAATTAAATGCGAGCGAGCGAAGAGAGCGAGCTTGAAAATTTTGACACTTTACAGTCCAAAAACTGCCATTTGGAGCCATATTTTTCGCTTTGGAAGTAAAGGAAGGGGGGGGGGGCGCACCGGGCGCAACTGCCGGCAATTACTGGCAGCAACATCAGGAGAATTGCATAACAATTAAATGCGATCGAGCGAGCGAGCGAGCTTGAAAATTTTGACATTTTACAGTCCAAAAACTGCCGTTCTTAGCCATATTTTTTCGCTTTGGAAATTAAGGGGGAGGGGCACCGGGCGGAACTGCTGCAATTACTGGCAGCAACATCAGGTGTATTGCATAACAACTAATGCGAGCGAGCGAAGAGAGCGAGCTTGAAAATTTTACATTTTACAGTCCAAAAACTGCCGTTCTTAGCCATATTTTTTCGCTTTGGAAATTAAGGGGGGCGCACCGGGCGCAACTGCAGGCAATTACTGGCAGCAACATCAGAAGAATGGCATAAAGATTAAATGCGAGCGAACGGAGCGAGCGAGCTTGAAAATTTTGACATCATCTTTTACAGTCCCAAAACTGCCGTTTGTATAGCTATATTTTTTCGCTTTGGAAATTAAGGGGGGGGGGGCGCACCAGGCGCAACTGCCGGCAATTACTGGCAGCAACTTCGGAGAATGGCATTACGACTAAATGCGAGCGAGAGGAGCGAGCGAGCTTGAAAATTTTGACATTTTACTGTCCAAAAACTGCCGTTTGCAACTATTTTATTTTTTTTTTTCGCTTTGGAAATTAAAGGGGGGGGGGACGCCCGGTGCGCCCCTCCCCCTGGATCCACCACTGGTAGTCCAGGGTGTGGGTTTATGTTCATGACTGGGGGAGGTAAGACCAGCGAGGTGGCGTCGAAGTGACAAAGCGGGGAAAGGATGTCCAAAATCTGCACTTTAGAGCATCCCCTAAACTAATAATTATTGTGCGTGTTTGTTTGGTTGTGTGTATTATATACATGGAAAAGTTGGGAATTAGCCCAGGTCAAGTCTTTTTATTGGCAATGCAAGACATTTTTACATAGACTAGTATGTAAAGCAACACTGCAAAATGCAATGATCTAGCTTTGATAAAACGAAGTGTAAGGTACAAAGGTGTACATTCTACATCACATTGCGCAACATTGTAGCGACTCTTCGTTCGGATGTACTGAGTACACTGCGCACATCCTGCTTATATGCAGAATGCCAACCAGAAATCGTAATCTTTTGTCGGGTCCGGGCTTTTTGAACAATGTTTCACACTATATTCCTATACCTATTTAATTATGGTTAAAAGAAATCATAGAAAAATATCTTATTTCTGGATCACCCTTTCATTCAAAAGCAGTTTACTAACACTTGAACTACTATTTCGGTATTTTTTTTTTTTTTTTTTACCAGCGGATTGGGAGGGGGGCGCACCCCCCCCCCCCCCCCCCCCCCCCCCCCCTCCGTAGTTACGCCACTGCTTTTGGGTGAAATAATTGGACAGATTTCTTGATTCTAACAAAAAAGAAAGAAAATCTTTTCATCGCGGGAATTATGATTATGTGGGGTGGGGCAAATGGTGCGCTTGCCTTCCAATATCTTTATGGGGGCAACATTTTTGTTTTCTTTCAAAAGCAAGAAAATCTTTTCATTTCGGGAATTATTAGTTATGGGGGGGGGGCAAAACTAAAATATGCTTGCCCCTCTATTTTTTTTCTCTTTTTTTTAATGAGGCTAAGGCTCGCTCTTGGGCTGGCAATATGGATTGGTCAGAAGTAACGTACATAGACCCTACATACTTGTAAGTAGCACACGTACATGCAAACGTGTATAAGTGGTCCGTATCGTACGGATGTACAGTACGTCGATAAATAGTAAACACTGTAGAATACTAATAGATATGTATAAAATCAGTGCTGCCAGAACCAGGGGTGCGAATTGTTTTTGCCGACGATTTTCTTTTGTGTGTGTGTGTGTGTGTGTGTGTGTGTGTGTGTGTGTGTCCCTGGTGCAAAATATGAAAAAAAAAATAGAAAAGAATAATTATTCAGCGTCCGGCGTTGAGGTCGCTCGCAGACTGGGTTGTTTTTTTTTTTTTTTTTTTTTTTAAGGATCTGAAGGGGGGTGCGTTCGCACCATAGAGATATATACTAAGAACACTAGAGGGCGGACTCCGTAAAATCCCTGTGACCGATAGAAGGAGGCGTTCGCCATTTTGGTCCGGGCAAATTTCGACTAGCGACCGTACCGATAACGTGTAGCGCTAGCGGAGCATGCGGGGAGATCGACGACGGGATGCAACGGCAGTAGGCTAGCATCTATGCCAGGGTCTCCATCGGAGTTTGGAAATCGAAAATGTTCCTAAATTCGCAAATTCTTCTTAAAGTAGCATAGATCTATGTTGCAAAATGCCTGGTTCATGTGCTGCTTTTGGATGTAGAAACAGGAGAAAAGAAGGGGAGCGGAGTTTCCTTTCACAAGTAACTAAAATTACATTTATAGTGTGTGTTAAACAGATTGATTCAAGACAAAAAAAAAGAAAAAGAAAAGAAAAGGTCTTGCAAAATTCTTCGTCAGGGGCACTCCGCCCTCCCTCAGCTATTCTCGATCTGTTGCTATTATTAAATATACTGTTGTAGATAGCTAATACAGTACATAACTATATGCAAGGTCGGCGGAACGGGGGGGGGGAGGGCATTTGCCCTATTTCCAAAATAAAAAAACTCCCCTTTTTAAGTTTAAAAAGTGTTCTTTTCTAAGTGCCCTATTTGGCCCTTGAGCCCCCCCCCCCAAAAAAAAAAAAAAAAAATCGTTCCTCCACCCTTTGCTATACCAGTAATACCAGCAGTTAATTTCACGATGGTGATAGTGTGAGAAAAGCTCAGAATACGTAATATATGCCTGGTGACAGAACATATTATGCTCCGGCATTGATATCTTTCTGAAAATAGAATTAGCATCACGGGTCTGATTGGGCTTTTGGTTCAAGGCAGGGTGAGGATTAAGATTAGGGTTGGAGGTGTTATGATTTGGGTTAGGGTTTATGTAAGCTTCAACATTAGCATTTCGAGCTTGAACATAATATGTCATGTAACCAATATGCTACACGTACTTATAAAAATGATTTATTTCATTTCCACCACCACCACCACCAAAAAAAAAAAAAAAAAATAGAAATACAATGAAACACTCGTATACATGGATACGACTATAGAATGCAGTCCCCTCATACAGAAAAAAAAAATATAATTGCAAAAAAAAAAAATTGACGCAGTATACTGTATCACAAGGGGCATCCGGCTGTCTAGAGACCAATTAGAGAACCCTTTGTATTGCATGGACCATGGTCGTGTTGGTCGGCTTGAAAGTATTACCTCGTTGAGAATAAAGTAAAATTTTGTTTGATTTTCATTTTCCTTACCACTCATAATAAGAGATTGCTAGCAACTTTAATTTTTGAGTTGTTTCCTTCTCTCATCTCCGACCCCCTCATCTTCTTGCTGAAAGCCAATACGTGTTTGAGCGCTTGTTGCCAGTACGTGTTCACGTGTCCACCACTACTGCGCTGGCCGGACGCGATGTTTGTTTTTGCCCGGACAAAGATGGCGCGCGGCCTCTTCATCTCGGCACACGAGCACTGCGTACGCGCCACACGCAGTCCGCGCTCTAGTATATTATTAGTATACATCTCTATGGTTCGCACCCAACGCACCCCCCCTGGTGACGCCCATGGGTTAGCACGCAAAATTTGATGAAACACAGGTTGGATGTCTCACTTCGGTGGAGAGCAAGGAGACGTCTCTCCACGTGCGATCTGGCAGATGCGGGCTATTGTAAGCAGTGATGGGAATCAGCCAGTAATACGAGTGTGTGTATAGATGTGTGTGTACGTCTGTGTGTGCATTTATGAGTGTCATTTCATAGCTCTTCTGCTATGTCAGGAAACGTTTCTGCACACACATGCCCTTTCAAATACACTGTACATGCTGCCACACTCGCCTTTGTTCTTGTGTTCGCACAGGCGTGACGTCCCTTTTGTTGAAAACGCTAGCAAATGCTTGTGCGGGACAAGCAAAAGGTATAAGTATTAGCAAAAGGTTATGCATATGGATTTAAGCAATTGCTTGAGCTAGACCTTTTGCTAGACAAGCTTGTGCTTTTGCTTGAAGCAATTGCTTACAAGCAATTGCTTGTTTTATGCATTCGGCCCATTCAGTCTGATGTAATATGATGATTGCGATGGTAGGTGACCACAGAACTATGTAGGTGACATAATTTCTGCCCTCAACGTTCGCTTGGCGCCAGTTTTGTAGCAGCTGATATTCCACTCCTGACAGACCGCGACCGGATCGAAATTTGGCTTGAACAACGGAACGTGACAGTCGGTTTCATACAAGCATTTGCTTAAAAAAGTAACTGTTTACGGTTTTGGTGAGTCTCTTATATTAGTGGAAGATAATTTCACTCGAATAAAATTTGTGATGTAGATTTATCATGAGAAACATTTGACAGCATCGCCTTCATTTTGATAACTCACACAACACTGTTTCCGGGTCCCCACATACTGAAATCGACGTTGGCTTTGACTGGAGATGCTGCTGCTGTTGCAGCGACGTACGTGCTTGACCGAAAGATCGGTCTGTATCTGTCCGTCGGGGAATGTTTCGCGGAGACTGCGTCTGGCTTCACGGATCCCCTCCCTCCGTATACGGAGGACAGGGTTAAGGTTAATGGCAAAATATAAAAGAGTCCTCCGGACAGACGGATCTTTCTGTCTACGTACGTGAATGAGTGCTCGAGTGTCTATCACTAACCATCTAATTCTAATTTCTATAAAACGTTAGAATCTAATAATATGTGTGTTGCATATTCCTCCTCTTCAGTCTCTTTCTTATCCGGCACATTTAAGATGTTTTGATAGGTTTTAAAAAGTAGTTGTGATGTGGTGTCTTTGTCTTTATTATCCAGTAGGCTCTAGAAGGTCTATACCTTTCGCGTTCTTGACTATCTGACTATTAAAAATGTACAGCGTAATGTCTAATGACATGTAAATTCAGTCCGGGAAACCCGCTCATGAGGACCGCCCCCGCGTACGAGGATGGCCCCTCCTCATGAGGACCTCCCCCCGCCTCATGAGGCCCCCCGGGGAACGCCTCATGAGTCCCCCCATTCACTTCTTATTCATCTCACATCTAGCGCATCTGACGTACAAATTGTCGCAACTTTGCACGATGATTTTTTGTTACACACACATGTCCACTATCCATGATGAAAAGAAGAAAAAATCCTGTCTGTTTTTTTTTTTTCAAAAATCGAGTTTTAATCAACTGATGCAGAGCGCCCATCAAAACACGGGCGCCAGCGCGTTCCCACAATGCAAGACTGCCGCACCTAGCGGCCTGATCCGACTAAATATTTTCAATGCTTTTTTCTGCGGCTCTCACCTCTCCGCGCACGAATCAGCCTCGTGAAGCTGAAGTCTGACATCTTTTTACACAAATTCGTAACGAGAAAAATTAAATCAGTACTAACCTGATCTTGTCCATATATTCCAAATTACTATTCCACACTGATAGAGTAGGTGGGTAGATGACATACTCAAATTTGTTAGCAAAATAATCACTTTGTAGGTATGACGTGTTCACTTTCTTCGTCAATTCCGCCCACGATTCCGCCGCCCGCTTACCGTTTGGGCGCTTTCTCTGGAATCATCCAGCGACGCGACGTACGTCGCATCACATCACGCATCCAGCACATACCAGTCTGGTATGTGCTGGATGCGTGATGTGATGCGATGTACGTCGCGTCGCGGGATGATTCCAGAAAAAGCGCCCAAACGGCGGAATCGTGGGCGGAATTGACGAAGAAAGTGGGGGTCAAGAGTCAAAGGGCCAATCCAATGGTCTTGGACGGGAAGAATCTTCGGACAGAACCCTTGGAAAGTTATGGTTTTGTTGTTCATGTTTTTTCCATATTTTTGCTGATTTTTTTCCCCCCTGATTTTTCTTTGGAGAATCAAAAATGTGTTTTGTGGCCCCTGCAAATATTGAGTAATTCTTCAACCACTGGGCAGATAAGATTTATTCTTTACTATCATGTTGATTTCCTCAGACTCATTCCAGCACTTACAGACCAAAAGTACCTTCACCGCTGCTGATCTCTACTTTGGATTGCTATGCCTCTCCTAATCGAAGGGGAGCCATTTGAATGGCAGCCATCAATGCTAGCCTTCATTGAGACTTACCCACAGTTTAAGGTTAGTGAAGAAACTCACAACAGAATTGTTAACTTCACATTGAGGTTCTCTTTATACATGTAAGTTAGCCATTCATAAATGTTCACAAAGCTACCAGTTGAAAATTTCTGTTCCTGTGATGTACTACTAAGAGAAAAATCTCAATTGTCAAGAGTTTACGCAATAGTATAGAATGAGGAAGTTTATGTCAACTTCTGGGTTTCAAAGCTATAAAAAATGTGAAATATTAATTGCAGTCAGATTATGCTCCATTAAACAATCAATTAGGGTGGTCCACAACTTGAAATTTGAGCATGTTGCAAGCTCAGAATCTGAGAATAATTGCAGAAGTTGCATGTGCACACATCATGAGCACGTAGTAAGCAATATTTCGCAGCTTGTCTCTCTTCATGCTGCTTACATTCAATGTTCTTTTTCATGTTTTGCACACAAATATCTAAGTACCATATAGTTTGATAGTTTTTCATGTTTTGCACATGTTTTTCACATATGTGTGAATACATTCTATTTTGAGCTTGTTGCAAATTCTTGAGGATGTTGCACAACATGTTGCCTGTCTTTTGAGGATGTTTCTCAAGATTTGAGGGTGTTGCACAAGAATTTGAGCATGTTGCAGTGACATGCTGAAACACCTCCTGGCCCACCCTGTATCGATCACACCTAGCAAATGTCATCATTATGATTGGACAGTCTGTTACCCACACACTTCTTGCCATTTACTTGTCGGCAACAATGGCAAGATATTCCATCTCCTTTAATCATGAGTGTATTTTTCACCTCTGTCAAAGTACATTGTAGACGCATCGAGAGTGCAGGATTTGACTTTATATCTAAAAGTATTGTGCCCGTTTTAGCTATTATAGGGGTAGTGACTCCTGTTATGAAAAAAAAAAAATGCTTGGGACTGGCAGTCTCCTTTCATAGAATATCCAAATGCAGTTATAGCAGAACAAATAAAGATGAATAAAAAGTTATTTGGGGACCTGGATTTCCACTTTGTTGTGAGGAAAATTTTTATAACCGTGTTTATCATAAGAGGGATCAAACTGTAATGAATCCCCAGCTCAGGATCAGCAGGCTTCCTACCCCCTTCAACCAACAGCTTTAAAGATTGCTTGATCCTGCCACCTGCACTAGTCAACAGTGAGATGATATTTTATATAGTGCGTGTGATTTCCTCCTGTCAGGACACTGCTGAAGAGTTCTTCAGGAGACAGGCGCACCACTGTGCCCCCATCGACCTCCTCTATGTCAATCAGAGAGAGTTTGCAGTCACATATCCTGATGACAGTGAGTATTTAATACGAAGACTTTATCAATCTATATTCTCCACAAGATGTTTATTTTCTTTTTCCCCACCTACAGTGTACCTATCCATTCCTTACAAGATTTTTCTACATGGTTGCATGGTTATTAATGTACTTCTATGTGGCAGTATGTATATAAATCTTTGTTTGTTTGTTTGTTTGTTGTTTGTTTGTTTGTTTGTTTGTTTGTTTGTTTGTTTGTTTGTTTGTTTGTTTGTTTGTTTGTTTTGCTGGTGCCATGATTGTGTCAACTCTTGTCACTAAAGAATGCAACATCTAAGTGTACATGGTGCAGCTGAGCATGGGTGAATATTTTATTTCTGTCACAGGCCCTGTAGACTGAGGCACACCAGCTGGAAAATGCTATGATTTTGTGACTCTTGTTAACAAAGAGTGATAAACCACTGGAGGAGAAACCATTCTGCATGAGATAGTTTTATCCCTAGACTAGATACTGTTTCTGATATAAAAATTAAACTAACTGGATGGACTGAAGGTAGTAGACATTGCTCTCTGACTCAAGGAATTTTACATACAACTGTATCTGCAGATATGTGGCCCAATATTTTTACCAGGAGGCCATCAAGCTATAATGCAGTAAAGCACCAGGTGAGGATCAGCATATTTTGTTCTGGGTGATCTGCCCAGCATAGTTTGGTTTTTTATTGTGACGTGAATAACGACCGAGTAGTTCATCTTCTCCCCTCTAGATGTCGTAAGATTCCTCGGGTCAGACGATGCCACTACGTGTCATATCATCGTCATCCGTCACACAGGTAGCGGGGCGACGGGACTCTCGCACCTGGATGGCCAAGGCACGGAGCAAGGAATCAGGGACATCATCACGGCTATCAATGAGCTGAGCTCGGAATCTAGCGAAGGCAGGTGTGTGGTCATTGTCTGAAATGTATCTCCTATCAAAAACCGGCTGTTATGAACATTGTGATAATATGGTCTCTACGTATGTCGCAGGTTGTGACCAAGCAGGCTTCTTCTTTCTTCTCTATGATAATCTTCCTCCTTCAGTTATTGCAAATATCAGGTTTGGTTTGGTTTGGTTTGGTTTGGTTCGATTTGGTTTGGTTTGGTTTGGTTTGGTTTGGTTTGGTTTGGTTTGGTTTGGTTTGGTTTGGTTTTTACATGGCAGCACAGTCTTGATGTGAAAGCTGGTGACAGGAGTTTGTAAGCATACAAATGATGCACAGGTCTGAGTGCATCAGGAATTGTGTGCTTAAGGTAAATATATGGTTGTTTAACCCACAAAAGTGCAGTAGAGTGAGTTTAGACTAAGTTGCATAGTTACTGCATGCACACTTTTCCTACTGATGTATGAAAAGACATGTGCATCATCTGTATTATAAAACTGTCAATAAATTTGCTGGAAATGCACTATCTTACTTTTAAATTGCAGACAATTACCTACACTTGAAAAATTTATGGGATGGCTTTTGGCTTGCCATACATTCCAGCCATTCACCAGTAATTGCTGGATGCATGAAATATTTACTGGATGTCACAGCTAGCCTTCTCTTGCTAAGCGTGGGGGATAACGTGTTTACAGTGTCTATTGCCAGTTATCGCAATGATTATTTGTTTTCGAATGTGCAGCCAGTGAAAACTGAAGCATGGCTCTCGACCAATGAGACTGCAATATTTCTTGGCACGTTCTATGATAATGACTGAAGTTCATCTTATGTTTCCTTTTATCCCTTTGAAGGTTAGAGGTGCACCTCTTTGGGGGATATTGTGATGAGAAGAGAGAGTCAGAGAGGATATCCAAACAGGTTCTCAGTAAGTTGTTGTCTCCTATCTGGTGAAATCTTTCTCGTTCATTAGATTCTACAGTTGTCGTAGTTTTCCTTCTTAAGTAAACCTTTCATTTCAATCACTAAATGACTAACTGAATGAGTACCCCGGTATATGCATTTACAAACACAGGAGATAATATGAGTCTTGGGATTGCATACTGTATGATCATATCAAAATATTGAATCACATTTTCATTTAAAGTCCGGCATTGTCAGGGAATGTCACATCTGTGAATGTACTTTATCTATGTGAAATATCCAGAAAAACCTTTATATGACTAATACTTCATGAAGCTGAGATATGTATGAAGTATTGTAGTGTGTTCATACTTTGAATTGCCTGTTGTAGTAAAGTCCATCTTGTTCCACAACCAGTGTCAGAAGTGGCAATGTGATAGATATGGCACAAATCAATGGTTGATGATATTACTAGTAGTAAAAGTGGTAGTAGTACTAGTATCTGTAGTAGTACTAATACTATGGGTAGTATAGTAGAATGAGAATTAGTATTAGTACACTGTATTAACAATAGTAGTAGTAGTAATAGTAGTAGTAGTGTAGCAGTAGTAATATAAAAATTGCTGTGCAGTAGTTTAAAGCTGGACAAAAACTGTAAACTATGCATCTTCAGTTCTACTGGCAGATGATGTGTAAAATCCTCATTTTTGTTTAACTCTCACCAGCCTTGCTGCTATGCAGTGTTAAATGACAAGCAAGCATGCATGTGTGTTTCAGGTGTCACCAAATAAGAGACGATGTGATTCTGGATTTCTTTTCCAAACAGAGATCCTCCAGGACTGCCCAGAAGATCTTCACTTTATCACGGCGTGCATGTCGGGTCAGTCGTAAATTGTAGATGCCAAGTGTGTTCATACTCTCCAGAGAGAATATTTGTTGTGCAAGTGAAAGTGGCCTTGAAGGGAAATGTATTCATTTTAGCATAGACTAGTGAGATATGTCTGTATATGTCAGGATGTTATGATACTGTTGCTATCATGGTAATGTTGTAAATAATGAAGCAACTTAAAGATGCCTGGGCATTCGGAGGGAAAGTGCGCAAAAGAGGGGATATTCACAACATTTTATTCAGTTTTCGTTGCCAAATGAGACGGAAGTTTGATGTCATGTTTGGTGCATGCTGTTCTGATGCAGATTTAGTGTGCTATTATCATATGAGCACAATTTCAAAGGCTGTCTATAGAAGCTAAATATCTGGGGGAAAACACAGAGATATTAATCTTCAACATTGTTTTTGAAATTTAGGGTGAAATGACTGGATATTGAACTTTTAAAGATTCTGTTTACCATTGGGAACAGTGATTTAAAAAATGTTTGTATCATCACATTTGATGCATATGTGTAGGTCAGTTGTATCACAAAACAGCCTGCCATATAAAAATTTTGCAATAAAGCCTAAAATATAAGGAGATATCACTATTTTTCTCACTAAACCATAAATGTAGATGGTTAAGTCTAAACCCAATCTTATTATATTTATTGTTCATATTTTTAACATTTAACAATATTCATTGATTATACTGATTAACCTTTTCACACTGGTTGTTTCTATCCCTCACTCACATTTTAGAACTATTTTGAAGCACAAAAGGTAGGTTTATGTTTTGTGTACAAATGGTAAATTGTGCCTTTAACATTCAGAGGTATTTACAAATTCAACATTGTTGTTTTCTGAGTGAAAGAATGAAATGACTGGATATTGAACTTTTAACATTCAGCGGTATTTACAATTGTACAAGTTCAACATAATCATTTACATGTAATTGTCACATGGTATTTGATCCAAAAAAAAAGTGTAGGAACACATATCTCATAGATATGTTGTCTATCCAAGAGTTAATTTGTGTGGGTTAAACTTGTTATGATTAACAACAGCATTCAGTTTCTTTTGAAAAAGAAAGTCACATCTCAGTTCGCAATCTCATATTATGTCGTGTGGACTGAATTGAATGCTGTTCAACTGTATCCTGTGTGTAGTGCCAAAATGGAATCTTAAATATGAATGATTTTCTGTTGGTCTGAATAGGTAGAGGATCAACAATTTGATATTTGTTGGAATGGCTTTTGTTTGGTTTCCCAGATTTAAATGATGCTGTCAAGAATGATACTCACTGGCCGACTGTGTACGGTATTGGTAAGTGTCAATCCAAAGAACATCAGTGAAAAGGCTCAATGATGGTCACTACATGCAAAGTTTCGTAGTTGGTCACTGGCAGACAAGTTCGATATCTCATTGAGGTTCAAAAGTGTTTCAGTTCTCTGGCTGGCAGTTGAACTTGGATCAAACACTTACATTAAAAGTGAACATTTTCATGGGATTTATTCTTTGCTCTTAGCCAGGCAAGATGAATTTCACATGTTGTTAATTCCACAGAATCAAAATATTAAATAATGTTGCATATAGCAAGTGAAAAAAGTCATGTGCTTTTATTTTCATGCTAGTTTCTTGTTGCATGAAATGCATGAAAATTTCCACACCGCGAACATCGACACTCTTACAGTGAGTGACCCGAAAAATAAGCTTATATGTTATAGACTTGTATCCTTGTACATGTGTTTGTGCCACCAAAATGGATACATTGACTGGAGATGAAAGGCTGAGGGCTTGTACAGGTTTGGCAGGCTGACAGGTTTGATTGTTGATAAAGATGGTTTGTTGAAACCACCATAGCATCTCAGTTCATAGGTCTGAAAGGCTGGCCTGGCTTGGGTCCAGTGTGGGACTCGCAGACATGTCTGTAATTCTTTCAGTTGGTGGAATGGATTCAAAAGGGGCCGGAGCTTTCAAACCCAGAAGAATGTTCGTCAGAGGCAAAATGGCGAACAGGCAGGGAAAGCAATCACATGATAAGGACTACACACAACTAGCAAAGTCAGGGGAGGGCTAGGGACACAGAACAAAGAGAACAAAAGGGATAGGTAGTAAGAAGTCATGGGCAGGGAGCCCAACAAGAAAGGGAGGAGGATTAAAGGAGGGTGGACAGACAAAAGGCAGAGGTGGGCCAGTGATGATCACAAGGATCATAGGGGGCAACCTGTGAATGATAAGGATGAATAGGGAGGCAACATCAAATAAGACAAAGGAACAATGAAGGGATAAAGAATAGGAAAAGAGTGAAATAGCAACAGCAGTTTCTTTCCGTTGGTTTATGATGAGAGGGAGTACCAGGCATTTGAATGGAATTTAGAAAATGTTCAGTCTTTGCATACTGATGTGTTTTGTAAAGCCAAAGTAGAACATGTGACAGCAAATAGAGTGTAGGATCCATACATTACAAAAATGTAATGACTTTAGTGTGCCAGCAATCCTAGAATGTTTGCTCACAAGGTAAAGTCAGATATTGGCAAGCATGTGTCCACTGTTTGTTGTTGTTGTGGTTTTTTTTTTTTTTTTTTTTTTTTTTTTTGGGGGGGGGGGGGTTGTGTGTTTTTTTGTTGTTGTTGTTGTTGTTGTGTTGTTTTGGTTTTTTTTATACATGCAGTCACGAGATTAATCATTGAGTTACCTCATGTACCATATGTTTTAGTTTTTCATTGCGACAATGATCTGGCTGTTGTCCAAGTCTAAGCAGACGTTACCCTTGATGCAATGAAGCAGTGTAAGCAAAACATTTTGTTATGCTTTTATTTTCATGAATTCTTGAAGTTAACTGATATTTTTGGAATGAATGAGGTGCTGTCATTGTAAAGACATGTTGTCTCCACAACACAAATGTGGTGAATATCATCTCCGAGGTTAAAGGGATGGTACAGTATTGGTGGAGATGAGAATTTGGCTATTAACTATTTGCAAGATCCCAAGAAAACACTTATGATATAGTACAGAGTATACCATTCTAAGAAGAATTCAAAGTTTATTTGATGAAAATCGGGTTTGGAATGACTGAAACATTCAAAAACAAAGTAAAACAAAGCGATCGTAATAAAGTGTGGGTCCCACACTTTATTAGAATCGCTCTATTTTGGATATCTCAGCCATTTCAAAACCAATTTTCATCAAATAAACGTTGAATTCCTCATAGAATTACATGCTCTTTCATATTTCATAAGAGGTTTCTCATTATCTCACCAAAAAATGTTAGAAATCTGAAATTAGGTCTCAGCCAAAACTGTACAATCCCTTTAAGTTTGTTAACTTCAATTCTTGATTTTTCTTTTTTAAAGTAGGAAAGTCAACAACTTGCAAAGTTGCCTTACTAATCCTGAGTTGCAACAAATTATGCTCACCAAAGGAATGGCTTGTGCGATATTGTCCAAGTTGCCAATGATAATGTCTCAGTCGATGTTATGAAACGGCAGTATCCCAGTTGATACTGTCCTTATCCTGGGCTGTGTATATCTGACAAGTACTGTTCTGTGTCAGTCTCTAGGCCGTAAGAGTAGATGAATTTCTCAAGACAAGTCTCCAATTGTTCTATCTGTTCCCCCAATGTAAACTGCCACTCTGAACTTTATGCTGTGTTGTGATTTTTTTCTGTTCTTTCAGCTGTTGATGTCCGCAGCGGGGAAATCTTCCCGGCGACCTTTTCTGACAAGGGTCCGGATCAGGCCTTGCGCTCTGTGTATACGCTCTTTGGAGAGCACGATGTGAGTAAGGCTGGAACAGAACTTGTCATGCAATCTCAACTTTAATGGTGATAGTGCAGGTGGGAAGCACTCCAAAAGTGCAGAATGCAACAAGATGTTTTCATGGATGTGGACATGCACCAAAAAAAAAAGAAACTCTAAGTGGCAAACTGCTTTGTAAACCAAGTGTGAACTCTGTCAATAAAGCAGTTGGAACAAATGCTTAAACCCTTCCCAAGTAGTACCTTTTTGGTTTAACCCTAATCCCACCGGGTTTTTTGAGGGACTTGAAATTTTGGTATGCATTCATTGGTAATGTATTATTTCCTTCCTAAGATCAGTTAAGATTGCATCTAAGGGATCTACTTCATTGTCATCAATATAGGATTTAGAACTCAAGGTGTTTCTTGATTGTGGATGCTTCTCAAGAATGTAGCCGTGCAAATGTCCATTATTATTTGAGTAAGATGTATTCATTGGGTATGTCCTTTAGTCCCACATGTGCTCATGTACTCAGTTGTAACTTGCCAGCTGTATCTGTGGCATTAACGGAGTGACCATAAAATGTTACCATGATGCAGAAAAGACAACTCGGTTTGGTGTTCCAAAGCCACAGTCCCATCCAAAGGCTTTAGTGATGTAATAGGAATGCACAAAATGTTTGGTAGTCCCTGATCAGTAGGAATTGGTTTCACAAAACCTCTGTCCATCAACAAAAGATGGCATCAAGCAGAGATGCCATTTGGTGAACAAAACATTGCGAGATGATAGAGATGTTCATGTTTTGTCCATGATTGATCAGCAGTATCTCCTCTTTCATGTGATCATGAAATATGATATTCTTGTCTGTGAAAGCTGAGTAGTATCTTGTGTTGTCTGTGATAGATCAGGAACATATATGACCACAAGACTGGCGAGCATATGATCACTCCATTCAGCTATACCTCTTGGCCCCAAGCTGCCATCATGCTGCAGCAGCCAGACTCCTTCATCAGACGGGTATTTCTGTGGTTCTTTCCTTTTATTTCAAGATTTTGCTGTCAAAGTTACTGTAAAAGTAGATATTTTTGCATGAATAATTTTTTCGCATTCAGCCTGGTGAGATGAATTTCACATGTTTTTAATTCATTAGTGGAAAAATGAGCAAAGAAAATGGGATTCCATCGGGATTCAAACCCGAGATCTCCAGATTGCTATCCCGGTGCTCTACCGACTGAGCGATAGAAAACCCTAGTTCAGTGTTCATCCCAGAATCCATGGACTCAGGACATGAATTGTTGTAACATACAGTATGCAAAGATATTTGTGTGCCTTTATATTTGTGCTACCTTTTGGTTGCGTGAAATGCACAAAAATTTCCACTTTTACAGTATTCCATATCTCAAATAGTCCATTTCTCGTAAATTAGCTGAATGAAACACACATATCCAGTTGCTAAATATATATTTTCAATGGACTAATTAATCAGTGAATGTTAATTCATGAGAAATTTTTTATTGGACTGTACAGCATGAAAGCTTTTGAGCAGTTGTAGGAAAGAATATCATCCTGTCAATGGAAATCTTGGGATAGTGTGTCAAAGTTTAGAAAGGGAATAATAACAGCTGCTTTAGACTGAAATGTGTCTGTATTAGCACCTCTACAGAATATCATCCCAGCACAATAGATTAATACGTACTGTGAGAGAAGGAAATGTGGATAAATGTCTGCTTTCCAATAAACTTCAAAGGGAATAAACATGGACATTGTGAAACAGTACAGAGGTTGTGAAACTAATTTACCTGCAGATGCACCAACACAAACATGTGGCGTTTAATATGTACCTGACAATACTTTTGCAGGAAAACAAGGAACATAGGAGAAAGTATGGTTGAATGAAGGATCATTGAAAGAATATACTTTTTTTTTCAAATGTACAAGACCCAATGTAAGTTTTAAGAAAAGGAAAAGTAAGTAGAAATAGAGCAATGAAATGATATCAAGCTTGATGTGAAACATCAAAGAGATTATTTGACCTCAGTGAAGGAGCTTTAATCCTAGAATACAAATCATCAACCAGTTTTCAGTGGGTTTGCTTTCACATGTTGTCAGTTGAGGGCATGTTGCTTAGATTGTTGCATGTTGTGTTCATATTAAAGGATGTTGGGGGAAAAAAATCAATATGTTCTTGTGCCATGCCGGAACCCCTCATGGACCACCATATTGATGTGATCCATTCCCCAATCCATCCTCCCTTTCCCTTACTCCTACTCCATCTAGCACATGTCAACGTCCCCCAATGTGGAGCCGCCCTATTTTGAGAATCACATCAGGGCGGCACTCCGCTGGGTCCTGGACCACCCTAACCCCGCCCAGACTGTCTTCCCCGGCAAGAAGCCAAGGATCTACCGCAAGGACAAGGAGGGTGAGTGGACGGAGGCCAAGGGCAATGAAAGCCCATCATCATGACGACAGGAGCAGATGAGAGTAGTAGAAGTGCATACCTCCACATGAGTAACTTTACGAAGAATTTTCATCATCTCATTCGAACTGTTACGACGTCTGTGAGAGAAGAAAGTATATGAGAGAAAGATACAATGAACTGTGTGTTTTTGGCTGTAGACAAAAGAAGGATTCTCTTTCAGACACCAACAGAAATTGTAGGAAATCTGCATTGTTTAATGGAATTCAGGTTTGAGCACAAATACAATGATACTTTCAGAAGGTGCTAACACCCTTTAGTTTAAATAGCAGGCTGGTAGCTAGTGACAAAGAAAATAAGAACAATCAGCGTGCTGCTGTTTAATTCTGCTGACAATATCTTTTTTACACTTACATTGTATGTCAAAGCCGAGTAGTTTTTATGATAATATTTGCAATATTACAAGACATTTCTCACTTTTGAAATTGTCATTTCCTCTCTATGAGTGCAAGAATTCGTGTAAGACTGGCTTGTTTAAGCTGAGGTAGTTTGTGTGTAGGCCTTGGTCATTGTGAGACCCATAATGCAAAGAAGCCCACTCATAATTGTATATTACACTACAACCGTGAACAAAGACCTTTCAAGAGAATGACTTAATATCAGCATGATAAAATTCATGGTTGCAGAAATCTCCAGGATATATGATCCTTGTCATCTTGGTTGTCAAATATTTTATATGTTTCACCATTGTTAAAGTAATATAATACTTCCCTGTAATTATTTTCTTTTTAATTTTTGTTCTATTTGGCTATATTCATGAAATGAATGTATGACTTTTAATTCTGTTTTCATCTAGGGGTTTTTTATCACTTCACATGGCCTTTGAGAAATGTTATGACAGTATGTGTTTTGTTTCATGTCATCAGTCAACTTGAGTATATTAAAGTGACAATTCTATAACTTGTACACCTCTGCAGGCAGAGTTGTAACAAATTGTAAAGTTCAGTGGGTATGATCATTTAACAACTGGAGTAATGGATTTGTATGGTAGGAGGAGAATGAGGAAGAGGTGTCAACTCCAGTTTTGAGGAGAAACTTTATTCTTGGCAATCTGCATTGATTGATGATCACAAATCTCTTCCAAATATTGTGACTAACATCATGCAGGTTGCGAGCCATTGCCACATTCCTAGCACTGACAGTAATAACAGTACCAGTATTCATTTTTGTTCAATGAATGCACAAAGCCGTATACACTCCCTATGCCTGTAGGTCATGAAAAAGAAACTATCAAAATTTGATTTGTGTATTTCAACAGGATGTGAGTGTTCATTCCAAATACATGTACTTACAAGTATGTGAACTTATTGAAGCTGACTGGAACCTAAGCAGATCACTGCCTGATTTGCCTGAATAAAATTCCAGATATTACAGTCAAGAAAAGCACAATGTAAGGTGCAGTACTGTGGCTGAAACAATTCTTTTAGTATAACATAGTTGTTACAAACATCAAGCTTGGTGTGTAGATTTTGAAATGTTAAAATGAAATGCCGCTCCAAGTGTAAATTATTGTAGATGTAAATGATAAATTTAATGTTGGAATGTGATATATTGTAAGAGAGGACATGTGAAGAGTAAATATCCCATTCCTTCATCATCTCAACCCAATGTGTTCATTAAAGGGATCGTATAGTTTTGGTTGAGACCTAATTTCAGGTTTCAAAAATTTTTTGGTGAAATAATGAAAAACCTCTTATGAAATATGAAAGAGCATGTACCGGTAATTCCACGAGGAATTCAACATTTATTTGTTTTGAAATGGCTGAGACATCCCAAACAGAGTGATTTCACTTAAGTGTGGGACCCACTCTGTGTTACGATCACTTTGTTTTACTTTGTTTTTGGACGTTTTAGTCACTCCAAACCCAGTTTTCATCAAATAAACTTTGAATTCCTCTTCTAAATATGGTATGCTCTGTACTATTTCATAAGTGCTTTCTTGGTATCTTGCAAAAACTTAAAAGCCCAATTCTTATCTCCACCAATACTGTACCATCCCTTTAACTTATGAAAACTTGCCAATTTTTTTCATTAGCATATAGCAATCCATCAAAAACTTTGCCTTTGTCGTGAAGGTAAAAAAGCCAACTCAGGTGTAGCAATGTGCTTCAGTCCGACAGGAAGGCCCTAGTGACAAAATAGGGATAGTTGAGACCAGTAATCTCTACTCTTTGACAATTAACTACATGTTTCAAACTTTTGTTCCAAGTGACGAAGAAAGCACTCCAGCCTGATAGGGTTAAATCCAAATTTAAGTAAATGCTACCCTTTTCTTTGTTTGCTAGTACAGTGCACTCCTGCCATAATGAACACAGTTATAACAAAGTTCTTATTACAACGAAGTATAAATTCAGGTCCCAAAATTATCATCTTTATCTCTTTACATTACAATTTCGCTATAACATATTTTTGACACAAGAGGAAACTGCTGGTCCAAAAAATTTTGTTATAACGTAAGTCACTTGTACCACATTTATGACACAGTTAGCTGGAATGTAGAGTGGCATTTTGATTTTAACCCATTTAAGTTCTGAGATTGTTTTGCTGCAAAAGTGATAATGTTGTCCTCTCTAATTAAAAAAAAAGAGAAAAAAAGGGAGTTTTTGAAAATGGCCAAGTAAAGAAAAATGATGGATTCCTTGCATAAGAAAGAGACTAGCTGCTCACAGATTCTTTGAATTAAAATGTTTGTTTATGATTTGCCTGTATGCTCATAATCTTTTCTAGAGATGATCAGAATATAAATGTCAAACTTGCCAGAAACAAAGACGCTGCCAGGAGTACTCCTTTGGGAAGAAACGAACAAAGAAAGGAGAAGACGTTTAGCAGATTCACTCTAGGAGCAGGGTGTGTGTAGACTATCTATCATAAGCATTAAAGGAGAAGTCCACCTCCATATACATGTGGATTGTGTGAATTCAACGATATGAAGTAGAACACATTAGTGAAAGTTTGGGGAAAATTGGACAATCCGTTCAAAAGTTATGAATTTTTAAAGTATCTGCGCAGTCACTGCTGGATGAGAACTAGACTACGACAGTGTATGATGTCATATGCGTACAACGATATAAAGAAAATAAAAAGAGAATCTACCAAAACTTCACTTTTTGAATAAAGTGCACATTTCTTCGACTTGTTCCTGACATATGTTAAGGGTAATATTATTCCCCTTGCCTTCTGAAAGAGAGAAGTTAAGTGTTCTTTATGTATGTGAGAAAAGTGAAAATATGTTGAATTCTCTTTATTCTTTCTTTATATCGTTGTACACATGTGACATCACAAGCTATAGTAGTCTTCTCATCCAGTCTTGAGTGAGCAGAAACTTCAAAAATTCATAACTTTTGAACGGATTGTCCGATTTTCCTCAAACTCTCACTGATGTGTCCTACTAATATTGCTGCATTCACTCAACCCACATGTCTATGAAGGTGAACTTGTCCTTTAATCCTCAGGTGGCTCATACCATAGTAATAAAATACAGTGTAATGTGGCTCATACCATAGTACATGTAACCTAACACATCATAGCTTATGAGGATGGCACAGCTGCAGTTTGGAGGATGCCTCAGATTCAGAATCATTATGTAAACTTTCATTGAAGTCCTTGACTCCAACACTAGACCATTGTTTTCAAATGCAATCTGGCAATATTGGCATGTAATTTGATAGAATATCAAAAATGTATAAAATTTGATAAACAGTCACCGTTGATTAGATGGAAACAAAATCATCTAATCATCAGAGACTTTTAAAAGATTATTTATCATCATGGAGTTAAAATCAAATTAAAAGCACACAAAGAATTTCATCGTGCCAATTTTCCTTGTTAAACATCATGAAACTTATATTCTAAGAAAGTCTATTGAATAGATTAATTTGAGGTTCGTAATTACTTATTCAGTCTCATGAAGTATCTGAATACATGAGCAGAGAACATTAGAATTCACTGCAAGAGGACCTTTTTAAATTTTTCTTTGATTGGGAATGCATTTTGTCTTTTCCTTGCCATATTTCAACAAATTAATGATTTATTGTGTCGAGTTGCTTTCATTGCAACTGATTGACAAATCATTGCCCTTCAATTACATGTAGTAGATAAACACTGATTATTCAGTGTCAGGAGTAATAGCCATGACCAAAATAATAGGCATTCATGCTCAAGATGGGATTTGAACCCACAAATAGACAACCTTCTGATTTGCTATACATGTACAGTGCACTCCCGTTACAACCAACACGGTTATAATGAAATTTCGCTATAACGAAGTAAATCTTCTGGTCCCAAAATTATCACCATTAAAGTGTATGGTACAAAATTCGCTTATAACAAACATGGTTATAGCGAAATTTCCGTTATAACGAAGTCTTTTCCGAGTGCCACAGACAAAGAAAAACAAAAGAAATGTGCTCCATTATAACGAAATGCGAATTACTTTCGAAAATACGTAGCGGAACAAGCATAGCGTCTCTGCGTGGGTGAACGCTTCTCACCACTGTGTGTTCGCTCCTTTTGTCACGCACAGTTTCTGAGGGGAACTTGCGTTTATTATTGTAATACAGTTATCCCATCACATTTCACATAGCTTTCCAGTGTATGATGAGTATTCAGCAAACAGAATATGATATATATATATACGTGGTTTCCTTGTTTTTGTTATATATTGTATTTGTTCGGTTATTACGAAATTTCGTTATCACGAAAGAAAACTGCCGGTCCCGAGCATTTCATTATAACGGGAGTGCACTGAACAGGCATCATATCCAGTAGACTACTGAGCTTCAGCTCGATAGCCAGTGATGGTTCTTCTCCCTAATGGCAGCAAGTAGTTGTTCTGCATGGTCTTGTGGATATGATGCTTGTCTAGCTATGAGGAGATCTTGGGTTGGAATCTCAATTGAGTATATGTACATGTAACATGTACATGATATTTATCATGGCAATTACTCTGAATTATTGAATTGTTTGTTATAGCTGGTATTATGTTGGAGAAAGTTTGTTACAGCAAAAACATGTGATCAATTATAAGAATATTTGTGTAGCATGTTTCTCAAGAGGTTGAACTCAATGTGAGAAAATGTTTTGATGTTCCTTACACAGAGACTCAAACTAGTGCACTTTGTATGTGTGTGTGTGTGTGTGTGTATGTTTGTATGTTTGCAACAAGTAGACGTTTGTGAGGCTGTTCATATTACAACTGGTGCTAACTCAGTTGTGTATGCGTTAAACTCATGTGACGAATTGCATATTGCCATTCAATCCAGCTCAAAGTAAATACTGTGGTTACCAAGACATTAACCCGTTCCATACTGAATTCTTAAATCCCCATTGACTTCACACAAAGGTAACCAGGTTTCCGTAGGGAATGGGTTAAGTATGAGTGCTATGTCAATACAAACATCCTTCATGTTATGGAACTACAGTGCACTCCCGTTATAATGAACATGGTTCTAACGAAATTCTGGTTACAACGAAATAGAACTTTGGGCCACAGCATCATAGGCTCCTTGACTTTTACTGTGTACTTGTTTGGTTATAATGAAATTTCAATGTAACCAAAGTAAACTGGTGGACTTTGTTATAATAGGAGTCCACTCTATTTGGTTTTAACATGCTTGAACTTATGCCACCCATAACAGGAAGCCTCAAAATTAAGAAGAAATTATAATTCAGTAGGTTATGCAATAAGTCATTTGCATTGCTATGTCAGATCGTAAATCAAGTGTTGTTAGGCATTCTGAAGCCTCCCAGTTATGGCTGAAATAGACATTATCATTTTAACCCTAAAAAGACTGGGGGGGGGGGGGGCCTAAAAGGCCTCCCCCTCGACATTTCGCGTGATTACTCTGCAACACGCCATGCTCTCGCCGCGATGCTCTATGGCTTTTTTCTTTCAAGTTTCCCGCACATATTGCCACCAAATTTGTGACGTCCGGGGGTACGGTTCTGAAGTTAAATAACATTTTGTACATGCATGTGAGGCTGAAAATGGCTCAAAAATATGATTTTGTGTACAAAGTCAATGCAAATTGAGTTTTTTCACATGGTTCATATAGATATGCTTATTTTTACTCTCAATGGCTAAAATTAATTTGTTTTAGGAGTATTATGCTTCAAAAAGTGTCTGCCACAAATTTTGTTAAAAAAACAACAAAAAAGGGTCGAAAAAACAAAGAAATACATAAGAAATTCATGAAACAATAAAATAAATAAGAAATTGATTTTGATACTGAATTTTTTTCAAGTGCAATTGCTAAGAATGCCACGAAGAATAATTAGACCAAAAATGAGCACTTTTGGAGCTTTATTTACTGATTTAGATCAAAGAGTCTGATTTCTCGCATAAATTAGCATAATTAATCAAAATAAAATCAAAGAAGACTATATTTAAACATATGATCTTGTAGATTACATCGCACACTACCATTGTGCAAATTTTAGCGGCGACCGCGCGATCCACGGCCTAGATCTTAAGGGGGGGCCCTTTAGGGCCCCCCCCCCCCCCAGTCTTTCGAGCTACCAAAATAGCCCAGTCTTTTTATGGTTAAAAAAGCAACGCTTCATAAATCAAGCAGGTCTATAGAGAAAATCATGTACATTGCTTGGTTTCAAACTCTACTATAAACCCAGAAATGTTTGTGTGCTTGCCATTTCAGTCAGTTTTAGTGAGAGGTCAAGATTCGTATAAGTGCTTGTTTACACAGTGCATGAGGCTGCGTTCACATAGAAGTATACGGTATTCGCTATTCGCTATTCGCTATTCGCTATTCGGGCACCGAGTACACCATCACCCGCACCATCAACTCCCCATCCCATGCAGTGAAGATTTCTTACTCCTACATCCCAGCAATCTTATTAACAATTTCTAAACTGCATCAGAATGTCAGTCTACATGCTTATTTGTGCTAAAGGGCAAATCCAGACCAAAATTGTCATTTTATAAACGAGAGATGGTATACGCTGCAAGAAAATCGAACAAGCTCGATTCCCACTATGCTATACTATTTGCAGCTATTCAAGTTCAAGTTCAAGTTTGTGAAACATTTATTTTCCATCTTTTTCATGTAGGAAATCACATGCATGAAATTATTGTACAGGAAGGCAGAACCTCAAAAAAGCAGAGCTTGTGGTGAGCTGCCTTACAAAATACATTACATCACAAACAAAAACACAAAAAACAACAAAATTCTTATGTGAACCGGTGTTAGGAAATCCTATCGTTCGATTCAAGCTATTCGCGTGCCCTCGAAAACGAGCACCGAATAGTATACTTCTATGTGAATGCAGCTTTAATGAATGCCTAGGGCGATTTGCAAATGTTTCATGCTGCACACAAAAGGCTGTCGGGTCCAATTTGCAAAAGATTCTGCACGACACGTTTCTGGTTTGAATGTACAATACACAGGCAACTCGCGTCCTAACAAAGTCCTAGAGACCAACAGTTTTCTTTCATTATACGTGTATTGAAATTTCATTAAAGCCAAATACAGTAGTCAAATACATGTGGATAAACAGATGAAAATTTGGTGACCTGAATGTTTACTTCATTGTAACAAGAATGGGAGAACACTGTATCTCCAGTCTGTCTTGTTTGAAGTTTGTTAAAGGCAGACCAGCATGGTTTTAGTTAATGTCTCAAATACATGTGTCTCTTGAGCAGTGGCCTTTTTTAAGATTTTTTTTTTTTTTTTTTAGACAGATGATAAAAAAAAGAGGTAAAATGTCCGCTTAACTCTGCCATGTGCAGTCTTTGTCATTCCTCTTTTATAAAGTGCAGAACAAGGAGTAATGAATTGTCATACCCGTGTGTCATTTCTGTCCCTTGGGTTCATTTTATTCAGGTAACAATTGGCACGGTATTGCACAGTGTGACAAGTACTCTCATTTGGGTAAATCTTGTCATGAATTACATGAATCACTATGCACATGACAACTACAAGAAAGACATCTCAGTAACAACACTAACAGACTATTATAGAACACCATGACAGAACTAGACTCACTGGGCACATCAAGGATTATATCACACTGACATTAAGGCACTAACAAAAGACTCATCAAGCCTAAGATTACCTAGAGGTTTCTTACACTGACCGTCTGCTATAGTCCCTGAAGAAAGCAGTAAGTCTGTGAACTTCACACTTTCTCTGGAGATGAAATTTCAGAATAGGGCGATTGAAAGAGGATATGACCCAGTCAAGGAAACATAAATTCTCACCCTACGTAGTGGAACTCCATTATAACGAGTTTGGATATAGAAACTGATGACAAGGTAATTTTACAGGTCCTATTCTTTCTTCATATTTTGGAGGTTTTATCCCGGAAATAAATAGATCTGCTCTTTTTCTTCCTTGCACATCAAAGTTCTCGATGCAAAGACCAAGAAGTTTGGTTGCCAGTGTGAACGGACGACAAAAGATCATGAAGACTTTGCAATCTTAAACTTCTTGATCCTTTGCCAGTCTGACCACGCCTATTGATCTTCTGGGTCGGTTACCAGGAGACAGTGATTTTACATGTATTTCCTGCAACAGGTGATGTTCACAAAATTCCAAAAGTGCATGATACTTGAGAACACACCAAGGACTTGACTTTATGCAGCATGGTGGTACATAATCTTCTGTGTGAGATAAGATTTCAATCGCAACTGTAATAGAGTAGAGAAGACTGCATATCATCACGCGCATGGCAGAATGCTGTTAAAGGGATGGTACAGTATCAGCGGAGATGAGAATTGGGCTTTTAACTTTTTGCGAGATACCAAGAAAACACTTATGAAATAGTACAGAGCATACTATTTTAAGAGGAATTCAAAGTTTATTTGCTAAAAATCTGGTTTGGATTGACTGAAACATCCAAAAACAAAGTAAAAGAAAGCGATCATAATAAAACGTGGGTCCCACACTTTATTAGAATCGCTCCGTTTTGGATATCTCAGCCATTTCAAAACCAATTTTCATCAAATAAACGTTGAATTCCTCATGGAATTACATGCTCTTTCATATTCCATAAGAGGTTTCTCATTATCTCACCCAAAAAAATGTCAGAAACCTGAAATTAGGTCTTAACCAAAACTATACAATCCCTTTAACCCTATGCGCACTACCACAGACTAGTGACAATCTGCCATGTGCAGGGGAAAATGAGCACTGAAACAACAATCCGCCATGCGCATGACGATATACACACGTAGATAAACGAAGCCAAAAACTGACACGAAATGGAGAGAAAAACTTGGTTGCAATTAATTGACAAATTGCCCTACATCGATGTAGGAAAACTTGGTTGGTAAACAAACCTCAAGTTGGATAACACTAAGGAAGAGGCTTACTGCTACAGACATTGAATTTTTGGTATTCAGTTTGCATACTCATCTCACCGTTACACACACACACACACACACACACACACACACACACAAGACAGAGATACAAACATAACCATCTAAATGAGAGCTTTCAAAAGAAAAAAGTTGATCCAGTCATTACATACTGTATCCTACCAGAACTGTGTACCGTTCCTACTGGAGTACCAACTACATGTGTATATGACATCTCTGATACAGAGTGCCCAGTAACTGTATCTACTACCTTCAAAAGTTGAAAGAGCAAAAAAGCAATTTAAATCTGGAATATTCACAACCATGAGTACAAAGCATTTCATATGAAGAATTACACATTATCTGAGTGACATAAAAAAGAGATGAAAATCCATGTTCAAAATAAAATCTTGTGTTACCAGAGCAAATTCAAAGACTCATACCAAGCTAGGCCAAGCAGTGTATGAAATAGTGGCTGAAAACAAAAGCTCCAGAAAGCATTCCCTTCCAATAATTTGCAGCAAAGCTGAGACCAGACATCTAAAGAGTCTAGCTACACAAAAGTAAGCTTGAATAAGATAAATTATTTATATATAAGATGCATATGCATAAATACCATGTTTCATAAGCTAAAAGCCAAGTTTCTTTCTGATGGCTGATTTCACTCATAATTCTAAATAAAAAACTAAAAATGTTCAGTTGTACTGAGACCATCTTAGGAATGTCAAGGGAAAGTCATATATAGTATCATATATGTGTGTACATATTGTGTATCAATGATGGGGAAATGCAAAATGAAACATTAAGAAAATATGTGAATAAAGTATTTTTCCATGGTTGGCTTGCAAGCATTTCTGGTGAACATTACAAATGAAAGCTTAAACCACGTGATGATCAGTGAACAGGATGCTTGTCCTTTCCAGTAAAATACAGAGAGACTGAAAATCACAAAAACATTCAGAATAAAAGATTTCAAACATTCTTGGCTTGTAGGCCTCACAAATATTCAGATCTGATTTGCAGAACCTATGTTTGATTGTAAAAGCTGGAATCTGTCTCCTACAAATCCAATAAAAAAATCCTCCATCACAGGACGCACTATGAGTTGACAGGTATCGGTAAAAGAATATAAATTTCAAGATCAAATAGTCCACAGACACCTGCCCCAGTATACTCAAAACTAGTCTTCAATAAGTTCAAGACATTGTGACCCCTCTGGTTCTAATTTGAAACAAGATAAAAACCAAGATACCTTGACTTCACAACTCAAAATCACCTTGATCAGCTGAATGAAAACATTCTTGCTAGGGTCAGCTTCATCTCTAGCTTCCCATGGAAGGGTACTTGATGGCGTGCTTCTTGTCGCAGGTGAAAGAGACGGTGATGGCGTACCGCGTCCCTCGCGACACTTTTTCCACGTAGTGCGTGTTCTCAGACCCTGACGTGAAGAAGGACAACCGCCCTGAAATGCACACATAGAAGCAGCGGGTGATAACAACAACAAGGTAAATACTGCACAATGCTGGTGCAGCTCGTAACAGAGATGCTGTGGTCTGCAAGATTGTTCACTATGCTTGTGATGAGAAGACAATGGGTTCTAGCCCCGCCATGGCACTTATGTCGTTGATCACTGCAAAGTGCTTTCAGCATCGCAACACGAATTGGATGTGGTAATATGTAAAGCTATCATCATCATTATTATTGTCAATATCAGTAATCCTTTATGTTCCCTTTCAACTTTGGAGTATAATTGGGCATCCAGTACAAAGTGAAACATGAATGTGGTATGATTCAGGATGCCTGTACCTGGAAGTGGCTGGAAACTTCCTCACTGTGTATTGAGTGCATTGTATGAGTGAGTTTATATCCAGCGACAAGATATATATTACGTAAGGCACAATTTTAACCACATTGGATTTCAAACAACAAATAATGCCATTTCAGTGAGTCATGTCAGGATCAGAGTTAATATTTTTGTGTGTTTTTCAATTCGGAAAGAGCACCCCACTCGCAAAATTTACCGAAAGAAAAACCTCGCGAGATATTCAGCATAGACAGTATAAGCATATTGATTTTATTCTCCTATATATGGGCATGAATGATGACACGTACTATCAAGGAGGAACAGAATGTTCACCTCGGGGTTTAATGCTCTTTCAGTGACTTAAAGTTCCTCAACAGCATTTCAAGCCCATGGGATAACTGAAACATTTTGCCTTTTTCCCTCTCCTTTAACAGTCATCGATCATCCATACCATGTGAAGCCCCAAATTGATAATCTCACCCATTTTCGGTTCGATGGTATAGTTTCCCTTCTTATCGATGAATACGAAGCGCCCTCCATGAAAGTCTGTGCCGTAGTCACTCAGGTACAGGAGCGATGTGTAGTCAAAAGTTTCGTAAGTTTCCTGGCGAGGCAGCAAGAGCGAGAAAGAAATATTGCATGAAGGGTCAGCATTCAACAGAGAATTCCCATCGAAATTACACATCTTTGCTGAAATGAAATTACACTTCTTTGCTGCATTCAAAGTCTTGCCTTTTTTTATTGAACAGTAACAATTTGTCCCTGGGGTAACAATATCGTAACAAAACTCGTATCTCAATTGGCACATATTCAAAAACCTCCTGACTAAATTTTGAATATTGAACAGTAACAATTTGTCCCTGGGGTAACAGTATCGTAACAAAACTCATATCTCAATTGGCACATATTCAAAAACCTCCTGACTAAATTTTGAATATCATAGATACTGATATGAGTTTTCAAAAATAATGATCATCAATGCAATCCAAACAATGTTTCTACATTGTTTGATGTCCATAGCAGCCAACTGCCTAAAATTGCCTCTTAAAATTTAACCCACTGCATACTGAAGCCAGGTATACCACACATTCAATTCAATGGAAGTCACCAAATCTCAGAATCGAATGCCCGAGTAATGGAGTGAGAATCAAATATGGAGTTAATGAGCTGCTGCGACTCAGTGGATTGGGCAACAGACTACTGGGTTTCAATCAAGAGGTCCCCAGTCCCAGTCCACATGCAGCAGTACAGTGGTTGTGCCTCTAGGCAAGGCACTTTATCCCCATTGACTAATTCTTTGGCGGAGACTATTAGTCGTCACTGCTGTGGTTGCTTGCTATTACCATTCACCACTTCCTTATAGTGGTCATGAAAAAACAAATCATAATTCAATTCAAGGAACATCAAACTATTTACTGTGATCCCTAAATTACATATCAATACAATTGTATAACCAAAATTACAAATGGTCTCAATGAGCCAACATGAAAACCATAGACCTTGCAAACTGCAGTCTCCACACTGAGCACTGCCTCATTATAGCACACAAAAAAAGAATCCTTTTGCAGTGGATTGGCATGGATGTCTCCACAATGTTTGTTATCTCTCTCTAGGATGATCAGTTTAAAGTGAAAACATAGTTTTGGTAAGGGTTTGAGAACCCGTCTGGCACCATTTCATATTTGCTTGCAATATATCGAAAGAGTCTACAAAGAAACGTACCTGGCTGACACGATTTGCCGGGATGATGAGTCGTTTTGGAGTATTTTGAGAAAAATAATAAAAGTCGAAAAACCAACTTTTATTCCAGAAGGATCCAGACTAACTCGGTCTCAGGGAAAACTCGACCCTATTTCAGACAACTTACACGCAGTTCGTGATCGCCATATTCTACTGTATAATACCAAACGAGGCATAACTGAACAGACAGGAAAGTGCGTGCTAATCCTGTACAAAACAAATGGACAGTGCGCGGTCCTCAAGCCTATACGCACATCACCTGAGTTGCTGAGACGCACTGTCTTTGAAGTTTTTGTTGTAGTTTATCAAGTGTCTTTGATTGTTTTTAGAGGTGCTTGATAGGTGCACACAAAGAGGTTTTTTGATGCGCACGTTGTAACAACTCGGACCATTACTGCGAGTAGCCAGAACGCGAAGCGCTAGTTTATACAGGCCGCTCCCATAGTACAACACTGTACAATCCAGAGGGACAACCAATACAACTCAGCCCGCCATCAAGCGAGGCCGAGTTATCCCCGAGTCCAAGTTTACCCTGACCCCATTCGGGTAAGTTCTGAGACTGAACCTTTTCGGTTAATATTTTGCATTTTCGTCGTTACCCATCGAATATCTTGTTATTACAGCGTTATTCCGCACATTTCCTAGGCATACGTTCACATTTGGGAGCGAAATTTGACAACTTTTGCAGGCGTACCAGAACTATGTTTTGGCTTTAAATCCGCTCAGACCAATCACTAAAGAAAGAGCATCTGTGATCTCTATACCTTGTCAACGTGTGGGTGCCAGTACTCGTCATGAACTGTTTTTGCCGCCCTCGTTGTCATGCGAGAGAAAAAGGTTGGGTGCGTCAGGTAGAGCTTCTGCTGCGGAATCTGAAACCTGGAGGCGATGGCCAGCTTGATCTTATCAGCCACCTTCCTGAAAGTAACAGCAAACACAGTCTGGGATTGAGACTACACACTGGGGAAGTAAGTGTGTTAGTTTCATATCAAGTCTCTGCTACTTCCTACAATCAGTCATGACGAACATTTCTGATAACAGGCAGGGGAAATTACAACAGCTCAGTGGTTTCATAGAGTTGTTATAGTGACCAAATGCTAGAAAGTTATTTGCACTCGGATGTCATGAATTTCATGTCATTTTATTACAGCCAAATGAAATTCTTATCTACAAATCTGTCAGGAAGTTCACTTCCTTCATTGTCATCATTTAAACCCTTTCTGTGCCAGGGACTTTGGACAGTGTGTACAAAGCTATGGAGTTTTCTGTGCCACTTGTCACTCAGAGCACACAAAGGGTTACACACTTGAGGCACCTCATAATTCTTCAGAATTTCAAAGTCTTGTCTGACAGGTACAGGATGTTTTCACAAGAATTAATTGCTGTGATATGCAGGATGAGATCGCATGGACATTGGCTAGAGGAGAGAAGTAAAATACTAGCTCCAGAAAACATTAAAGGGATGGTATAGTATTGGTTGAGATGAGGATTGAGCTTTTAACTTTTTGGAAGATACTAAGAAACCACTTATGAAATGTTACACAGCATACAATTCTATTAAAGAGGAAATCAAATATTATTCGATGAAATCAGTTTTGAAATGGCCGAGAAATATCCAAAAACAAAGTAAAAAAAAACAATCGCTATTGAAAGGTGGATCCCACCTTTTATTAGGGTAGCTTTGTTATGGATATTTCAGCTGTTTCAAAACTAATTTTCATCACATAAACTTTAAAGCCCTCTTAGAATTACATACTCTTTCGTATTTCATTAGAGGTTTCTCATTATCTCACACAAAAGTTGGAAACCTGAAGCCCCTTATCAACAAAAACTATACATCTCTTTAAAATTGCTCAGGAGAAGGCAAAAAAACAAAAACAAAAACAAAAACCTTGTGGGAGGACAAAAAAAAAAGGAAGGAAACTGTAGAAAAATACTTGAGAACATCTGGCCTTGACAACGTACATGTACATCTAACCGACAGGAAGAATTTGGAGAATGGACATAAACCATAAAACCCAAAAGAGTGGGAAACATTTACATGTGCCAATGATGTTGCATTGACTAAACTAGACATTGTCTCAAAATGAGCCACTTTCTGCATATTATTGTTTTTAAAAATGGTTTGCAAATGAGGACTGCTAGTCTACTTGAGGAAGAACATACCTTTACAATGGAAAACTGAGAAACTATGTCAGAAGTGATATGAAGGTTGAATTCTCAGTCTCTTACCTATACAAGCTGATGTCTTCTTGAGTAAATATATTTTCTGCATCACTTTGTTCAAGTAACCTGCAAAATGTGAAACGTAGATACACACACTTGTGATAGTTCTCACAGAGAGATATCATTTGTGTTTGCTATAATATAATGAAGTACAACTATATTAACCTTTCATTATCATTGACAATCAGTATGCAAAGGCAAGAATAAAATGGACAAGGTACATGTGCATGTTTTACTCTTAAGTAATTCACTTCAGATATATAAAGCCGCATATTTTTGATTAAGAACAGATTGAAATATATGGAAATATAAAACTTGAGTTATATATCCACAGTGATGTAAACTTATGACTCTGTCCTTTGCTCTGGAGAAAGGGTCAAAACAGGGATAATAACATATATACAGAGGTCACATATATTTGATATTATTTTGTCATATTCACAATTCTGGGCTCTGTTTTATGAAGAGTTATATTTGATTATATAGTTGATTTCTATCATAAGTCTATGGCAGCCTGTGTGGTAAGGAAATCTATAATCGATTATATATTTTGATAAAATGGGGCATTCACATGATAAAATACAGGAAAAAAAATAAAAGTAATGAAGGCCTACATAGAGTGATACAATGTCTCAGAAAATGGCCAAAAAAAATAAAAAATCTCTGTCTGTTTATGAATATCCTGTTTCCTGCCACTGTTATACTCACTTGTAGATATTTATGAAAGAATCTCCTTTGGACAATGCCCCTGAGTGCAGATCAAGTATAGATGCCTGCAGTGTACAGAAAGCAACCAATTTAGTTTGAAGATCGAGAGTAGGTTTAGTAACAAAACTTCATCTGCCAGGAAATTGGCCTAATTTTGTTTCGATTGTGAATGAAATGTAAGTTACTAAATGAGGTTACAATATAATTTTGATTAACAAAACAATTAGACATCATATTCAAGACTGTAGAGAATGCAAGTCAACCAGATAAATGATAGTCATAAAAGATATACTATATCAGTTTAACTAATGAGCTGCATTCAACAAAAACACAAACAAAAAAAATAAAAATAAAAAAACATTTAGCACTAAATGTTGAACTGAGTCATATTATCACTTGTCTAATTTGGCAAAAAAAAAAAAATGAACATCTCATTTCCTACTTTTATTCACTACTTTCATTAAAGAGAAAGAGAGAGAGAGAGAGAGAGAGGGAGAGGGAGCTATCAGTATACAAAGAAGCCTAAAGCCAGCTAGTGGAGATGAGGATTTCTCTCACTTTTGATGTCCTCTTTTCTGATGAAAATGTTCATTTACCACATTATTTGTATCTCCCATGGAAAATCACTTCAAACTAACATTTAAACTCACCCCTCCATTTGAACCTCCAAGTGCCAACCCACTTTTTGCAACCCTGCAATATGTAGAGAAGAAAAACAAGAGAAGTTTGGTGCGTCACATTCCAGCAGTCATAGGCTATTCTGCATGTTTTTATTTTATTCTATATATTTCAATATCTCAATGAATATCAATCATATCTTAGGATACATGATCCACTTTGCTTTTACATGTATCATACTGTCATTCTCTTTTCTGCTGACTACTGCAGTGACAGATTTACTGTGTTACCTTTGTGGATTCTTGTACTCTATGATATATATATATATATATATATATATATATATATATACATATATGATTACATATATATGTATATATATATATATATGATTATATATAAATATATGTGTATATATATATATATATATATATATGATTATATATAAATATACATGTATATATATATATATATATATATATATATATATATATATATACACACACACACAGTCAAACCTGTCTATAGCGGCCACCCAAGGGAGATGAAAAAAGTGGCCTCTATAGACTGGTGGCCACTATAGACAGGTTATCCAACTTTGTGTGCACTGCCTACATGTACATGTATCATCGCTGCATGCATCTATAAGTACTTACATACTTACGTGTGTACGTATGCACATGTGTGTTTCATGCATTGAACAATGCCGGTGTTTATGAAACTGTTGCACAGTAGCACGTGTACAGTTGTGAAGCTTAACAGTACAGTATTACATGTATGACTGAATGAGTGATGAATGCAGCAGTGGCGATCACTGCACGTTGCCCAGGAATGACTGGTACGACTACAAAGCAGACAGACACGCTGAATTACCGGCTCGGCTATGGCTCCATCGGGTCTGTGACTGCTATAGACAGGTTAAAATCTACCATGGGACACAAAATTTGCGGCCGCTGGCCGCACTGCAAACCACACTGCAAACTCCTGTACTCCCTTTTGTATCTGTAGAAGAGCTTACATTTTTTTTCTTTTTTTCGACAATGAGTTGTGTAGCCCTGAGTGTTTTTTCCTTTTCTTTTTTTTCTGTGAAAAAAAAAATTAGGAGTGTACCGCTACTGTTTGTAAAATGTGCATTCATTTTTTTTCCTTTTTTTTCCTTTTTGTATTTATATGACAATCTGTAGTGTTAAAACTGTATTAGTTGTGTATACAGAATGTTTGAATGTAATGTAATTTTTTATGTATTATGATTATGTTATTATTTCATCTGTTTTGCTGTATAATCTCTGTATATCTGTGTAATTCGACTTTTAGTCGCCCACTCAGAGTTTATTTGAATAAAGACCTTTTAATCAATCAATCAATCAATCAATCATTAGACAGGTAGCCGCTATACACAGGGTCTTTAACAGGGCTTTTCTCTCGGGGGGATTTTTCAGTGGCCACTATAGACAGGTGGCCGCTAAGGCAGGTTTGACTGTATATATATGTATATATATATATATATATATATATATATATATATATATATATATATATATATTTATATATGGCTAAAGCTTTCTGCAGGATAAGAAATCTAATTCAACATTTCATATCCTTTTGACAACAACGGGCTGATTTCAAGCAGAATGTTTAAAAATTGGCAGATAGTCCAAAGCATGTGTTATACTTTCTTTAAACCTTTACAGTCAACTTGCAAAGTGCTGCTATTTAGGTTTCTGGTTGTTACGTGGCAGTGGGAATTACACCCTACAGCATAACAACACTAATGGCTCTGAATTCTTGATCATCTATACTGCAACAGAGTTAATCTTGTACATTCAAACGTTCCAAATACACTAGTATTCACATAATGTCAAGCTAAAGTGTCAACAGTACTAAAACAACCAATAATTTGAAATGTGTTCAAAAGCACAATATATTAGAAATGTGGTTTCAAAGATCTTTTCATGACTGGATGATATAGTCTACATCAGTTTATATTTTTTCATTATGTTCACTTGTCATATTGTTCACTTGTTACCTATGACATTCTGAAATCTGCATACTTATACAGGACCTTCAGGTTCCTATGATACTGGCATAAGTTACAGCCAAGAAGACACTTAACATAGAATTTTATACGTGTGATAGAGAAATATACAAAGACGATACTCAACGAGAAGGACAATACAGAAGGAACCACATGCCCAACTCATGAACAACTCACTTCAGTAACCGTCTTGCTTCATCTTGCGACACTATATGGTCCATCACGCCTCTTCCGCATCTTATTGGTGCACACTCTGGAATGAAAATTTGAAAATTAAAAAAAACAACTAAATTTCTAACATCAAAAGCAGACACAAGCATAGAAAGAAAGAAATATACATATAGCTATAAACAGAAATAAAGACATTGAGATATACAGTTGATGTAGAGATACAGATGTATCACTATAGACAGAAACATAGACAAAGACGTACATGGGTTTACATAAATACTTTTTGGTTGCCCTAATTAGGGGGTCTGGGAAGATAACCTGTTGAAAGTATGATGTATTGACACTGTAGTGCATTGTGCATAATTCAAAAGCATGTTACATAATGGTAAAAATGATAATAATCAAATACACATGAATTAAACTAGCTAAAACCAAACAGTCAACATCTTTTGATTGAAATGTAAGAGAGTCGAGTGCTGCATGGGGTAGCCCAAGGGGAAGAAGAATGTACCCTGGTACCTTTAAATCTTTTCCTGTCCTCCTGGTAGTCATTTGAACATGTAACGTGAGCAAACTTGGACGACACGCTCTCTGACTGCTTGGCAAAGGGCCTGAAATTTTCCTTCTGACCAAAGTAGAGATGAGCTCCCACAAGGAGGAGGATGATGGTGGTCAGTCTGACCACAATTCGTTTGCCAGTTGACCGATACTTGGCTGATGGGTCATCTCTGGAAGAAAAAAAAGAAAGAAAATCAGACTGTCAATACAGAAACACGAACATGATGAATGAAAGATCTTCATGGCCAAAAAACATTTATCTTATTGGCTTGTAACATAGATGACACACTATTTTTAAATTGATGGTTAATGGTTAAAAAACAACAATCAAATACGGAAAATGATACTGTATCTGCTGAACTTTACTCAATCAGTATTGCTTGATCACTTTATGATAAGAAATAAATAATATATGTGACTGTGCATCACAAAGCAAAAAAAAAAAATTGCATGCCCTGATTTTATGTGACAACTAAAAATAGGTGAAATGAGTCAAACTAGTCAAGTTTGATTTTTTTTTTCATACTTTCTGAAAGAAAATTCTTCTTCGACATTATTCTAAAATTTGGGATCATAAACTAAATGGGAATTGTGCTTTTTAGCAGTTTTCCTGGAACACTCTTAAGAAGAATGGTTTGATTAAGTACGTCTTAAAAGCCCCATCCCATTTCTTCCCCCTCTTCTCCCATGATCCCCCTCCCCCACTTTTTTGCATGATACATGGGAATACGTATATAGGGTCTAACCACTTGCCCCCCCCCCCTTTTTTTTTTTACCCCAGAAGTGGCACCAGAAAAATGTGGTTAAGTTTTTTTGTTTGTTTGTTTTGTTTTGTTTTGTGGTTTGGGGGGTTTTTTGCTTGCTTGAGAGCTGATGAAACCTGGAAGGTGCACCAGAAAATTGCACTGAAGGCCTTTCTTTTTCCTTGTCTGCTGATTAAACCCAGAAATGACACCAACAATCTACTGGTAAATTGGACCCCCACCCAACCCCAACCCCCCTTTTTTTAAATGCAGCACCAGCCATGGATTGATTGATTGATTGATTGATTGATTGATTGATTGATTGATTGATTGATTGATTGATTGATTGATTGATTGATTGATTGATTGATTGATTGATTGATTGATTGATTGATTGATTGATTGATTGATTGATTGATTGATTGATTGATTGATTGATTGATTGATTGATTGATTGATTGATTGGTATATGCTTAACAACACTATCAACACGTTTAGCATTATTTAAGTGTCAAACAGTTTATCTTAATCTAAATGATTACATTCATACACAGTTTTAACATGCACAGTAAAAATAACGAGCATCTCAATCATAGCATATTAACTAAATTCCATGAACTATTTCACCGGGATAACTCCCTACTCTTTTCGAAAAGTGAATAGGTTCTTTAATGTGCAAATGGTGTGACTCTCCTTTACACGGGACCAACATTAAAGTCTCCTCCAAAAGACTAGGCAATTAGCATAAGATACCTTGCCCAAGGGTATACCTGTTGTGATTAGGATTCAAACAGTTGCCTACGTGTATTTAGAACTGAATAAACAAATTGATAGCTTTTAGAAAAGCTACTATTGATTCACTTGAAACGTCTCTAATTAGAGTTAACAAATCAGGAACATTGTGATAAGTTGTGCGAATATCAGTGAACTCTACACATTCAAGAAGAATGTGTTTAACCGTAAATAAACAATTACATGATATGCAGCCAGGAGGGTTTTCGGCTGCAAATAAGTAAGCATGTGACAGTGTTTATGAGAGTGACCAATGGCATGCCATGGAAAATATCTATTGCGATCGATAGACGATAGCCACCATTGTGAAACTGAATGACTATTTGTCATGTCTGCAACATTACAACTACATTTCAGTTTTTTGTGTCTGCATTTATTTTCTCCCATAAAAGCTAGCAGTAGCATAGACAGAAAGATCCGTCTGTCCGGAGGACTCTTTTATATTTTGCCATTAACGCTGTCCACCGTAGACAGACAGAAGGTACCAGTACCCATTGCTGTGTGGATGTTCTTAACCACTGTCTCTATGAAAAATTGGGTGAGGTACCTCACCCTTCTCGATTGCGTCTCATTCACGGCCCTAGGTCGGCAAATTTAATCTTGTATGGTGAAATTAGCTTTTTAAGAATACATTCCACTCACCAGATTAATGAATAATCCAACATTTTAGGAGAATTTTCAACGTAAAACACAGCCTGTCGCGTCGTCACATTCAAACTGCAGAAACATACACTATGAATCTACTAGCCAATCACATGCGAGGTAGTTTCTACGTGTTTGTTGTACTAAAACACGTACCTCGCATGTGATTAGCTTACAGATTCAAAATGGCGACTTACTGCTCGCGAACGGCGATGTTGCGATATCGATAAAATTTCTGCGATATAACCGAGGTTATGTGAGTATTTCGATTGCACAATGTGAGAAATTTATCCCATATTGCTGCATAATGTGTCATGTCATGTCAAACTTGTTTGAATGTAAAAAAGCTGTCTGAAATTTGGTTTAACATAACGTTTGATCTGTGCGCGACTGCTCCACACAGGAGCCGCAATCATTGACTTCGGTCTGTATACGGAGGGGATCCGTGAAGCCAGACGCAGTCTCCACGGAACATTCCCCAACGGACAGATACAGATCGATCTTTCGGTCAAGCATTAGCACTAATTGAGCTTGTTTGTCGAGTGGTCACTAATCGACACTATTCTTATTTTATTTTTATTTACGAAAAATTGTAAATATTGTAACAGGAAATAACATTTGCAGAGTCTAGGTATACAGGTTCATTGTCTTGCATCACAAAACAGAGGGCAGATCATTGATCTACTGTGCTGTACCGCCATGCCGTCATCATTTTTTACCTTGTTGTATAATCTGGGGCCTGGGTAACCACAGCAGCGACCCCATACGGACAAATACGTACCGTGTTACTATGTTACTTAAACTTTCCAGTGTGGGCATTAGAAACAATATTTCAACCTGGATTAGAAATTTTTTAACACAACGGCATCAGAAAGTAGTGCTGGATGTTAAGTCATCCGCAGAGGCCAAAGTGTTATCAGGAGTTCATCAAGGCACAGTTTTAGGGCCACTCCTTTTCCTTGTTTATATTAACGATCTACCCAGAGGAATTAAGTCAGACATACGACTTTTTGCTGACGACTGTATTATCTATAAGGAGATCAAGTCACCTGAAGACCAATGTAGACTCCAACAGGATCTAAATGATGTCATTGCCTGGGAAAAGAAATGGGAAATGAATTTCAACAAATCCAAATGTTACTCTATGAGTGTTACACACAAACGCAAACCTCCAAAGTTCACATACAAGATGAATGATATGCCCCTTGCTGAAGTGGAACACTACTCATATCTGGGAGTCGAGATATCTAAAGATCTTACCTGGTCGCGTCATATACACAAAATATGCAACAAGGCAAACAGCATGCTGGGGCTCTTGAGAAGAAACATTCACTGCTGTCCTCCTGAAGTTAAGTCAATTGCTTATAAATCACTGGTACGCCCAAGATTGGAATACTGCCATGCCATCTGGGATCCTTACCACAAGGTACACATATCATCAATTGAAAAAATCCAAAATAGAGCTGCACGATTTGTAACCAGCAATTACAACAGAGAAACCAGCTCGTCTTCCCTGGTCCAAAGACTTGGATGGGAGACCCTTGAAGACCGTCGTATTAGAGCCAGACTTACAACCATCTACAAAGAAACCCATGGACTGATCCCAAACAATGTAGAGAAATTTACCCACAAAGGAAACTATCATACTCGTCGACTTCATGGAGAATTTTCCTATGAGAGGCCTAAATTCAGTAAGGATTGTCTTAAGTATTCCCTCTACACTCGCACTATTCCAGAGTGGAATCTACTACCAGATAGTGTGAAAACGGCCCACAACCTTGACAAGTTTAAAGCAGATCTATTAAATATAGATGTGTTTAGCATAACCCAAAAAGCACACTTCAAGATTTAATTGTTGCTGCTGCAAATGACCTTGACCACTGTACCGTGATAGCCCACCAGGGCGTTGTGTGCAGTATACAACCAGAACCAGAACCAGAACTTACAGCGCCCCGCGGCCGCGACGGGGTTAGGGACTGGGGGAAGCTTAATGGGAGGGAGGGTTGGTAGTTCGCTACGGTCACCAGCGCAGCGCAGCGCCAGCCAGGTAATAGCCCGACCATACCCTGTACGTGCGAAGCTATTCATACAGCGACTGGGCGCGCTGTAGCCTGTGTATAGTTTAACAGCCAGGGGTGGTATTCTGAGGTCGTAATTAAGTCTGTAATTAACTTCGTGATTAAGTCATGAAGTAAATAGGCCCTTAATCATGGGCAAAATCGGTATTCTGAGGATGTAATTAAGGTATGATTAAGTCCCCTGTAATTATCTTAGGTCCCTCCCATCTAATTGTTATTCCATCCAATCAGACGCGTTGTTAGAAGCCAAAATGATGATTACACGCGCAAATATGCCCTCAATGCGCGCTCCTCCACACCCCCTGTAATTACAACCCAAGAGCTCCGTGCGCACACTCCGGTATTTGATTACAACCCCTCACCTACGCACGCGAAGATCTCAACCTCTTTGCTCACATAAAATGACAAAATTCCTCGAAGATCGGCTATATTTCTTTTTTCTCTGAATTCTATGGATACCACGATAACAACATTCAACCGCTCCTCGGTTACCGAAGACGGTAAGCATCGTTGTGGCAGAGAAAACACGATGTATTGCGTGATATCGGAGTAGTTAATGACACTCTTTAGTATCATTAAGTTTTCCACTAACTTTCATACTTAATTACACCCTCAGAATACCGATTCGTAATTAACTCTGTGATTAAGTCCTCTCAGAGGTGCACGCGCATTGATACGCGCAAACGCGTAGGATCCTTCCCGCCAAAACGCTTGTTGCTATGGTAGTTAATATACCCCCTACTTAATCATGCTCTCAGAATACCAATTCGGTAATCAAGTGCTAATCAGACACTTAATAAGCTCTCAGAATACGGCCCCATGTAACTGCTCAAAATAATACAGCCCTACACACTACAGGAAATGTAATACGTGGGTCCACACAAACAAGCGCTCATAAAACTCCAACGATTATGCTCACTTCGTGTCATTCTTCTGCTCATCTGAGCCACTACGCTGTGAGCCTTTTTCTTTCTTCTTCTCTTTATCACTTTCTGGTCTTTTCGAACTGGCTTTTCTTCTTTCTGCAGGCATGTTTCTTCGGTCTTCTTTCACTAAACTTACTCCGCTGAAAGTTCTAGACTCTCTCGCAGATGTTTGCTCGCCAATAAACCAAGTTAGAGCTAGATAGAGACACGTAGACGTACAGTACGAACAGCGATCGCGGTGGTGGAGTGCGCTGTCCAACAAGGCTGGACATACACCATCAGTACACACGTTATTGCGTAATCACATTACATGGAGAGTGTACCGTTATCGCCATCGGTAAAATACACAGACTGATGATGTGCAGTGGTGACTGAGGTTTCTGCCCCCTCATGCCCTATCCATAATCTAGCAAGCGAGCTACGTTCATTGAGGTCCACTAGTTCTGATTCCTCGATTCGGAGGCTACGGCTAGCTAGGAAATCTAAAACCAGTAGTTGTAAGTATGAACTCATGATGATCAAGTTCTTAATAATTCTTGCTAGTACTTGGATAGTCGAGTAATCCCATCAATCATCATGACATTGATCATGTAACTCAATGCCCAAATCATGAAATGTATTGTAGACGTTATCATGGTTATATAACGAATAGATCGAGAGTAGACTGTCTAATGTAAATGTAAGCAAACACTGCTGCAGTTTTTTTTTACATTTCATTAAATGATTGAACTACACCAACTACTGAGCTACTAAAAGTACTATGACTAGGTCTAGACTCTAGTTCTAGACTAACCCCGTCGCGGGGCCCTTTACGGTACGTATTTGTCCGTATGGGGTCGCTGCTGCGGTTAGTTCTAGACCTATGTGAACTAGATTTACCTTCATTGGCAATCAGCAATCGTCTACGCATGTTAAATCCATTATTCTAAAGTAAAGAGCATTCAAATTTCTGCACCCAATGCACAAAAATATGTTTTGTAAATGTGCTGAACTGGACTTTGCTGAGTATCGACATACTGTATACGCTATATATTTCGCGGGGGTTTTATTTTCGCGAATTTCGCAAGTCGGGCTATTCGCGAAATTAACAACACGCGAAAATATTACCTTCCAAAATGAATCCCTTGCCTTGATGATATGAACATTTCAGTACTAGTATACCATGTCACGGCTTACCGAACAGACCATACTGGCTAAGCTTGTTTACGTACATATAGCACGTCCACGTCTACTTACGAATACTGTAGAGAGCCAATCCATTATCGCAAGGGGACCACTCGTCAGACATCCAGCGCGATGGACTTAACCACTTCAAAAATGTTGAATTCTAACTTACTAGTTCGCAGAGTTTGGTAAGTTTTTTTCATGCAGTGTATAACTAGTATCATTCTTATTTCCTAGTAAGTTGAAAATTCACACTTTCTTTGCCACTTCATGTTTTCTCTGGTCCCCCAATCGTGAATTTAACCACTCGCGAAAATGTGTGACAGCGGCAATTCGCGAAAATTTATGTACGCGAAAATTATAGCGTATACAGTAGATGTAGAAGTAGACATAGACATAGAAGTAGACATAGACGTAGACAAGTGTATCTCTCATTAACATGTCGCAACTCACACAAATTATTTCACCCCATGGTATGAACAAAAGCCATCTGTTGAAAAATTTCACTGTAGCAAAGCTTACTTTAGGCATTGTTATCCTAAGTTGATTAAGCATCTAATTTCTATTTTTGTCATCCTTATTGGAGTATTCGATATAGAGACCGAGTAACCATGGCAACCAAGCATCTCATTCAGCGAGTGATCCTCCGGCAGTCATCTGTATTGGTTGCCACCAGACCAGCAGTGCTCCAGAGTGGAGTCGCCAAGGCAGCATGTCAGACATCTAGCATCACAAGCTCAGTAACAAAGAGGTAAGGGAAGGTACAGTGGTTATGCAGTATTCAGTGTCTGACACGTGGCCACCAAGTTGTGGGTTCAAGCCTCGATCCATTCAGCACAAAAATTACTGGCAAGAACATTGATTTATCCAGTGACTTCTAGACAAAATGAAATGCCTGCAGAGATAGAGAGTTCTTCAAGGAATAGAAGCCTGCCATCAAGTAATGAATGGCATTGCATTTGTGATACACAAATGATGAGGAGTGATAATGGTATCCAGCACATTTAGATTACTGATTTTTCACCAACACGTTTTTCCCATAGACACCTGCCTGAGTATACTCAGGACTTGTCCTCAACGGGTTAAGACAAAGAGGTGCCCTAGAAATAGGGTAATATTTAAAGCATGGAGTTGTCACCTCCCATTTCAAAGGAATTTCAAAGGAATTTATTTAAGGGACACTGTTAGACACAATTACTTTTGTTCCTATTTTATTATCGTGTAAATACCTGTCACATTGAGTCTGTGTTGTGTGTGTCTTCAGTAGTCACGGATTGTGGTACAGTATCTTGGTGTGTGTTGTCACATGGCTTACATGCATCTAATGTCAGGAAAAAATAACAAAATGTGAATGGTCACTATATGGTGGATAAAATGTTGCAAGACTTTTTTAAGTGATAGATTTCAGCCAAAGAAAATAATAAGTGTTCTGATCTCTTGGTCCAAATCTATTTTTGTGGCTAGTTTGTTAAGAGGCATTGTTATGCACATAACATGCACATAACATGCACATACACTTTGTAACATGCGCACACATACACATGCACAGTAGACACACACACATACAGTTTACATGACTACTAAATAGTCACAAAAAGTGGACCTGCATCCATGAATCTACATCATATTGTTGGGAGGTTGTTTTTTCCTTCTTCCTGTAACAAACATTAATTTTCAGACTCCTGCCAGTGACTTGCCACAGTGCATCATTCCACAGCAGCAGAAATCTTCTGGATGAGAACCACTTTAACATCCAAGATGAGGAGGACTTCAAAGAAAAGGTCATCAGTAGTGACTCACCGGTTATCGTGGACTTCCATGCAGAGTATGTACATTGTACTACTTTTCCACTTTCATAATTGCTGTTTTGGTAGTACATGCATTTACTTATTGAGAGATATGCTTTATATGGACAATTCCCGTACGTGTTACAGACATTACATTCAGAAAAGTCTATAGATTGATTTCCTTACCTTTATGCAATCCAAGTCATATGAGAAATATTGTAATTTTCTTCAAAAGAATTAAAATACAAAAAATACAGCTATACTACACAGACATTATATATCAGGGGATGATATATATCATCAACATCATGTACAATATACATCGTATATGAGGGGAAAAACTGGGGATGGGCAAGGGGGGCTGCAGCATCTCCCCCCCCCCCCCCCCCCCATATATATATATATATATATATATATATATATATATATATATTATAGACCATGGTATGTATATGAATGTGTCAAGCATAAAGCCAAAGCAAATTAGCCCTCTACAGACTATAGACTGTGTCATACGTTAACTGGGTTTATTATGCTTTTACCCTTTTGGGATTCATCATATCTTGCAAGCAGCTGTATTTATGTGCCATCATATGCACAACTTTGTCGAGACTTTTTAGATAGTTTTTGATCTATGATATGAAAATATGACAGGTACTCTGTCTCTAAAATTTGTTTCCTGTTGATACAACTACTTTCATCAGAGGCTTTCATTAGAAGCACAGGGTGTATATGTCTCCATATGCTGAGTATACAAAATAGAAATTCATATCTGCAACTTTTTTGCTTGGTGTGTGTGAATAAAATGACATCGCAATGACTAGATATCAGCAAGGTACAGGTTATTAAATTGACATGGTAATTGCAAATTATTGGGAATAAAATTATGAATTCATGAGATATATGTGTATTATTGTTTCATGCATTGTAGTTGTTACGTACACGAGGAGATCTGATTATCTGAATTTCACACCCCTGATCATCCACAGATGGTGTGCACCTTGCAAGGCCCTAGCCCCAGTCCTGGACGCAGTCCTGGCCAACACTGAGGGTCAGGTCAAGCTGGCCAAAGTGGACATTGACGAACTCCAGGACCTGGCCATCGGCTATGGGGTGAACTCCGTCCCGACAGTCATGGCCTTCAAGGGTGGCGAGAAGGTGGACTCCTTCATCGGTTTGCAGAGCAAAGACCGGATTGAGCGCTTTGTGGAGAAACTCTTGTCTTAGCTTGCAAAGGAATGGAAGGTTGTAGCCATAAGAAGTGAGGGAGAGATGGGATTTCTCAATATAGTTGTCCTAGTTGCTGCATATTTTTGTCAAGCCAAGAACACTGCATCACCTATTTAACACAAGAGGTTGATGTGCTTTTTTATGAGAAATGCATAGCAACCATGTATGATATTCAAGATTTCTCATGAGCAATCTTCACTTCACCTCTGCACAAATGAGAAGATATCATTAAGGTTGTTACCATAAGAAATATGAAAATTTAAAAAAAAATCAAAGAAGATTGGAGACAATCTGTTTTCTAGATGACAACATCAGTGACTTGGAACTTGTGGGGAATGCCTACTTCCAAGATGCCAACCAATAAGATATACCAATGAATGGTGTAAAATATGATGATACAATAAGGCCTCTTGAAAGTTTTGACTAAAGTTTCATCGTTTGAAAAAAAAAGAAAGAAGTCACGATAAATGGCAGAAAACTGCAAAAAACTGCTTCATCACGTAGAAAGATGTACAGTACTACTAAATTCCTGCAACCCCTACAAAAAAACAACAAACAAACAAAAAAACAACATTGAACGGCAAGCCTAAATGGGCAGGAAATATGTGGATGCTTTACCATTTTCTCATCTTCAATGTTGATGAAGTAGCAACAGTTCACTTGCCCGTTCTTACCAGGAAAACATTTTTTTTTTGTTAATGACATTTTACTGGCCCAGAGCCAACCGCCTAGTAGTGATGTCAAGATTTTGTGAAAATCTGATTTTCCTCTGAAAAATCTGATTTTTTAGTTTGTTTTTCTTTTTAATATCAAGAAGTTGGCATCTCTTCAACTTTCAACACTGACTAACCTTTTAGAGTCAACTAGAATGTACTGCCTAAATCACGACTATGATATCAAAGTAAAAGAAATTGTAAAACGACAAAAGAAAAAAAAATTGATTCTAATGCCGCATTTGTCTTTTTGACACTGATAGGATAGGAGGCATCATGAAGCATATGTTATTTAATCCTAAAGCAGGGCTCAACATTATTGGTGGCCCAGGGCCACTGAAAATTGGTGTCTAGCCACCAACTATATGTTTTGGTGGCCCAATTGGGCTACTAATATTCAAAATAGATTGCTACTTTCGTTTTTATATCAGGCCACTCGATGTCTCTTTCGGGCCACCAAAATTTCATATTTAAAGATTTTGGTGGCCCGAACAGGCCACCTGACAAAAACACGAGTGTTGAGTCCTGCCTAAAGGATGTATGTTTACTGGTACAGTGTACTCCCATTATAAGAAAGTCCTCGGGACCGGCAGTTTTCTTTTGTTATATTGAAATTTCGTTATAACCGAACAAAAAAACAATGAAAAAAGATAGAGCTGATAATGTTGTGGTCTGAATTATTACTTCACTGTAACCGGAATTTCATTATAACCATGTTCGTTATAACGGGAGTGTGCTGTACTTCTATGCTGAATGTGATATTCCAAGTATCACATAGACCAAGTTCACATTGGTCCCCGTGACGCGGGGACAGCCACAAGAGATCCTATCTTTTTTACGACTGACCGTTCACATTGGTATCTCATCTGTCCCCGAGCTGTAGGGGCATTTTGGGGCTTGGAGCGAGCTCTGCCACTTGAATCCAGGCATAACGCATGTGCACATTTGATGACCACAGCTGGACGCTATCAATTGCGCCCCAAGGTCACTCTCCCCTCCAAATCTTGTCCCCGTACCCGACTTGCTTCGCGGGGACGAGGGGACAAGTCCCAGTGAGCGTTCACATTATGGTTTTGGAGGAGAAAGTCCTACGGCGTGGGACTTTCCCCGCATCGCAGGGACCAATGTGAACGCGGGGAGTATAGCTCCGATTCTGACTCCGAAATGCCCGCTTTGTCTTCATCTTTCTTAATGTGTACAGTGTATGTTTGTATTGAGCTAGTTTTGACAATCCATTGTACAGTGCTTATTCCAGCTGATCAAGAATTTGTGGAGATTTGTAGAAGCAACCATTCTGGGAGGGAAGTTCTCTGAATCTATGTGAGGTGATGTTCAAAAATCTCATTTGATTAATTTCATTTTTGACCACACTGACAACCTGCAAGGCTGGATTTGAACCATATGATTGTGCATCATAAAAGTCTGAAAAAATTCACACTGTCAGATATATTTTTGTGATATACATACATCGTTTTTGAATAAAGGTTTAAAGCATGTCATATGTAAAGAAAGTGCTTTCTGGAGTTATTATTTCTTTCTGTCTGGGTAATTTTCATGAACTCTCATCAACAAGAGAAAAGAAAAGAAGAAAGTGAACACTATTTTAAGCTCATATTTCTTATAGAATATTTGGCTAAAGATGAATGTATAATTGTATTATACATGTGTATCATATTAAAGGGATGGTATAGTTCTGGTTGAGATGGGGATTCAGGTTTGACTTTTTGTGAGGTAATTAGAAACCACATGCATGTATATGAAATATCAAAGAGCACACAATTCTAAGATTGATTAATGTTTATTTGATGGATGTAGGTTTAAAAATGGCTGAGGTATCTAAAAACAAATAAAAACAAAGTGGTCCTAATAAAAGGTGGGACCCACTTTGTGTATAGATATTTCTTTTAATACCTCTTTGAATCATACGCTTTTTAAGTATTTCATATACAGCTGTAAAAGGTTTCTGACTTATCTTGCAAGAAGTTAAAACCTGAATCCCTGTCCCAACTACAACTGTACTATCTCTTAAAAGATAATCTAGTTGGCTATCAACCTGGTAGGTCAATAAAAAAAGGAACCTGACACATAAGTGAACACATTCATGTTTTCTTTTCCAATGCACAAAAGTAAACATTGCAAAAATGAACAAGTTGTCATTCATATACAAGTGCTCTTCCCCATAACAATGAGAACAAAGGGCAAATTTAAGACAATAGGAAACATTAGTGAATTTGCAAAACTAAACCTATAATCTCTATACAGTGTCTTTGTAGCCCCAAGTATAAAGAAAGGCTAAGATAATGCAGGAAAATGAGTCTTCTGTCAAATCGGAATTTAAATAACACTAGAGCAGAAGCAATATTAACAAAAATGGTAGAAATTTGAATTAGAAAATTCAAAAATAATATTTGGGTCTTGAATTTGTCTCATGTATTCCTGGATTCATAAATTAAAAGAATGAAGTAAAGAAATTCCGTCCATTTAATCACATTTATGCCTTTACCTCCTAGCTAATTCGAAGTTGGAGTTGACAGAAAATGTTTATTTCCCCCTTGTAGTTCCCACTTTATTTTTACTTTAGGCTGTATAGAGATACAGAGGAACAGTCACAGTGCTGATGAGAAAGTTACTGGGACGTATAGTAAAACGGGGTGAATGCAACAAAACACGACATCACCATAGGACCTAACAACCTGTAACAAAACTTGGAAGTAATCCATACAGTGGGGACGCGATGGGAAATACGGCATAGTCTAGCCTGACTAGATACTCTGAGAACAGCGTCTGATAGCTACACGGTGTACATGTTCACTGAGGGAAAGCTGGAAAGAACAAGACTTGTGTCTCATATCAGGGGCGGATCCAGGAATTCTGTATAAAGGGGAGGCACCTTTACAAAATTAAAATTTCTTTTGTTAAAAAAAAATAAATAAAGAGGGGGTGCGCGCCCGGTGGCCCCCCCCCCCCCCCCCCCCGCCCGTTGATCTGCCCCTGCATATTGTAAATGAATGTCTATGTAGTAAATAATGAAGAGAGATAAATGGATAGATTAACAGACAAAAAATAAATAAAAAAGATGGATTGATAAATATGTGAATGAGACACAAAGATGATAAAAATTAAAGACAAATACATTTCAATAAGACTTCAGTTGTCTTATCAAAATGATAAGGAAAATAATGTATCATTACAGAATTTTTTATGAAAGGAAGGAATTTTTAATGGATGGTCAAATGAGTATGAATAGAAATTAGAAATAATTCTTGTGAAATTTTCTCATAATAGTATATAATTCGTTAAGAATTGAAATAAAGCATTATTAGGCATACACAAATAAGAATAAAGCACAAGTAAATTTGAGTACGTAGTGTCAAATATAGTATTATGTAACCTACAGTATTGCATTTTCAATGTTTATTGCATTGTGTACTTCTGAACGAAAGACATGTGGTAGTTCTTATCACAACTGAAAGAGAACATCCATGATTTTTGCTGCATTGTTCCTTGTTCGGAAATCAAACAATGACATCCTTGCACTCAGTTTACCTGTAATATGTCATAAGCCGATGACAGAACATGCTTTAGACTGTTGCATATTCTTTAATCTATAGGCCTATTGTCGTCCCCCCCCCCCCCCCCCCACTCAACTCAGGTGGTCATCGATCTGTACGGCATGCGCGTTCCCGATTTTTCGGGAAAGCAGTATATTTTAGCAATTTGAATAGTCCGGGGAAAATTCCTTGATATAGGGGGTCTTTTACTTTAATCAGGAGTAGTTTTCAAATTTTCAACTTTTAAACCCTCGAAAATTCTGAAATAAGGTTGCATGTTTTGCTGCAAAGCATGCCAGGCTTCTTTTCGCAGGACATTTCGCCACATGCGTCGCACCAAGGAGGTACTAGTACCTCCTTGGTCGCACGTATGTCGTGCTGCTTACGTTCACGAGCAGACGACGAGAGCAGATGGGGCCTACACAATGCATGCACAGAGCAGGCCGAGGTGCAAGTTCTATTTCGTGGAAAGTGTCCAAATTGTCGGAGTTGTGCAAACTTTGACGGGGATCCAGAGTCGTGTGGGGGCTACCTATGTGCCATGGCACATTCAGGTCAGTAGTTTGTCCTGTAATTTGTAGCAAATTATGCAATATTATGTGTACAGTGTATCAGAATTTCTAACTCATTTGCCTATACGTCAGTGGAACAGAGTCCCATTTAAGTGCAACTACAAGTAAGTCAATGGTGATCAGTGGCGTATCTAGGGGGGGGCAAGGGGGGCACGTGCCCCGGGCGCCACTCCTTGGGGGCGCAAAAAACGGAAAAAAAAAACGAAGAAAAGAAGAAAAAAAAAGGAAAAAAAAACGAAGAAGAAGAAAAAAAGAAAAAAGAAGAAGAAGAAGAAGAAGAAAAAAAAATCGCCCGGAAGGGGGAGGGGAGGGAGAATGGCGGGGGGCAGAAAACCAAATCAAACAAGATAAAAACAAAACATGATGATGACGCGGACAAAATGACAATGTTTATTGTGTTCACACAAGAATTCCATGTTCCGTAAGCTGAAATACAAACATTTTCGGCGCGCTCGCTGCGCTCGCTCGCCAAATATATATAAAAAAGAAGGTAAGAACAAAACTTGATGATGACGCAGACAAAATGACAATGTATATTGTGTTCACACATGTCATTTAATATTTAGCAGGCAAAATGTTTCACTGAGCAGCGGCTGCAATTTCGTTCTGAAGCGATCGCCAATTGGATCAAAAGGCGCCAACGGTTTCGAACATGGGGGGGGGGGGCAAAAAACCCCAAATCAAACAAGATAAGAACAAAACGCAATGATGACGCGGAAATTATACAAATTTCGGCTCACTCGCTCGTACTAATTTACAGTACTTTTTCAAGTCCTCAGTTTGGTGGTATAAATCGTTATCTATATAAGGCCGTCACTATATCTTGATTAGAATTGTAAGATTTAATAAGCAAAAAATGACAAGAGTTCCATGTTTAGCAAGCTGAAATATAAAAAATTTTCGGCTCGCTCGCTGCGCTCACTCGCCAAAAGTTATCAAAAAAAGGAAGAAGAAGATAAGAACAAAACGTGACGATGACGCGGACAAAATGACAATGTCTATTGTGTTCACACATGTCATTTAATATTTAGCAGGCAAAATGTTTCACTGAGCAGCGGCTGCAATTTCTTTCGTTCTGAAGGCGATCGCCGATTGGATCAAAAGAGGACACCAACGGTTTCGAGCATACGGGGGGGGGCGCAAAAAAATCAAAAAAGATAAGAACAAAACGTAATGATGACGCGGAAATATACAAATTTCTGCTTAGGTTTGTTGGTATAAATCGTTATCTATAAGGTCGTCACTATATCTTGATTAGAATTGTAAGATTTAATAAGCAAAAAATGACAAAAATTCCATGTTTTGTAAGCTGAAATACAAAAATTTTCGGCTCGCTGCGCTCGCTCGCCAAAATCTATATATTTTATTATATATTAAAAAAGAGAGATAAGAACAAAACGTGATGATGACGCAGAAATATACAAATTTCGGCTCACTCGCGCGCACTAATTTAGAGTATTTTTTTTTAGTCCTCAGTTTGTTGATATAAATCGTTATCTATAAGGCCGTCACTATATCTTGATTAGAATTGTAAGATTTAATAAGCAAAAATTGACAAGAATTCCATGTTTTGTAAGCTGAAATACAAAAATTTTCGGCTCGCTCGCTGCGCTCGCTCGCCAAATTTTTTTATATATATATAAAAAAGAGAGATAAGAACAAAACGTGATGATGCCGCAGAAATATACAAATTTCGGCTCACTCGCGCGCACTAATTTAGAGTATTTTTTAAAGTCCTCAGTTTGTTGATATAAATCCTTATCTATAAGGCCGTCACTATATCTTGATTAGAATTGTAAGATTTGATAAGTAAAAAATGGCAAGAATTCCATGTTTTGTAAGCTGAAATACAAAAATTTTCAGCTCGCTCGCTGCGCTCGCTCGCCAAGATTTATCAAAATTCGTAAATTACCCTCAAAAGACCGCTTTTAAGTGCTTGAAAAAAGCATATCATGTAGATTTTTGTTAAAGTCCCTACCGGGATGGGGTTGGGGTTGAGAAATTAGGGGCGCAATTTTTGCGCTTGCCCCGGGCGCCGTTTCCCCTAGATACGCCACTGATGGTGATATATAAACAACCCCTTCCTGGATGAACTGAACTCGCACCAACACATTTGGTCCCCATCTCAAGTACTTTTAAGAAACAAAGTCCTGACTCGACTGGACTTCAAAATTTTGCTCAAAAATTTCACCTTTTCTGTAGGCTATGTGACACCACTAAAATGCCCAAGTACTGTATTGAATTTCTTTCTGAGGATCACTTCTTCATGGCATGCCCCCACTACTTGCCATTCCAGTCTGTACACTACCATGCCCTTGTTAGTTTATATACAACATGTAGGCATATCCGGGGCATATCCGCGGCATATCCGCATGGATACTACTCTAGCATAAGAATTAGCCTAATACCACTTGCCAATATATGTGCACGCATGCCTTCATCCCTGAGCTGCGTCAGCTATAAACATTAACAAGGGTAGGGTAGGCCTATAGTAGAGTTCCATTTTTTATGAATGATTTAGATGGTATTAAAATTACGTTTTTTGTTAGTCTGAACAAAGTGAATTGCAATGCCACAGAAAAGTGAAATTTTGAAAATAAGCCTTGTTCTGATCAAGAATTCACACTGTGTTGGACAAATTTGTCCTACATCACTGTCTGTTCCTCCCTACCCATACACGTAACATAAAAATGATTACCACGCTTTTGTGCATTTCACTGTCTATGTGGTCCGGCACTTACTTATTTCAATACACGATTCTCTTTATTTCTTCATCAGACATGTCCATCTGTATAATCCCAACCTGGACCTTGAGTGAAGGAAAGTGCTGTGGGAAGTACATATTTTCTGGTATATTCAACATAATAAATATCTTCCTCTCCATTCAGGTGCTGATTTTTTTTTTTTTTTTTTTTTTTGGGGGGGGGGGGGGGTTCCATCCATATACGCACAGTCGTAGTCAAGCGCAGTGGCGGATCCAGGCAGGGGTGCAAGTAACCTTTTGACAAGGCCTCGTGGCTGAAGAGTGAGACAACTTGCCACACCGAGGCATTGCGAAACGGACCAAGTGGCTATATACCTGCCACTCGGTCTCACGTTCACTCGTTCCCTATAGTCTTCTCCAAGCCTCAGCGTCGAAGCCTTGTCAAAAGACTAGATAGGGCGCAAGGGGCGAACCCCCCCCCCCTTATTTTTTTTCTTCAAATATATGTCTTTTATTATTCTAATTCTATTAGGCCCTGCTCGCCTTTGATCGCCTTTGATATAGCGCGGTTTTCAAACATTTTCTTCAGGTTGACTATGTATGCGTCCCTCGCGACGATTTGAATTTTTTTCTTCTTCTTCTTTTCTATCTGAACCCAAAGCGATAGAACGCTGTGAGAACGCTGTATTTATGACGAACACATGCTCGATTATTTTTATGAACGCCTTTTGAACTGCGATAATCGTAATGGACATTAGTACGATGTCGTTATTCGCTGAAAGCTACACGCTCTTAAAATATGCTTTGGGTGCGATCTGATCTAGCCAATATTATCCGATCTATAAACGCTATAGGCCCATTATGTAAAAGACCATAATAAGCTGTAAGCGACCTCTGAGATGATTATTATCTTCACGCTGTTTGCCCGTCCAGAGAGCTGAAAAGTGCCCGATGTGCCTACAAATACCCCGATTTCACTTCCATTCCCAACCAAAAGTGGCCTAATCTGGTACAAATGGAATCATATAAAGCTCTTTATTTCATCAATGGATTTCCCAAATTTCTTTGACTGATGTTCTCATAGCTTGTTTGTTTGTTTTTTGTTTTTTTATATATCCTTGCTTTTATACCTTGTCATCTTTCTGTTGTAGACTAGATGGTAGACTGGATGGTCTGTTAATCTGCTTTGGTTTTCTCTTCCCTCCTTCTTCTTCTTCTTCTTGATATTCTCTTTCTATAGATGTTTCATCTGCTACTTCTTCAGCCTCGACAGGTGTAGCAAGAACTTCTTCGTCCCCCTAGCTGACATTTTCCTCTCTTGAACCACCTCCATCTTGGCAAAGCATGTTTGGTCGGCAGCAAAACAAGGGTAATATATTATGATATCGTTTGATTCGGCGAAGATGACCGCTTTTATATCGGCGAGAGCGGGATTCGGGCGCAAATAAAGCGCAGGATGCAGGAGCAGCGTATAGTTGTAATGAAAACAGCGTTACTGAGAGCGAGGTTGCAATTAAGTTGCGTACAGAGTTATAAGTGTCATCTATATAGGGTGGATGTAGAGCGCCTATTACAGCGGGATAGTGATAGTTGTCCTTTGATCTTATTATTCAGGGGCGTCACCAGCTTTTTTTCAAGGGGGGTGCGTTTTGACACTAAATGTTTACGAGATTTTTTGGACAGACATTTGGAATATAGGAAGCTCTCAATCCCTAGACTTTTACTGTTTTTTTTTTTTTAGGGAAACCAAGCGGGGAAAGGGCACCGGCGTAGCTAGGATTTCATCTTGGGGGGGGGGGGGGGGTGGTAGTATGCGAGGGAGCGAGCAAGGGTGGGGGGAGGGTGTGGAAGTGCCGGAGGGGGTTGTACCCCCTTTAAATGGATTATGGAATGCGGTGTGAAACGACAAATTACTGGCAGCGATATCAGGAGAATGGCATAACGACTACATGCGAGCGAGAGGAGCGAGCGAGCTTGAAAATTTTGACATTTTACAGTCCCAAAACTGCCATTTGGAGCCATATTTTTTCGCTTTGGAAATAAAGGAGGGGTGGGTTGTGCAACGGGCGCAACTGCGGTAATTACTGGTAGCAAGATCAGGAGAATTGTATAACAATTCAATGCGAGCGAGCGAGCTTGAAAAATTTGACATTTTACAGTCCAAAAACAGCCGTTTGTAGCCATATTTATTTACTTTGGAAATTGAGGGGGGCGCAACTGCTGGCAATTACTGGCAGCAACATCAGGTGAATGGCATAGCAATTAAATGCGAGCGAGCGAAGAAAGCGAGCTTGAAAATTTTGACATTTTGCAGTCCAAAAACTGCCATTTGGAGCCATACTTTTTCGCTTTGGAAATAAAGGAGGGCGGGGGGGGGGGGCGCACCGGGCGCAACAGCCGGCAATTGCTGGCAGCAACATCAGGAGAATTGCGTAACAATTAAATGCGAGCGAGCGAGCGAGCGAGCTTGAAAATTTTGACATTTTACAGTAAAAAAACAAAGAAACTGCCGTTTGTAGCTATATTTCTTCGCTTTAGAATTTAAGGGGCGCATCGGGCGCAACTGCTGGTAAATACTGGCAGCAATATCAGGAGAGCATAATGATTACGTTCGAGCCAGCGGAACGAGCGAGCTTGAAAATTTTGACATTTTACAGTGCAAAAACTGCCATTTGGAGCCATATTTTTTCGCTTTGGAAATAAAGAAGGGGTGGGGCGCAACGGGCGCAACTGCCAGTAATTACTGGCAGCAACATCAGGAGAATTGCATAACAATTAAATGCGAGCGAGCGAGCGAGCGAGCTTGAAAATTTTAACATTTTACAGTCCAAAACTGCCGTTTGTAGCTGTATCTTTTTCGCTTTGAAAAATAAGGGGGGCGCACTGGGCGCAATTGCTGGTAATTACCCGGCAGCAACATCAGGAGAATGGCATGACGATTAAATGCGAGCGAGCGAAGCGAGCGAGCTTGAAAATTTTGACATTTTACAGTTCAAAAACTGCCGTTTGTAGCTGTACTTTTTTAGCCTAGGAAATTAAGGGGGGTGGGGCGCACCGGGCGCAACTGCCGGCAATTACTGGCAGCAACATCAGGAAAATTGCGTAACAATTAAATGCGAGCGAGCGAGCGAGCGAGCTTGAAAATTTTGACATTTTACAGTAAAAAACAAACAAACTGCCGTTTGTAGCTGTATTTCTTCGCTTTAGAATTTAACGGGGCGCATCGGGCGCAACTGCTGGTAAATACTGGCAGCAATATCAGGAGAGCATAATGATTACATTCGAGCGAGCGGAACGAGCGAGTTTGAAATTTTTACATTTTACAGTCAAAAAACTGCCGTTCTTAGCCATATTTTTTCGCTTTGGAAATTAAGGGGGGAGGGTCACCGGGCGGAACTGCTGGCAATTACTGGCACCAACATCAGGTGAATTACATAACAATTAAATGCGAGCGAGCGAAGAGAGCGAGCTTGAAAATCTTACATTTTACAGTCCAAAAACTGCCGTTCTTAGCCATATTTTTTTCGCTTTGGAAATTAAGGGGGCGCGCACCGGGCGCAACTGCAGGCAATTACTGGCAGCAACATCAGAAGAATGACATAAAGATTAAATGCGAGCGAACTGCCGTTTGTAGCTATATTTTTTCGCTTTGGAAATTAAGGGGGCGCACCATGCGCAACTGCCGGCAATTACTGGCAGCAACTTCAGGAGAATGGTATTACGACTACATGCGAGCGAGAGGAGCGAGCGAGCTTGAAAATTTTGACATTTTACTGTCCAAAAACTGCCGTTTGCAGCTATTTAATTTTTTTTTTCACTTTGGAAATTAAAGGGGGGGGGGGACGCCCGTTGCGCCCCCTCCCCCTGGATCCGCCACTGTAGTCAAGGGTGTGGGTTTATATTGGACTGGGGGAGGTATGACCAGCGAGGTGGCGTCGAAGTGACCAAGCGGGGAAAGGATGTCCAAAATCTGCACTTTCGAGCATCCCCTAAACTAATTGTGCGTGTTTGTTTGTGGAAAAGTTAGGAATTAGCCCAGGTCAAGTCTTTTTTCTCGGCAATGCAAGACATTTTTATATAGACTAATATGTAAAGCAACACCGCAAAATCAATGATCTAGCTTTGATATAACGAAGCGGATAGTACAAAGGTATACATTCTACATCACATTGCGCAACATTGTAGCGACTCTTCGTTCGGATGTACTGAGTAGATTGCGCACATCCTGCTTATATGCAGAATGCCAACCAGGAATCACAATCTTTTGTCGGGTCCGGGCTTTTTGAGCAATGTTTCACACTATATACCTATTTAATTATGGTTAAAAGAAATCATAGAAAAATATCTTATTTCTGGATCACCCTTTAATTCAAAAGCAGTCTACTAACACTTGAACTACTAGCCGGGTTCACACGTACAAAAAACTCGGGATGACGATCGCGATGCAAATCTCGAGATTTGTATCCAGCTAATTGGTGTACGTGTGAACCCGGCTACTATTTCGGAAAATCTTTTTTTTTTTTTTACCAGCGGATTGGGAGGGGGCGCACCCCCCCCCCCCCTCCGGAGTTACGCCACTGCTTTTGGGTGAAATAATTGGACAGATATCTTGAATTCTAACAAAAAAGCAAGAAAATCTTTTCGTCACGGGAATTATGATTAGGCCTATGTGGGGTGGGGCAAATGGTGCGATTGCCTTCCAATATTTTTATGGGGGCATTATTTTTCTTTTCTTTCAAAAGCAAGAAAATCTTCTCATTTCGGGAATTACTAATTATGGGGGGGGGGCAAAACTAAAATATGCTTGCCCCTCCATTTTTTTTTCTTTTCTTTTAATGAGGCTGTAAGGCTCGCTCTTGGGCTGGCAATATGGATTGGTCAGAAGTAACGTACATAGACCCTACGAAGTAGCACACGTACATGCAAACGTGTATAAGTGCTCCGTATCGCACGGATGTACAGTACGGTCGATAAATAGTAAACACTGTAGAATACTAGTAGATACAGCAATCAGTGCTGCCAGAACCAGGGGTGCGAATTGTTTTTGCCGACGATTTGTGTGTGTGTGTGTGTGTGTGTGTGTGTGTGTGTGTGTGTGTGTGTGTGTGTGTGTCCCTTGTGCAAAATAAAAAAAAATGGAAAAGAATAATTACTTAGCGTCCGGCGTTATAGTCGCTCGCAGACTGATTTATTTTATTTTTTTATTTTTTTAAGGATCTGAAGGGGGGTGCGTTCGCACCCAACGCACCCCCCCCCCCCCCTGGTGACGCCCATGTTATTGTTACGTTACGTCCCGTAGAAAGGCCTCGCTATAAATGATACGTTCATCCCGATGTCTTTACGTTGCAATTACGTTCTTCCCGCTTGCCTTATAGGATCCCAAGTGGGAAAATTTTGATCGGGACGATCGGCGGGAAAACTTTGAACATGTTCAAAATTTCTTGCCGATCTAAAACAAAAATGCCTGTTTCTGTCCCGTCATCACAACGGTGCTGCTATATAGAATGCTTCTGTGTAAACGGATCCCTGAACGCATTTGCCGCTCTTCCACGATCTGATGGATTGAGATAATAGATAAGGTTCCAGATAGTGATAGTGCTATGGAACGGGAGCTTAAGTGCATTATTCAAAGTCAATATATTGCCACTCAAAAACAAGAGGTATCATCTTCCTTCTTTTCTATTTAACAAGCAATTCATTGAATGACAATGTTTAAGTTATAGCATCTTTACCCTATAAAAAGCTCTCAAAATGTGATTATTTTTTTACATAATTATTTTTTTGGTCTCAAAAGTCCTTGTGACCGTGTGGGGGGGGGGGGATCCCCACACTCCCCCCCCCCCCCCCCCCCCCCCGCTCGATTGTTAAAATTCTGGATCTGTCACTGCAGTGTATTTTTGTTTTTATATTCGCGTACATATAAATTGTCTTCGAAATAATCTTAGGGAAACTCATGATGAATTCAGTGCCACAGGTTAAACATCTGCAACGCAAATGCATTGTGTATTCGTAATCTGATGTCAATTAATGCATGCACCATGTGCAGACGTCTGTAAAGCACAAATTTCCATGAAAAGTCACATTAATTTAGACATCTTTTCCTTTTTTTTTTTTTTGCAATGTTTCCCCTTCCAGTCCAATTTGAAGTCAACTGCACAGAGTCCAGAGCAAGCCTGAAAGTCGGAATTAGGATAGCTGATACGTATACAGAGCACGCACATAATGTGTAGTCCGCCCTCTTTCTCAGTATAAGTTGAACCTCTGGCGGATCATGAATGATCGAGCATACTTCCCTGCCTCACTGCAAGTTCTTCTATAGGGAAATTGATTCATTTCGAAACCTTGGCAGACCACAATACTTAGCATAAAATCATTTAAAAAAAAGAAGTACAAACGACTGCGGAAGAGCTATTCATAAAAGTATCTCGAGTTTGAAGTTTGAACTCCGGCATGCAGATATTGCGCAATCTTTGCTGAGAGGCGCCATCGATTCTCTGTTCGGGGCAAAGATCAGTGCAGGGCCGCACCCTCTGCTCAACTTCAAGGCAGGGCGTCCCCTGCAGACCACCACCGAAATGGTGATAATGAACGTCAATATTGCCTGTTTGCTCGGAGAAGGTCACGGCGCGCCGTGATCGGGCAGCTGTATGGATGTGGAATACAGTGTAGTTTGTTAACAACCGTGGCTCGACTGGAACAGGTACTGCAGCTGTATAATAGGCGCGATCCCGTTAATTGCACAACCGAAGGAAAGACCAAATCTTGATGTTACAAGATGGCAAGCTGTTACTGTTGCATACTGTGTCCGAATGAGAGGAAACTTAGCAAAGCATGGAGCAAAGCAATAGACAGACGGCTAAAGAAAGACGGACGGAGGCTTCTTGAGGAAGATAAAGTCGTAATGATGGGAATGGCAGAGAGTGACAGGGATATGTTTCTAAGGCATTTGCGAATCCGCTTCGAACACGATGATACCGTTGACGAGTCCCTGATCGAAGAGTTTCGACCTATCATCTACGGTAACATCATCCAAGGCGTTCAAATGCTGGTGATGGCTCTTAATCTTCACAATGTACCCTGGAGTGATCCAAGAAACGAGCAATACGCAGCGCTTATCATGGACTGTGATCGCGATGCGAAATTGGCGCCAGAAAAGTTCAGGAAATATGTAGGACCCTGTCGAGCCCTGTGGTCGGACTCTTCTATCCAAAGTATTTTTGAAGATGTTGCAGCTTTTGGTCTGGTGAGTTGACTCAGTGTGATTGCTTACACTGAATCATTACCACAATGATAGCAGTGTTACCATTACCTTTTGAACGTAACCTTGTCCTTGTTTTAGACCTTTTCTACCATCACTTTTAGGATCCTGCATATAGGGCCCGTCATGAGTACAAGTATTGATATTTACCCCCGAGATATACCCACTGAAAGGGGAACGGAATATAGAGCAATAGTAGTGGGGCACATCAGCGAAGTTTGAGGAAAATCGGACAATCCAAAGTTATGAATCTTTAAACTTTTGGTGCTGCCATTGCCCGATGAGGAGACTGCAGTTGTACAATACTTTGTGACGTCATGTTTGGAAAACGATATACAAAGAAAATATGTACATGTATTAAGAAAATTCCACAAAATTTCCTCTTTTTTTAATGAGAAGTACGCACTCCGCCCTCGATTTAGTACGTACAGACATAATATAACGGTAATATTCTCCCTGTTTTCTAAAAGATGGAAGTCAAGTGCTCTTTCTCTGTGCCAGCAAAGTGAAAATATTTGAATTTTACATTTCAAAATGAAATAAAAAGTAGAAATGAAACATCCTCATTGACATTGTGTGAATTTCTTCCACAGCCGCAGTATCATTGTGATATGACAAGGTATTTTCTGGACAGAATCAATCAAATTGGCTCCATGGTAAGTTCAAATAGCATTGGGTTTTTTTTTTAATGAATGTCAATCTTTGCTATCTTCTGCATTTTGTGGGCTCTTGCTCGTTTAATCAATTCAAACAATTCCTGCATAATGCTAATACACAGTGCCCCAAAGGTAACAAACCATGACAAGGATAAAGAACAGACGGGAACGTTTTGCAAGCCAAACAAAGATGATATTTTGACAACATTGAGCAATATTATTGTCCTACAATATATCAGCCTCTGAGAGTTTAGTTCAAATTTACATTTAGTTTCACTGCAGCTTACAGCACTATATGATTATATATATACATATATGATGATATACACGTATATCAAAATGAATATTCATTTTCAAGTATCACTTCATTCGAAAATAGGAATGATGATAATTATATTCCAACAAAGTCATGTAAACAGCATAGAGTTGATAACAGAGTCAGGGGACATGATAAGATTATCTGGCAGATTTATAACACAATGTGTCAACATCGCCCATTTTATGAATTGGGAAACCTCAACCTCTCTCTCAAACATATACACATTTGACATTAGGACTATGTTCCAAGCAAGGGGGACATTCTACACTGTAACAGGCCAGAAGATGGGGCCAGAGAGCTGGTCGTCAGCAGCACCTACACGGATTCTCGTCTTCACATCACAGACGTCGGTGGGATGAGCATTGCACAGTCCAGAGTACGACAGATCTTTTATGATGTGGAGTGCATCATCTTTTTCGCGTCGGCCCAGGACTTCGGCCCAGTCCCCTCGGTGAATGGCATCTCAATCCCGCTCCTCGAGGCATGCGACCTCTTTGACGCTGTCATCAACGACGTTCACCTGCGATCCGTTCCCATCCTCCTCGTCTTTACCAAACTGGACGCGCTGGAAGAAAAGATCAAGTGTAGGAGCATCAAGGAGTCCTTCCCAAACTTTAAGGGTAAAACTCATGATATAAAGGACGTCAAGAAGTTCATTGCAGACCTATTTCTAGAGAGGAGTCACAAGAGAAAAGAGCAGCCGTTTCACAGCTTTGTTACGCTGACAAGTGCTGATGATGCAAATGATCTCTTCTCCCGTGTTGAGACTAATGTCGTAATGAAGAGGCATCAAAAACATTCTCAGTTCATAGGATACCGTCGTTTTTAGGATAAAGCTATACCAAGTGAAAATCGCCAACAAGGTGATCCCTATAATTAAAACTAAATGAAGTACGATACTCTTCGGATGTGGTTCACACATCACACACTGAATTAAGCCTGCCGCACACTTAACGATCAGATCTGTCGATTACGACCTTTAAGACCGGAAATGTGACGTCACTAGCCTTGCTAGTTTCCAGTCGTGCGACTGGATTCAGTCAAATTTTTACCATTGAACTCGTAAGATTTTGTTCTTTTGATCGGATTTACTGATATTCGAACTGGATTTTCCCTTTATTGTCAATCGTAGAGATTTGACATGCCGAATTTTCACTACCGGTTGTGGGCTTTCAGCCAATGACGTTACACAGTATAATGTAATGAAGCCACAATAACGGTCGTACAAATCCTAGTTGTGTATCGTATAGTAGTAGCAGTGTGTGGTGTCAAGTTGTCTCACCTCTCTGGTCATGCGACCGGTCTTATCGTGTATAGTGTGCGATGGGTTTTAAAGAACCCATATTCGAAGGAATAGCAGAAGGAAATGGTTAAAGTCCAAACTAGACAAAAGCGAAAATAATTATGAATATATTTCAACCTCAAAAATAAAACTGAAACCAAGTTCATGCTGTAATCACCAACAGTTTATTTCGGCTCACAAATTTTCGAGCGATTCGCTCTTCCTAAAGTGTTCTTGATTATCAGTATATCATAAGGTGATAGCATCACTATTTGCTCCATGCAGATCTCCGTTGACTGTAGGCTGAATTGTATTTTTTTTCAGAAACACGCCATGTTTCATGATATGCTATTGTTTAAGCACTGTACATGTAATTTGGCTGATTGACAGCTGCAGCTGTTCATAAGGTGCTTTACTCACTGTCTGCCTTAAGATGTCATAACCAAAGCATCATGCTGAATTTTTGATAGTAATTTTCTCTTGTCCACCTGCTCATCATGCATGTTGTATACATTCAATTGTGATGTAAGATGAAATAATAATTATTCAATGAATGTATACATCGTCATCCACTTTGGCTGATCACAACATGGTCCTATTATGCAAATGTATACGTGTATACAGTAAACTCTATGTAAGCGTGCATACGCGAGAAAATCTGTCGATTTATCCATAAAGTCAACGAGATGTCGACTTTACATAGTTATAGCATGCATGAGAAATATTTTCAATCAAATTTGCAGTTGTTGAACATTCTGATTTGTAGGATGATGTGACATCGGTCTGATGCAATAAAATCTTGTTATATCGGTGTAACATCTCGATGTTTGAACACATAGACTGTCGACTTACACTGGAAAGTCCATGAGAAGCAGCATTAGCCAAAAATCGGACCTTTTAATTGCGTCGACAATAAATGCCCACTTTTGCGAGGTTTACTGTATTGTGCCTGTATACATGTACTAGGTACATGTATTTCAAAAAACATTTTCCACTTTTGATGCTTAATCATTCAAAAACTATATATCAGATAACACTGTCATTGATATGAGTGATAGTTGAATAGTGTACAATTTGGTTGAATGTGGTTTGAATATGAAAGCATAAATCAGTTTCATGAAATCCATGATTAATTTCACTGTTAGGTTCCAGATTTTGCTCTATTTTCAACCCTCTGTACAAAATTTCACTCTGCACAGGGGTCAATGGGTGTGTATGGGAGTGTGTGGTTAACACCCTGACAATGGTCCTGAACAATGGCCAGGCTTTGAATGCTTCATTATTTATTCATGAGAAATTCCACTATCACAACTAGTCTTTATTCAGCCTCTGGCAGTATCTGTGTAAAGTCAAACGCCTGCCGATACTGTCGTTGAGTCGCGACAGTGCTCTCCCTACTTCTGAAAAACGAAATTATACAATGAATACCTTCTGTTCTATCGTAAACATGGTGACAGGAAGCAAAGAAAATCAATTAGAGTATACACTTGTGTATATGGAGCCTTGAATACATCTACTGTAAAACAAATCGCCCCAATGATAAATGCTGCTAAACTCTTTACCAAAAAGGATCTCTTTTCATCGAAAAAGCGAAAAAATTATCAGACTATTTAATTAGTGGACAGCTGTATTAAATTGAGGAACTTTAGATCATTTATGCTTATCTATATCCCAAATTTAGTGATATGTGAAGCAAAATTTGAAAATGATTGCCAGCTGGAATGAAATGTGGTGTTTGCAAGCACATGGAAACGTATGCTTACTTTTTTCCATGTGCATACATTTTACCCTAAGTTATTATACCGTGCATGAATTCAGATTCCAGCAGTGCCCAGGGCAATCCACATGAATTATTGATTAAGCATTCATGTGCAGGGAGCGCGAGACTGACGCTTAGTCAACAGGTGGTTCAGGCATGTCCATTGTTCAGAGCCATTGTCAGCACACACTCACACACACGTCATTGGTTTCTGTGCAAAGTTCAATTTTTGTACAGAGGGTTAAAATCTGACCAAAATCTGAAACCTTACTTCAAAATCAATCTTAGATTTAATGAAACTGATTTATGCTTTCACATTCAAATTACCTCCAACAAAATTGTACACTATTCAGCTATTACTCATATCAATATCGGAAGAATAGTTTTTTAACTATTAATGATCAAAAGTGGGAAATGTTTTTTGAAACACCTAGTATATCAGTGTATATAATATGTGCATGATGTATACGTGTGTTCGTGTGTATGTACGTATGATGCATGTGAATGAACTTGATTGAAAACATGAAGCAGTGTAATGTGAGATTTTTTTCCATCTTCCTGTAAAAAATTTGAGAAAAAAGAGTAACATATATTTAGATGTATTTTGATCATGTAAATATTGTGTAAATCATTATACTCAGTCGAATTACGTGATGTTGGTGGTATAATGGCCAACACGCAAGACCAATGATATACTAGTACTTTGCCTATTAGCTGTTACATGCAGTAGATGTATTTTGTCTTCGAAAGCCAAGATAACACAAAAAGTATAATAGTTACGCCATCTATATAATAGAAACAAGTAGAAAAAGTGTATGCCCATACATGTTATGAAGAGTCGGGAATAATGATGTATTTTACATCAATCATTTCACCCTCTTTCTCTTTCAGTACTGTATTTTGTGGCTTCATTTAGAACTTTATGCAGACATTTTCTTTGCCTAATTGTCGTGTTTGTGTATAGCACACATTTTTTAAGTATATCGTACTAATTAAGTAGTGTATTTAGGGGCTTTTCTTTATATTGTCATTATTGTGGATGAGAACATGAAAATTTTATCTCCTAAAGGAGCATAGCGTGTGTGAAGATGTAGTAACCATTACAATTAAATTTTATACATAAACACCATCTGCTTAAAACAATCAATTTGACATGATTTTTCATTGTGCGTGATGTGTGTGTGTCATATCTAGAGAAACACAAGAACTCATCTACACTTTCTTAATTTTCTCTCTCATTGTCATATTCTAAAGAACAATTAACAGTAGAACAAAAGGAAAACATATAGTTTGAAAGAAACTTCGGAATTTCAAACGTGGGCATCATCTGTATGGGCAGTCTGGTCAAACACTTCTAGTCCAGTCAAAATACGACAAAAAGTGGGTTAACCCCCAACTGATTGCAGCAGAAACGATTCCACTTGCATTATTTTGACCTGGAAGACCTGTCAAAACAACATATCAAAACTTCCCTAAAATTCGAGTGGTGGATTAGTGTCTAATTTGCATAAAGTCAAAATGGCCGCCATATACAACCTATCTATGCCCATATCTCGGGAAATAATCTGCAGAAAGTAAATTCTAGCGTCTAAACCTTTTTTTTTTAAGGTCAAGGAATACAATTATGATATCTGTAGTAACTTTCAAGCATCCCTATATAGTTTTTGCATACATTCGCATATACATGCAAAATGGCCGCCATATTGCCTGTGCAAGCCCATAGACCTATCTCCGTATTTTATCTGTAAATGACCCCTTGTCGTCTGTGGTCTTAATTCTATATACTGCTAAGAATCATTAATGTAGCACACTCTAGAATAAGTCGCTAAAGATCTGCATAAATTTACATTTTATAGTATCTATTCAAATTACAACGTGTATACCTATGTTTATATAGATACAGGTATACCCGTATATAACCTACCGCGTAATACAGATACATAACTTGCAGAACGTTACATGATCAGGACATGTGCCTATAACCGTGAGTTCAAGTGCAAAAATGTTGGCACAATACCATTCACAACCAAAATGATTATCCTTTCACCTACAACAGTTGCATAAATATGCATTGATTAATATAGTCACATTACATTTTTTTTTTCTTTTTCAGATTAAGTCTCTGAACATGTTCATGTGGCAGGAATTGTTTATGATATCTCGTAACTGAATGTAATCTGATAATTTTCCGTCCGAATGCTTACCCGTGTCTTTATTTCAATACTTTTTTCATTTATCATTTATTTCCATTTTTCTCTCATATAGCTTTCAAAGTGTGTACGGTACACAAAAATTGGTCTGCAATCATTCAGCAGAATTTTTTCGAACATTTTTGTTCTATCTGTGATGATTTACCTCCATGTTTAGTTGATACCCGTGCATGTCTTTTGTTGCAAAACTTTTGGTAAAGGCATGTTTATCAATGAGCAACGTAACGTAAGTCATATGACCGTGATAAAAGTGATTTTGTCATATTTTTGCGCGGTTTCACCCAGTGACTTTCTGAAAAATGTAATGCTTTTTTATTCACAGCCAGATACATAAAAAAAAGAAATGCCTTAACATTTCTATTACTAATACACTGGATTCATCAGTCGATCAATATATACAAACAGCGTCCTTCTCGTCGGCTTCAAGCTCATACGACATAAATTCTGTCTTACTTTTACCATTTTTCATGTTATTGTTTCTGCATCATTATTAAAAGAAATGTTTTTTATTGCCTTGAGGCTTCGCACTGTTAAAATTTTTCAGCACCACACATTTTTTTTCCTCGGAAATGCAAGCAGCATGAAGGCTGAATTTAATCGTGCTGGTGAAAAAGCAGTCTGACGTAAGATAAGAAACAAAATACATAACATTATTCTCTGTACCCGTGCAACGTTTCCAAAAGGTCCCTTCCCTCCACTTCAGCAGCAGCTTTTCTTCAAGTTAAACAGTGGAAGGGAAATGACATGTATACAATCATTGGAATTGGGACGATTTGAGGGAGATATGTTCCGATTACTACAGAAAAAGCTGCAGCTATTAAGGAACTCCTGAATGAAGTCTGATGCAATTGCAAGACAGGCTGTTAGCAACCAACAGTGTATATAGTTGCAGGGCAAACATACTTGACTGCACACATACCAGTGACAGATGTGGGCCATTATAGATCAGGCACTTGTAATCTTACATGTCTAAAATATGTGAGGAGTCAGATGAATGCTTTCCTAATTGGTGACATAGGAATAAGGAGCATTTCTTGAAAGACATCAACACAGTTTACAACAAACGTGAGACTTACCACGCTTCTTTATTATTCATATTATACTTCTGTATGAAATGGAGCCGAGATCTTGTTTGCTTTTATATAATCAACTGAAATATCACATTAAGGCCTACCCTATAGTCTAGAATCTATGGTAAAAACATGGAATACTTTGTGTGTAAGTGGGTTTACTTGTTTTACACTTTTATCAGAGATCTATGTACTCAGAGATCACATTACACGCCTTACTCATCAGTATTTTTTGCGAGCCAGAAAATGAAAATGATGTACTGGAAATGGAAGAAAGTTTTCTTGAAAACAAGTAACTTTGAATCGTTAGATTTTAAACTCATCTTAGCCAAAGGCTCAAAGACAGCGAGCTGATATTTCAAATAACCATCATTCATCGTCTGACGTCCGTCGTCAGTCATGCATACATTAAAAAAAAATAAAAAATCATTTTTCAGATTCTCTTTAAAGACCCCATGTAATGACAGATTTTCAGCAACAGAGTAGCATCCGTGGATGACAGACTATCAAGTTGTTCAAATTTAGGCACCATGTCCAAAAGATCCAAGAACCCCGAAATCAAGGAATCTATCATAAAAACTAACCATAAAAAAATAGAACCAGGTGTGTATATAGTGCAAAGTTAAATATCTTGGAGACTGCATAGTTTTAAGTTTGCTTTCACATTTTCATCTTCTTTTTAAAATATTAGGCCTACGCATTTTAGTACATGTGAGCACCGTGTCCCCCTCTGTATTTAGAGTCGCTGCTTTTATAAAACCAGAAGAGCATTGAATAAATACATCAGTGAGTGTATTAGCCTATACTTTCAAGATTGTTTATGGCAGATCCATGGGTGACCCCCTTGGGGCTAGTGCCATATAGGGACCAATTTTCTAACTTTCATCATCTTCATAAAAAGTAGGTTCAATTTGTTACCAAACTTGGCTGGTATCCATATCGGTAAAATGGTTACCATCCATGCACCCCATCCCCCCCCCCCCCCCCGCCCCCTCCTCGCAGACATGTTAGGATGCCCAAAGCCAAGCACCTAAAATCTGATCTAGGCGTAGCCGCCTTGGGGCTGGGACCAAATTGTAGGAGGCCACATTTGATTTCTGATCTTCTTTTTGAAAGCACATGGTCAAATTATCAACAAACTTATACTGTAGGTGTTATCTCTCGCGTCATGAATATATAGACATCATGCCTCCCTGGGCCCTGGAGGTCTCCAAAGGCTTCCAAATATGGCCCTAGAGGTTCCCAAAGTCTTCCAATTTCCTTTCTCCCATCCAGCAGTGACTGGATACTTTAAAGATTTATAACTTTTTAACAGATTGCCCGATTTTCCTCCAGTTCTTACCATTGCTTACTGATGTTTTCTATTTATATTGCTGCATTCACTCAATTCACATGTATAAGAATTCAAGGTGGACTTGTATTATAAGTTTTGACCCATCTCCTCGTGCCCCCCCCCCCACATGGCCCCCGTGCCCTGCATCAGTTAAACTCTCATTAATGTTTTCTATTAATATTACTGCATTCACTCAATTCACAGTATTATGAAGGTGGACTTGTCCTTTAAAGGGAGAGTACAGTTTTGGTGGATATGAGAATTAGGTTTTTAACTTTTTGCAAGATACCAAGAAAACACTTATGATATAGTACAGAACATACCGTTTTAAGAGGAATTCAAAGTTTATTTGACGAAAATCGGGTTTGGAATGACTGAAACATCAAGAAACAAAGTAAAACAAAGCGATCGTAATAAAGTGTCGGTCCCACACTTTATTAGAATTGCTCTTTTTGATATCTCAGCCATTTCAAAACCAATTTTCATCAAATAAACGTTGAATTCCTCATAGAATTACATGCTCTTTCACATTTTATAAGAGGTTTCTCATTATCTCACCAAAGAATGTTAGAAACCTAAAATTAGGTCTCAACCATAACTGTGCAATCCCTTTAAGTTTTGACCAATATCTCCGTGCCTCCACCCCCCCCCCTTCATGGCCCACGTGCCCTGCATCCCTGATGGATCTACCATCAAATTTGAAACTATACTGTCATCAATGTCTTTATAGCCTGATAAACAGCTATCAGAGGGTTTTCACGTAAAAAAAAAAATACACAGAATTCGGCCCCGATATGCCAATCTCACCCCCTTCCGTCCCCCTTACCGGACCACAAAGAGGGCACCGGGCCCGGATCCGTCATGAGCAATGTGCATATACATACTTAAAGCAATTTCAAGCTCCAGCTGCGGTCTTGTTGCTCTACAGAAGATTTTTTTTTTCTCTCTACTATTCAGTTTGGCGCATTTGATCCCCTGTCCCCCCCCCCCCCCCCCCCCCCCCGGTTTGGCATAACCCCCACTGAACAAAATGAGATCATTATTATCAGAAAGATGTTATTTGTCAAGTTTGCTAAAAGTCTGTTATGAAGGGTTTTCAAGAAGGAGCTGAAAATGTTAACATTACCCCCTCTCCCCTTTCCCCGGCATAATGGGCTCAGACAAGCCATATTCCCTTGCAATACAAATTAACAACTATACACTATCGATATCCACTGTGGGAACGATTAGGCTAACAAAACAGAACCGCAAAAATACGTTATATACTAACCATGAGGTGATATGTACTACAATCCTGTCAAAGTAACATGAATAACTTGCTATGTGTATCAAAAATAATTTAAGCCGTATTAATGATACAAGTGTACCATGACGTAATTGACAAGAATACTGTAAATTTAATAAACATGCTGCTGCACATAGATGGAACAAGGTAGTCTAATCAAAGGAACAGACATAGGGCTTCAGTCTTTGCTGCCATATACGGTTCAGGAAGTTCACAAGCACAATATCTGTGCGCAAGTCAATTGGCACCTGATCCCATATAATGGGAAAAATTTACATATAGCTGTCTTGGAAAGTCTTTGTGTGCGGGCTTTCAGATGTTGGAAACGTAGAAAAACGTGAATTGAGATAGTTTTACCCTTGAAAATGAGACCTCTTATAAGCTATGCATATTATGAAAATCTGTATAGGTTTTCAAATACATGTAGAGTCAAACCTGTCTATAGCGGCCATCCCAAGGAGACGAAAAAAGTGGTCGTAATAAACAGGTGATAGCTAGACACGTTTCTTTCATGCTTTTTCTTCGGAGGAATTTGTGTTTAGTGGTTGTATACGGCAGGTGGCCGCTACTTTAGGGGTTATAGTCTAACCTGTATATAACGGCCACTCCGAGTATAAGACCAAAAAGTGGCCGTTGTAGACAGGTGGCCGCTATAGACAGGTTCATTAACGTGTTTTTTTTTTTCTTTCGAAGGGAATTGTTTTGGTGGTCGTATATGGCAGGTGGCCGCTACAGACAGGTGGTCGCGAAGACGGGTTTTACTGTATAGTCAAACCAATCTATAGCGGCCACCCAGGGAAACGAAAAAACGTCGCAGTTTATAGACAGGTGGTCGCTAAGACAAGTTTAACTGTAAATAAAAAATCAATGGTTCATGCGTATAGTTCTGGTTGAAAGTTTTTCTTCCATCCGTACACAACTAATAGGTGGAGCGAATGGTTTGCACAGTTCTCGGCGGCTTTTGAACATTTCCCGGCGTCACGTTTGCTCATTTCCCGTTGATGAAATTTAGAGATTTGCACATTTCCCGGCAAGACGTTTGCACTTTTCCCGGCTCCACGACAGGCCCCATCCACGATGATGGTCTCTTCTGCGGTTATTGGTATCTCTCCCATATACTGAGACAAACGGTATTTGCTTCATACTTCTTAATCTGTATATTTGTATATTTTGGATATGTTTCTTGCTGTGTAATACCATTGCATGTGTTTTTAATTCTTGTGTAATAGGATTACAACGTATAGAGGGTGTACTTTGTGACAATTTTAATCATTGCATTTGTCATTGTTTATATTATTGGAATTTCAGTTTGAATTTGTATTTTTTCTAATGCAGAAAGTCTATTGTTGTTTGTGTCTATTTGTATTCTTTTCTACGAGTATTTACAAGCTGGTCGCTTGTGATTTCTGGGGGGGGGGAGGTTGGCAACTACTTGATATTTTTTCTTTCATTGATTTATTTATCTATTGATTTATTAATTCATTTCCACTTTGTGTTCACGAGAACAAAGAACAAACATGATTGAGTTACAATGATCATACAATAACATTTTGTGATTTGTTTGGGGTTTTTTTGACGTCCAAACACACACACACACACACACACACACACACACACACACACACACACACCATGAAACACACATCCTAGTATTAACACTAGGCCTATTTTGCAACAAAGAACCATATACTAGTAGTGGGGGAACCTAAATCAAAAGCACAGCTGTGTAATTTCTAACTTTATTTTCTTGTTTGGATTTGCACATTTTGTAGTTTCCGGAGTACTAGTACGTTATATATAATCAAACAAAGTAGGCATACATATACCAGTAAATTTAGTAAGCACTCAAAACTGTCAAACTTTCTGTGGAATAGAGAACGGAATCGGTATGGTTTTACTTCCGGTTCGTGACGTCATGGGTGTGGTATGATATCGGCCACTGCACAGTACATAACTGAGTGTACTCGCACGACGCCGTATTCGTAGGGGGTACGAGTGTCGAAATTTATTCACCAATGATTATTCGCCCAGCAAAATAATCGGCCTCTCTTTTTTTATACTCGCCAAACGTTGGTACGTGATTTTTACGTCTGTACATCATGACTCACTTTACTGAAATGAACATAATTTTATACAGAGCCACTTTGATTTGCTCAACTAATGTGAATAAAAGCAATTAAGATGTTATTTTACAGTTTGTGTGGAATGTTTGATAAACTGTTCGACTTTGTAGCAAGGATCGAGGGAGCTGCAGGGAGTGCATGAGAGCACCGTCTCCCATATGGAAAGGTTTTTGGCCAAAAGTCTACTAAAATCATTCTACAGCTGAGAGTGCACGCTGCCCGCACACACAGAACGCCAAGGTGCACGCTTTGAATTATTCATGAGCCTACACGGTCTGCCACACACGTCGTGCACACAGCAGTGATACGGACTGGTCCATTGTCGAATATGGGTAAAATGCTGCAGAAACAACATAGGGGCAGTCATAAACATAGCATTATATGGGTTAAATCTACATTGACAACATGAATTACATGCTTTTCATGAAATTGTTTACATTATCTGCTTTTTAACTGACCACACACTCACACACACACACACACACACATATACGCGCACACTCACTGAGGTATCAATCTTATATTGCTGACAAACGTCGCTTTCTGGTCATGTGCAGCAACTTCAGTAAATTAATAGCAAAACCCAAGTACACTCTAAAAGATGCACAAATAGAAACTGAAAGCTGATGTAGTGTAGATTCACAATCATGTTGGAATGTTGACCACTGTAAGTTCCACCGGCACTGCACTGCACTGTGCTTCATGCTCCACTCGCGGTTACCTGGGCACGTTCACCCCCATTACACAATGGTGCACTCTGCGTATATGTGCTTGCCGAGAAAGATATGATCATCGAACATCATCGAAGAAGAAAATTCCCGTTTTCTATATCTTCTCAGCAACATATAAAGTCATAACTGGTATAGTAGGTGGTCAGTTAATACAAGGGTTCACCGCTGACTTCAGGAAACTTAGAAATGAGAAATACATATCCAATTTACGTTATAACTCACGGTATATGAAATCATAACTCGTCCAAATGCAGCCACAAATAAACAGTGACGTCATGTTTCATATATTATGATAATGAGCTTCTTTGAGTCGCTGATTGTGATTGGATTGAGGACGGGACCTTCTCAGTTTTTTGCCAATTCCGACAAGACCTACAATCCAATCACAATGAGTTTGACATATATGATAGAGAATTGTTTGGCGCGTAATATGGTAGAAGCCACAGCTTCATGTGCCATTCGGTTGCGGAGATACAGCCTTTCAAATAGGGAGGTATCACTGCATCACACGGCGAACACTTCAGGAAGTGTGTACAATCCTATGGGGCAGTTATTCTGAAGTGAACTCACAAAGCTGTTTTTGAGCAGCCAGTCCGACGTTATTAGAAGTCCATTTATCTTCTAATTTTAGTATTCTACAGAAAAATGTCCTAAGACTAGAAAACCGCTAGCCACAAGTCCACGGACATTACTTACTTTATGATATTTTTCCATTAATGACAGTAAGTCGGGTTTTGCTTGTGCGTCTCCATAGGTTATAACACAGGGTGCGCGCGCGCGTGTTCTGTGTGTATTAAAAGAGACAACCTTTCCATATGAGGATAGGCCTATGCTCACCACATTCATGTGGTATGTGTTGTGATATTAATTGGAAATAATTTGTGCTTGCGATATTGGCTCTTTCACAGAGTTCACTTGTCATAATTATAGGCATAGTGCACTCGGTATCCCAGTTTCTTTTGATGAATGAGGGTAAATAGTTTAATTATATTTAGACGCATTTATGTATTTATATTTTCCTGTATATTGCGTCCCTCATGTCTTTTTTTTTTTAAATCAGACTCGCCTAAAAAAAAAGAAAAAAAAGATGGAAGGTGCAAAATCAAAATAATTACATTGACCTATAGTTGCTACACAGCCCTGTCGCTTCACATGGGGTCTGTCGGGCTAATATTAACCCAACCTGCTGAATTTCTACTTTTCCTCTTTTGTTGCTTTTGTCATCCATGAAATCAAATAAGTCTTTCCAACTGCTGCTGAAAAATAAAGAGAATCTTAATGATTTCTGAGGGTTTTTTTTCCGGTGCTCTATAATGATGTGTAATCGAAATACTCCCTGAATGCTGCGCGCTGTGGGCGTCGAGAAAAAGGGGCGAGTTGTTCGACTGGACTGCAGAGTACTGTGAGTTTATGCGACTGACGTGACGTGCAATTAGAATCGCGATTGTATATCACACGCACACAGCGTACAGTCGAACCATAGTACAGTCGACATACATTATGCATTGCAATCAAGAATTACTCGCTGTATGTAGGTGTGTGTTGGGGCAAGTTATCGTAGTCTGGAGTTCATTACTGTTGCTGGATCATACGAAGTGAATGAACAGATTGGCAGACCAAGATGGCAGGGATTCTTCTAACCTGCTGCTTATCGCAGGAGGAGAAGGAGAGCTTGAGTAAAAGTAGGGCTATCGACAAACAACTGCAAAGAGACAAGGCCAACAGCCGAAAGGAAGTGAAGGTCCTGCTGCTTGGGGCTGGCGAGAGTGGGAAGAGTACCTTTCTAAAGCAGATGAAAATCATCCACGGGCAGCATTTCTCAGACGAGGACATACGAGAGTTCCGTATGATTATCTATGGCAACATTATCAAAGGCATGAAAGTGCTAGCGGACGCTCGTGACAAATTAGAGATACCATGGGGCGACCCTTCTAACGAGAAGTATGCAAGTGCTGTCATGAGTCACGATAGTACAATGACATTAGAACCATCAGGTTTTGCCCAGTATGTACAACCCTGCAAAGAGCTGTGGAAGGACAGTGGGATCCAAACGGCCTTCCAGCGGAGACGAGAATTTCAGGTGGTGAGTAACTGGTCATGACTAGTGTCTACTACAGCAGCTGTATATCTACTAATCTGGCAAATCTAACGTTTAATATAAATTTAACAGTAAGTGCCTAACAAGTTTAATTTACATCATCACTTAAGACACTAGACATGACTGTCATGAGTGACATTTGACACCAGCAAAAGAAACAGCAACACACAGCTTGGTCCAAGACAAGTAGGGTGCCTAACGTTAGGCCTAGAAAATTTAGACTCGCGAAATATATGGCGTATACAGTAGTCCAGGTGGGTACTTGAATTTGTCAGCAGACTAATCACTTTGTAGGGGTTGTTCACTTTTTTTGTGAATTCCACTGTCCACTAGCCTTTGGGCGCCTTTCATGCTAGCGTCCCACTGCATCGAGGGCAGACAGTGCGCAAACCATGCAATAAAACGCTATGTACAAAATGAAATCTCCTCATGTGCGTGTGTAAGCTCGCTCTGAAAATCCCACAGCTTTGCATGGCTTGCACGCTGTCTGCACTTTATGCTGTCGCTACACATCGGTTGATTAAAACTCTATTTTCTGTTAAAAAGTGCCGACAGATTTTTTTCTTCTTTTCATCATGGAGAGTGGACATGTGTGTGCAACAAAAAATCACTGTGCGAAGTTGCGCCAATTCATATGTCAGATGTGAGATGAATGAGAAGTGAGGTGGAACCGGGGGCCTCATGAGCAGCTTGCCCTGGGGGCCTTACAACCGTGTATGAGCATGGCCGGGTGCTCATGAGGCGGAGGGGTCCTTGATCCTTATGAGCAGGAACTACCCTCGTGAGTGGGTTTCCCGGACTGACATGAACGATTGATGTTACATATATATCTAATTTGTACAACTACAAGGCAAAAGTAGCATACAATCACAAATGTACTCCCTCATTCCTTAGCCCCTTAGGCTTACAAGTATGTTAAGTAGACTCTAGGCCAGGTTAACATCACATCACCACACACTGGCAGGTACATTTTAACATTACATTGTGTGTAATGGACTGGAGCCAAATGCAAGGCCACACTACAGCTATCATACAGTACCACTACCAGTAAGTTTTAACCAATGGCTCGGTCTGAGATGAGGAGAGTACTGTGGTCCTCAACGTGGTTTCGTGCCGTATTTAAATGTAACAATGGCGATACCATGGCATTACCGGCACATTGCATCACCAGGATTGCTACCGTACTCAGTATGACTAAAATTTCACATATCTTTCGGCACCCGCACCTGGGTTTGACCTCCCGTACCAAGGTTCAACCATGCACAAAAGCAGAGGTTTCTTTAATGTAGCAGGCAGTCAAATTTTGGACATCATTTTGGTTGAATTATGGGCAGCTTGCTTGACAATACTACATGTACAGTATTGTAAAAAAAGAAACCTGTACACTTGTAGCAAGGTTTGACCTCCCATGTCAAAATTCATCCACACACATAAGCAGACTACATGTACAATAGGTTTCACACATACAAGTTGTAACTGGCGGTCAAATTTTGGATTGGGCTATGGTCAAATTATGGGCGGCTTGCTCTGTTACACCGCAGAAAACCAAGCACCTGCCCCCAAAGGCAGTCTAACATTACATACAATAATAGACACTACCGACACTGTAACTTTTGCTGGCATCTAGAATTTCTTTGCATCTGTCTTAAGTGTTACATGTGTTAGCATTACTGGTAGTGCACTGCTGGGTTGTTATACAACTACAGTACACTGTAAATACAATGTAAAGACAGATTACTGTACACGTACAAACTATACGTTTATAAAAGCAGATTGTTGAAGATATATGAGGTATGAGTTTTTATTAGGTGATACGCTATCAGCGGCTTACTTCGTTTCATCGGGTGATCGCGTTCGGGTCGGGTGGTCGCGATACACGACCTTTCGTAGATTATATGCCCTAATCTACGAAGGGTCGGGTGGAGCATTTGAGAATTAGACCCCTATTATTTACGAAGTATCGGGTACAGCTTACCCGAATCTTCGAGAAAAAGCCAGTGCGAATTTACGAACGATCGCGTGTTTTATCTCCGAATACGCGATTGTATTCCTACGTTTTTACTCTGAAAAAATTATCACGAGCGTTTGTATACAAGGCTAGCAGCACATAATGCTCGCCGTGCATAACTATGGCAAAGCGGTACGCTCGCGTGCGATAGAGTGATAATGCAGGTTTCAAATGACGGTCATTCATATTGTACAGTATTATGTGCGGCGAAAGTTTTAATCGTCTCGACTCGTGGATTACAACGATCTGGTCCTTCCTGTTCTATCTGAAAGTCTTGACAACATTGTTATCGGCATTATCGTGGTTTCTGTCTCCACTCATTTCTTCACTGCTGGTGACAGCTAGCTCATACCGCCTCCATGGACTTTATCGGGCTGAATCGTGATATCGGTCCCCTCTGGCACAGGTGCGAGTGTCTACCATGTGCAAAGTCTATGGAGGTTGATAGCAGTCACCGGCTGCACTATGACGAAATACAAATTATATACGTGTAACTGAATGGCGGTGAATGGAGTGGGGACCTATTTCAGGATAAACGTCCTTTATTGTACAAAACCACATAGTATCATTTATGGAGACATTCTTTCAGATCACTGCGAATACTTGTGTTGTTTGGCTGAAAAGATGGAATTCTTTTCTGATATGATCAGAATCTAGTTACCGGTGTCCCGATCGAGCCACCAAAAAAAAAAAAAAAAAAAAAAAATCGGATGTTTGCCTTTTACTTTTGGAAATGGACAGCAGTAACAATCGGCTCCGTAAGATGCCAAAATAAATATCAGATGCTTGCTTTTATTTTGGAAATGAATAACGGTAATATTCCACTCCGTATGATACTAAAATAAAATTAATGTCGGATGTTTGCTTGTACTTTTAGAAATGAATAACGGTAAGATTCAGCTTCGTAGGGTGCTAAAATTAGTGTCAGATATTTGATTTTTCGCTTGAAAATGAATAAGGACAACATTCGGCTCCGGAAGACGCTGAAATGAATGTCGAATGTTTGCTTTGACGTTTTATTCGGAATAGCAGTAACATTCTTCTCCTTACAATGCTAAAATAAATGTCGGATATTGCTATTACATTTCGAAATAACAGTAACATTCAGCGGCGTTTGATGGTAAAATAAAAGTCTGATGTCTGCCTTGAAGTTCAAAAATTAAAAACAGTAACATTCGGTTTCGTGCGATGCTAAAATAATCGTCAGATGATTCAATTCACTTTCGGAAGTAGACAGCAATAATTTAACATTCGGCTCCGTACGATAATAAAACAAATGTTGGATGTTTGCTCTTAAATCTGGAAATTACGGTAATGTTCTGCTCCGGACGATGCTAAAATGAATAACAAAATGTTGCTTTTACATCTGGAAATAATCAATGATATCAATCGACTCAGACGCTAAAATAAAAAGTGGATAGGCCCTATTTGTTTTCAAGTGCGGGAATGAATGAGGATAACATTCAGCTCCGTATGATGCTAAAATGAAATTTCAGTTATTTGCTTTTACATTTGAAATGATTAACTGTACAGCATTCGGCTGCCGTAAGGTGTTAAAATACTAGTAAGTGTTGGATGATTGCTTTTACAAGCAGAAGTGAATAACGGTAACTTTCGGATCTTTACAATGGCAAAACAAAATGTCGAATGTTTACCAATATCTGCAATGCTCCCACTTTATCATTTCAAATGTAAGTTTTGACCACTTAATATAGGCATCAACTTTTATAATAATCTATAAGCCCATTTGCTAATATGATTGAATTTTTTATTCATTTATTTCAGACATGCCATGGGTATCTGTATCACTTCAGTAATACTTAATATTTCTTTTTCTATAATATTATGTTTAGTAGGACCGATTAAGTTTTTCTTGATTTTTTTTTCGGTCCACCAGATTTTACTTTCGAGCCACCAAAAAATAAAAATTCAATTGATCGGGCCGCCAAAGATAAAAATTAGTGTGGAGTCCTGCATATGCTATAATTGCATGTTAGTATGAGTTAGTTTCATTCGTATTCTGTGATATATCTGTGGTGTATACCTGTGATGTATTTAATGTTTATTTTGCTGTGATATCCGATGTACAAAGAATTTCCAGAGTGGACAATAATCAGTCAATCAGTCAATCAATCAATCAATCAATCAAATTAACAAGAATGGAGTTAGCGCGCGTTTTGCAATAAAACTCTTAATTATTTCAACGCTTTAGATTTGCTGTTTTGATCGCAAGTTTAAATATTCATATTCTCCATCCTGTAATGCTATTGTTTTATTTAGAAATAGAATTATGTTTCTGAGGATATTTTATACTCTTTTATTTGTTATTGCCATTTTTGTGCTATTTTGTGGCCTGTTTAATGTCTTTTACTTTGATTTATTCACTGGTTTCGCCGCCCCTGATTCACCCGATACTTCGTCACTTGAATGACTCTTTTTTACGTATAGTCGCGTTAAACGATCAGCCTTATGTCAAGGATCATTCTGTATTAAATTGTGATTATTTTACCCCTCCTTACCCGACCCTTCGTATATTAGGGCACCTAATCTACGAAATGTTGGGTAACGCGACCACCCGACGCGAACGCGAACACCCGAAGGAACGAAGTAAGCCGCTATCAGCGTATCACCTATTGTGATTGTCAAAATTTCTCTTTTTTTTTATTCTTCTTTCTTTCTGCCACATTTTGTGTCGTCAATATCTCAACAATGACATTACGGAATAACATGACATTTTCAGTCAACATGTCTCATGACAAAATCTAGCCACAATAAGGTTTTCATGACAGTAACATATCTATGACGTCATCTAGGCGCCATTTTGTGATTTTCGGACCTTGTCACATGATCGATCATAACTTCATAACTAGATATCATTTCTGTATCATTTTCGGTGGACATAAAGTTCAGGTCAGGCTCTATCTTACGTTTTAACGCTAGTTACCAAGGTCATCATTACGCGCGCGTTTGCGCGCGTCAAAATTTTAAAAGGCTCAAAACGACTTCCCAATGGGAAATCTCGAAGTTTCAGACAATTCTAAGCGTTTCAAACATTTTCTCGCGTGCGCGTCCGTCCGCGCAATTTCGCGCGCAGAGGGCGTAACCAACATGAAAATGCAATTTTTTTGACTGATTTGGATTTCTGATACTTTGAGTAACAATATCCATTGATTTCCGATCGATTTTGACCTATAACAAAGGAATGCACTGGCGTCAAAGTTGAAATTCCGTGCGCGCGTCTTTCTGCAAATATAGTGAAAAAACATGTTTTTGTTTATGTCGCCATAGCTCTTTAAATCGTCCATTGACCCTATATTTCTATTGCATATTACAAAAGCATATGAATTGGAAATAACGTTTCAAGTACCAATATTGCCAGGAAAACTCATGACGTCATCATATCATCATCTGAAATCAAAAAAGTGGAATTAATTTTTTTGAGGTACTCTTTCTGACATTCATTTACTCGTATCTCTATTGTTTAAGCTTAATATCACCCCAAATTCAGATATGTTTTACTTTGAACATTTGCCTTTCAAGTCCATGTCATGGTTTTGAAATTTGATGACGTCATCATACTTTAAATTGTGATTAAAGGTAAAGACGCAAAATCGGACAAGTTTACGTGTTATGTCTATGGGAGGTGATTTTTTTAAAAACCATACATTGACTTGACAACGTTTAAGCACCTTTATCTCAGATGATTTTGCTTCATTTCCTCTGAAAATTAAGTATGTTGTAGCTGTGACAATAAGCTGCAGTAATCATGCATTTTATTCTTTGAAATCTCCTCATCAGGTTGACAATTTTGCAATTTAAAACTGAAAATGAGAATGGAATGCGGACGAAACGATTCCTGATTCATCTTTCACGTACATAAGTTTACGTTCCTCTAATTTTCTCGTCGAGACGTATGGCCGAGTGGTTAGAGGTGTCGTCGCAGAAACGTGAGGTTGCACACGTACGGGTTCGAACCTCACAAGAGCACGAAAGAAAATAATAATTTTTTTAAAACTTTTTTTCTTCAATGGAGTACTACACCTTCGTCCATGTAGAAGTCACGTTCGCATGTAAACACACCTATACGCACACACTCACACAGTATCCCTTTGTTTATCGTTGGAGACTGCATTGCTTCAACTGCTGCAAAATATTGCAGGCTGGGCTTTTCAAGCTGATCATGGTATATTGTAACAAAATGAAATTTGTTCATATCAATTCAGTAACACAATGTAGTCGTGGTTACTTTGTGCTGATTTTATACATGTAAGAAGCTATACATTGTAAAAAAAGGTATTTGAATTGTTCCTTTAAGTCAGTCTTCTGTATTGATGATTATTTGTCAATTAGTGGTTTTTGTGGAGTTTCAGATAATGATAAAAAGTATGTATGATAAGTGCAGCGATACTTTCTACAGTTAGTTCAAAGTTGTGTTACAGAGGTTTGATACATACATTTAGCATTGTGTTTGTGTGTCCACGTGTGTATACAGGTTGGCCATATGGCACATTCTAGACAATAAATCTTAATTAATTAGCAAACGCGATCAGCTATGGAACTGAATATGGTACTAATGTATGATGTTCATGATTCTCATTAAACTGTGACGAGTTTAAAGAGATAGCTTAACTGTGTGTAAAAATAAAGCAATAATAAGGAAATTTTAAGGGAATTTGATAACCATGCCTATAATAATTTCATACAGGTACTAATAGCTGCCTCATATTCGTTTGATTGATCGTCATGTCAATAGCAAACTGACAACGTACGATTAATATATTATACGTTAAACAACTGTCTTTCAAATCCATATCGATGTTTTCTAGTTTGATGACGTCATCATACTTTAAATTGTGATAAAAGTAAAGACACAAAATCGGACAAGTTTACGTGTTATGTCTATGGGAGGTGATTTTTTTTAAAACCATGCATTGACTTGACAACGTTTAAGCACCTCTATCTCAGCTGATTTTGCTTCATTTCCTCTGAAACTTTAGTATGTTGTAGCTGAGACAATAAGCTGCAGTAATCATGCATTTTATTCTTTGAAATCTCCTCATCAGATTGACAATTTTGCAGTTTAAAACTGAAAATGAAAATGGAATGTGGACAAAACGATTCCTCATGTATCTTTCACATACATAAGTTTACGTTCCCCATATTTTCTCGTCGAGACGTATGGCCGAGTGGCTAAAGGCGACGTCTCAGAGACGTAAGGTTGCGGGTTGGAACCCCACAAGATCACGAAACAAAATACTTAGCTATTTTACTTTTTTTTCTTCAATTTTGTATTACATATTCGTCCATGTAGAAATCACGTACGTATATAAACGCACCTATACACACACACAGACACACACACACACGCCATATCCCTCTTTTTTGTGTGTTGGAGACCACATTGCTTCGACTGCAGCACAATTTTGCAGGTTGACTTTGTCAAACCGATCATAGTATGTAATGACGACGACTGAGGTGTTGTACTTTGAACAATTGTCTTTCAAGACGATGTCATTGTTTTGTAATTTGATGACGTCATTACACTGAAAATTGTGATTAAAGGCAAGGTATGAAAACCAGCCGATTATAGGTTTTATGTCTGCGGGACGTATTTTTCCCAAGTTGCCAGAAATGGCATAGCGACCTCAGTCGTTACAAGGCCGCTTTTCCGTCTAGCAATGGAATAGATGTTCACACGGCCACGTTGGTTGAGTGGGCATTGACTTTCCCCCTGTTATATCTATACATTGTTTTTTTTTTTTTGTCTTACCATTTCCGTGGATGACCCGTGGCCGAGTGGTTACAGAAACGGTTTCGCATGTACGCTCAATATAACTTCAAGGTACCTATATCACATTCTTTTCTTTGTCGATCACAGATGACTGTCATCTGATGACCACAAGCGTATCGCCTAACTCGTCCTCAATGTGACGAGTTTTCATGTCTCGTTCAATTTGTCTCCCTACAGTGTATGTACAACCTTGTGCAAATGAGATACAGTTGTATGGGCATTACACTACAGTAAAGGGACATTGTACATTTCTGGGATATTGGGTTATTTTCTGTTTCCAATGCACATGACACTGTTCATAACAAGAAACATGGTTCAAGATACAAACTACAGTGTAAGAAATTCTTGTCAGGTTTAAAAAGACCTCCTGGCTGCACCACTTGGCCTTTCATTCACTTTCCTGGCAGTTAGTCTCTTATTCAGCCACAAGGCCTTGTCAAAAGGCTAAATAATCTCTTGCTTTCATCTAATCTTGTCCAAATTTGCCAAATTCCTCCACCCCGAGATGATAGATGTAATTCTTGCGAAATGTTAATGTGAGAATATCAGTTAGATTTATTCGGTCTCTTCTTTGCAACCAAGAACACGCTGAGGGAAATTGTATGCTGTACCATGTACAGTTAATGGCCCGCTAACGATCGCCCCGTCACTGTACAGGCATGCTAACCTGGAAACGTTAAACACTAAACATTACTTGAATATGAGACCATTCTGAAGCAAATAATTTTCACACAACAATAGATATATAATGCCCACTCTTAAATGAATCCCACAAGGATTGGAACAATCATCCCCCAGCATTCCCACTGATTCCCACTGATCAGTTACTAGCCATCTAGTGGGGCGGAAAGTATGAAGTTTTGCATATAGGGGTATTTTGAGGCGCTGATTTCAAAAATTGCCGGATCCAAGAGATCTGGCCACGGGGTCGGCCGCCATTTTGAATTCCAATATGGCCGTCGTCAAAGATCCCTATCTTCAGTTCTGAATGACATTAGCCATTGGAATTTGTTATAAAAGCATGGTGATATGATGACTTCAATAACAGACTTATTTGGTATGTCTGACAAGCTGCACGGCAGCCAATTTGATTTTTTATACATACAAAAAGTGTTGGAGTGTTGAAAATCTCTATCTCGGGTTTGTAATTTAGGCTACCTGATTGAGCGCGCGTTTGTAACTGATAGAGTGCGCGCTGCTGTATTTACATTGTGACGTCAGTGAAATGAGCATTATGCTTCCTTTTTGCTGCACTTTTTGACATGCCCGTGAATGTTAGTCGTGATGTTTGTCTTCGTAGCCACATTGGAATTCAAAATAGCAGACATTGCGTTTGTCAGACACATCTCATCAGTTAATATTTTAACTGAGTATGTTGAAATACTTGTTTACACCTAATTTCAGGGTCACTCACCACTTAGAAACCGAGATAGGGATTTTCAATATTTCCTCGAGGCGGCCATATTGGAATTCAAAATGGCGGCCATTCGATGTTTGACAGACACTCCAAATCAATCTGTCATCAAATTCAATGTGTCAAAACGCTCATGTGTACCAAATTTTGGTGCCACAGGTAATTCAGAACTGAAGATAGGGATCTTTGAATTTGTTTTGTCATGTCGGCCATATTGGAATTCAAAATGGCGGCCGACCCCGTGGTCAGATCTCTTGGATCCGGCAATATTTGAAATCAGCGCCCCCAAATACCCCTTATATGCAAAATTTCATACTTTCCGCCGGATGTGAGCATTTCGACCAATTTTTGTTACATATCTGCCCTACTAATCCCCTTTAAGGGTAATATAATTCTCCTTGCCTTCTGAAAGAGGGAAGTCAAATGACCTTTTATTCAGGGAGAAAAGTGAAAATATCTTGAATTTTCTTTATATTTTCTTTATATCGTTGTACACATCCGTATGTGACATCACAAGCTGTAGTAGTCTTCTCATCCAGCAGTGACTGCACAGAAACTTCAAAAATTCATAACTTTTGAACAGATTGTCCGATTTTCATCAAACTCTCACTGATGTTTTCTACTAATATTGCTGCATTCACTCAATCCACATGTCTATGAAGGTGGACGTTTCCTTTAAAAGGGCTCACAATACCACCCCAGGGTGTAACTGGCAAATGGTTTCCAACAAGATGATTGTGTCATATGACTACATTGTATGAATTGTGATGATGTGGAGCATCTCAGAATGTACCCTCTGCAAGCTGTTAAACATGGTACTGTTGATGGTTATCATTGAGCAAGTTACATTTTGTACATTATACAATTTTACCTATTGTTTTTACTGATAAATAATGTGCAGTCTGTTCCTGGCTAGTCTAGTCAGACAGGAAGTGTCCCCACTTCGTCTTGAGAGGGGTATTCCCCTCCAGTGCCATTTGTATTGCACACATGTTTGCAGGCTGGATGTACTGTACATGTCTATTGTCTGACCCCCTGACACCTGCAATGTACTTAAATCCTCTACTGAGTTCATGGACACTGTTCTAGTTACGAGCATTTTACACACAGTTACAATATAATGGGATTTACAAGTAAATGCACCCAGTGGTCATAAAACATGAAAAGTTATACATACAACATTCTTGAGTGACCCGCACCTCGTCATTGTAGTTAAATGTTTTTATAAAATGGGTTCAAGAACGTAGCCAATAAGAAGCGCTGAAATGAGTCACGTGGGCTTTGATTACTTTAGTACCATTGCACTGCAGTACCAGTGCGCACTCAATCAGTTGTTACAAGTGCGTCGCGCGCTACTTTATGCGCTGTCAATCCTGTAAACAACTTCTAGTTCGGGCTGCCGGCCGGCCTTTCTTGTGTGTGTGCATGACATATTATGTGGCGTACGTATACAGTACTCTTATACGTACAGTACATGGCGGGATATCCGAGTGCGACGTAGATACGTGCTTGACTCGACTCTATCGAGCGAGTGCTACATGTAGCTGAGTGGTAGTGACCCACAAAGGTACGTGAAAAATGCTGTTAGTTTTCGACCCATTTTATAAAACAAATGATGCACAGGATTATTTCGTGGCGTTAGTGGAGATGCAGCTCACTCTCGGGTATTTACAATGTAGTGCAACATGCACTCAGCTTCGCCTCGTGCATGTTTCACAATTGTAAATACCCTCGAGTGCGCTATACGCCTCCACTAACGCACTCTATCCTGTGCATCATTTGTATAACAACGTATGCATGTTTAAATCATATTACATCACTGAAATTCTATGAAATCCCTCTTACATTTAGGAAATATGCTGAAGATTCCAATGGAAACTCCTCAAGTTTAATGATTGATATCGGAAATTTGCAGCTATCGTCGCCAAACGCGAAAGATGCGGAATAGTTGTGCGCTAAGGAAGGGGCCCACACCTCGCCACCCCGCGCTCCCATGTACAAAGCACGTAAAAGATGTACTTGTGCGGGTGGCCGTGATGATCTGATAACATGTATTCTTTATATAAATTTTAGATTTTCAAGAAAAACTGTTCAGTTTTCAATTTGCTTGGTTGTGGTAACCCTGGAAAGTTTCACGCATACTACACATATACATGTACATGTAGTAACAGGCGTACATGTACATTTTTGTTCAGTGTGCTTGTAGCAATTTTACGCAGGGTGACGATTTTAGGACCCCTGACGAGGTGCGGGTACCTCACTATACGTACCTGGCACATGTACATTGTACATTTATCCAGCATTGTGGAGAGTGTATGATACTGTAAAGGTGGACATTTTCGCACAACCAGAAACTAGCGCGAAAATGAAAGCATGCGAATATTTTTGCTTGCCTTATGTTCCAGTAGTTGATGCCATGATTCCGCTGAAGGGCAAGTCCAAGATAAGGTCCCCTCAGAAGGCAAAATTTCATCTTTGCTCAATATTGACATATTTGGTATCATTTTGAAGCTTATGAGTTGAAGTTTTGATTTCCATGGAGGAAAAAATGATATTATGTAAATTTATGCAAATTTCAAGGGCTTTATTTGTATAAATGTAAAACACAGCGTTACGTATGGGACATTTACAAGGTTGTATAAAAATTCATATTTATTCAAAGGAAAGCAAATGATATTTGATTAATATGTGGACATAATAAGTTCATCAAATAGTTTAACTTGGTATGAAAATTTAGGGATTATGCAAATGATTATAATGCAAATTAGCTTGTGTCCTATCATGAGATGTCCCATACGTAACAAAATGAGGTCATTTTTTTAGGTTTTTTCTGAAATTGCTAAGGTTATTTGAATGCCCTTTTGGAAAGTTCTAATTTATTGTTTAGAGAAATTAAATATTATAGAAAAAAGAAAAAACAGTAAAAGAAATATTTTTTATTAGGCATTGAAATAATGTTACGTATGGGACAAATGCGTTACGTATGGGACATCCTCATAGCATGTAAATGCATGTAGCTACATGTTGTAGCTGGGAAGGTCTCTCAGTACACAAATGGTCAATCATCCTGAAGAAAGTATCCCGACTTTGTAGATCACTTTTTGAGTTATAGACACTTGAAACAATACATGTACTTGACTGAACAATTTTCAGAAAGGGGGAGGGGAAGAGGGCAAAATACACTTATGAAAATCAGCATTAAAGGGATGGTATAATTTATGAAGAAATAGGGATTCAGTTTTCAACATTTTATGAGATGACTGGAAACCAATAATATGAATTACTAAAGAGCATACAATTCTAAGACTAGAGGAATTCAAAGTTAATTTGATGGAGATCCAATTTGAAACGGTTGTGATATCAAAAAAAAAAGTGAAATGATTTTTTTTTATTGCAAGTGATACACAAAATGTCCTTATTCAGTTTTCAATAGTAGCCACAACAAAATTCATGGGTATACATACTGAGGTGTGACTCAAATCAATGACCTGACTGCTAGACAGACATCATACATCTACTCGATTACTGGAATTCTCTGCGCATCAGGTATTGCTCATCTATTAGGATTAATATTTCTTGTGTCAAGTTGTCTTTTATTGAAACTAAATTGCAAACTGCCCTTCATCAATGGAAGTAAACACTTTAAACTATTCAATTTTTTAGTAGTAACCATCCTGATAAAAATAGGGCATACATACTCAGGTTGGTCATAAAAATTATAGAATATGATTGAATATGATTATGATGGTAAATATTTGGGGGATATTGTTCCCTTGACTATCTGGATCAGTATTTGAGTAATTTCAACTCATTCCACCTCAATAGTTATGCAAAAATTTGTTTACCTATGGGTATTTTGCAAAATACCCATAAACATGGTTCTCCACACACTAAACGAATGGGGGACAAAGGGCATGCATACTCAGGTTGGCCATAAAAATATAAGAATATGATTGAATATGACTATGATGGTGAATACACTTTGTATATGGGGAATATTGTTTCCTTGACAATCTTGATCAATATTTGAGTAGTTTCAACTGATTTTACTTCAATAATTATGCGAAATACCCATAAACATGGTTCTCCACACACTAAATGAATGGGGGACAAAGTGTCCCATACGTAACTGTCCCATACGTAACACGTCATGTCCATCTTTAATTAGAACCTGTAATTAGAGCTTTTTGCCTAATGACCTAAAACTTACCTGTGATAATCTTGAGTGTTGTGACTTTCATCACAGTGAGTTACAAGTTGTAGAATGAAATACTTTCAGAGAGTTTTGAGGTTGAAAAAAATGTTCAAAAAAACAAAATTTGTCTGGTCCCATACGTAACGGCACATATTTTCTCTTCTAGAATATAATTGTCAAGATCATTTTTCTCAATTTTTTACATGATTATACTTCTCCTAGATATCAATCACCATGATAAAGTTCAATATGATCAAAGGCCATTAACACTATTTTTCAGGTCATAAAAGTCTCTGAATGTCCCATACGTAACTCGCGTGTTATCTTGGACTTGCCCTGAATTAAAAACACGCGAAACTCTTCTTACCCTGTCGAGCGTGAAAAATTCGTCGCGCGAAAATATCCACTCTTACAGTAGTGGCCTGCTTCCTGAAACAGTGTCTGAATGTGCAACCAAGCTGTACAATGATTACACCTTGTACTACAATGTATTGCTTGTACAACAAGTACAGCACAGTACAGGTTACACAATAAATTTTGAGAAGTACAATAACTATAAATGGAAATCTGTAGCCTCTGACTAGAATACTATGTTACCAGTACAGTGGGTGATTTCAAGTTCGGTGCTAGTGCTAGTGCTAGTGCTAGTGCTATCTCCCTTCCAACTGCCATCGAGCTCCAACACAAACATTCAGATTAACGAAGTGATTCCAACCAAAATTATTGATCACACGGCACTAGCATCACACCACTGCGAAGTCCGTGGGAATTGCGAGACGAACTCATAGTTAAAGTCAAATATCAAAAGATGTAGCTATGACTGCTTAGTTTTAGACACATGATTAGGAAGACAGATCAAAATTCCACAAATTTCATCCCTTTTTTGAAAAACTACTATCTTTATTTTACTCCCAGGCTCAGATTTATGAAGCCATGTCTAGAGTGTTCGTGTCTGTTACTGTACGTGGGCAACCATTGCATTAGCATAGACCTTGCACGTAAAATGTGCATCTACTTATGGACATATTAAAATGTGGGTCTCGCTCAGCAATGCTATTTAACACTAGCACCGAACTTGAAATGACAAAAATGATAATCCCTAGGGGCTAGTGTTAGTCAGTGGGGGAAAAGCATGTAAGTCAGTGGGGGGAAAAGCATGTAAATCGGCAGCAAAAACGGCGGAGCTCCTTTCAGCGCTGGTCCCGACATGTCTGGATAGTCTATAGGAGAGGTCGGACTGTAATCACAAATTGCAGTATACAATTGTACATGTGTATGCAGTCAAGACATCACTTGAAATTTCCTGTGTTTTTTTATGATACCTTACATTTTGTACTTTATACTAATGTACAGAAGTACAGTACATTGTACACCATTGGCAGGCAACAGAATTAAATCACAGACAGTAGGCCTACACTTTGTATTAATGTGCATTGGAGGACCTGTACAACTGTATGTGCTGATCTGTTGTATCTCTGCTACTGTTCCCTTTTGAACATAATGGCAAAACAATAGAACAGATAGTGTATCTTACGTTGTAATGATGGAACAAGTGCAAGTGTGAATGTAAAACCGTGTTAAGATACACACAGGACAGGTGTACAAGTACAATTGTGTTAAAACCAAATACTGCACAAATTGTTTTTTAAAGGGGTGCTCCTGGGGCAGGGAAGGCAACTTGAAGCCAGCCCATGTGTAAACATACAATTTTTACAGTCAACCTTGCCTAAGTCGAATCTATTTGGACTGAAGAAATAGCTCCATCTAAGAGAAAATTTGACTTTATGAGGAATTAAAATCAATAGAATATAAAGAGAAGAGGACTTGAAGAGACCTTTGACTTAGGCGATTATTCGACCTGTGCAAGGTCGACCTAAGCAAGGCTGACTATACATGTACATGTAGTTCAGAATAGAGCTGTCGCTTAAACCAGCCTTAAGTTCATGTATAAATGGTTCACCAACCCGCCTCAGGCTGACCACTAGGAGCTACCCCGTAGCCTGAGGCCGACTTTCACGTGTAACAGGGGCCTTTGATATTTTGTGATACCTCTTTGCTTTTTTTTTAACAGCACTTGGTAAGGAGCTTTGGGTCTTTTGGGCAATAAAGCTTCAGTGGGCACTAAAGCCGCAATGTTTTCCTGACGGATGCACGAATGCCAGCTGTATTGGGGTTGGTGATTCCAGTGTGTAATGGAGTGAGCTGGTGTGCAGTGGAAAGAGAGAGAGTGTGCAGTCATATGTATGATGGGGCTGCTGACCAATGAAGTTCAGCAAGGAAAGTTTGTGCTGGGAAGCTCTGAAGCACTATTGCATTGCTGCGTACACATGGCATTCTGGTACATGTACACCACAAGTACTTCTGTAGCTAGTAAAAATTCACCGGCATACAAATTTTGCAGTTACATTGTACATTGTACACGTGTGTACATGGTACCAGGCTTTATACCATTACCAAAGAGTCTGTTGCAGTATGCATGTTGAAGCATTCTGCTTTTTAGTATCTGGTAGTCAGTATCTTCCTCACTTTCAGCATACAGCGACTGTAACATGTGTGTGCATTGTATAATTGCCACTTGCCCGATATCTCTTTGGGAAGGGGTTGTACAACAACCAAAGTACATACAATGTACACATAAATGGTTGTACACTACTGACATAGCATCATAATGCAGTACATATACATGTAATTTCTTGGAGTCATACCCGGATGCATACCCTGTTCTGCATACGCTACAAATTATCTCTCATGCCTGTGAGAAAATGTGAAAGGAAACCCAAGATTGAAGATTTTTTAAAAGCAGTGTGCATGAATTCACTTTCATATATAATATAGGCCTACTGTATAAAAATTGGAAGTTTATTTTGAGTGAACGTGTATGGGATGAACTACAATGTAATACATGTAGTTTTCCCCTCTGTATTTCCTTTTTGTAATCTAAAACTTTGCAGCTTGTTAAATGCTGTCAAATGATCAGAATTTTTATTGTAGGCTGCATAAGATGGCTCCAGAGAGCATCTAGACTCTTTATTGAGCTTCCAGAGTCCTAAAGCCCATTATAATTGAAGTCTTGTCAATATGAACAGCATAGACACTACAACCTGTACAGCTGTACATTCATACAATGTAGAGTACACTCTTTACGCTCATTTTGCAGCAATATTATTACAGCTGTACGTTCATGGACAGTATCGAAAAGTTTTAATTCATGCAACATGCTAAAATTTCAAGTTTTGGATCACCCTCAATACAGTTGAGACTACAATTTTGTACATGTCGATGTGTACATTGATAAACAAACTTGTACATTGTATGCACATGTACAACGTGTACAGCTGTATTGTACAGCTGTAGCTTGTGTTGGCAAGAAAGCTTGCTACATTTTGTCACATTAATACGCGACACTGTGGCTTGACACAAAATATCCTCAACACAAGTTTGGCAGCCAACTTCAACTGTCAAGATGATGAATCAGGAGAAAATTATAGGGGCACTACCTGCAGAATTGTGCCTTAATAATGAAAGTCTCTAGACTTTTTCTTGTGTGTGTGTGTGTGTGTGTGTGTGTGTGTGTGTGTGTGTGTGTGTGTGTGTGTGTGTGTGGTGTGTGCGCACTCAGCCAGGCTCATGTACAAGTGTACCATACAGGATGTCATCAATCACTATGAGAGTTTGGTCTGGTAGAACAAGGTGCTCTGTCACTGAAGTGTCAGGATGTATTGTTTAGATACCACCTGTTGCACAGGGGACACCTTCAGTGTCCCTGATGCAGGGCAAGTCTGGAAGAAGGCTAGTGGGATCGTGAAGGCCAGCAGCAGCTGTATGAAATGCCAGTTGCTACCAATATCAAAAAACACAGGAAGGAGGAGGGCTTGCTACATTATAATGACTCAGAAAAGGCATTATTTTGAGTATTGTTGCCTTTATTTGCAACTCGTGTGTGTTTACAAGTGTCTGTGTGTGTACAACATTTGTGGGTCTTGTATGAGGGGCTGAAGATTATTGCATACTGTATTTGCCATATAAGCAGATAAAAGTCAAGTCAAACTGTGAGACTCGCATGTGCGCAGTTTGGCCTTGCTCAAACTGGTGCGATTTGGAGTCACTTTTTTTTTTCACTCATTGTTTAGATAGGGTTCAGATCACATTTTTTTTTTTTTTTTTTTTTTTGCCTGCACATGTATGTGTGATTTCGATCAGGATTCAAGTCAAGCCTTTTCAGTGTTTGTGAATGAGCTAAATTTAATGCTACTAAATTACAAGTACAAGTTGTAGCTCTGTTAAACATTTACATGTAGCTTGACAGTGTTCAATGAAACATATCACATTTAATGAATCCCCCTCATTGAGCTGGCCGTAACTTTCATCTGTGCCTGCTTAACTCTTCATTTATCTGTCACTCATATGGCATCATTTCAGTGTTCCTCTGTGAATGTTGTTGTTGGGTATTTTCCCTATTCCAAAGGTTCTGTAATTTGAAAATGAAATCAAGTTTGCTATTACAAAGGTTCTTTATTCCGAAACACACAAACTCTGTATACCTACATGTACAATTGTAAGGTTCATTAATCAGAAAAATTAGAATGGGTTTGTCTTTCCAAAGGTTCGTTAATCCCGAGATTAAAAAAAAAAAGAGAAGGGTACATGTACATACTGTAACAAACCTCCAGAATTACATGAATCTTATTCTGTTTTTGGAAATGAACCTTCGCAATAACAAACCATTTTTCATTTTCAGATTAACGAACCTTTGAAATAATGAATCTTATTCTATTTTCAGATTAATCAACCTCATTTCGTTTTTCAGAATTATGAACCTTTGGAATAACGAACTTTAACTATGTTGTTATCTCCATTGTCAGATGGTACTTACATTGTATAAAGAGTCTATTTCTCTTCTTTCCGTTTTCTTCTTTACAGGCTGACTCTGTTAAGTACTTCTTGGATGATATCGACCGCATAGGAAGAAAGGTATGGAATAATTTTGCGTGATTAATTGAGTTGTCTTGTGTTGTGATGTCCTGTTTTGATAATTGCTAATAGTCTGAAAAATCAAAGAAAAGAATATTTTTGGTGAAGAATTTTCCTGAGGGCATCACGGCATTGTGGAAAAGGAATTTAAAAAAACAACAGCCTATGCACTTGCTGGTACATTATACATGACTAGACAATGTACATTTGTAAAGCCTGAATAGCCATTGTTGTTGGAAGTAGTGATTCTCATGTATACACAGTTAATTATTTAGATGACAAAGGTTATGTGGTTGGAAAGTGAAAGGTCATTGGGATCGTATTATTCATGTCAGTTTCTAGTCCCAAATGAAACTCAGAATGACCAGTGGTGATATGATTTGGTAGCAAGAAAGGAAACAGGGAGTTTGCTTTATAAATTGTCAGCTTTTCATTTTTAGGCCATAACTCAGCATGAATTGGTTCGAAGGATACAAAATATTTATGGAGAGTGATTTCCATCATACTTTGTTAGGGATCAAAGGTCAGTCCATTGGGTCATTGGTCATGATCAGTGAGTTGTGTGATGATGGGACACACTTGGTAGAACATCTCTTTCATTCCAAAGCCATCCATTAACAGCTTAAGTGACATTTTCATTGTTCTAATTTTCGTGTGCATTGAAAAACAAATTTGATTATTAATTATGACAGTGAAAACAGTTTTGTCCATCAAGTTGTGTACAAATGTATAATTATATGCACAGTATTTCTGTGGGATTTGATTTGTGCTAAGAGATCATGTACTTTGTGAAACAAAATTGAAATTTTGCAATGAGTTGTGTGCACTGTAGCTTCACCATTATTGCACACTGGATCAGAAGTGTTATAAGCAACACAATGACACCACAAGTGCTCCTCGTGCTAGCTTTTCTCACGTGGTGGCAGGTGTGAGGTTGTTGATAAAGTCCTCCTTCCCAGTGAAAATACTGCAGTACAGTCGCATGCACATACACGGGAGAAATGCTCTTGGGGTGCCAAAGTTCAAGTTGGCACTCTTTCCCCCCAATACCTATGTTGACAGAAGTATTGATATGAACCAGTGCATTCACTTGTGGGTTTCAGGACACTCTTCAGTGATATCCTTTATAGTATATTGTTTAATTGTTGTGGACATTAGCGTGGTTTATTGGTGGTCCCTTCTGTTACGATTGCCATGAAACAGCAATGCCACACGACATGGTGAATACATGTACATGTACATGTGTAGTACGTAGATTGGAATTTTGTTGGTCTTCCATGTTTCCTTGCGGTATATTCTAAACTAAAACAAATCAAGTTGTCATTGCATTACTTAGGGGTATGTTCCATTGTTTCATCTGTGATATTTCATGTCATAGCTTTTACCCTGGCATCGTAGATGTATTGTATGATATTTTTTTTTTTTTTTTTTTTGGGGGGGGGGGGGAATATCTAAAAGATATCTAAAAGAGCAGTAATGATTCTTGTTCAAGGCTAAAACCTGTTGTGAGGTAGCAGACAATGCAAGTGTGTCATCAGGTTCATTGCAAAAGCCCTTGAAAGAAAAGTATAATATTTACTTAGACTGCTTTCAAAAGATTCTCTCAGATATATAACAGCTAAGGTCAAGGTCCACTTGCTGTGATTGCTTATAAAGTTTATGTTTGATGTTACACAATGTACTCTTTCATTTAAAAAAGAAAGAAAGAAAGAAAGAAAGCTCACAGTGACTATCTCTTATGAACTAGACTGCAAATTGAGAATGGCAGCAATTTGTGGTATAGACAGACAGGCCAGACTATTACTCTTTGTAATATTATGTGTCTATGCAAAAGCTGTTCCATATGATCACAAGCAATTTCCTTTTGTCCCGGTATGAATTCTGATCCATGGATGCGGGCTGAGATGAAAGATCATATTTTAAAGGAGAATCCCTACAAAGTGTACCTAATGTGGAAAGATACATACTCTTTCTCCACATAACTCCACACGGAAACATGATATCTTATGCTGAAATTGATCAAACATTTCTGGAGACCAAGGGATGAAAGGAAAGGTATAATTTTGGTTGAGATGGGGGTTCAGGTTTTAACTTTTTAAGAGATAATTAGAAGCTACTTAAAAGAAATAGCATACAATTCCAAAAGGAATTCAAAGTTTATTTGATGAAAACTGGTTTTGAAGTGGCCGAGATATCTTGAAACAAAGAGATCCAAATAAAAGGTAAGTCCCACTTTTTATCAGGACCACTTTGTTTACTTTGTGTTTTAAAATCTCAGACATTTTAAAACCGATTTTCATCAAATAAACTTTGAATTCTTCTGAGAATTGTATGCTCTTTAATATTTCATATAAGTAGTTTCTAATCATCTCGTTAAAAGTTTTAAACCCAAATCCTCATCTCAACGAAAACTATACCATCCCTCTAAGATTGGGTTGTCCTCCTTATCAGACAAGATCATTGCGATCTGCATATTTTTGCAGTGCTCATAATTGGTGACCAGTGGGCAATAGTTTTGACAATATTCAAGTTGTACTTGAGGGATTCATGCAGGGGGAACATTGAGTCAAACTGAACATATATCCTCTGTACTTTGTATCTGTGAGAACAAGTGCAGAGACCTCTGTTTCATGTGGGAGTGGTCATCACATTATCTTCATTGAAATAAAATGTTGAAATTCCATGTGCTGTAGGATTCAAAATTACCTATAATGCAGCATACTACTGTACATGTACATGTACATGTACTGTGCATACAAGTTGTATCATGTATAAGGTATACTTCTGAATGAAAGTCATTTAATTCTTGTTGCAATAGGTAATTTCTGCAAGCTCCTTCGTGCTTGTTGCGCCGATTTTAAATAGAATGTGGTCATGGATATACTTTTATGATTTGTAAGTCTAGGTGTTCATTCATGTGAGGAGGATTTGCACAATGGATTTCTCATTGGAAAGAATATAGAAAGGAAAAGTGATATCCCATAATTTCAAGCATTGTGATTAAATAACATATTGATTTACACTGTAAATTTATTTTCTTTTCATATACAGGACTACATACCCCCTCAGAAGGATATTCTTCACTCCAGAAAGGCAACAAAAGGCATCAAGGAGCATGTCATCCAGATCAAGAACGTTCCCTTCCGCTTTGTGGATGTCGGCGGGCAGCGGTCCCAGCGGCAGAAGTGGTTCCAGTGCTTCGAGAGCGTGACGTCCATCCTGTTCCTGGCCTCATCCAGCGAGTTCGACCAGGTGCTCATGGAGGACCGCATCACCAACCGTCTCAAGGAGTCCTGCGACATCTTCGACACCATCGTCAACCACAAATGCTTTGCCAATATCTCCGTCATCCTCTTCCTGAACAAAACAGACTTACTGGAGGAGAAAATCAAGCACATCAGCATTAAGGACTACTTTCCCAACTTCCAAGGAGACCCGCGCAATCTCAATGACGTTCAAAATTTCATCCTCAAAATGTTTGATGTGCGTCGCAGGGAGCGAAGCAAGGCACTATTCCACTACTTTACGACGGCAGTGGACACGGACAACATCAAATATGTATTTCACGCAGTACGGGACACCATTCTACACGAGAACCTCAACAGGTTGATGCTGCAGTGATGTCGCCTGTCCATCTCTCTTAGTGCCTAGTCCCACATCTATCAAACTTTGTCGGTGCATCGTGTCAAGTTGATGGAGGATTCGTGATCATCTTTTGTCGAGTCCACGTCAGCTTTCAAGTAATCTTTTTTTCTCAAAACTGACTGTTGTTCCTGAATTTTATATATATTCTGTCTTAGTCGAAAAAGAGAAGAGTTTGGTGATTTGTCGTTTTTTTAAATCATGCTCAAACAATTTCTTTGGAACATTTGTGATCGACCAAAGCCACCACCATTAGCCTTTGAATCAAACACACTCTTTCCAGTGTTTCATTTCTTCCTTGATAAAGACTGTTAGCAGTTCAATATGCCACATTTACTACAAGGATCGTGAATGATGTGCATGGTGGGTGGGGAGGATGCGTGTTCGCAAAGCTGGTAAAGAATGCAATCAACTGTCTTGTCTTGCATAGACCTAGGCTTTGCATTCTTTGAATTTGTGGAAGATGTTGATCTTCAAAAAAAAAAATGCCTTTCACACATCAGACACCAGCGTCATGCCACGGATATCCTCGGCATACTCGCCACTTTGGTTTCTGTTTGACTGCTGACCAACAGATATTTCTGCCGCCTTCTGGATTTCTGGCTTCGCTCGCCTAACACCACTTGTAGATTCATATTGCATTATGGAGAAGCAATGATTGTAGCAATTCGCACTTTGAGACCAGCGTTGACCATCCTTGACCATACTAGCGCAGCTACCAGTTCCTGGAGACCAGACTGGTATACATGTGTATGGTCAACTGAGTGAATCCGCTGCAGATTCCTAGCGTCACATTTGGGTCGTCATTGTTGCATCAACCAAACATCTACAAAACTCCTCTCTGTGCATGCTGGTATGCCCAGGATGAAATCCTCCAGGATTCTTCCCTTTCCCTCTTCAAGACAGCTCGGAAACTTTTGCTCTTTCATTTTCCTCCCAAGTGTGATCAAGTGTGACTCTTCCATTTATGAATTGGGGATGGGGGGAATGGGGTGGGAGTTGGCTGTTTTAAGAATCATCTGTAATGTAACTGTGTGAATAGAAGAGAGTATTTTACTGTACCATGTGGAGTACTTTGCAGTCAAAAATACCTAATGGTTTAGTCGTACAATTTTGTATCCTAGATTTTATTAGTTTAGTGTAAAGCATAGTGAGCAGATCACAGGAACAAGTAAATCTTTATATTGTAGTCCTTGCACGGCAATTTTTTTTTTTCCGTTTTGCTCAAGTACAAATTGTAGGATAATTTTTTTAGCAGTGTAAAAGAAAGTATGGAAACCGGAGATGCAGTGTGAAGCAGGCTTTCCCAAACAACAAAGAATTTACCCCAAAGAGAGCATTTTGAATGAAAGCAAGCAGCAAAATGACAGTATAGCACTTTGATGAAATGGTCCCGAACTTGAGTGATACAGGTCTCACAACCTTTGGTAGCAGTGGAAGTCAATATTAAGTGAATATACCGTGGGCATCATGAAAATGCTGGAGTAGTCTTTTTACTACGCTGTTGCTTGTGCATTGCCTACAATTTTATTATCATTTAGATTCAAAGATGTTTTTCTATGACACTGCTCAGTGCCTGAACATCAAAAACATGTTGTTGTTGTTGTTGTTGTTGTTCTTTTGTTTTTCAAAAGGTGGAGGCAGTCAATTCCTTCAAGCATATTTAGGGGGGATAAACAGCAGCAGAGTATTCGTTCTATCTTTTCACTACCAGAAGAAGCAAAGTTACACAAATTGCATCACAGTTAAGATACCTACGACACTAGATTGCAACTTTATGGCTCATGTACACATGTGTCATGATATCCTCTTCAAGTGTACTTGCCCACATTCAAATTTAACCCTAGATTTGTCCACTCTTCTCTCAGTTCATTACATATACATTTGTAATGTTTCTGTTGCTCATATCACTGCTGTCATTCCAGAGTATGTCCTGTACTGTATGGGGTACTGACTTGATATCTTCAAAGTGCACAACGAAAAGAACATTTCATTGGTGCAGGAGAGATATGGGATACCCTGAACAAAGTCACTTTCTTTGTCCTTTTCCTATTTCCGTGTGAAGTGTAACAAAGTGGACATCTTTTTGAAGAGAGGAACAACCTTTGACCTGTTCATACCTGTGCAGTATGCAAAGAATTGTTTGAAAACGACACATTCATCAATGCTTTCTGTACTCATGTAAATATCAAGCTGTTACAGAATCAAATCCACAGCACTCGGTTTAATTTTTCTTTCCCTGCTTTTTTTTTTTAATACATATCACATCAGTTTGTGATGAATTTGTCCAGACTTGTGAATCACACTGTCAATAACATGAGAAATGTAGTATGATAATACATGTACTGTATTTGTGTACCTGTATAATATGGATATTGCTATGCATGCAAGTACTTCGAGTAAACTGCGAGTTCATTATGCAAGGATCATGAATTATCAGACTGTACACTCTCTGGGTAAAAACAAATAATAAAAAATCCACAACTGCATCATGATGAACTCAAGGTCAGTGGAATCATATGATTCTTGAAGTTACAGGTACCTTTGGTGACATTTTTAGGGCATTTAATAATTCAAGACCAGCTCTGGAAGCATTAAATTTTTTAGTACATTGTACATGTACATTGTATATGGACAACATGGTAAAAGGGCATCTGATCATCTCTCACAGTTTAATATACATGTAGGAATCAATAGCATCATTTGACCTTCTCTTGCACAGTACCGTTGAAACCAAAAAGTTCTATGGAGATTTCGTATCAAAGTGCTTTGAGCATCATGATGAGGGAGGAGATGCTATGTTGCACAGTTTATGTCATTTCTATCTTCTTATCACTATCACTGTTATCATTATCATTATCCACATTACTACTATGACATTCATGATGGCAGCTTTATCCAAAACTCTTGATTCTTCGTCTCAGTTTGTGTGTGCACGTCCAGACATGCAGTTGTTGGAGTTGCCAAGCACATTGGTCCACCCTCTCTCAATAATCCTACTCTCTTGGTTGAAACCACTGCACTGGTCTTTTTACTCTTTGGAAAAATGTGACATCTCATGTTTGTCCAGTGTCCCAGACGTCCATGTCTTGTTTATGTTTTTATTGATGCCCTCTATTCCACCGAAGGATTGTACCTATTAAAACCCAATTCATTTTTTGATTTTACTTTTTTATAATATTTTCATCCATTTTTTTAGTACAATGCTGTACAGTAGCTTTGGTACATGTACAGCTGTATGTTCACTGAAGCAGAAAGGTAGTTATCCAGAATATAATAAGAGCTGAAACTGACGTGAAATGGTTTGTTTTCATATAGCCTGGATGTTAAGTCAGATATGATTTGAATGATGATAAAGAAGCCTGTAATATTGAGAGTGACCCTAAAGTTATGAATTGTTGCTTTTCCACTGTAAGCGAGTTAAAAACAAACAAACAATATGAATCATTTGACAGGATAACAAAGTGTACTGAAATTGCATGTGATGTGTTTTGGAATGCATACAGCTATCCTGATGTTGCATTTTAGGGCCTAGAAGTGCAGTCACCCCTGGAGGTCAATGCTGCTTCCAGAGTGAGGTAACAATTGAATGGCATAAAAGTGCCATCTCTTCGTGTTAGTGCATCTTGCTTGGGCCACAAGAAGTCTCTAATACAGTATCTGCACAATAAAAACCAGGTAGCGTGGGGATTCATGGGGGCCCGGATTCATTCATTGCCCACTTTAAAAACCACGAATAGCACTGGTCAGCGAATATGTGTATGGAAGGATACACTCATCGGTAATGGGTGAGTCCAGTCGAGATTCTTCGGCTGTTTGTGTATTGCACCGAGACAAGTGATAAAGCTGTACACGATTTGTTACAAGAATGATCAAATATATTGTAAAAGTGGTTTCTTTCGCGTACAGATACTCTCGCGGTTTCCATCGGTGCCGACTTTTTTGTGTGTGTTTAAATTCACGGTCGGCAAAATCTGTGAATTCACAGTCAGCAAAAACTGTTTAATTTTGCACATGAAAACCCAAACTATAATCCAATTATTCTTTCATTTATTAAACAGATATTAAAATCAAATGCAGGCTTACCTGAAATCCCGTCTCTCGAGTACTTTATAAAATGCTTTTAAAGTTGTAATACTAAGTACATTGCACGGTATCGCTGTGTGTGTGTTGACCATCAATACACTCAATGCGCAGAATCTTCGTATGTGCATGTGCGCAATAGCGTTGTAACAAGCGGCGAGTTCAAAACATTTCCTTGCGTGGTGAATTTCGCGCGACTTTTCAGAACATTTTCGCGTGATGTTAAATTCACGGTTCAACCTCAAAGCGCGAAAAGCGCGAAAATAAAACCACCGTGAAAGAAACCACTTTTACAGTATCCGAGCCGGGCCAGCCTCTCCTCTCCTTGGTATCCCCATGCTACCAATTCTTTAACTCACAACGATTTTGTCCTCTGTGACCCGACAAGCAAATTTTGGAAAACTTCTGTTATCGTCGCTCAGATTATGGCTTGCAGAAGAAATGTGTGCACAGTTACCTCTGCAGTAAAATTTGAAGTGAATTTCCCATGATCAAAATTGCTAATCATGTGAAAAAAAAACTTATTGTATTCTCCTATCACAGCCTATGCAACTTCCAGAACACTCATGATACAGACGAAAACACTTTTTGATCAATTATGTTGTGCATTGTAGGCCCTACATACTTAGGAATGGGTCCACCAATTGAAATATGTATAACTGATAGTAGGCAAGGATATGGCAGCAATTCTTTTCAATTGCCGTTCCACATCACAAGAATTATGTTTGCTTGTTTTTTTATCAGATATCTGTAATTTTCAGGAGGCGTGATGAATATAATGCTCACTCTGCATCAGGTAAACTGGGGGAATTCAGGCCTGTTGGGAAGTAATTGCTAAATTGCTGGATTTTTTTTTTTTTTTAGCTTAACGTAGTCAGTGGTAAATAGATGTGATTTGTGATCAAAGTGTTTAATTTATTGTCATGTGTTGTGAGCGATCAATCATCATGTTGTGTAGCACATGCTGTAGCTGGGAACCAGACTGAGATGGATTATAATGTACAGTACACCATTTATTCTAACTTCCATATTGTTTCTATTTTCAGTTTGCTGCTTCTCAGTATAGGCCAATAGCTGATATTAATTTGTCTATATTAACATGTATCATCAAATTTAATACTTAACAGTTGCACATAAAAGCTGCCATATTAATTGTTGACTGTGCTACTCTGAATCATATTATCCCATACAACTGTGTAGTAAATGTCTCCCAGGAATTTTAATACTTTTTTTTTTGTCCGTAGACTACTTTCGATTAAACTTGAATGAATTTTAATGGTTCCACATTAATTTGTGTGGTAAGCCTGGTGAGTACATGGAGAGCTGAAGCAGTGTGTAAAAGTGGGGACCAAATGTAAGCTATATTCTTCCACATTTATGCATCTTATGAAGTAGTCAATTATAAAAATGTCAGTGGTGTTAACTGTCATCCACATTATACTGATAAAGAGACAATGTTCTCTTAAAGATCAGTGTTGATGGTGTGTGGTAATGCACAGTGTTTCCTATGTACACAGCACTTGAACTGTGAATGGCTGAGATGTGATTGTTCACCATCCAATGGGCCAGGTGATCCATACCCACTTTGCTCATATAACACATGGATATGACTTAAGTTAGTAGGTACAGCTCCAAATTACTATTCAAGCTGAAGCTCACCGCACACCACCATAGTACTCAGAGTATCAGTGTCCTCTAAACACATATTTGTACATGTATGTACATGTACATGTATATGTATGTATGAGGTGCAGTCAATTTCATTACTCTTCCGTAATGATGGAGGGAGATTATACATCGTTACTGTGCATTTGCGCAGTTTTCTGGCTGCACAAGATGGCATTTTGCTTCAATAAAAGACTTTGAAAATGCAAGAAAATATACTGACAATGTACACTCTGGAGAGAGAACCCCCCCCCCCTCAAAAAAAATAAATAAATAAATAATAATAATAATAATAATAATAATAAAAAATGAATAAATAGATAGTAATGATAATAAATGAATAAATAAATGGAAAAAAAATAAGAGTAAGTCCTCATATCCATATGTTCTATGATTAAAGCATGCTCAGCACCTAGGCTGATAATGAAAGGCCAAAATGTGATTGTTTACCATTCATGTCAATTCATGTCAATGTGCCAGGTGGCCAGGGCACATCACTTGGTAGTGAATGGCTGAGATTTGATTATTCACCATTCAATTGACCACATATTTTCCTGCACATCACTTCAGTAGTGAAGTGAATTGCTAAAGCTGTGATTGTTCACCATTCAATGGACCATGCATTCACACTGTGCAGCAGACCTCTCTGCCCTCAAATCTATTCAGTGACAATTAAAGCCCCGGGAGCATGGGAAAACGTGGATGATTCAATTAAATTCGCTGCTTACCAGGGGCATTCAAACTAACCACAAATAGTACCCATCAGCTAGGTGTCAGCGAATATGGACATCAAAGCGTTCATCGGTAATGGTCGACTCAAGTCGAGATTCTTCACCTATGTGTACTTGCATAGAGATCAGTAGTAGAGCTGTACACACTTTGCTAAGTGGATTTTTTAATAGGCCCATATCCAAACCAGGCCAGCCTTCCCATTCCACTGTGTCACCATGCTGCTGGGTCTTAATTGCAAAGTACAATGTGTTATTACATGTATCTCTCAGTCTGAGGTTCATATCTGAATATGTTTTCCCACACACACACACCACCCTAGGCTTACATCTAAATGTTCCCTCCCCCCCCCCCACACACACACACACGAAGGCTTATACAATTGTACCTGAATGTGCCCCCCCCCCCCCCATCATATGTACATTTGTATGGTTCAAGCCATTGAACGCACTGCTTACTCCCAGGTTCTACCCAACAACACTGGCAAGAATGACCATCCTGTATTTGACCGTGTATGATTGCCTGAACTCTGCCCCAATCACAAGCCTAGCTTCCATTGAGGTTGAGGAAAAAGTGACAAGTGCTCAGTGGAGGGGGAGGCAATACAAAATCACAAAAGGTTGTGCTGTTTGAATGTAACCCTTCTATCCGCCAGACTCCAGCGTGGCATACAGGCAGTTATCCACCATCAACATCACTTTCAAAAGAATGATGGCAAAGTCTAAAATCATCTGTATTAAAAGAAAGTATGAATTTCATTTCAAAGGAATGGCTGCAGAGTTCCCCCCCCCCCATGTTAATCTACCAGTGATTGTAATCTGAACAACACCCAAGATGTAATGCATCCCGAGTTACTGTATACGCCATATATTTCACGAGTCTAAAGTTTCGCGAATCGGGAATTCCCAACGATTTCGCGAGTGGTTAAATTCGCGATTGTGGAGTCCTGCACTGAACGGAGAAATGTACACGCGTATGTCACATCCACATCGGGATCAGTCAATATTTTCGCGTGTTTTTAATTGCGCGAATAGCACCCGACTCACGAAATTCGCGAAAATAAAAACCTAGCAAAATATTCGGCGTATACAGTAGTAGTTTTGTTTATCTCTTAATGATATATTAACATTACATCGTAAAGGGTTATTTATATCCATACACACAAAAAAGGAAATTACTTTTTGTTATGTACACTATTGAATAATATGCGGAATTGTAGGTACTTCTATGTATTTCTACAAGATATGAGACAAGTTACTACCTCCCCTACGAGTGCACACTCTTTATTCAGATGAATTTGATTTTCATTTTTACTGTGCAACATGTGCACAGACAGTATATGAAATCTCCTGCAAGCAAATGTCTGGCTAAGGTCACATCTGCTGTCATTCTGTCAGTGTTGTTTGAGCATATTGGTGAGGGTCTTCAGACTTAACCGCTGTGTCTTTCCCTTGCTCGCTCTTTGATTGTGTCTTGTACCAATGAGCCTATACTGTGTTATTAATTTTAACCTCTTTATTTGAAATAATACTAATATTCTGGGCATCTTATGGCTGCTACATTATGTGTTAATGTTTTTTATGCATACTTAATTCTGTACCTTTCTATATCATGTCTTTGTAATGTGTAAAAAAAAAAGAGAAAATGATGATGATAATTTTCTTTATGCTTTACTGAAATTAGGCAAATCAAACCATTAAAAAAAAACCAACACAAATAATGACAAGAATTTCATGCCGGGTGTATGGAATATCCATGAAATATTTGTAAACGGTAACTGTGCACACTGCATATTCTAAATATGACTTTAATATGTTGACATACAATGTATATATTGAACTGTATATCATTCATTGTATGATGATACATAAGTAGAATCATTCATTTTGATCCGATGAAATTAAAGTGTACTGTAGTCTGGTAACACATTAACAGAATTTTGTTTCTTTGTTTTCTGTGACTTCTTTTTAGGTGCTAGTGACAGTGATGTGACTGCAACTCTTGTTTGTTTTGTCTTATTATGATAGGGGTGGGGAAGGTACATGTATGTCAAAGCCAACCCAACAGGCAGTTTCCTTATATAATATCAGATAAATGCATGAAGATTGCCATGAATATATACCGGTACTCAGGAGGCTGAATTTATCGCCTGTTGCATGCTATTAATGATTTGTGGTTTTATGTGATTCACAGCCTGTTTTCAGCCAAAGTTTTCTTCATCACCATATCAATTTGTGATTCTTTCACTTTAGCCTTTTGATGCATCCCCTCAAAAATAAAAAACAAAACAAATGGCAACTGGGTACCAGAATAGTTTGTGTCATAGGTCAGGTCAAAGTGCACTGAGTTTTGCACTTATCTAGCGTATCATATTTTTCATGAACATTAATGAATAACAGAAGTCACTGTTGTGACCTATTGCCACATATCTTGATAATGTCACAAATCTTCAAGCTCAGAAAATGAAAAAAATGGTGAAAATGTAAAAATGATGGTTTGCTTTGCATGCAAGGGTTGAATATTTCCAATACATGTATATTGTACCTCCTGTCCAAAATTAAGAGACAACTCAGGTAATGCCTCCTATAGCATATAGCCGATATCAAGGGGTATCACCTCGTGATACCGATATCTGATCAATCGCTTTTGGGACGTATACTTCCAGTTTTGCGGTTCTGGAAAATCGTAGTACTAAAGATCCTTTTTTATGTAGTGTAGGATCTTTAATCGTAGGCCTACATTCCTTTCTGGAAATGTCTCAAACAAATGCACGAGTTTGACTTCAGGTCGAAGTGGTCTTTCCTGTGAAGCAGATTTTTTCACGCTCTCCACTGAACTTTGTCTGTTGGGAACTTCACCCACGTCACGTCCTTCATCTATGGATATTTTCCATAGTTTCGTCGTTTGGCCTCATCGGCCCAGCATTGGGCCGCTTTGCAGAAGAATCCCTTTAATCAAATGTAAAGTTACAGAGTAGAAAATAACTCTATTATATGCAAAGTTATAAGATACAATTTATTTGATACAATCTTTGAATACTAGCTAGTACTTTGGCATTCAATGTGCATAAAAGCGTATATTTACACATTGTGCGTTCATAACCAGAAGTTTCTATCCCAAGAATTAAAAGTAAATAAATTAGAGCGCCACAAGCATTCAGATTCAGAGAGCTATATGCGATAGGGAGAATTGCTATGGATCAAATGTGGTTTGTGTGTGCACTGATTTTTATTTGCTTCAGAGAGTAACCAAAAGAGAACTGTGCCATTAAGTTTGCATACAGCAGTGAAGCAAGACCTCAGTGAACTGTCAAGCATAATCGGAGAAACATTTTGTTGAGTGAGACATTTCTTTTTCACTTACTTTTTCTCACTGATTCAGTAGGAAAGAAATGATAAACATACATTCTCATTTCCTTGATTGGTGCTTTAAGTGCATTTAAGGTATCTTCTTATTCATATTTGCAAGAAAGAGCTATACAGGGAGAGGTAAGGCTTCAATCTTTCCAGTCTGTAGCCTTGCCTTTTGCACTGCACACCATAATATCTTTAGAATTTTAGTTTTAGGGCATGTGTTGCATTTTTTTTTAAAGTCCACTAGCATGTTAAAGTGAATATCTAATGCAATACATAAGCACTCCCAGAAGTATTGCATTGTCAATGCAGGAACGGACCGCACAAAGCCCCTACATGTATAATAATAGTGCAGATCTTGCAAGCCCCGCTGGAGTTAAGGTCTAACATGATCTGCATTATCATTAGTTATTGTGAAGCATTGCGCGTTATGACATAATTATGTATGCCATCATTAAGGTGGTGATGCTTGCTTGTTGCTGAAAGTTCATTAATGAAATGGATTGTATCATCACATAAATTGTGACCGTGCACCTCAAAACGAACATAAAGTCGCACACACTGATTTTGCATGAGGACTGAAAATAAGTGAAATGGGTCAACCTAGCCGAACTTGACTTTTTCATATTTTCTGAAAAAGCGGGTCTTCTTTTACATTATGCTAAAATTTGGTATCATAAAACGGGCAGGAAAGTGTGTTTTTTTAGCAGTTTATCTCGAAAATTTTTGGTAGAATAGTGTGATAAAGTGTATCTTTAGAGTCCCTTTTTCACTTCTGAAAAACCTTGTCCACACTCTTCACTTTCAACTCTAATAACTTTTGAAAGGATAGTGCTACTGCTTTGAAAGTTGGCATTAATTATGGACAGAATGTGTTAATGAGGCATGCTTAATTGCAGTTTAATCTGATAATCCCTTCATTGATGTTACTCTGGTGGTTTACTTCCTGTTTTTTGTCCCATTCATCGCACAGCCAGCATGGTTTGGTAAAGATTAAGCGCTTGAATAGACACTGTACTTCAGAGCCTCTTTTCTCAGTTCACACTTTTCCTGAGTTTGTGCTTTCTTTCCAATATTTAGATAGGTTAGGAGAGTCCATTTGATTTGAGTTATACATCATTTTAAAGCTTAAAGTCTGCTCTTTCAGAATATGGCCTTAACTAAAAATTCATGTCTGGCGACTTTTTGTTTGTTTTGAGGTGCAGGGTCACAATTCATCGAACAACACATCAAAAACACTGTCAATGATTTCTGCTTTTCTTTTTTTCTTTTTTTCTTTTTCTCTCAGCATACATGACACAAAAAGAAATGGGCAGCACACAGTAGGGTGGAAGAGGCTTTCATGATTATAGCTATAGCCCTGTGAATATCCCATTGTCAGCCTCATGAAGTCAGTACATCTACATGCAATATCTTCCACTGACCAGGTGGTGGTGGTGGCGAACCATCTTCCAGCACACTAATTGGTATTGCGTCACCTTCAGACAATATCCTTGGCATTTTGGCTTATACTCTCTGAAAGAAATTATCCATTTGCATTCAGAACACAACTCTTCCACACAAAGCACTGAACTCAAAACATTGTACTTTGTCCAAGTACAAATCAAATATGAACTCTGGCACTATTGTAGATTGAAGTGACGACTGGTCATTATGACCAATGTGAGGGCTTAACGATTTACATGTAGTTGCCATTAGCTCTACATTTGTAATGTTAACTCTATCAATAATAATAATAATAATAATGAGGTCTTTTGCATTTACCCAGGGTAGCCTCTTCAGTGTTGCCACTGCTCTACCAGAGGTCACTGCTATTATTATTACCCTAGCGTTGCCAGGTACCCATTTATACACCTGGGTCGAGAGGGACATTGTAGGCAAAAACCTTTTGTCCAAGGACGTAAAGCACTCGGCGGGAATCGAACTCAGGTCCTCTGATGGGGAGTCAGGAGTCTTATCCACTATGCCACAGTGCCAAGGGGGGGGGGGGGGGAGAGAAGATTGCATTCTGTGAATTGACAGCAAATGCAAAATAAATTCTGATCATTCAAGTGGTGTTAAGTACACTGTACCTTGATTTGAAAACGTGGACAAGCTATTCCATCAGCAATTGTCATCTGCTTGAGGTATGTTGCTCGAAATCTTCATCATGGCTTCAACTTGTAAACATAGGAGCCTACTAAAGTCTATAAAGTTTCTATGTGTATATTGCCCTGTGGAGACCACCTGGGATGCTCTTGAAATGATGGAAGCTACAATAACATTGCAGAGTCCTGTAAGGCTTCCTTGTGATTTAAGGGAGTGGGAGAAACCTTTCTCCCTCTGCTTGATACAGTCGATGCTGCAAGTGGGGAAACCCCGTATTATATGTGATATTACAGCATCACCAGCTCGCTTTACTTTGGCTACTGACTCACAAGGCAGGAATGTGACTCGAGATCAAAATTCATAGCACCAGCTCAAGATTTATGGGCATTCATGCTCATCTACACTGTTTTTCACAGCACTTCATTCCAAATCTCTGCTCAGAAGGATCTCCCCGACAGATATTTACCTATTATGGCGGGAATGATTGAATTGCAACATCCTATGGCCTTTTGCAATAGTGGAACTGAAACTTTCAAGTTTCACTTTTGTGATGACTTGGGTTTTGAGACAGCTTGAAGTTACTTCAGCTTTCTTCACAAAGAATGTGAAACGGAAATTCAGGGATCACTTTGGATTTTCACTAGTAAACAAAGAGTTCATGGTTCGAGCTGGAGTTCGTCACATAGTCTTTTGACCCCAAGGGCCATTCTCAGGTCAATTTTGTTGCAAAATACAGTGTAGATGCTTTCATGAGAGGGTTTCTCACATTATTTAAATGCCCAAAGATATATAAAGGGTTAAAATGGTTATAGGAGGGGCTTACCCATTCCCAATGCATGCGATAGCTTGTGATCTAGATAGAAATTCAAATGTGCTACGCTGATGTTGTCCCAGTGCCAAATAAATACCACATAGATAAATCTACAAACAAAATATTGAAAGTACCTTAGCTTGCAAATAAGAACCATCAATGTACTAATTGAAAGTAGACACACTTCATGGATTTCTTGGTGCATTCCAGGTGGTGTCTGTGATTTTGAATTGATCATGGCCTGTGAGAAGCAATATTCTATTAGAATAATGATGGATGTTAGAGTCTATATTGAAGAGGGGAAAAAAGAAATGCCCCCAAGCTCAAATACTCCATGAATTTTTCTCCTTTGCCTGCATATAGATTACTTACATGCTTTTATTTGCAGGCCAAAGAGAAGCATGTTACATTCTGTCTTCTACTATATTTACCTTCACATCATGAAAATTGAGAGTAGTTTATTGTCGACCATAAAAAGTCAAAATGTAAGGGCAACTGTGCTTATCATGAGTGAAGGCTACACTGAGCAGCGTTATGTGCTGTAGCTGGTGTATAATATAGCCCTGAACACTTGGCCATTTTAAAATGTCATAGAACGTCGAAGAGATACATCATTAGCAATACATTTGATGTCCTAGACGCTTACTGCAGGTTCTAATTTCTGGCTGTGTCCCTATAATATGCTCTGAAGTGGGAATATACTTTCATGTCCTTTCTTTGTTTACATATGGGGGAAAAAAAGGAAAATGTGTGGATGGCAGTTTACTTCACCCACAGTATTTAGTTTGTTTGTCTTCCTGTTTTTTATGGGGTGGGAGGACAGGGGAGGCAGCTAGTTTTTTAAAGGTGTTTATGTTCTTATACATGCATCGCCCGGAAGGGTTCTAGGATTCTTTGGTTCTCCCATTTTGGTGCTGACCTCCCAAAAAATTGTTCCCTTTTTTCTTTTCTTTTTTTCTTTTTTTCACTTGGGCCTGTATAGAGTGCATGCACAGCACACTTCTGCAATTCGCCGGCACCAATACTTTATTTACATCTTATTATTGACTATTCTTGACATCTTTGGCATATTTTCTTTTCTTTTAAACATTATCATGGGCGCATTTTATTTCATTTCATTTATTTTGTTTTCATATATCCAAATAATACAAAATAGTTAGAAAGTACAGTAGCATAATCAATTTGTACAAGAACGTGAAATGTCGTGAAGCACTGATACAAATTCAAACAATGATATTACAAAAGTATAGTATATGTACAGCTGCACCTACAAACACATGCAAATACACATAAGATAGCAAAGTCCGTCAACTTTATAACTAGTATATAACATGTACAATGACCTGAGTGTGTATATAGGCCTACACTCAAGATTCAACGTTCATAACGCTGACCAACATGGCAGGATAGGTGTTTCCCCTAAGCTATACGTGCTCCTCTCAGCTTCAGTAGGAGTTTTGAGTTTATCTCAAGGTGCCCTAGCCTAACAATAAATATTATTCATTGCCAAAGTCCACATTTATGTCCAAGTTTGCTGTGAGAAATATAACATGAGCACCCCCTCTCTTTGTGTGATTTAGACATCTTCATATCTCACATACATGAGGCCTTCTTATACCCACCCTTCCAAAGTGATGGGAAATATGAATCATACGTGCCGATTAGTGTTAGAATGTGAAGGATGAATTTCAGAATCACTTGTCAAGTCACGCAATGAGATGTGAAATATTTTCTCAGTGATTTGACATTTCCTTTAGTACCAAGTTTGTGTATGTTTGTTATAGTCAAATAGAAATAGTCATTGAATGCATACAATATAGAATTAAAAGTTAAAAGGTAAAAATATGAAAGAATTTTTTTTTTAAAATCCTACGGTTGTGGCCATTTCAGGTCAGAGATATATTTGACTTTGCATCTTTTGTTATTGGAAATGATCTATGAAAAACATGAAACTGGGGTCCCTTTTTGTAGTTTTTGTCGTGCATATACAATAAGTGGTAATATGTGTATTATATTTGTTGCTACTTTTTCCAGACTGCCTGGCAAACCTTTTTTTATTTGAAAAGATTCTTCATGGCCCTCCATATTCTTGAAGAGAGGTGATGTTGAATCAGTGAGAAACAGTGTGTTGTAAGAATGTCAAAGTTTGTTTGTTTGTTTGGTTTTTGTTCACAAAAAAAAACAACAACTGAATAACACCATAAATAAGTGGGTATTATATATGAGAGAAGGTCTTGTTACCATTGTAGCCATAGGTTAGACACACATGCATCTGACACCTCATAACCTCTTGCCTCTATAATATAATACTTTCACATGATGATGATGATAATGAAACAGCATTTATATAGCGCCATTTACCAGTAGAAACATTCAAAGGCGCCCAGCTCCCACAAAGTGTCACACATCATTCACACAGTTGCTGGAAAATATAGGTCTTCAGCACATGCACTTTAAAGGACAAGTTCACCTTCATAAACATAAGGATTGAGAGAATGTAGCAATATTAGTAGAACACATCATTGAAAGTTTGAGGAAAATCGGACAATCCGTTCAAAAGTTATGAATTTTTGAAGTTTTTGTGCAGTAACCGCTGGATGAGAAGACTACTGCAGAGTGTGTTAAAAACTTAGATGTCACATGCGTACAACAATATAAGGAAAATATAAAGAGAATTTCACAAAATTTCATCTTATGAAAAAAGTACACATTCCCCCGACTCGTTACTGACAAATGTTATGGGTAATATTATTCCCCCTGCCTTTAGAAAGAGGCAAGTCAAGTGCTCTTTTATTATGCGAAAAAAGTGAAAATATGTTGAATTTTCTTTATATTTTCTTTATACTGTTGTACGCATATGACTCACAAGCTGTAGTAGTCTCCTCATCCAGCGGTTCCAAAACAAAAATTTTAAAAATTCATAACTTTTGCATCGATTGTCCAATTTTCCTCAAACTTTCACTGATGTGTTCTACTAATATTGTTGCATTCTCTCAATCGTTATGTTTATGAAGGTGAACTTGTCCTTTAAGATACATGATTTGTGTGCTTAGTGTGTGCAATTGGTTAAGGTGATTAGGACATTCAACCTGTCTTCAACCTGTCATTCGACCTACAGTAGTCTCACTTTTCCTATAGTATACATCTTCAACTGATTTCTTTGACTTTCCCAGATTTCCAAGGGTATGTTGCTAGTATCTGTGACCTGTAATAGGATACAATACCAAATAGGGGCACCATGCATAGGAAAATGTCATTTTAGATTTATGACATCTTTCTTTTCAGAGTGAGCTCAATGAATTTGTGCACCATGCCGGTGATGGAAGCATTTTATTTCAGTGACACAGTATGTCCATAAATCAAGATGTGATGTGTCCCTTCTAGAACAACATTGTCCATGTTTTAACTACCACCCACAAGTTTGTGAAAATGAAACATTGCTTCAGTATAAAAAGTCTCAGTAAATTTCCAAGTGATGGTATAGGACAGAGAGAGAGAAAAAAAAATATGATAGCCTGTGCTGAAACATACATGGGCATGAGGGACTATTTTTTTTTCTTGAATTTATAATAAGTTGTAAGATGTAGGCCTGAAGCAGTTGCTCAAATGAATTTAAAAAATTGAAAAAACAACTCACGCATAAACACGTTATCATAGAGGGTCTGGAAGAAAGTTTATCTATTGTTTTATATATATATATATATATATATATATATATATATATATATATATATATATATTGATTTGTTTGTTGTTTTTTTTTTTTCATGGGGGAGGGGGCAGGGAAGGATGGCAAAGTTCGACTTCCAAAAAAAAAAAGACACTCAAGCTTCAAGGCTTCACAGAGTGCACATGGCAGCCAAAAAGCTTTGGGCTTAGCAGCGGAATTAATGCTGGCCGTGGGCTACATGTACAGGAGAATTTTGTCACAAGGATTATAGTGTAAGCTGTGACAAGACGCATATAAGATATGCAAGGGACTTCACTGTGGCTGGCAGTGATCATGACATTCACTTTTTAGTGCATGCAGTCTCTCTCTCTCTCTCTCTCCCTCTCTGCAGTCTATCTTTGGAGTCTGAGGTCACTTTGGGTTATTTCTGATGTTAAACATCAACTTGTCAAGTGCATGCCCCGAAGCAAAGGCTTGTTAACTCTCCATAGCTCATATACTTCAGTATGAACGGATCTGTTACCCTTTCTTCACACAGGCATTAATTCCTGATGCCATGACTTAGTGACCTTTGTCTGATGTTCGCAAGGCTCAGAAATGGGTTGATGATGTTTTGTTGATGATGGCTTGTTCTCATCATCATTGATTTACAATATGTCATCTCAAGTCCGGGGATTGCTAAGGGGGAGGAGAGAGTAGTGTAAAGTGATGCTCAACTCAATCTGTTAGAAGAGTGAAAAACTTATTTCAAATCATGACACAATGTTTGCTTGTATCAAAATGTGCTTTTCGTCATCTTGTCTATCATAAGGACTTGGAAAGTACTGATGGTTGATTATGTCATGCTCCTGTTTACAAGAGATAACTTGTGGTATGTTGTGAGTGTAAGGAGGGTCTGGTTTTCTGCAGTTTTCATCAATTTAATTAACCCTCTCTTCACTTGGTGACAATTATCACTTAACACAGAAAATAGAAATAAATGCAGCACAAATTCCACAATAGGACAAAAATAACTGTGTAATACTCATGCCAGTATGTATCAAACATTTTCCTATTTTTCATTATGAATGCCCTCAACATATAAGCATATTATTTTCATTATGCTGGCTATAAGAGAGGAATCTTTCTCCAAAACAATGTTGATTAAGGTTTTTATGTATTTCTACATATAATGGCCAGAGTGTCAATATCATGTATCAATGTGCATTTTACATGTATTTTTAAATGTATTCTTTGGTTCGTGCTTTATGAACTTTTGGTACCCTTAACTTTTCTAAGTGACAGTCTATATTGAGAAAAATGAGGAAAATTAAGAATGAGCACTTTTTATTTATTCATTTTTGCAAGCTTCGAAATTTAGAATTTATAGCAGTTTATTATGGCCTCTGTTTGTTTGTTTTTATGCCTCCACCACGAAGTGGTGCCGGAGGCATTATGTTTTCGGGTTGTCCGTCCGTGCGTCCGTACGTACGTACGTACGTCCGTACGTCCGTCCGCTTTCGTTTACGCGATAACTTGAGTAATATTGACTGGAATTTTACCAAACTTGGTCCAAGTATAAAGTATGATGGGGCATTTACTTGATTAGATATTGAGTGAAATCGGCCAAAGGCCAAAGGTCAAAGGTCAAGATCAAATCATGAAATTGTATCCGTTTACGCAATAACTCAAGACTGGATCTAGCAAATTTCACCAAACTTTGTCAGAGGATGATGTATGATGGGACAATTACTTGATTAGTTTTTTAGTGAAATCGGACAGAGGTCAAAGGTCAAAGATCAAGGTCAAATCCTAAAATTTATCTGTTTACGTGATAACTCAAAACTGGATGAAGCAGCTTTCACCAAACTTGGTCCAAGGATGATGTATGATGGGGCAATTAGTTGAGTAGATTTTAGTGACATTGGCTAGAGGTCAAAGGTCAAAAGGTCAAGGTCAAATGCTAAAAATATTGCTATTTCCTCCATATCTATACAATGCCCGAAGGTATTTTCTTGAAACTTAGTGTAGACATGTACTACTGCATAAAGATTCTCCAGAGAGAGTTTCATGTCATAAGGTCAAAGGTCAAAGGTTAGGTGAAAATGTTGCAATATCACTTTTCTGGCAAATAGTTCAATGTATCTTCATGGAACTTGGTAGGCCTACATACGCATGTACTGACTGGCAGGGATTATCTAGGGAATTTAGGGGTCATGGGTCAATAGTCAGGGGGTCAAAGGTCAAGGTCAACTCCTCAAAATTTCACTATTTCCCTCATATACTAGTATATGCAATGCTTGCATTATTAGTTTTAAAACTAAAAGGTCAAAGCTCAAAGGCCAGGTTTCAATCCCCCCCCCCAAAAAAAAAAAAAGAATCTATTTTGTACTGTAATTACACCCTTTCTTCACACCTTGGAAATTACTCAATGCATAAACTTATAAAAGGGTCGGTCTGAAGTCAAGTAAAAATTCTCAATTCCCTAAATATGTGTACCTGCATTCTTGGACAATTATAGCAAACCCAGTTCAAGAAAAGTGAAAATTCAAGATATGTCTGACAAACCTGACATTTCAATATTTTGCCAGTTATGTGAAATTGTCATCACACATTGTGAAGACATTGTATTGGGAGAATCATGCATTATGGCGGAGGCATCAGTCGCCATAGCGACATTTCTAATAGTTTCTTCAAGTAGCCAATAGTTTATTTGTCACATTTTGTGCTTATTATTACTGTCGGGTTCCATTCAAGTCATTGCACTGATGTAGTAGTGGCAATTAAAGAAATTAGAAATGATCACTGAACATTAGCAATCAAGAAATTAATCATTATACTGATGGTGATGGTGATCATGATGATGATGATGATGATGATGAATGTCTGGATGTAGGATGTTCATCTTGTAAAAGATATGCATGGAATACATCAGCAGTAGCACCCCTGTATTAAAACAAGTGATTTTCTTATCAGCAGGGTATATAGTAGGTCCCTATATGCTGCTGTTGTACTGCCAAATTCCTCTTTCTTTCTTTCTTTTTTATCTAAAATATATAGCTTAGTGTACTATTTTTTTTTTCAGTTTGGGGTAGCATAATTATTATGTGTTTGTAACAACTAGGAGCAGTTTGAGTTTGCAATAACTCTGTTACTATGTGAAGTTATTACTCCAAGCTTGCCAAGGACTGGAGGAGTATGAATTTCATATCCTGTAGGCCTACTCGCATCTCAACTTGCCCTCTTGTATAAATGCAGATAATTATTATTATTATCAACAAGCACTGATAATGTACGCTGCAGGGTAGCTATATAGGTAAGTGCCAAAAATGTCACATTTTCAAAGGTTGTTTCAAAATTAAGTACTAAAATGGTTTTTAAAAAAAAAAAAGGTCAAATGATGGGTCCCAGGATGGTAAGTCTTGTTTGGAAAGTCTTAGATGGTGGGTCCTGGACAGTGACATCCCCCCCCCCCCCCTCCATTTACCTTTTGCTGTGTACCTACTGTGCCAACATTGGGCGTGAGCTGTTCGTGACTCTTGATGTCGATAGTACCACTTGTGAGTTTTTATCATCAAATATATATATATATATACAAAATGTATATTTGTATCTAAGCAAGATTTTAACCTAATGGTGTGAATGTATTCAATCTATCATATTGGTATTTCTCACCCAACTTAATAGTCAAATACGTTCCCAACATAAATCGTTGTTATGACTGTATGATCTGATTCATACTGTGTTCCTTGCATTATACAGTATATTGCATTTCCTACAGCCAAGCTGTCTGCTGTTTCTGATGACAGACCATCCATCTTTTTCTGAGCTGACTCTAAGCAATCTTTCCATATTCTGTCTCCCCACTTTACGATTTTTTTTCTTATAAGTGAGTAACTCCATAAATGGCAGATTGTATGTTATGCTGAGATTGCTTTGAAACATTACTCACAAATAGTGTGCTATTCGGGAAAATTTCGTCATGAAAAGTGACGGCGTTTTCCAAATTATATATCATCAAGTGTCAAACATACCAACATTCTGAAATAGTTAAGAATATACATAATTATCATCACTTGAGGCTCTTTAAACCAATCACTAAAGGATACATATTTTATCCAAAAAGATAATATTGTTTATTCCATTATTTGTGTTAACCTACCGCGTCATTCCCCTTCAAACGATCAGCGGTTTTGACGTAGACAAGTTTCCAGGGGCATTTTCTTTCATGCAACCATCTTTGATGCAACGATCAACAAAACGATGAAATGAAGCTAGCCGGTAGATCTGCTGGGTGCACGTCACGAGACCAACACCCACGAGTCATACAGCCCACGAGTCATACAGCTCACAAGTCATACATCCCATGAGTTATACTGCTCACGGGTCATACAGCCCATTAGTTCGACACTATTAAAGCTAACAAGGCCCACGAGACCGACACAATAAGCGGGGAGCCCCGTGTTGTATCTGTCGAACTCGTGGGCTATTTTTACCTATAGTGTCGAACTCATGGGCTTTATTTGCCTAGTGTCGAACTCATGGGTTGTATGACTCGTGAGCTGTATGACTTATGGACCTGTTTTCAATGTCGAACTCGTGGGCTGTATGACTCGTGGGTGTCGGTCTAGTGGGATGACCCCGATCTGCTGCGCGCGCCACTAAGCGGTCGTTGTGCACAGTTCTTACTTCTCCAGCAGAAACCTAATCAGTTACTATAGGAGGGACTGGCGGTCGCTACACACAGCAGCAGTAGCCGCCGCGGTCATCCATTTGCAGATGAAACAAAAACCCAGCCCTTTAGTGCTTCAAAATAGTTCTAAAATGTGCGTTAGGGATAGACACAATCAATGTAAAATTTTAATCAGTATGGTCAATATAAGTATCGTTGAATACATACAAAATGTGAACAATAGTTATAGATAAAATTGTTTCTAAACTAAACCGTCTACAGTTATGGTTTGATAAGAAACACAGTAATATCTCCTTATATTTCAGGTTTTATTGAAAAAAAAAAATTATTTGATAGGATGTTTTATGATACAACTGACCTATACACATATGCATCAATTGTGAGAACTCGGAAATTTTTAAAATCACTGCTCCCAAAGATAAACTGTACCATAAGTTTAAACTTCGAGAAGTCTTCGCATAGCTTGCTCGTTCGTTTACTGGCAGCCAAACTTCTCGAAATTAGGGTCACGGATGGTGCGAATGAGCAAAATGAAAAAAAAAAAAGTGTGTGCCGTCCGTCAACTAGTGATTGTGACGTAACAATGTAAGCCTACACACGTAGAGGCACATGAGCGCGTGGCACGCGCTTCGGAGGCACCGCCCGTAAACAGGTGGTGGACTGGTCACGTGACAAACCTCGCCGAGTTTTGATAAAGCGGTCGGCCAGACTGCATCATAAAGATTGGCGGGGGGTGGGGGGATTTCCCTAGTTTGAGTGAAAAGTTTCGCGAGCAGTTTTGCGAACGAGAAGTATTGCGAGAAAGATGGTGAGCCGGGCTATGTAGATTATAGAGCCGGAAGGGGGTGGGGTGGGGTGGGTGACTCCGAGCCCCCCCCCCCCCCCCCCTTCCAGATTTCTGCCGTCAACCGCGCACGACGAAGATTGCGACGTATGCCTAATCCACTAAACTGTAAAGCTGATTTTTATATATATCATGCTAATTGAATGATATATTGATTTATGCAAATGTAATCTGTGTGAAATCAGACCATGCTATCAATCACTTAAAGCTTTAAAAACCGACACTTTTCTTTAAAAAAAAAATGCCTGAAAGGACAATTTGCATTGATCTAAATTGTGAATTAATTCACGATTCTGAGCAATTGATCAATCAGGCATGTACAGATTTATGTGTAACTTCGAAAAAGCGTGCCCTGGCCGTGGCGTCGCGAGTATGGTCTCAAATGATGCGGGAGAAAACGTCATGAAACATTGTAGAGATAGCCGTTTGCGATGGCGACATATCGCTCGGAATATCGGTGAAGGTGAGGGGGAGCTAGGGGTGGGGGAGGGGGCTGCTTCAAAGGCGTCGTCGTGGTAAATATTTTAGTAATCTGTAAACAATTAAAACTATGATGAAGATGATGGTGATGCTTATGGCGCTGACGACGACGTTGACAACGATGTGTGATGATGTTGATGTTGATGATGATGTGATGATGCTGTTATATGGAAGAATGAGCCAAAGGGCAGGGATCGATGCTAATCTATGTCACAAACAATATTAACAATACGCTGTAAAAACATCGGTGTTAGATTTAACACCACGGGTGTTAAATCTAACACCGATCAAACTTCAATAAAGGACCACACCCACAGGTGTTACAAATGCACTGTGATGGTGTTGAAAAGTGTTCCCCTGACACTTCGTGGTGTTAATTTGACACTGTACCTGGTGTTATTTTGACACTGTACTGGTGTTAATTCAAAAATGACACCACATGGTGTTGATTTGATATTTGTTGGTTTTAATATCAATGGTTTAACACCCGTCCAGCTTCAATAAGAGACCACACCAGCTGGTGTTACTTTGGTGTAAATTTATTTTCACATTTTTTCAAAAATCTAGTATTTTAATGTAAAATTCTTGATCGTCTTGTTTAAATCAAAAATCAACAAGAAGTGCAGTTACTAAGAAACTCTTCAAAAACAGTTTAAAATTTGGAAATGACACCCGGAGGTGTTAATTTAACACCATAAATGAGCACCGAAAATTTAACACCAGCTCGGTGTTCACTATTTAACACCGGACTTTTTGCAGTGTAGCTATTATAAAACACGGCTTGTTATATCCATATCATTATTTTGAAGCTAATGGTGGAACGGAAAGAAATCCTCATAATAATCCAGGCACCCATTAATACGACAAAGATAAATCGAAATCTTGCATGCAGCGTTGATCGCATGCGAAAGAGACAATGTTTCTTCCGACTGTAGTAAGCCTACGCCCTCTCTGGCGAAGTTCTGTGAAGCCATTCATCTCCGACAGTAGGTGATAAAGCACTGCTGTTGTGTGTGAATATCGGGGCTTCCACACCTTGTCTGTCAGTCAACATGAGAGGTTTTTCACAAAATACGACAAAACACCTCGATGCAATGAAGAGTTTTTCAGGTTGAACGTCAAATTGTGTATTATTAAAACATCTTACATTAAGTACACCATCAGACAGAGCAAGATAAAACCTTTCAAAATATGACACCTCACTGGGTCTTGTTGCAAAAACTAGGAATATTTTAGAAGTTACTATTGAAAATTTCCCATATTTTCTAACTTAATTTTTTTTTATCAGGTTTAATCGTGAATATCTCAAAGTGACAGAATGGTTTGTGATCAAACTCTTCAATTATAGATTTTATGCTTGAAATAGTGTCCCCGTATTGTGAAAACTTATTTTTCTGAAGGCTGGGTGATGACTGACACATTTCCAAGAATGCTTTGATTGGGATTTTTATTTTTGAAAAATTTCCTGGATGTCGCGACATCAGAGATTCCTTTTCCTCTATAAGGCGCTTCCTGTTGTTTATTATTTTCATACGTTATTACATGATTAAAGCATGTGTGGACTATCACAGACCAATCCTGATGGAATGTAAGGGCGATTTTAGCTTGTTATACTCTCAACAAACGGGTAAAAAGCTTACATCTCCTTGATTAAAAAGAAGAAAAAAACACTAACATTCACACGATGGGATCAAAGGGCTCTTAGCATGCTTCATTCTTTTTCTTTTTATTTTTATGATGCACTGTTATTACGACAATGAAAACTCACAAGCACAAAAATCATACCATTCAAGCGGTTTTACTGACCTATGCTGGCATGGCTGGTGTTTAACAACGGGTTTTTGTTGTTACTGTTGTTGTTGTTGTTGTTGTTGTTGTTGTTGTTGTTTTGTTAATACTGTGTATATATATAGACATGTTATGAATTCCCCTCAACTATAACCAACTTTTCACTACTGAGGGGAAAAAATAACAACATCAACTCGCCGCATTTCTTTCATGTCCGTTCATAATTGATGTGTAGATTTAAACGCGGAAACGCGGGAAGATTACTTACAGAAGAAACCGCCAAACAGTCCTCCAAACACGGTTTGTAATTTTGTCGATGAACATAATTATGAGGGGAAAAACGGGGAAAAGTGAACAACGGAAATAGATTCGTATACGCCTGGCATGTAACACCATCTTTCCTGTTCTACAACATATCCATTTCCGTATCAGCACGCTAGGGCGGATGCGGTAAAATTTTGTGTTCACGAAGTATAAAACTTCATATACAGGTGGATTGAGTGAATGCAGCAATAATAGTAGAACACATCAATGAAAGTTTGGGGGAAATCGTGCATTCATGTCAAAAGATAAATTTTTGAAATTTTTGAAATTTTTGCGCAGTCACTCCTGGATGAGAAGTCTACGACAGTATATGATGTCATACACATGCGGAGAAGGGTATAGGGAAAATATAAAGAGAATTTCATTTTTATGGGGGGAAAAAAGTGCACATTTCCTTGACTTGTCACTGACATAATCATGTTCAGGGTATATGTTATTCCCCTGCCTTCTGAAAGAGGCAACTCAAGTGTTCTTTTATTATGCCATAGCAGAAAAGTGAAAATATGTTTAATTTTCTTTATAATCATTATCTCGTTTACATATCATTCTACACATGTCACGTCACAAGCTGTAGTAGTCTTCTCATCCAGCAGTGACTGCGCAGAAACTTCAAAAATTCAAGACTTTTGAACCGATTATCCGATTTTCCTCAGATTCTGGCTGATGTGTTCTACTAGTATTGCTGCATTCACTCAATCCACATTTCTATGAAGGTGGACTTTAAGAAGGTGAAAGAGAGAGAGAGCGGGAGAGATGGAGAGAGGGAGGGAGAGAGGGAGGGAGAGAGAGAGAAATGTGGACAAAGAGAGAGATGATTAATCTTAATCAGATTTGTAATAACAGTAACACTGCTTTGATAGTATCTTCTTCTTGCTCTGTCAATCTAAAAGTTCTCGCACCCTCATGATGAATTGAGTTTGACATTTTATGACTACCCTCAATCAAACACAACCAAAACAGCAATGGGAGAGTAGGCCTGCTGATTTGAAATCTGTATAGGCAAAACTACACATTTTTCCTGAATTTTAGGATGTGTTAATTTTATCATCGCGGAAGAAGGGCGCCCATATTATTGTAAACTTGCGTGCTAATTTAATCTTTGTTTGTTCTTTTTGTTGTTGTTTCCCGCCTGTACTCATGTAGTTTGCAATACCAACTTTCCGTAGATAAATTTGATGCACTACAGAAAGTGGCATTCATGTCCACTTTTTAGGTATCAGCATGCAGCACTGTCTCTGGCCGTGTGCGTTATTAGCTTCAAAGTGGCATGCAGTACTTCAAAAAACTGGGTGTAGCGGTCCGTGATCCCAAAGGTGGGCGTGGCATGCACTTTCGGGGGTAATACGACCTTGCAGGGAGATCCCTCCAAGCAGTACAGGCGTGCGCCATACTACCAGATCATTACCACGCCACTCCATTCTGTGTTCATCCCACCAATGGGGGATTCACAGAAAAAAAGTTTTTGGTGTCTAATAAGCGGGCGCGTAACCTGACTCGTCGCTGTGTACTTGTACCTGTATCTGGGTTCAATCAGGGAGGTGAGCTGGTTGAATCAATGCTTCTGTGTATAAGTGCACAGCATACACACAGCAGCTGCGCTGCTCACAGGTGTATAGCAAAGGCAATCGTACGCCCTGAGCGTAATATCTACACTGAGGCATTCTCGTGTCTGGCATTGCATGCAGCGTACAACTACTAGTATGCAGTGGCGCAAGCATTAACTCAGCAAGGAGTTAGTTAACTAAGTTGTTTCTTCTTTCGTATTCGTTCTACTCGTCAAAATGGCAGTCACGGTACTAACATGCTGCCTACCACAGGCAGAAAAAGAAAACTTGGAGAGAAGCAAAGCCATCGACAAGCAGATCCAGAAAGATAAGGCCTACATCAAGAAGGAAATCAAAGTTTTGCTGCTTGGCGCTGGCGAGAGTGGGAAGAGTACTTTTCTGAAGCAGATGAAAATTATCCACGGGCAGAAGTTCACGGAAGACGAGGTGAACGAATACCGCAGGATTATCTACGCGAATGTCATCAAAGGGATGAAGGTTTTAGTGGACGCCAGGGACAAACTTACAAATCCAGAGGTAGAGTGGAGTAACCCGGCTAATCAAACCCATGCAGACACTATCATGAGTTTTGAAAACTCTGCCACTGCGAGCATCGACGCTGCGGTCTTCGCACGCTTCGTTCACCCGTGCAAAGAACTGTGGAAAGATGGTGGTATCAGGACGGCATATGCGAGGCGGAGAGAGTTCATTTTGGTACGTTCTCAAACGCTAAAAAAGGGGGAAAGAGTAAATAAAAACTCAACCATTTACAACGACAAGTAATTCTATACACAGAGAAGTGTATAATAAGCATTGCTTATGAAGGTCCACAAAAGTACCCGGTACTAGAAGCTGTTAAAAAGTTTGGTTTTAATATCCCCATGCAGTGCAGTGCACACCATCGCTTGCAGCCTTATAAGTTGTATATTACTCTAATACCTGGTCAGAATATCAATCTTTTTCTCTTAAAGAGAACTGTTATTACCACATTAGATTTTCTTATGGTGTATCTGCAAAATCCTAATTAGTAATGCACACGCTTGCCTTTCGAAAAAGTCCAATTCATATGTAGTTGAATGAGTGACTATTTTTTTCTCCTTGATGTGTACATGAAGATAAAGTCTGTTAGAGAAATGAAGAATAATCAATAAGAGGAGCATGAAAAAGATAAAATGTGACTGAAATGGGTGAATCCGATTGAAAGATGTACTGTATAATGTTCTTCCTGTATAAAAACAGGAATCCAAATATACTCCATCCTCAATTATAAACCAGCTTCTCAATCTCTCTTTTCTCAGTCTCATACTCATTCTTACAAACAATATGGTCAATGTTCTTACTACCAAGAAGTTATTTTGACCCTTCCCGTCAGGTCGGGGGGGGGGGGGGGGAGCAAAGTGTGCCCCCTCTGTAATTTCTTCATCATTTGATGTATCGCTTTCATATTTGTCACATGGGTAGAGTAGTGATATCCCCTTACCATATCTATGACTTTATTGCAAAATGTTTGTATGGTAGCCTAATGTTTTGTGATACAACTGGTGTAAACATATCCATCAATTGTTTTCACAGATAGCCCTTTGAGTGAAAAAAAAAATGATTAAAGGGATCATAGAGTTTTGGTTGAGACCTAATTTCAGGTTTCTAACATTTTTTGGTGAGATAATGAGAAACCTCTTATGAAATATGAAAGAGCATGTAATTCTATGAGGAATTCAACATTTATGTGATGAAAATTGGTTTTGAAATGGCTGATATATTCAAAAAAGAGTACCCGCGGTAATTCTAATAAAGTGTGGGACCCACACTTTATTACGATCGCTTTGTTTTACTGTACTTTGTTTTTGGATGTTTCAGTCATTCCAAACCCGATTTTCATCAAATAAACTTTGAATTCCTCTTAAAATGGTATGCTCTGTACTATATCGTACATGTAAGTGTTTTCTTGGTATCTTGCAAAAATTTAAAAGCCCAATTTTCATCTCCACCAATACTGTACTATCCCTTTAATGAAGGGGCCCTGTATAAAACAATACAAAATACATACCAAAAGATTTAGTACATACAGAAGTACAAAAGTACAGTAAATAAAGAATAAAAAGAAAGAACACAGTTATCAATATCATTGTTGCATTTTGCATAATGGTTTTGTATATGATCGTTGATCCCATCACTACAGTTTGAACTTCTAATTCAAATAGTACATGTATGTTTCTCTAGTCAAGATGATTGATAATTGAATGGTATCAGTCATGCCAGCTATAATGCTAACAAGTGGTATGAATAGTAGTGCAGTTATCATTAGTATTATCAAAGTACACAAGAAAAGGCAATATGTACATGTATGAAACCTCATTTTATCATTGTGACCTTTTAATCTTCGCTTGACTGTCCAAAGGTTCAGTTGTTTGCCCCTTTTCTCCTTTGATTTAATCGAAACAACTTCCTCTTTTTAATATAATCCGAGGATGAGTCCTGAGTATACTCTGGCAAGTGTCTATAGATGGGAAATCAGCTCGTCCTCAATGGAGTTTATAATTGAAGCCAGTAATATAGGCCTACGTGTAAGGTGCACCCAGAGATACACTGTTCTTGTGTTGGTGGTAGGTAGTGGTGGTGGGGTGGGGAGGGGGGAGGGGCAGAAAAACCAACAAAGGGATTCTTGAACTACTTGTAGAATATTTTTGGACTCAGGTCAAGAGATTAGTGGCTTGCTTTCCTGATACAGTAAAAGTGGGGTATCAAGTGTTCTGATTCCATGCTGAGTCTGTAGCTACTCTGTAGGTAGTTCATTAACCCATTTAGAATGAGTCCCGAGTATACTCAGGCAAGTGTCTATGAGAAATGCGTGTTGTAGCAAAATCAGCATGTCCGTAACGGATTAACATCTTTGCATTCATAGACATAGCCACAATTTCAAAAGTTTTGGGATGATATGATTCATGATGCATTCAATAGGTCAGACTTGACAAGCTGGTCACTGAGTTCTTGTGTAAAGTGGATGTGTATTGATACTGTACTAAATAATCATGTCTTGATATTAGTTATCCGAAGGAGGTTCGAGAAATGGAGTCACAACAGTCTTATTCACTTTGATCCCATGCTCGAAGCCGCCACTCAAAAATATTTGAAGTTGTCAAACTGGATCTGCCGCTCAGATGCAAAGACAATTGACTCGTGTCTCATTGCATAATCCCCAGCCACTTTCCAAGGAAGATAGGTCTTTGTGATGGTAATTATACTTTTCGTTATCCCTACTTACAAACGATGGGTGATAGACAATGGTAAAGGCATGGGGGTGTGTGAATAGAAATTGCTCAAATATTGCTGAAATAAATATCAAAATTACTCGACTGTACGTGTCTGTACGCTAATCTGACATATTAATTTATAAAGAACTATACTTGGAAGATGATACCATATTAGTTTCATTTTGCGGAAATAAGGAGAAAAGTGATAAAACCGGCTTTCCATGAGGGTAAAATTTCAAACACTTTCACAAAATACAGCTCAGATTTACACTTTTACACATATTTTCAAACTGAATTGACTTTTGTTTTATATGCTTTTAACATTAGGTGAAATTTCATTGCATTTGATATATAAACGAGCAGCATATACCCGATATTATGTTAGCGTATGAAAAATGAATCTTCAGATTGCTCAGAAAGATGGCGGCTTCAAGCATTGAACATCAAAGGCACAAATGCACCTGTGGAATTCTTTTGTCCATCCATAGAAAACTGACAGCTGATTGAATAATTATAGTCAGTTGTATTAAACTCCATCTCTCGAACCTCCTTGGTTATACACATAACAACATTGTTTGGGTTCCAGTGAATATTACCATGCTTAGTGTAAGGGTGGGATTTCACGGAGCACGCGAACGATTTGCGAATGACGCGAATGGCAAAATCTAGCATTCGCATTTTAGTCTGCAAAATATCGCCAAACAAACGTGAGGGTTCGGAAGCCTCGTCAATTGTTCGCGAATGTCGTTTTTACTTCGGTGAGAATTTCAAAAAAGTTTGAAATTTTTTGCGAACCTTTTCCGCACACTTAGTCGGGATTTGCTCGTGAATTGTTCTCGAAAGTGTCTTTAAAGCTTCGTCATATGCGCAAGACCTTCACAAGACACGCGTGATGTTTGCAAAATGTTCGTAAAACCCCAAACAGACTCCGAAACTTCGGAGAATGTCTCGCGTATGTTACGCGAAATCTGCGAAGTTTTTCCGATCATTTTACGACATAATCGCAAACTGTTCGCGTACCTTTTGAGACATTCTCGCGAACGTTTAGCGCACGTTTGGGGGATGTATGCGTTTTCTGCAAATAGAAATCGTAGCATACATCTAAACATCAAACAATTATTCACAACTATAGTAACAAAAAAAATTAAAGACTAGCAAAGAGAAAGAATATTTGATATACAAAAAAAAAATCGCAGAATACACTTAAAATCAATCTTAAGTATGTAAATTTCATTTGAACTATAGAGATTATGTGTGGGAGGAACTGCAAAAAAAAAAAGATCAAATGCTTTACTAGTGGAGATACGTCCTGGGGGAAAACAATGTAGGCAAACACATGATAGAGAAATGAGAGAAAACAAAAAAAGAAATAGAGGAAAGAAAAAAAATCAACTCAAGAAAGCTGATTTGAGTTGATTTTTTTTTTATTGCTTCCACCTGTCCTTGCTACATTTTCTCCCATGATTATTGAAAATTTTTCGTTGTTCGTAAAATGCTGTACTTTAGCAATGATACACACGACAATCGCACATACGTCGTGGGAACTTCGCACAAATTGCGCAAGAATAGTTTTCGGCTTCATTGTCGGAACACATTCGGAGAAAAACTTTTCCGAATGTTGGATTTTGTCATTCGCATCCTTCGCAAATCGTTCGCGTGCTCAGTGAAATCCCACCCTTAGTGGAGTAATTGAATTTTTTTTCTAGGATAGGGCAGACATTTTCCTCATTCTACATGCCAGAGGACATAATATGATACAAAGGGTGCTACATAATACAGGGCTGGTGTAATTTGTGATGAGAATGTTAATGTGATGTCTCCCGGATCTCTCCCAGCACTCCCCTCCCCCAATACATTTTGTAAACGACAACAACAAGTTCAATCTCTCCAGTTACAAAATAAAATGAAAAGGGGTTTCCCTTGGTCTTTTTACTCTTTTAAAGATGTTGAATGTGTTCAATAGAATTGCAGTGCTGATTTCATTGATATTTCTCCTTGATAATCCACTTCTGCTGAAATCTATTTGCTCAATCAGTTTATGGCCTGCACTTTGTCAAAAATCTTTTCACTTGCCTGCATATTGATTTGTATCTTTTGTAGGCAAAAAAAAAAAAAAAATGATTTACACTGTATATGTGTGCATTCAGATTGGTACAGAGCCCAAAAGTGTCTGCATCAGGCAGCTCTTTGCTGCAGAGATTAGAATGATCACATGCGTAGATTTTATAATGACTGTAATGTTAGTTCATTGTGTAATCAGATATCCTGTAATTCTTGGCTTGGTCATCGATTGAAACCAACTACAATTTTTTTGTGTCATGTTACCACCGCAAAATCTGTGAAAACATCAGCAGTTAATTGCCAGTGCCATGACCCTTTGGTGTCTTTCAGGACCATAAACCCACTTTATGTAGTTCAGAATTGCGAGGGAAACCTGATTAATTCCTCAACTGCCAGCAGGGAGGGGTGGGAAAATACTGGAAATGCCAAACTACTGCTGGAGTTGAATGCACAGGGAGATCATGCAAAGATCCATGTGTGTTTAGTCACTGACATTTACAGGTCTATTCACATACAGTAGGAATTAAGGCCACCCACACCTAGCACGGTAATGGCAATTGTCCCTTTTTATGCCTCCGCAACGAAGTGGCCGGAGGCATTATGTTTTCGGGTCGTCCGTCCGTCCGTCCGTCCGTCCGTCCGTCCGTCCGTACGTCCGTACGTCCGTCCGTCCCGTTTTGTTTTTGTCGATATCTCAAGAACCGTGTGGTGGTTTTACATTAAACTTGGTATGAGGGTATATCCTTGGGGGATGATACTTTGTGTGGATTATAGGGTCACAGGGTCAAAGGTCAAAGGTCACAGGTTATTTTTGTGAAAAAAAATTGAAATTTCATGTTTTTCTCCATATCTCGCAAATGGTTCAAGGTATCTTCATGGAACTTAGTATATATGCTTGTACCGATGGGCAGTGATTATCTAGGGAAGTTGGGGGTCATGGGTCAAAGGTCAGGGGGTCAAAGGTCAAGGTCAACTCCTCAAAATATCACTACTTTCCTCAAAATGCAATATATGCCTGAAGTTTGTTTTTTTTTAAACTTGATGTATGGCATGTATTACCCAATATATATTTTTGGGGAAGTTTCTTGCCAAAAGGTCAAAGGTCAAAAGGTAAAAGGTCAAGTGAAAGTGCTAAATTGCACTTTTTCCTCCATATCTCGAAAGTAACTCAAGGTATCATCATGAAACTTACATATTTATGCATGTTCAACCTAACAGTGATTCTCTTTGGAACTGTGAGGTCAAAGGTCAAAGGCCAGGTTTAGATAATGCTATTTTCCCATTTGATACTGAAATTATACTTTTTCTCAATACCTTGAAAATTACTCAATGCATAAACTTATAAAAGGGTCAAAAGTCAAGTAAAAATCATCAGTTCCCCAAATACCTGCACTCTGACATTTTAATCATTCATCCAATTGAACCTAGTTCTAGGAAAGTGAACATTCAGCACATTTGTGTCAAACCTGTCATTTTAATATTTTGCCAATTGTGTGAAACTGTCATCACACATTGTCAAGACATTGTACTATAGACCTATTAGGAGAACCATGCATTATGGCGGAGGCATATCAGTAGCCGTAGCGATATATCTAGTTTTTTCTTTTTCTTTTTTTTTTTTTTTTTTTTTGCTATGGTGCACCAAAAGGAACCGTGTCTGGTTCTGTTAAAAAAATCAGTTTTGGTACAAAATCACCAAAAATTTTACTCTGATGTCAAAATCTAGAGCAGGGCAAGTCCAAGATAACACGCGCGTTACGTATGGGACATTCAGAGACTTTTATGACCTGAAAAATAGTGTTAATGGCTTTTAATCATATTAAACTTTATCATGGTGATTGATATCTAGGAGAAGTATAATCATGCAAAAAATGGAGAAAAATGACCTTCACAATTATATTCTAGAAAAGAAAATATGTGCCGTTACGTATGGGACCAGAAAAATTTTGTTTTTTTGAACATTTTTTTCAACCTCAAAACTCTCTGAAAGTATTTCATTCTACAACTTGTAACTCACTGTGATGAAAGTCACAACATTCAAGATTATCACAGGTAAGTTTCGTGTCATTAGGCAAAAAGCTCTAATTACAGGTTCTAATTAAAGACAGACATGACGTGTTTCGTATGGGACAGTTACGTATGGGACAGTTTGTCCCCCATTCATTTAGTGTGTGAAGAACCATGTTTATGGGTATTTTGCATAATTATTGAAGTAAAATCAGTTGAAACTACTCAAATACTGATCCAGATTGTCAAGGAAACAATATTCCCCAAATATTCACCATCCTAATCATATTCAATCATATTTTTATATTTTTACGACCAACCTGAGTATGCATGCCCTTTGTCCCCCATTCGTTTAGTGTGTGGAGAGACATGTTTATGGGTATTTTGCAAAATAATTTTGCAAAATACCCATAAACAAATTTTTGCATAATTATTGAAATGGAATCAGTTGAAACTACTCAAATACTGATCCAGATTGACAAGGGAACAATATTTCCCAAATATAGTCATAATCATATTTAATCATATTCTATATTTTTATGACCAACCTAAGTATGTATGCCCTATTTTTATCAGGATAGTTACTACTGAAAAATTGAATAGTTTAAAGTGTTTACTTCCATTGATGAAGGGCAGTTTGCCATTTCGTTTCAATAAAAAACAACTTGACACAAGAAATATTAATTTTTATAAATTTATACCTGCTGCTTGGAACCCCAGTGATCAAGTAGATATATGATGTTTGTCTAGCAGTCAGGTCATTGATACGAGTCACACCTCAGTATGTATACCCATGAATTTTGTCGTGGCTATTATTGAAACCTGAATAAGGACAATTTGTGTATCCTTGCAATAAAAAATAAAAAAATCACTTTACTTTATATTTACTTTAAATATCTATATCACAACCATTTCAAATTTGCTCTTCATCACTAAACTTTGAATTCCTCTAGTCTTAGGATTGTATGCTCTTTAGTAATTCATATAATTGGTTTCCAATCATCTCATTAAATGTTGAAAAGTGAATCCCCATTTCTACAAAAAACTATACCATCCCTTTAATGCTGATTTTTCATTGTGTATTTTGCCATTTTCCCCTCCCTCTTTCTGAAAATTGTTCAGTCAAGTACATGTATTGTTTAAAGTGTCTATAACTCAAAAAATAGCTACAATGTTGGGATGCTTTCTTCAGGATGATTGACCATTTGTGTACTGAGAGACCTTCCCAGCTAGCTACATGCATTCACATGCATTATGTATGAGGATGTCCCATACGTAACGCATTTGTCCCATATGTAACATTATTTCAATGCCTAATGAAAAATATTCCTTTTACTGTTTTTTCTTTTTTCTATGGTATTTGATTTCTCTAAACAATAAATTAGAACTTTCCAAAAGGGCATTAATATAACCTTAGCAATTTCAGAAAAAACCTAAAAAAATGACCTCAATTTGTTACGTATGGGACATCTCATGATAGGACACGAGATAATTTGAATAATCATTTGCATAATCCCTAAATTTTCATACCAAGTTAAACTATTTGATGAACTTCTTATGTCCACATATTAATCAAATATCATTTGCTTTCCTTTGAATTAATATGAATTTTTATAAATGTCCCATACGTAACGCTGTGTTTCACATTTATGCAAATGAAGCTCTTGAAAATTGCATAAATTTACGTAATATAATTTTTTCCTCCATGGAAATCAAAACTTCAACTCATAAGCTTCAAAATGATACCAAACATGTCAATATTGAGCAAAGATGAAATTTTGCCTTCTGAGGGGACCTTATCTTGGACTTGCCCAGCAGCAAAATTACCAACTGAATATATATTTTTGAACAAAATCATTTTAATAGCGAGGAAGTGATATTGTAACAGAACCAGACGTGGTTCTTTTTGGTGCACCATAACAAAAAACTGGACCATTGCCGTTACTGTGCTTGGTGTGCGGGGGCCTGTACTGTGGTATTTATACCATAGTACATTGGTTGTCACCATTCTCATTGATGAAATGCCATGGTAATAGATATCGTGGTTTTTCAGTTGGTACTGTTCTCATGTTTACGATCTATTGTGGTATTTCAGGCCAGAAAGTACACTTTTCTAAGGTAAACACAGGTCATAAAACACATGTTATCTCTCCTATAGGCAGAAGACAGGAAGTGTGAAGTCATGTGAGAAATGTGTACACCCACGTGGATGGTATTTAATGACAGGATTCACATTCAAATGTGGCATGCAATGCATATTTCAGTTTTCACACAAAGTTTGAGTTACCACCCTAAAAATATGTGGTATTTCAGAGGTATCTTGCGAGGTACAATAGTACTAACTTGTACAATTTGCATTCATATCACAAAATACTACTGTGTATATGAACATGGTACATTTTGTATTTCACCACAAGTGTGAATGGCCCTCGATAGTACAAACGTATAACTTGTACAATTGTACTGTACAGTATGTGAGTTCTATTAGAAGCAAATATGATTGCGGATATTGTGGCCCTAGCCTTTAAAGGGATAGTACAGTATTGGTGGAGATGAAAATTGGGCTTTAACTTTTTTTGCGAGATATCAAGAAAACACATATGAAATAGTAAAGAGCATACCGTTTTAGGAGGAATTCAAAGTTTATTTGATAAAAATCGGGTTTGGAATACAATGTAGCTGAAACATCCAAAAACAAAGTAAAAAAAAAGCGATCATAATAAAGTGTGGGTCCCACACTTTATTAGGATCGCTCTGTGGATATCTCGGCCATTTCAAAACCAATTTTCATCAAATCCCTCTTGGAATTACACTGTACATGCTCTTTCATATTTCATAAGAGGTTTCTCACTATCTCACCAAAAAATGATAAAACGCTGAAGTTAAAGGGGATGGCTAGTAACCGATCAGTGGGAATCAGTGGGAATGCTGAGGGATGATTGTTCCAATCCTTGTGGGATTTATTTAAGAGTACATTATATATCTACTGTTGTGTGAAAATTATTTGCTTCAGAACGGTCTCATATTCAAGTAATGTACAGATTAATGCCCCGTCACTGACCAGGGACGCTTACCTGGAAACATTAAACTGCACATTACTTGAATATGAGACCATTCTGAAGCAAATAATTTTCATACAAGAATAGATATATAGTGAACTCTTAAATGAATCCCACAAGGATTGGAACAATCATCCTCCAGCATTCCCACTGATTCCCACTGATCAGTTACTAGCCATCCCCTTTAAGGCTCAACCAAAACTATACGATCCCTTTAACTAATTAATTATTTAAACAGCACAAAATATATGTAACTGGAGACAAGACTATTCTGTTGACCTTGAAACAATGTTCCATTGAGGGCTTATCAAAGTGTGAGGGGATATACAACACTGTTTGTGACTCAACATCATGAGAACCTGATAGACCCCCTATTCAGACGCATGCCATTTTATACCAAAACTCGATAACGAAACGGCGTATTAAGAATCATCATATAGCTGACAGACCGTTCAGACACTAATTTTGACCGTTCTGGGAAACGTCGTATAGATGTGCAGTTTCCCACTGCACATGCTGTTATAGTCATGAGTGACAGCTGTGGGGTCACCTTTCGTGCGAGGTCCCATTAAGCCCCGCCCAGTTATACCGTTCTATGGTGGCCATACGTTCAGACGCACATGGAATGCTGATTCGTTATCGAGTTCTAGTTCGAAACGATGCTTTGACCGTCGTTTCGCTATACGTCATTACGTTATATGTCGTTTCGTTAGTCAGCGTTCAGACGTATAAATTCATCGTATAGCTATACCGTTTTGGTATGCTATACCGTTCTGGTATAATTTTTTTTTGCGTCTGAATGCCCTGAGAATTGCTTTTCTGAAACAGGTATTTTCAAATTTCTCCCAACGCAAAGCTTTTCAGTGATGTCTTTGGGTGTGTTTATCAAATATCAGGTTTCCAAACAACTTTCAGGGATATTAGAGTAGAAGTCATATGTGCAACATTTTAAGATGTTGCTATTATAAGTTATAAGTAAGCTCCATATGCGTGCGAGAAATAATATTACACATGTACATTTGTTGTGATCTCTTTTCACTGAATATAACCCATTCAAGGTTTATTTGTAAGAAAAACATGGAAACTCTTTTTCAGGACACCCACTGCCATTATGACTAAGACACAGAATATTTTGATTATGGGCTGTGTGAGAGTGTGAATTGTTTTCTGCTAAGATAAATTTTACATCTCTGCTCTCTCATTTTTACATTTTGAAATATAAAAAAGGAACATTTATAGCCAACATACTTTCTTTCTGCCCCCCCCCCCACCCCAAAAAAAAACCCCATCAGGAGGATGGTGTTACATACGTTGTATACTGACTCATTCCTGTTACACCAGAGTCTGCGAAAGAATTGATATTTCATCTACTGTACGACGATAGATTTGAAGTATAGTTGATATACATTTTGTATAAAAGCCCAAACTGTTTTGGCTGTGTATACTGTAAAGCGAGAAATATTCATGGCATGAAATTTTCGCGAAATGAAGGCAACAGCCTGTTTCGGGCCATGAAATTTTTGTGAATTGCCACTGGCATTCAATGCATTATAGTGTAGACAAGAACTTTCGCATGCATTTTAATTTTCTGAGCTCTCGTGAAATTCGTGAAATTAAAAGGCACACAAAAATTTCTGGTTTTACACTACCCTTCTGTGGACTACACTGTAGGCTCTTTTGGATTACAATTACATTGAAAGAAGAGAATGCTACCACTAACAAGAGACAACTTCTATGAATGTTTTGCAAGCCTTTCAGAGTGATTTTGGAAGCTACTGTACTGCCTTTCAAGTGTATGTACTTGACTTCGAGTTGCATTGTTTAAACAATGAGTGCTGCATGGTACCACAATTGGTCCCAAGCCTGGGAAGCAGATAGATTGTCGTACTTCCTCATATACTGTAGTGCACTGGGAAAGAACAAATTTTACAGTGCATTTGGGCAGCTACTAGTCTTAGGGAAGATGTTCTGGGTTATTTGGTCAAACTTTTCAGGTAGTTCAGCTCTGTACATGTACAATGTATGAACATCTCTTGTGGGATAAGGGCTATAAAGAAAAATGTTGGTTGAGAAATCAAAGCTCTATTATTTACAGTAGCGGTAGTGGAATTTACAATGTATGTACTGTACATCGCAGGTGGTACACCTAACCCAGTGCTTAACATCAAATGTAATGTATAGTAAAAAAAAAACAACAACAACAACAACAACAAAGCTCCTCATTAAAAGAGGTTACAACATGTATCCTTGAAGCAAGCCTATTGCTACCAGTTGATAAATGACTGATGAATGACTGATAATGGTAGCCAACAAGATAACAAGTACAAAGTGTATGAACGTAAACATACAAATATGACTCTTAGGATAAAGGCTGAAGTATGAACAGGCAGTAATGGCAAACGGACATTTGATTTTTATGTGTATTGTACAACTTTAATTGACAATAATGCACTAGATCAGATAGGTACCTTCATGGTATCATTGTAGATTTTTTAACTGCAGACTGCTCCATTTTGCATCATTGTATCCCCCGGCATGTAATGCCGTAGGATATCGTGGCCTACAAATCATATGTTGGGTTTTCATAATTAATGTCACACCGCACAGGCTCATATTAAGACTGTTAAAGTTCTATGAACAAAATTCCTCAGGGAAAATATCACAAATTTGTTTGGAATCAGCATAAAATGATTTTTCTGATATGTGTGCCACTGCTGCCTTGACCTCAACCCTGTGTGTGCTTTGAGTGCCAATTGGCACAGGAAACCCCATACAGTTGTACACACTGTCTGGAGTCCCTGACACAGAAAAGGTTAAAGGAATTGTATAGTTTTGATTGAGACCTAACTTCAGGTTTCTAATATTTTTTTTTAATGTGTGTGTGTGTGTGTGTGTGAGAGAGAGATGTTTAGAAACCTCTTATGAAATGTAAAAGAGCATATGTGACCCTGCACCACAACACAAACAAAAAGTCGCCAGACATGGATATTTAGTTAAGAGCATATTCTGAAAGAACAGACTTCAAGCTTTAAAATGATGTATAACTCAAATCAAATGGACTCTCCTAACCTATCTAAATATTGGAAAGAAAGCACACACTCCAGAAAAGTGTGAACTGGGAAAAGAGGCTCTGAAGCACAGGGTCTATTCAAGCGCTTAATCTTCACCAAGTCATGCTACCTGTGCAATGAATGGGACCAAACAACAGGATGAAAACCACTGGTTTAACCACAATGAAGGGATTATCAGATTAAGCTGAAATTGAGCATGTTCTATTTACACATTCTGTCTATGATAAATTCCAACTTTCAAAGCAGTAGCATAATCCTTTCTAAAGTTATTAGAGTTGAAAGTGAAGAGTGTGTACAGGTTTTGTAAAGAAATGAAAGGGGTACTCTAAAGACGCACCTAATCACACTATTTTCAAAAAAGTGTTCAAGATAAACTGCTAAAAAGCACATTTTCTTGTTCATTTTGTGACACCAAATTTTAGCATAATGTAGAAGAATACTTGCTCTTTCAGAAAATATAAAAAAGTCAAGATTGACCAAATTGACCCTTTTCACCTGTTTTCAGTCCTCACACAAAATTAGTGTGTGCGACTTTTTGTTCGTTTTGTGATGCACGGTCACATATATTCCAAGATCAATTCAACCTTTATTTGATGAAATTTGGTCTTGAAATGGCTTAGAGCGGTCCTAACAAAACATGGAACCCAAAATTTATTACAATTGTTTTGTAGTACATTATTTTTGGATGTCTCAGCCATTCCAAATCCCATTTTCATCAAATAAACTCTGAATGATAGTATGCTCTGTACTATTTCGTAAGTGGTTTCTCAATTGGTATCTCACGAAGAGTTAAAGGCATTATTTACCATTCGCAAAACCCAGCTTTAGTGCTTCAAAATAGATCTAGAATGTATTAAAGTTAGGGATATAAACAACCAATGTGGAAAGGTTAATCAGTATGTTCAATGTTAAAAGGGAAATCCAGTCCAAATGTAACTTAGTCTGATTGAAAAAAGAGAGTAAAATCTTGCGAGTTCAACGGTAAAAATTTGCCTGAAATTGGATGAAAAATAAGGAAGTTCTGACATTTTCAAGTTTTGCCGATTTCGGCAAAACAGTTCTTGTACAGTGGATATGAATATGCAAATGAGTGAGCAACCATGTCATACCGTCACAATTTTCTATTGATCTGTACACACAAAAAAAAAATGACGAAAATTCAATGTTTCTGTCATTGAAGTGTGAAACATGATATTAAAACATTGTATTCCTGGTTGTATAACTTCAGAATAGTGATCAGTTAGATATACTAGGATTTGAGCCTCTGGCATAATTGCATTTGAATAATGGAAATTTCAAAATTTCATGTACAAACTACACTAATGTATATGGCAAGTTGTGTGGGAATGACATGCTCACTTTGCCATTTGCATATTCATATTGACTGTTCAAGAACTGTTTCCCCCAAAAATAACAAAACTTCAAAATGTCATAACTTCCTTATTTTTCATCCGATTTCAATCAAAATTATACCGTTAATCTTGTAATATTTTACTCTCTTTTATCAGACTAACATATATTTGGACTAGATTTCCTCTTTAAGTATTGTTGAAAGTTTTGATAAAATTATTTATAGACTAAACCATCTACAGTTATGATTTATTGAGAAATGATAATGATATCTCCTGATATTTTAGGCTTTATTCCAAAATTTGTCATGGTAGGATGTTTTGTTATACAACTGACCTAAACATATGCATCAAATGTGATAACTCAAACTTTTTTTTTTAAATCACTGCTCCCAATGGTAAACAATACCTTTAAAAGCCCTATCCTCCTATTCACCAATAGTATACCATCCCATTTTATTAATCACTGCTCCCAATGTTAGTGGCTTTAAGAGATTTAGGCCTATGTACATATACATATTAATCTATAACAGTTTTCTTTTGGCTGCCAAATTTGACAGCACTATATGTTTTTCATGGTGCCTGTGGACAAACATGTTTTATATTATATGTTGATTGAGAAAACATTTCATTATTTCCTTTTATAGTGCCCCTCCCTCAACACACCCACAAGTGACCAAAGGTACTGTAACTCACAGACATGTGGTACAACTTGTACAAGGTGTAGGAGTATGTACTTTGATTTTAGGTAATGCCTCAAGACAAGAAGTGTATATTGCTCTGGTGATTTTAGGTAATCCGTGAAGACCACAAGTGTGTATTGCTCTGATAAACGATAGACATACAAGATCTGTGCTTATCCCTGTGCTTTATTTTGAAATAGTCAGTGGGTAGATATCCTGAAGTGAAGCCATGCAAAACTTTTGTTGGCTGGCGGGGAATGGTTGGTAGTCAAAAACATTACACACCCTTGTTCATCCCTTAGGGTACCAAGCGCTGCTTCTTTTTCTCTGCCTATTGTTCGTGATTTGCCACACAACTGTGCAGGAATTTTTGAACTTTGGAATGTGCTTCTCATAATAGGACGACAACTGTAATTGTTTGAGTTGTTCACAGTCTTCTTTGGAGCTCGTTGTACAAAAAGAGAAATTGAAATGTATATGTTTATGTTTATGTTTATAAATAATGCCTGCAATGAATCTGTGGCTGAAGTTAGTGTCATCTATGCCTGTACAACTATAACTTTGTCACTACATGTACAACTTGCAGATTGCTATTCTAATCTCACGTTCCCTATGACTTCAGGAGAATATACCCCAAAACAAATGATGAGGCAATAGTGTAAATATCTGTGTTTATTTATGAGTTAGAATGATTATAGTATACAAGTGTACAAGTGTAGGCTCACAAGGACCCCTTGAATGTACTTTGAGCAGCTAGTTTGATAAATTCAACTAACATGGTTGCTTCATTGTTATTACATGTTACAGCCACCATTGTCATACGAGTTGTGATAATTTGTACAGTGTTTTACATGATTTTTTTTCTTTTGAATGAAAGTTTTTAGAAGACTACTTGTACATTTTTGTGAAAGAAATTCATCGTCTATTTGTTTTCGTTGTCTAGTGTATGGTGTTATTATACATCTTCGTGCTGCAGGAAAATCCCAAATATGCAAAATCAAGGAAAAATGTATGCCAGCTATTGGAGTATACATCTTGTAGCTACAGTATCTTTTACAACATTATATATTCATTCTATATATTCATTTCAACTGTACGAGAACTGCTTTGCAAAAATTAGCAAGTCTTCACAATTTCATAACCTCTGTAATTTCTATTGTCTGATACTGATCAATTTTTCATTGTTTTGCTTATCTGCAGTAATTTTACTCTTGCTTTTCAGACAGACTTTTGATTGGTCTGGAATTGCCTTTTAAGTTAGGGGAAGTGTGAACACTCTACAGTTGTCATGGCCAACCTTCCCAACCACAAGAAATCTTTTGGTTAGATCATGGAGGTACTTCTGGTTATAGATGGTGGATGCAGAAGCTCAATGGTGAGACCACCTCCCACAGAGCATTGCGGTGGGCAGATAAGATGTGAATGTCATTAGTTATCAATGAGCTTGTGGTTTTAAAAGCAGAACCAAAATGAAGCCAAAATTCTGTGAATTCAGGGAATGCAGCAATGGACGTATTAGTAGAACACATCAGAATGCCTTGGACTGATTATTGTAATGTCAGTAACAAATTACAGGAATGTGTACTCTTCATAAGAAAATAACATTTTGTGGAATTCCATCTATAGTTTCTTTATATCGATGTACATAAATGACATCACAAACTGAAAGTCTTCTTATCCAATTATGGCTACGCTGAAATTTACAAATTCGTATCACTTCAAAAGATTATCTGATTCTCCTCAAACTTGATGTGTTCTAATATTGCTGCATACATTCAATCTACTGGTGCAAATTGTTGTACATTTGGATTTCATTCCCTTTACCCTAACTTGGGTTGAATTCTGTTAATCATAATTCTAAAATAGCCGGCGACACTGCGCTTTGGGGGTCTGAACAAAGTTTAACAGTAGAATTTTATACAAAAAGGCAGACAACCGCATTTGATCGTGTTTATTTTTAACAAATAAAGTCCTCGCGATATATTATAAAACATTTAAATAGTATCTAATAGGTTTCAGGGAACCGCAAACTGTCATGGAATGTCGGCGACACCAAAATTCCGTATTTGAACGCTTTTACTGAGAATGGGCCATACACTGTACTCAATATTGAAAGGAACGTAAAGCTATTGTGGTTTTGGTTAGTGCCTGTGTGGGCAGGTAAGAGTAGATATAAAATTAAAACATAACTACTGAACTTAAACCATTTTGTTTGCCACTCCTTTTGGGGGAGTATGATTGCAAACAAGGTGGTATGTATAAGATTTAAATGTATTTATGGTAATAATGCTTGTGTCAACATTTCCTGCTTCTGAAGGCCATCTATGAATGCCTGCCATTCAGTGTTTTTAGTCACGTGATGGAATACAAACCCAGATATAAATAGAACCATCTTTTTTACAGTGATGGCAATGGTGTTTTTTAAAATCCATTTATACACATATTTTTGTGCAAACTAACCTATTCTTATGCATCAGTCTGCACATCAGGCTAAATTAGAATCTTCTCAATTCTTTAAGTAAACTATAGTATAGGAGTGAATCGAACTCATAGGATTTCTGCCATGTCTGCACACACGATAATGTGGTCTATTTTGGGCATGGGTGGGAAGGTATGTAACTATGTGATCATGTTGCCCAATTATAATGAAATCACCTTTCAGCTAAAAATTCTCTCTATGTAAACATCAATTTAATAGTGAAATTTGATATCGCGTTATTGGTTAAAGGCCACCATGTTACTTCAAAAGTTTCAGATATTTCAATCTACTCTATAATATTATTTATGCAGCTGTGTATCCGTATATCATGGTACAAAAATGTACTTGTACTGTATGTTTCACTTTCAGAGCAGTTGTGTGAACACATCACAAAACTTGTTCACACACATCCAAAATATGATTGTTTTTAAATAAGTCAGTTTTAGATAGTATTAACACGATGCGTAGACTGGTCATTTGTGTATGTTAAAAATCACTAATGGTCAGGATCCACATACATTATGATAATCACACATTATATGCAACAAACAGCCTACATCTTGATTTTTATTTTTGAACCCTTGTCATAATTTACTTTGCCCGATGTGTGTCAAAGTCATGTGATGGGGGAAAAAACTCTTTGTTATCCCATGATGCAACTGGCCACACTAGGCCCTGAATGAAGTATAGTTGCCTGGGGTCATGTTCCAGCCATTGTTACATTTGTAGGCATGCACAATATTTGATTTTATCAGTAAGTGCTTAGCTTGAAGCTGAATAAGTTTTCTTACAAAATGTACAACGTAGCTATGTCTAGTGTGAATGGCAGTGCTCAAATGAAATGAATTTTTGCATCCCAATTAAAAAAAAAAACCACACACACAAAATAAAAAAACCAACAACATTTGAATGAGTTTGTGATACCTTTGTGTACACGTGCATACTGTAATTCCCATGAATGAGGCATACACTGTAGGCCTATACAAAGTGTATTTATTTCTGGCAAAGTCGGGAAGGTCAGAAAGTGATCAGTAAGGTCAGAAATATGCCACTCAGGTCTACTCAGTTGTATCATGTAGCTCCTCGGTTGTATTACTACATTTCGTTATGAAGCCTTAGTACAATGCAGTTCAAGAGAGAGGGGGTTGGGGGGAGGGGGAGGGGGAGGGGGAGAGCAGGGAAGTGAACTCAGCACAGAGGAAGCAACTCTTGTTGATTGAACAAACTTTCTGTGTCGCGGAGGTGGTGGAGGATATGGGGGTAGGAGAGGGGGATTTCCCTCTTATGTGTTTGTGTGTGTGTGTGTGTGTGTGTGTGTGATGATGTCTGACAGACTGATACACAGTCTCGCCATGGAGATACTTTGTACAACAGATCATAACTGTTTGTTTCTGTGGAAACTTCCAAATATGTTTTTTGTTGTTGCTCTTGTAAATGCATGTGATGATAATGATTTGGAAATTCTTAATTGATTGATGTGCTAAAAATACCATATGAGAATGTAAATTATTTTGAAAAACTTTTGAATTTTGAAACAATTTCTCTATTGTATAGGCCTATATTGTATTCAACAGAGTTCTACATCTTTCATCACTATGAGATGTCAGACCACCAAATCTCCAGACAGGTGGACCTATCAGGCAATTTAGACTTAAATTTTATTGTTGTATTTCTGTTTATTTTAGGCCACTTCATTTATTTTCGGGATCACCAGAATTTCAGACTAAAAGATTTTAGCGGCCCAAAATGAGCCAAAATGAGAAAAAGAGTTGAAAAATGTTGAACCTTGAAGTATGTAATGAAATGCAGGATACTAAGTGGATGTTGGGTATTCAATTCATGTAGAGGAAGTAAAGAAGGGGAATCTCGTTTGTCACATTATCCTGATGTTGTCTTGAGACTAAGTACACTCCATGCTCATCATTGAAATTAATTCCTCACCCTTGATCTTCATGTCTTGTATATTTTGACCACAGGCGGACTCTGTGAAGTACTTCTTGGATGAAATTGATCGGATTGGACAAGCTGTAAGTGGACAAACCCTTTGTCACTAGTTTCCAGTAAAAGGTTCCCCAGAGTTTATCTGCTTTTCATCATATATATGTCTTTCCATCCATTGAGAATGCAGGAAAGAAATTTGCTTGGGATCTGTAAACCTGTTTTAGATTTAGACGCATATCCTCTTCATTTTATGATAGTCTGTGTTTACCAGCACAAAAAAATTAAAAAAAAAATACCATGATGCACTTTACAGGTTGACATGAATAGTTCAAGAAAACTTTTCAATGGCTTATTACAGAATTTTTACACCAAGGCAACAGTTGCTATGTAGAACATACTGCCCTTTGCACATAAAATGGATTATGTAATCCTCCTAATTCCTGATATCCATGGCAAATTCTGTCCTGCTGGGTAGTGGCATTGGGACATTTAAGAGGTTTGTCAATTAGAAGATGAGTAGGGGCTTGTAGAGGATTGCATATCTGCCGAATTTTCAAGACAGAACAAGGACAGCAAGCAGGGTGAGACTGTAAGCGCTTGCAAGATTACCGAGGCAAGTGAAAACCAAAGTCGGGCAAATGTTTTGGAAAAACAAGAAAAAAAAATGCTTGCCAGAATTGGGTAAGCATAAAGTTTTAAAACCACCTTTTTTTTTCACTTTTCCCCTGTCATACCCATGAAGTCAACCATACAGAAGCACAAAGATAATGACTGTGCAGTGATGCAATGGACTTTGATTTAATTTCAGCAATTTGCCAGCACTTATGGGAAGAAGTCCCAATGCAATGAAACACTTAAACTCAGTTGAACCAATTTTTTTTACTTGAGTGTTTAAGCATGTGAACCAACTTGTTTATTCAAATGATTGTGTTTAAAATTATCAAACCCTTGACTTACAAGGGATTCTCTATATCATTTTCATTTATCTTTGGACTTTCTTTTCAGGCAAGTAAAAGTCATTTTCGGGCATGTGTTCTGCACTAGTTTGAAAAGCTGCTTGCCCAGCAAGGCAAGTGGTGAAGAAAAGTTATACATGTACCATCCTGTCGAGCAAGAGGAGTGATTTATTCCATGTATACAGACGTTTATTGTAGAGGAGAAAATTTGCATTTTCAGCCCCTGATCTGTCTCTCTGTATTCCAGGACTATATACCACCCCACCAAGACATCCTTCATGCGCGTAAGGCAACCAAGGGCATCCATGAACACGTCATACAGGTCC